>NC_080787.1:23526545-24129295 GCF_028018385.1 Neofelis nebulosa
TCATGAGTTAGTTTCTGAAGGGCCATTGTTCTCTGCTAAACAGTTCATAAGCCAGGTTGGCTTGAATAGGGAAGCAGAGAATTCTTTGAAAGAACATCCATTCCGTGCAAAGTACCCCCCGTAAAGTTAAAGTGCAGTGTGTGTGGCCAAAATGGGTGAAGGGGACGAAAAGGTACAAACTTCCAATTATAAAGAACAAAGAAGCCATGGGGATGTAATATACAGCATGGGGACTATGGTGAAAAATACTGTATTTCATATTTGAAAGTTGCTGAGTAAGTAAATCTTAAAAATTCTCATCACGGGGTACCTGGGTGGCTCAGTCGGTTAAGTGTCTGACTTCGCTCAGGTCATGATCTCAAGGTTTGTGAGTTCGAGCTCCACGTCGGGCTCTGTGCTGACGGCCCAGAGCCTGGAACCTGCTTCGGGTTGTGTGTCCCCTCTCTCGGCCCCTCCCATGCTCATGCTCTGTCTCTCTCTGTGTCTCAATAATAAAGAAACATTAAAACAATTTAAAAAAAAATTCTCATCACAAGAAAAAAATCCGTAACTATGTGTGGTGATGGATGTTAACTATACTTCTTGTGGTGATCATTTTACATTGTATACAAATACTGAATCATTAGGATGTATACCTGAAATTAATATAATGTTATATGGCAAGTATACCTCAGTAAAAAAAAATAAATAAACTAGTGTCCTAACTTCATTTTTATCTGAAGAATCATCCCCTTCCTACTCCATCTGGCTCCAGCCACCACTTTAATCTTCCTGAAGGGTTTTCTAATGGTATTATTCTCCTATTCTAAAATCTTCAGTCACTTGTAATTGATCTCCAATCTACCTTTGTCAAGAGATGGTAAGTGATCTTTCAAGGTCCAACTCAAAAGCACCTCCTCTAAGATTCCTGCTTTTATTATCTATGAAGGAAGTCATCACTGCCTATTTGGAACCCTCATACATTCTGTATTACTCATATGGTACTTATAAAAATTAATTAATTTAATTTAATTAAAGGAAAGTAATTGGCAACCATGGGAACCAGCATCGTGAGAGATTGATGACAAAGAAACCAGTTGGAAAAATGCTGTAGTGATCCAGGCAATAAATAAAGAGGAGCTTCACTGGCACAGAATCCTAGGACCCAGACTTGGAACAAATTGGAGAGGTTGGATTTGAAATAACATTTCTGATTTGACACCACAGGGTAATTGATAAAGCTTGAAGTTAAGGATGACTCCCAAGTTGTTACCTTAGAAGAATCAGTGGATGATGACACCATGATCGATAGAAGAATTAGCTTTACAGAGAAAGTACAGCTTTGACTCTGAACAAAATGGCTTCTTTTCTAAGCATCCTAATTTTGATGGACCCTTAGGGCACTCAGGGTGAGAAATCTGGTATGTAGATGACAGAGATTTGGTTTCAGTCATGTAACTACCCTGGTCACTTTCCGGACTGTTTTGTTCTTGGTTTTTTGGGCTTTTGTATGGTTTTGACTGAGTGCCAGCTATAAGCAAAAAGTGATGGTTGGAGTGATAAGAAATGACTAGATTTTGTGGTTCGTTAGATCAGGAAGGAGGAATAAATAACTCTTTTGTCACTGCAGAACAAAAGTGCCTGTTTAAGGTTCTCGATGGAAACAGATTAGGGCAATGTCCTTTTGACATAGATGCAATATTAAATAGTAAGCCGTGCTATTAAAAATGAATATCATTTGAAATCTGAAAAAATTGTTAGTCAAAAGTTACATACACCAAAATAGCAATGTTAACAGCATAAAAGTAAAGCCAGCTGAATTAGGTTACTAATGACTCAAACTAGCATCTTCCCACTTTAAACCTGACAAGATTCCCATTACATGTAAGCAACACTTTCCTTGTACCAAGAGCCTTTTAGGAGCCCTCTATCACATCCATCTGGCACCAGGCGAGCAACGTTATGGATCATCGAGACAGGTTGGCTAGAGAGGTAGATCACTTTTGTCAAGGAAGAAAATTTAAAGAGTCAAAGGATCATAACTCTTATCCTCTACAGTAAAAATGGCATTGTTGATGATTTAAGAACTTTGGATGGTGCTATTGAGCCAAGATAATTATAAAGAATACCCCATTGTGGAATATTATTCCATAGGTCTGTAAATTTCCTGTCACTTTCCCTATTTCAGCTCATCTTACACATCAAAAAACTCACACTGTCCATAAAATGGAAGATATGCCATATAATAGTTATATCAAAAAAGATCTTTTATGTGAAATCACTTCATAAAGTCTGTTCGAACATGAGGGATTAGCAGTTATTTTAGCCTATCACAGCAGTACTGCTCAGGACTCCAAGATTTAGAGTCAAACTCTTGTGCTCTTTCGCTAGGCTCTTGGAAATAGCATGCTGAATTCTAAAACATGTAGAAAACAATAGCCCAGAATCAGGCTCTAGAGTCGCTGGAGTTAATTTTTACTTCAAATCGGAAGAGTAATAAAGCCAACTTTGAATTCAGCACTAATTTTCTACATATTGTCAACTCCTTTCAAATGTCATCGTTGACCCTGAAGTGCAGATTCAATCCCTTCTTTTGGAGGTCACATTAGCATGGACTTCCAAATCACCTTCTTTCCCCTCTGAATTTCAGAGCTACCAGAAATGTAGTTTTTGTTTTTGGAGACACAATGCCGGATGTGAAGTTGCATAAAATCGGTAACCCACCTGCGAGGATGCATGAATCACAGATGGTGTCTATTTTAATTTAGTTTCGTTTACTTCCAGCTTTTGTTCTGATGGTGTTTTATCCATCCTTTCAAACTTCTTTCTTCATGAGCAACACAATGCAAGGAGAAAGTGCAAACTCTTCGAACACTTAATTTGTGTTCTTTGAAAAATAACTGTACTTAATTTGTTTGTCTCATGTGGTGGTTGTTAGTTTCAAACAAAGAAGTCACCTTTCCTTCAGGGTGTCTCCCAAAGCAGGACACTACCCAGATGCGCATGTATTTCTAGGGAGAGGAAACAGAAGTCTTTCGCCATCAAAAAGGAATCATTTGATGTATTATCTGTCCCATTTGTTTGAACATTGTATTTTCAGGGGCTCAAGTCTAGATTGTTCTACAGCCGTACGTGAGAGCTCTGGAGTATCTGGAGTTTGTAAGCCGCTGGGCAAAAGTGAAGAATGGATCTCTCTATACATTTTGTAATGGCAAAAACAAATCCCCACAGTAAGAGATAAAAGAATCAACTTAATACAACTCTTTAATTCTAGTCTCTGCCTTGTGTTAATTTCCAGTGCTTGGGACCTAAACAACTGAATAACGAACAAGCTGATTGATCTTTAGCCAAGGAATGAATGAATGAATGAATGAATAAATAAGTTTCTTTCAGTCTGGTGGGTATTTTCTGTAATTTCCTAAGGAAACTATTCGGCCTCCGGAAAGGCCAAATATTTGGTAACACATGAACAGGGGGGAATACAATCCTGTGTGTTTTGGTTTTATGTCACCAAGTGGAAGACAATATGTCAGGTTAGGTAAACTGAAATTGTGTTTCCCAAGATCCCTTTCACTTCCCAGTTCTGGGTGGGGAGGAGAGCATAAGAGGCCCTTTGAACAAGATTTAGAATAGAAACGTGAAACGGGGGTCCACGTCCTTGGAATGCTGCAGCACTGTGTGAGGGCATTGGCTGCTGTTGCAGAGAAGACATCTTGTTGTGGCTCAGCTGGTTGGCTGGGGAAGCAACTGGGTAGAGCTGCTTACCTCCTAACTGACCTGTTTCTTGCTTTCCTCCTCCAGCCCACACCTGGGGCCGGTGCATATTTAACTTCATAAAGAATGGCTCCCACTTCTCCAGCTGGTTGTCTCCATCCTCAAAGACGAAGACTGAGAGATAGTGGGTTCCAGTTGGTCCTTGTGGGACTCCATACAACTTTAGGAGCTCCAATTTATCCATTCTCCTCCTACTTCACACCCATCTTTTCTTCCTGCCCGCCCACCCCGTGGGCTTCAAGCTCCCAGACACTGAGCAACTGTCCGCCCCTCCACTACCTAACCAGCTCCCATGCCCCATGGATCTGTTTCTCTGATCCAACCCTAAAGGCTACACACTGCGATTTTCTTCTTCATGACTTTTCTTAGTTGTTTACTTGGCTCTTTCCCCTACTGTCTGCCTCTCAAAACCACATCTAATCTTACAGGCACAGTTCAAGCCCCACCCTTTGTGGGAAGCCTTCTCTGATATTTATGATAAAGATTAACCACTTTCTCTTGCATGTGCCCTGAATACTTTTGTTGTGTCTCCATTTGAGCACATAATGCATCCTGCCTTGCGTGGCAGTTCTGTATATCTGCGTCTTCCCTTATAAATTCCTTAAGGGCAGATAAGATGTTTCACTCATATGTGTATCCCCAAAAGCAACTATCACAGTGTCTGATGCAGAACTCGAGTTCAATAAATGTTTGTTGACTTGAAGTCTGGTTCAGTTTGCTTTATCCTCTGGCCCTTGTGGGCCCTGCTTGGGTTATCACCATGACTGGATCTAAAAGACAAGTTTAGCCTTCTGGGCTCTCTGCTCTTGTTTTAGCTATTTTTATGATGTGTTTATACATAGTCTCTGGTTTATGCCAGAAGCTGAGCACTTTGGAGATACATTTTCAGTCAGGTTAAAAGTTTAGCTTTTTTTTTTTTTTTTTTCAAGTGGAAAGGCCCTCACCAGATGTGTTAAGAATTTTCTTGTGAAACCCTATTATGAAATTAATGAGTAAATAACTACATCCAATAAGGAACCCTGTGGTTAATGTAGCAAAGTTCCCAGCGCACAGCAGATTCTCCTGAAATATGGCCTGAATGACTGAAGGAATAAATTAATGGATTTACTAATTATTAAAAACCTACCCAGGGTGTCTTGGTGGCTCAGTGAGTTAAGTGTCTGAATTCAGCTCAAGTCATGACCTCATGATTTGGTTGGTAAGTTCGAGCCCCATGTTGGGCTCTGTGCTGACAGCTCAGAGCCTGGAGCCTGCTTGGGGTTCTGTCTCTCTCTCTGTCTGTATCTCTCTTCCTCTCCCCAGCTCACACGCTGTCTCTCTCTTTCAAAAATAAATAAACAGGGCGCCTGGGTGGCGCAGTCGGTTAAGCGGCCGACTTCAGCCAGGTCACGATCTCGCGGTCCGTGAGTTCGAGCCCCGTGTCAGGCTCTGGGCTGATGGCTCGGAGCCTGGAGCCTGTTTCCGGTTCTGTGTCTCCCTCTCTCTCTGCCCCTCCCCCGTTCATGCTCTGTCTCTCTCTCTGTCCCAAAAATAAATTAAAAAAAAAAAAAAAAAAAAAAAAAAAAAAAAAAAGTTGAAAAAAAAAAAAAAAAATTTAACAAAAATAAATAAACATTTTTTTTTAAAAAAGGAAACCTAACCAACGGACAAAACTCTCAGGTATGTGTATAGCGTTGCCATTTTTAATGACACGACTTGAAAATATTCCAAAGACACGTAGGTAACTTACCCCCCTGGATATAGTCATACCAGCAGGCAGGGACTTTCTTTCCTTTGACATGCATTAGTTCATCATTCTTTTTTAAAGTTTGCTGTCTGGTCTAGTTGATAATAAACTATAATTCATTGTTTATTTTTAAAAACTAACATGTCAGAAAACAGAGAAAACCACAGAGCAACTTGTGGAGTGGAACGTCTAAGTAACTATTATCACATGGATCTGAATCTATTTTGCTTGTCTAACATCTATTTAAAAAAAAAGTAGTATCTTTTTTGGTAGTAGTATCTTAAATATTTGTCTAATTTTGCTAAATATATGGTAATTTTATAAGAATTCTTTCAGCTCCCATCTGCTTATGAGCTTCTATAGAACATTACTATATATTTCACTAGGAATTAGATACAGTTTTGTCCTCAAAGTTTCATGTAACAAAACATTTTCTCCCCAAAGAAAGTCCTATGTATAGGTCCCAAGGAACCAAGTAAAAGTCTAACATAGAATAAGAATAACTATCTATTTTCTCAGTAAGAAAATTGTCGGGATATTAGGGAAAAGCTAGCTCTGTGTATGTATGAGGGAGAAAAAAAAGAAAGAAAGAAGGAAAACAGACTCCAGAACATTCTTAAGTGATTAAAAAAGTAAAACTTTTACTGAAATTCTTTTATTGTAAATAAAACTAGAATAATTGTTCAGATAAAAGTAAGTTCTCTGGTTTAGTTTGTGTGCATTTCTATGCAGTACCTATAATGCTAATTTTGAGAAGGTTCTTAGATAACATCTGACTGTGCTTTGAGTTTATCCTGCTAGTATAGATATCTTCACAGATATTGCTTTTCTAATCCATGGATTACAGCATTTCCTATTGCCTATTATCCAGCCATTTATCCCACCAACTAAAATTAAAGAGTCAACAAAGATTAGAAAAATTTTTTTAATGTTTTTATTTATTTTTTGAGACAGAGAGAGACAGAGCATGAGCAGGGGAGGGGCAAAGAGAGAGGGAGACACAGAATCCAAAGAAGGCTCCAGGCTCTGAGCTGTCAGCACAGACACTGTGCTTGAACTCACAGAGTGTGAGATCATGACCTGGGCTGAAGTAGGACGCCCTACTTCACTGTTAAGTGAGTTAAGACTCACTTAACCAAGTGAGCCACGCTGGCGCCCCAAGAGTCAATAAAGACTTTATAAGTCATTCATTCAACAAAATTCCATTAAGCAGTGACAAAACATGGACTCTGGTTCACAGTTTAGATACAGGGCACAGACACACCCATATTAGTATAGTGCATGTTACACGTATTATACTTGAAGGTCTCCATAAACACTAGGAGGTCAGGAAAGACAATAATGAAAGGCATGTGTCTAAACTAAATCTTGAAATATCATCAGTGTTTGTTAGGCAAGAAAGAGTAGGATAGGAAAAATATCTCTCATATAAAGGAAACAGACTGAACAAAGCAGGAGGTATAGAACTCTGATTCAATACAGAAATGAATGGTGCTATCCAGGAAGAAGGAAGAAAGTTAGAGATGTGATATGGGATGAACTATGTCTGCCCAAAATTCATACATTGGAGCCCTAACACCCAGTACCTCAGAATGAGACTGTACTTGGAGATAGAACTTTTAAAGAGGTGAGTGAGATAAAATGAGACTGTTTGGGTGGACCCTAATCCAGTATGACGTGGGTCCTTACAAGAAGAGATAGGGGGGGGTCCCTGGGTGACTCAGTCAATTGAGCATCCAATTCTTGGTTTCAGATCAGGTCATGAATACCAGGGTCATGGGATCAGGCCTCGCATCGGGCTTCGTGCTAAGAGTGGAGCCTGCTTGAGATTCTCTCTCTCTCCCTCTGCCCCTCTCCCCTGCTCATGCTTTCTCTCTCTCTCTCTAAAAAATAAAAAAATAATAATAATAATTTAATTTAAAAAAGAGCGAGATAGGACACACAGGGAGATTCCAGGATGCATGCACACACAGCAAAGATCCTGTGAAGACACAGAACACCTGCCAGACAAGGATCAAGGCCCCAGGAGAAACCTAGCCTGTGGACACCTTGATCTTAAACTTCCATACTCCAGACCCAACAAAATTCTGTTGTTTATGTCCCCCAGTCTGTGGTACTCTGTTATGGCCGCCCTAGCATGCTAATATTTGAGACTGCAGAGGAAGCCTGGGACCTTTCCACAGGAAGCCTCATTATCCTGAGACATCTATACATCCCTCATCTATGGGGATCATTAAACAGTTGTAAATAGGAAGCTAGAGATAGCTTAATGATAACTTTTTTGGTATAAAAAGTATCACTCTGACAACCACATACAGCATGGAAGACATGGACAGACGAAGAGTTGAGTCAAGTGGTGATGAGGGTCTCATGGGGACAGGAGTAGGGTGAGGATAGGGCTGATGAGAGAGAGAGAGAGAGAGAGACACAGACAGAGATGTTTCAGATGCTGACTCAGCAGAAGCTGGATTTAGAGTTGATATCATGTTTTGGCAATGAAAGTGACACTCAGATCTGCTTTGGTATTGGGACCTGCAGTATTGGAACTTGACAACCACTTACAGAATGAATGAATGAATGAATGATGACTGAATGAAAAGAAAAGACAAGGCAATTGCCCTTTTCATTACATGTATACCTGAGAATAAATCATACTACTCCAAACATAATAGCACTCCTACAACCAGCTCCCATAAATTACTATTTCCCATACTGAATATGCAGGCAATTGAGTGCTAACTCTAAATATACACATTACAATATCCCCACATTCTTGTATGATTTGTGCATTGTCTGTTCTCCTACCGGTATGTTGATTGCTCAATCAATGCCCAATTTGCAGTAATGTGGTTCAGAAGGGTTGCTATAAAGTCACACAAAATAGATAGATCTCTGCCCTAAAAGGGCTTTTAAAAAATCTCTAGACCATAAAACTTTTATTCTTTAAAATGTACGTAGCAAAGCAAAAGGTGTTGCAAAGCATCAGAGGAGAAGTTGGGCTGATGTGGCCCAAACTGCCTTGTTCTGAAGAGTTCAGGGTAGAAAGACATCAGTATGAAATAAACTGTAGAGAAAAAGCTTAACTGAGCTGTACAACTTAAACCGAGCATTGAGGGGTGGGTAGATTTGCAAGGTGATAAATCTACAAACTTGCTTCTCCAGAATTTTTTAAAAAGCACAAAAGGAAAGTAAAAAGAACATTAATATGGAAGATCCTTCTGGGTAGTGTGAGTAGAAACATAGACATCATCTCATTTACCAATTTAAGATTAGAGCAGGGTCAGCAAATCCTGCCTCCTAACTGTTTTTTCATAGCCTGTGAGCTCAGAATGGTTTATATATTTTTAAATGTTGGAAAAAAGTCCAAAGAAGATTTCTTGATATGTGAAAATTATATGAAATCCACATTTCAGTCATACTTGTTCAGGTCTCCATATTGTCTGTGGCTGCCTTTGTGCTGCAAGGGTAAAACTGAGTAGGTGTGACAGAGACCATATGGCTCGCAAAGCCAAAAAATATTTATTATGTGGCCCTTTATGTGGCTTTTTCCCAACCTCTGACTGAGAGCAAGGAAAATAAGATCAAAGACCTAGATTTTAATTGTCTTTTTGCAAACCCTGAATCTCCTGTGTCCTACAGTGTTACAGAGGTGAGCATCCTGCAAACAGGACCCACTTATGGCTCAAATAACCATTCATAAAATTAGCATTTTGCAATGTGTGCTCTATGGAAATTAAGTTCCGAGGAACTGTAAAAGCTGTCATATGCGGGGAGAAAAGGCGTTCCTGGCTACATAACTTTTAAAGATGCTGAATGATGTTTCAAGGCTTTGGTATGCAAATACAAGTTTTGAATGTTTCTTTTTTGAGAGAGAGAGAGAGAGAGTGTGAGCAGAAGAAGGGCAGAGAGAGAGAGAGAGAGAGAGAGAGAATTCCAAGTAGGCTCCGCACCATCAGTGCAGAGCCGAGTATGACACAGGGCTCTATGTCATGAACCACGAGATCATGACCTGAGCCAAAATCAAGAGTCAGTTGCTTAACCAACTGAGTCACCCAGAATCAAAAAGCATTTCTTAAACATGTTCTACCCTGGCATTTTTTTTCAACCCCACCCTACTCCAATATGGGGCACCGAATGGGACACTTATGCCTTAAAATAGAATTTGAGAGATGCCATATCAGTTGTGTTGAAGATGGGGATAATGAATAACATTCATTGCTTACTGAATTATTCAAAACTTCAACGATGAAACCAAGGCATACATGATACTCTACCGAGGCCTTGTAATCTCAAAAGTTGCATTCTTCTATTAACTCTGCCAACGCATATCATATACTTCTTGACGACCTGAAGAAGCAAATTCTTGGAAAAGAAATCCAGCTTCTGAAGGCAGAGAAAGTCTACAGGCATCAGCGCTGCCCATATAAAGCAGACCAAAAGGGTTTAATGTAGCAGAAAGCCAAGGTAGCTAGGTTATCAACCACCACAGATTTCACTCAGAGCCTCTAATCAGCAGGACCACTTGGAAAAACAAACAGCCTGCGAGGGATAATCACTGCTTGGAAGTCAAATCATGCAAAATATGTTCCCTTTGTGTGAATACCACAAGTCAGTGGAATTGGCTCCTGGTAGAGACAGCCATTGAGGCTGATATAATTTTCTCACTTACGGATTCCTTCAGTTTGGGATTATTCCGAAAACTTTAACTTTTCTTGATTTTATGTCATGGGGGGAAGTGCTGACACACGAGGAAGCTGGATAATGAAAAACACTGCCAAACACAAGAAAAGAAATACTGCCATCATGTTAAACGGCTTTACTAGTGTTTGGTGCTTGGGATTATGTTGTAGTTCTCATTCCCAAGGAAAAATTCACATGCCTAGAAAGCATCGGACTCAATAGTTTTGAAATCATATGCAGATGCCCTTCCTCCCAGGTGTTTGTCTACACAGTACATGGTGTGCACATGCTGCTGGGGAATCACTGAGGGGGTGGGTGAGTACCGATGGGTCGGAGTTTCAGCAGCTGAGGTGACCGTGAAAGGGGTCTGATTTACAGCCCTTTGGTATATCTTAGGATGTCTCAACAATTCTTAATTTCCTTGTAGAGTGATATCCCTTTATCAGGAAGGAAAAAGACCTGTAAACAAAGACTTGCCCCATGGAAGAAAAAAATGAGGATTAAAATCTGCACTTCCCAGGGCATCTGGGTGGCTCAATCAGTTAGGCATCCAACTCCTGATTTGGGCCCAGGTCATGATCTCATGGTTCGTGGGTTTGAGCCCCGTGTGGGGCTCTGCACTGACAGTGTGGACCCTGCTTGGGAATCTCTCTTTCTCCTTCTCTCCCTGCCCCTCCCTGCCCTCTCTCTCAAAATAAATAAGTAAACATTTTTTAAAAAGTCTTTAAAAAGAACTGCACTTATTTTAAGTTGTGAGGACTAAGCAAATTTTATTTATCTTTTTTATTTGCCCTTCACGTTGACACGTGAACAACATGTTGACAGAGGACTCTTGGTTTATTGTTTTTCTTCCTTCAGGAATATTTTTTTAAGTTTATTTATTTTGTGAGAAAAAGAGTGAGAGAGCGAGGGAGAGGGCAGAGAGAAGAGGGAGGGAGAGAATCCCAAGCAGGCGCCACACTGTCAGCATAGAGCCCAAGGCGAGGCTCCAACTTACAAACTGTGAGATCAAGACCTGAGCTGAATTCAAGAGTTGGACTCTTAACCAACTGAGCCATCCAGGCGCCCTGTGAATTTTAAAATTATATATTCATAGAGAGCCTGGGTGGCTGAGTCAGTTAAGCATCTGGCTCTTGGTTTGGGCTCGGGTCATGATCTCATGGTTCATGAGATGGAGTCCCGTGTGGGGTCTGTGCTGACGGCACCAAACTGCTTAGGATTCTCTCTCTCCCTCTCTCTCTCTCTGCCCCTCCCCCACGTGTGCATGTGTTTGCTCTCTCTCTCTTAAACTAAATAAACTTTATGTATATATTTGTGTGTGTATGGAAGGTAATGGCATTTAAAATTGGCATAAAGTAAGCCCTATAGACGTGTTATCTACCTATCTACCTCTCCATCCATGTCTCATCTGTCTATCATCATCAGAGAAGTTTCCATTAACAAAAACCTTCATTAAATTCTCATGAAGTAATAGCTCTAAAATTATCTGCTTGGCAATTTCTGATGTTTATATGTCATGACTAATATTCTTAAAATATGATAAAACTTAGTGTAAAATAGACAAAATGTGTCATCATATGTGCTATCATTTTGTTAGTTTTTATATAAAATCCAAGCACTGATTGCAGAAAAAAATACCTACAGAAAATTTTGGAAGAAAACAAAGAGTATGTGGTTTGCCCTTGAAGCATCCCAGTGACCTTATTCTGGTACAGACACTGATTTGCTTTGGCCTCTAACTCATCATCAGTTCATACAATCTCAGTGTTGACCCACAGGGGAGCCAATCACTATGTTACATGTTCCCTAGACCGGGATCGTGGTGGCAAGTAAGTCAAGCTGGTCAAATCAGAGTGATTGTCCAGTTTTGACAACACTACTAGAAAAGTTACTTCCTCATTGCTGCCATGTTGAAGGTAGTTAGGCTATCGCCACCGCAGCCATCTTGTCACCATGAGGACAATAACCGTCTGAGATTGAGACCAGTCCATGGAGAAGTCAGAGCTGTGACGTGGGGAAAAACAGAGTTCTGATGGTATCCCCTCAGCTCCTAGATCACACTATGGTTAAATCTAGTCCTACTACAACCGTTTAAATAAAGTGAGCCAATAAGCTGTTTTTCTTAAGCCACTTTGAGTAAATGACAAAGATGAGTTCTAGCTGGAAAAGAAACCAAAAATTAAGCCTCAGAGCCTCACTGAGAAGGGTCATGGGGTTTCCTGATAACACTTTAAGAACAGTACAAATGGCTTTTGTATTCTATTATGAAAAGGAAGCAAAGAAACTACTGGAAGCAAAGAACCTATTCATATTTATTAAAACTGCTTACCCATTTGAATTATGATATTAGCATTTGACTCTTATTTCTGGCTTTCAGAGTAACAGTTGTAGACCTGAACTTCCCGACTTTTCCCTGCTACCCCTTAGGTTATAACATTTAGTATTACTTTGTATTTGTGGTTACCTGTTAGGCTAACCCCCTCATACATACTGACACCCAAAAGACACCAGTGTTTCCTCTTTGTACTAATAAAGGAATGAAAGCTCATCTCAGAAGGCATTTGTAACTGTTCCAGTTGTATCCAGATGTATGGATTTATTTCGTTAAGAAATAATTAGTGGGAAACCATTCTATGCCAGATACGGCAATGAGCCAAAAGACGAACATGCCTTCCCTTGTGAATCTTCCAAGTTGGGATTGCGAGTGGTGGTGCAGATAGAAAACAAACAAGATGAATCAGTAAAATCTAAGTATGCTAAGTGGTAAATTAGATGAAAGGGAGGTAGGGGATATTGGGATAGGCACAACGATGGGTTACAACTTTACACAGAGCATATTCACCTCACTGAGAAGGTGACATTTAAGTAAACACCTTAAGGAGGTCAGAGAGAAAAGCATTGTACGTGGAAAGAGTAGCAAGGGCAAGGTCCTGGGGTGCAAGCACACTCTAGGAACAGGTATGAGCCTTAGGAACAGTAAGGAAGCCTGTACAACAGAGTGAAGAGGGGAAGAGCCATGGGAGGTGAGATCAGAGAGTTAAGGGTGCTATGAACTGAATGGAAGAAGGTAAGGTAGATTCAGTAAAACCATACAAGATAAACAGATTGGACACTTCATTTTTCTGAATGAGTGGAAAACACAGGAACTTTTAAGCAGAGTGATTTGATCTGACCTACATTCTAACAGGATCACTCTGGTAGTGTTAGAATAGACTTGGGGTACAGGGCCAGAAACAGGGATGCCAAGCAAGAGACAATGACAACAACCCCAGTAGGAATAATAATGCCTGGGATCAAGATGGTTGTGGTGGAGGGTTAAGGGTTTACCAGATTCTGATAAAACCTGCAAGAAAAAGACCAGACAGCATAAGGTGGCATGTGACCGCAGACTTTTCCCCTGGTGTCCTGCCCTCTCACCCTAACAGATGCTAACCCTTAGTCTCCAGCAAGATTTAACTTTGAGGTCACTGTATCCAAGGAGACTTCCCTTGGGAGTATGGCTATCAAAGCCCTCTTGACACTATTTCCTTATTTACTTATCTTTTCACCATGAAGCTTCAAGTTGTTGGAAATTAGTATCTGTGTCCTGCTCAAGGGCATCTTGCAATGTTTTGAACAGGGTCTGCCATAAGGTAAATAGTCATAAATCTGTGTTGAATGAAATCATATTTTTATGTCAGCCTCTTAAATTTCTCAAATCTTTCTTTCTTCATTTGTAAAATCCAATAATAACTTCCTTATTGATTTCGATGAAGGGAATATATGTGTCCACAATAGATCCTGACAGACAACAGGCACAGAGACACTGATGTAACTCACCAATTTTTAGTTTATACAGCTAAAGAAAGCGTTACTATTTTTGCTGACTTTCTCAAACTTTTGAAAATGAATTTTTCTACTTTCTACTTAAAATGCCACTTTACCTTTTTTTTTTTGAATATTTGCTTTACCTTTTAAAATATTAGCTGAAGGACAGGGAAACAACTTTGGATTCAGTGAGAAACAAACCAAACTTTTGCAAAAGCTTTGCTTATTCAAACAAAAACAGTTCTGTGAATCCCCCCCAAAGGGAGATTGGGTGCTGACCTAATCTTGTTTGCTTTCCTATTCAGTATTCTTCCCTACCAACCTCCCTCCGGGCCTTCAAAGGAATTACCAACTGCACGAAAAAACTGCCTTGATGGTCATGCTTACTTGGTGTTTCTGGTCTAATGGAAGGGTGATATTGAAATAACAGAAAAGTGCTTTTTTTTTTTTTCATTTTTATTTTGATAGCTTAACATTCTGAGGAAGTTTGTCTTTCTATTCTAAAGAAATATCACACAGAAACAACAAGTTTAACGCTTAGTAGAAAAAAAAATTAACTGTAATACTCTTTGGAAGAAACCAAAATAGCCATTATTTTAAATAATAGTAACTTCCAATTACTGGAGACTTACTATGTGCACTAGAGTAGAATGAATACATTTTCTCATTTACTCCCCTCGAGATGTCTGTGAAATGTGTACTCATATTATCACCATTTTGCACGTAATGACTCTGGGGCTCAGGGTGGTTAAGTAGTGATTTGCCTAAGATTACACAGCCCGTAAATGGTTGAGATGATACACTAACAACCATGTGATACTCATTTCCCTCTAGAAGTGCATGTCCATCTTTATATTCCCATTTCCTGAGTCTTATTTCAGCCTCTCGTCATCTTACTCTCTAATCATTGCAGTGGACCATCTCGCCAAAGCCAGACGGATAGAAAGTTCTAGAAACACCTTTCTTTCTTTTTTTTTTCCCCCCTTGTCCATCATGCTCAGTCTTAAAACATTGCTCTGATGTGATGCCCTCCCCACACATAACACATTGATGATTCTCATTGCCCACAAAACACAGGTCAAATTTCTTTGACTGACGTTCAAGTCTCTCCCATCCTCTGCCTTGGCCTACGCATCTGGTTTTTTCTATTAGTTGGCCTTTATGCTAAGGCCACGGCATAAGATGCTGCACTGAAAGCCTGCTGATCTATGTGCAGTGACCCTGCTTTAAAGGGCCTGACTGCCAGCTCATCTGTGGGCTCGCCATGTTTGAAACTTGCCTTAGGCTCTTCTGCTCTATTCCCATTTCATCTCCATCCAAAGCCTCCCACCGCGTGTCTATCCAGATCTTATCATATGCAAATGACTGCTCAGTTATTCATCTCCGATCATGTCTTTCCTGATCACCTTGGTCAGAAACAATTTCCCTTTTTCAACATTCAGATAAAATCTATTTTGAACTGTAAATATGGTGCTGTCTCATATTGCTTTGGATAGCCATCTGTCTAATCCCCTTTACTAGATTTCAATCATCTTGAATACAAGGAATTGCAAGAGTCAGGATAGGTTAGGTTGTAGTGCTTTAGCAAGAAAAACAAATTCAGTGGTTATAGCTGCAAATGCATAATTTTATTTCACGCTAAACCCCCATCAGCTCTGAATTTGGCTTCCATAGCACGATCCTCCACCATGTGGAAAGTGGCCAGTCACAATAGCAAGGGAAACATGAAGGTAAATCGAACACTGGTAGACAGGGCTTCAGCCCAGAAGTAACACATAACATATGTCACCTCTGTTTGCAAGTTATTGTGAAAACCAAGCAATTGGTCAAGGATGACTTCAAGAAGAGTAGGGACTTTCAACTGCACCATGGTCCTGAAAAGAGCGAAAACAGTGTATATATAAACTTCTCCAATGGTTTCCACAACCATATCAGCACCTATGGGCTCAACAATAACCAGGACCATGGCCCAATTCTGCATTTCATACCTGACTCAAAACTATCTTCTATCTTCTACCACAGTCATTATATACAGATGGCACTGAATAGGCAAGTACTTCCTCGGCTCTGGCTCCAGGGGGTCTCATAACCATTAGAGCATAAAGGTCAGAAAGATCAGACAATCGTGGCAGGGGAGCTCTAGCTGCCATAAGACTGTTTCACACAGAACCAGTATTGTCCTACTGATAATTAAAAGGAAGAGTCTAGCTGATGTCTCGGCTGTAGACAGATCCTGAATCTCCGTGACATACAAAACTAAGCACTTATTTGTCGTTCACGTATCTGCAGGCCAGCTGGAGTTGAGTTGATCCAGGCTGGGCCTCAGCTAAGTTTGAGTCTACACTTCAGGTTGGGTCCAGCTTGTTCCATGTGTTCTTCATCCTCTTGGAAAAGCTACTCAAAGCATATTCCTCTTGTGATGAAAGGTAGAGCGTAAGATTGCAAGCCCGTGTCGGCAAGCACAGTTTATGCTTCTGCTAGAATAACATCTGATAACATCCATTTGATCAAAGTAAAACACACGGCCAAGACCCGAATCAAGGGTGGGAAAGAACACTCCATCCACCATGAGACAAAAGAAGTCACAGGGCCCGAGGCAGAAAAACTATACTCTTCCCGTGGATGAAGTGAGGAGACAGTGAACATATGTGAGCAATGATCTACCCCACCTGATGTGAAAGAGGAAGAATAAAATGTGGATTTTACGGTAACGTGTTTGATGTTCGCACAATAGTTCCTGTAGGACCTCTCTCGGCCACAAGGATGGATGGCTTCTCTCAGCCACAAGCGTCTGACTTCAGCTCAGGTCATGATCTCACGGTTTGTGAGTTCAAGCCCCGCGTTGGACTCTGTGCTTTCAGCTCGGAGCCCGGAGCCTGTTTCGGATTCTGTGTCTCCCTCTCTCTCTCTGCCCGTCTCCCCACTCATGCTCCCTCTCTCTCTCTCTCTGTCTCTCTAGCTCAAAAATAAATAAACATTTAAAAAAAAAAAAAAACTAAAAAAAAAAGAAAATCACATGGTAGGTAGGCTATAGTTTTGAAAGTGAGTTGACTGATGTCCTTTCACTGTCAATGACACAAAGAAAGTGTTGGAGCCCTAGGAGTTAGAAAGCTTCTGTGATTTCTGAGAATCTGGGGAGCTGTGAGACACTCTCAGACTAAACTATTTGAAGCCTGTGTGTCAGGTTTGTTGGGGAAGCAGCACCAATATGACATAGCACCAGCAAAAGGCTCATAATGCAGGGGTCATAGGCTATAACATGAATTTTAACATGAACCAGCAGATCAAGGAGAGAGTCTCCAGCAGTTCTACTCTGATAAGGCACTGGCGTAGCTCCCCAGCTGCATAGGGTGCAACTTGCTTACGTGCGTAATCACCATTCACAGGATATTAAGTCTATAATGACCCCCAAATGGCCACCATATTTAGAATAATAGGGGCTGAGGAGAGAGCAAAGGAAAAATTAATGATGGTAGAGGGCACCTGGGTGGCTTAGTCGGTTAAGCTGCTGACTTCAGCCCAGGTCATGATCTCACGGTCCATGAGTTCGGGCCCTGCGTCCGGCTCTGTGCTGTCAGTTGGGAGCCTGGAGCCTGTTTTGGATTCTGGGTCTCCCTCTCTCTCTGCCCCTCCCCCCACTCATGTTCCCTCTCTCTCTCTCTCTGTCTCTCTCTCTCTCTCAAAAATAAATAAACATTTAAAAAATTAAAAAAAAATCAGATGGTAAGTCAGAGTCTTAGGAAAAGGGAATGGTGTGTCAATTGTTTAACCCATTTGGACAACTCCTATTTATGAGGAAGGTCGAAGAAAATTAAGACATTCAAATGTTTCTAGACACAGGATTTAACTCAAGGGAAAACCACACTGACATGTGCGGGAGCAGCGGGATTGCAGTTTCTGACTTGTACTCCATCGTGTTGGTGTGAAACGAGCCGATCCGCAGGATCTGAGCAAAGCAGGTTAGAACAAGGAGCTGGGCTTGAAAATTCCATAGCGCTCATTGTGGTACTAAGCTCTATAATTTACCAATAGGGGCATAATTTATATCCCCCAAATTGTGTACGCTGTGGTAAGGTCAATTTTCACTTTCTAGTCTAAACACATGGCTGCAAGTGTTCTGATGTGGATCCTGCCCATGAAAGAAGGATGTGAACTAGTCACGTAGCATTGGGCTGACCTTCTGGGGTTTGCAGAATGCACTCTTTCTCCAGCTCTTAGAGGGGGGAGGTAGAAGTGAGGTGAATGCTATTTAATGCTGTCCTCCCAGCTCCCACCATTTGCATTCAGCAGCTGCACAGTGCAAGAGTGCTCCTTGTGATGATGGGAATGTTCTATGTCTATGCTGCCCATAAATGAGACACTACGCACATGTGGCTTTTGAGCAGTGGACATGTAGTTAATGTGATTTAGAGAATGAATTTCTGATTTTATTTAATCTTAGTTAACTGAAATTTAAACAGCTACATGTGACAAGTGGCTACCATATTGGATAGCACAATTCGAGAATTATCAAGTCCTCTGAGCCTCTCTACTCTTTTAAGTACTCAAAAGCAGCTCAAATGGCCCCTATTCTGCAAACTCACACTCTCACTGCCAAGGAGCAAACATCAGTATCTTAGCAGCTCTATCAGTTGTCAAAAGAAAAAAAAAAAAATTCTGCTTCTGGGCAGACATCTGACTGTGTAACCGTTGCACAGAGACAATTTAGTTCAAAATTATGTGCCACCCTGACTCTACCTGGCAGGTGCCTTCTGTGCTGGCTTTTCTATCTGAAAACTTGAGAAAGATGACAGGGTTTTAAATGATTAACTCCTCTGGGCCACATTACTTAATTATACAGTACATCCAGGGATAGGCACATGGGTCTTTTATGGTAAATGATATGACGGTCTTAAAAACTCATTAATATGTCATTAACCAAGCAGACATTTACTAATTAAACAATTAGCCCCTCTGTTCTTTTCCTTTGTTCCTCCTAGAGATGCTTGGTTGCCCAGATCCCCAATTTAGCAGAAGGTCCCCCCTTCTTTTCCCAGAGAAAATCGCTCATAAAGCAAACTCTGAGACTAAATGATTCACCAGATTTTTTTTTCCAAGTTGGCTACAAAAAGAAAATCAAAGCTGATTTTCATAGTATAAATTAATGTGGGTGTTTGTCTAGTTTGAATAAATCATCCTCAACCGTAAATCAATTTTATATGTATGTGCTATAATATCCACCATAACCGACATAAACACTGAATATAACAAAACTACATATCCCAGTGAAATAAATACAAACAGACAAGATTAAGGTCTTGAAATGTATTATTATGATTCATCATATAATATCAATACAAAAGAAATGTGCAACGTTCTTAACTTTTTCTCTCAGAAGGTTTCTAAACATCCATCATGGTGTTTGATAATTTTAGCTTCATCATATTTTTGTGCTGAAACTCTGCTAAACTGTAGTACAAGGGGGATTATCTAGTACAGGAAAGTAAAACAGAGCAAATGTCTTTTGAAACAGAGTTTTGTGCCTTAAAAAAGTAAACCTAAGGTAGTTTTAAATTCAGAATAGGAATTTCTGAGACCATTCAGAAGTGCTATAACACACGTGTATTGTTTTCGGCAACATTTTGGTTATACGTTTTGGTTATAGTTCAATGCTATAGTTTCAGTGACTTAGAAATATCCTGCTGACCTAAAGTGTTGAACAATAGCAAAGGAGCAAGAAATGGGTCATAACTGGGGTGATAAAAGAATACAGTGGAAATAGAGTTCAGATGACAGAAAGTTCTAAAGCTGGTACAATTGCAAGAGTTGCTTGACTTTCTCTTGCCTTGCTAGGTTTTCCATTGGCTTCTCTTTCTGCCTTCTGAATGAGCATTTACATAATATCCTTTATGATACTAACAGTAGAATATGTCTAGATAACACTCTCAAGAGGTCTAGTCTTGTGGAGGATGAACACATTGATTATTCCCTCCATGAAATGAATTTGGAATGGGTCTTAGGGACCCCTTAGAACATCACCTGAGGCCCCTGTAGCCCACTTTATGGAGACAGCACTGATTCTCAAACTTCACCTCAGATCAGAAGTAGCTTTACTATGAAGTTAATGAAGGTTGAGCTTTAAGACCACTCACTGGTGCAGGCTCTTGACAGTACTGGGAGCAAGTTCTAGGCTGCAAATAGGAAGCATTTTTTGTAAATATTTGTGGTAAATTTCCTAAAGGATCTCAGAAGACAGAGGCATAAATCTCCTCTAATGTTCTAGTTACTTGTTGGGATTTCTTCTTCCATTTCTTTTCCCATTCTAAATAAATATTCTAACTAAATAATTTTCCCATTAATTTTTATTTGTAACCTTGGATACTTTTCTTAAAGAGAACTCCTCAAATTATGTAACCTTCAGTATGCATAAACTCTGGACCTGTTCTTGAGCTAATCCACACATTCACTGCTCAAATTAAATAATTGACCTCCGTCACTAGAGTCTATTATAAGATGCTACCTGACTGAGCACAGAGTTGTGTAATATGAATTCAGCATTTGAATGTTTAAGGATATTCTGCAAAGAACATTGAGATGTTTATAGCTTCTCACCAATAGAACCAGACTGGACAATTCTGGTTCCATGAGTAAAATAGTGGACTGGGGGAACCAGAAGACCTGGTCCTCCTCACACCCTTGCCATTAAGTACCTGTGCCACCTTGGGAAACTCAGTATCTCTACCCTCGTTATGTTCATCTGTAGACAGAAGGCGAAGTAGAGAGGGGACAAGACCCTTGGTGCTCAAAGTGTGGTTCCAGGAAGCATTCTGGAAATGCAGAATCTCAAGCCTCAACCCAGACCCCCTGAATCAGAACCAAGATCCCCAGAAGATTCATATTCACGTTACTGTTAGAGAAGTACAAGCACTGAAATGGTTACCCTTCCAGGTCTGAAATTTGTACACCATGTTAGATAGAAGGAAACATAAAGTTCACAGAAATTTTCAGGGAAAAAAAATGTAAAATTAAACTTTCACTCAATTTTATCCTCTCATCACAATATCTCACCCCAGCCACTCCCAAATTTCCCTTTATCCTCAAGCCCAGTCCCATTTGGCCAATCACCCATATTGTTTGATTTCTTTAATTTCTTAGGATAAATTCACAGGTGAATTTCAGTTTCGTTCAACCATTGTGATCTTTTACAGTTGCCGTTCAAAAACTTTGAACACCCAGGAAAAAAAAAATCAAATGAAAATGTTATACTGTTTTTAATTCACAGTGATTTTCTGTAAAAACCAAAATATAGCTTATAATTCAGCTCATAAACATTTCCCCCATGTCCTTTAAAACTCTTCTCCCTCCTTCTTTTATTTTTTTCATAATCATATCTCCACTCACAGCAGGAAAATTACATCAAAATGCTCTCATATGCTCTCATATTAGACCAAGCGAACTTTGGGAGGTAGAATGTTCGAAGGTATGACCCAAGTTTGCTGGAACTGAGATACAGCTGCCCAGTGACAAGCCCTTTTTAAATGCTAACTTTACTCTACAAGGCCACTGGGATGCATTTGGGTTAAATAATTCTGTTAAGCATAGGGACTGTACATTTACAAGAAGGTTTTAAAGAAAATGTAAACCTGCAAAACATTATACTTCTTGTTTATGCAACGAACAGGCGCTTACCTGCATAGGTAACGATTCTTGCATTACATGCAAATAGGCTTAGAGCTAATTTGAGAGCCGTAATCAGTATATACATTGGAAAACTTTGATCCCTAAGGAGGAAAAGGGCCGTCATCAATAAACTTGGTTCTGACTTGCATTAGTCATGGATTCAGAGACTCGTGAGCTCAGATTCCAGTAAGTACCTGTAAAACAGGAGAAAAGCCATTTGACATTTCAACACTGGAAAACATTTGCGTGAGAAACTTTTTCATAAAGAGAAGATCAATCCCCCTTCCACTGACTAAAGACAAAATTAATTACCACAGTTGGCAGAAGATAAATGGTTCCAATGTACAGAATTGTGTAATTATAGCAGCTGCAGAGCTGGAAGCCAGCTCCTAACTTTGAACCTCAACCCCGACTTGACATTTCTCCCCACCTTCAGTGTTGCTACCAGAAGCATGTTGAAAGCCCCCCCCCGCTCCATCTTTCTTCCATAATTACATGCTGGGGTTCAGAAGTAATCACTGGCTCCATTGCCTACATGAAACCTTATCATCCTCCGGTTTGCAAAAGGTATGCTGTATCATCTTTTGAAGTGTTGAAATCTCTAGAGAGAAAAATTTATTAGGGGAAAGTTACTGTTATGGCAACAAAATTAATTCTGCCACAACATGTCAAATTAACCACCCTCCTAAGGACTAGAGTTAGAGCCAAGTTCAGAAATGGACAAATATTCAGTATCAATTTCTTAAATGTCACCCTAGGTTTGAGTAAAGCTAAGGTAAACATCACAGTTTATCTCAACATCCTAATGTTTGCGCCAGAACAACCCTGGCTGGAAAACAAGAGGTTAAGAAGAAGAAAAACAAAAAAAAGTCAAATCCTTGTTTCCCCCTCCCCCTTTTTCAAACAGAAAAGGAGGTTGCCACTTAGGCTCTGTGGAGATTTTGGTTCTCCCTTTGAAGCCAAAAGGAACGTTGTTAATCTCATCTTTAATTTTAATCCTTTAAAATATGTAAGTGATTTAGAAATGTACAAGTTAAATTTGGCAGAAGACCCTACTGGTAGAAGTAAAGCCATTTCTTTCAACTTCACCACGATAAAGGAGTTCAAAGCTGGCCACCTAGACTATCTAGATACCTCAGCCACAAGCTGCAGTCTTCTGATTTTAAAAGATCCCCTTATCAAAAACGTTTAGAAGTGGTGACAAGGTCACCATCAAAGAAACAACCGCATGCTTGAAAATCTATTTACAATTTAACAATTTTTAGAATAAGTTTTTCCTATTCAAAGGGAATAGCATCTGTTCAGAGTCAAACATTTGCAAGTTGCTACATCTAGGAGCTCAGATCACTCATTTTTGATGTACAGCAGCATACTTGAGATTTTCAGAGGACTTCTATTAATTAAAAGAAGATAGGGTTTGAACAGTTGTGGCATACTTATTCCTGATACTGGTTGTTTCCATTGCTGTTTCTACATAAAAAATAAGTAGCTAAATCTCTCCATACTTAGTGGTGTCAAACAACCAGCACTTTATTGTGCTCGCAAATTTTGTAAGAATTAAGGAAAGGGTGCATTAGCTGCACCTTGCCTCTGCTCTGTGATATCTGGGCAGTCAACGGGGAGGCTACAAGTACCTGACCAGATGGGGACTGGAGTCATATGGTGGTCCATTCACACATGTGTCTGTGGTTGATGCTGGTTGTCAGCGGGAGCCTCCACTGGAGCTGTTGATCAGAACACCCACATGTAGCCTTTCCATGGGCTTATTAGGCTTCCTCCCAATATGGTGGCTGGATTTTAAGTTATAGTCCCAAGAGACAGGAAGTTGAAGCTGCCAGTTTCTTAAGGTCTGGGCCTAGAAACTGACATGGCCGCATTCATGCTACTGATCAAGCAGTCAGAGTCCAGACTCAAGGTGATATATACCACACCTGGAGTCATGCCAAGAATTTGTGGACCACAGCAATATATTAATTCCCTCATCAAAGATATAATTGTTGGCATTTACTTCAGACTGCTTGTGCCCACTCCAATTAATTTTGTCTCTTTAATTCATATTCAATTTCTCATTGCCCACAAGTTTCCATAAAACTATGGCTGTTTCCTCTTACACTATCCTCACTACGATTCTACTGCCTCACTATCCACCTAGCTCACAATCTGATATCATATCTTTGCAGTAACCTAGTGGACAGCAGTCATTAAGCAGGGAAGAAGTAGTATTTGTTGGATGAGAAGAAAAAATAATATGGGTACACTAAGCAAGAAACAGAAGAGAAAGTGGTAAGAGATTGGATATAAGGACTTTCCATTGTTGCTAAGATCCAACATAAAGAAATGATTCCAGAGACTTTTGGAGATAAACCAGTACAAATGTAGTTCATCTCTAAGTGTTAATTTCTTATAAATTTGAGTGACAATTGGGCTCAAGTTGTCATTGCCCATTTTCACAGAGTGAAAATATTGAAAACTTTTTATGGCAATAATATAGAAATAGAAACAAAATTCTAAAGATGTGATTTTCAAATGGAATTTTTCACCCAATAGAAACTGGTAAAAAGTGTTTAACATAACATGCATTTTCTTCAATGGACATGTATCACATTTGCTCAATATACCACTAATCACTCAGAACAAAAAGACTGTAAATTGGAAACAAAATTTTTAATGGACAGTTATGAATGACTGCAGCAGCCACATAAACCTTACCTATTACATTCCATTGGTTTTAATGCTTTCTGTTTCACTTTTGTTTTTGTTTGGGGACGTTTAATTATTCTTCTTATTGCACAATTATCAAGAAAACACTTCACTTGCAAACTCTGGGAAAATTGGGCATAGGACTTTTAAGCCGACCTACTCTGTATTATGCAATATAATCACCATTTAACATATGTTCTATGATCTAGATTTAAATTTCCAGACTGGTGTTTCTTTTGAATGTGATAACGAGTAAGTTATTATACAAGCAGCTCAACTTTGCATGGGTTATATTTTGGGGCAATAACCTAAGACTTTGGATTTAAGGAGAAATTCTCAGTAACACCTGAGATTCTATGAACACCTGTCTGTTAGATTTGTAGTGCACAAGAAAGTAAATCAAGACATCAAGTATTGTGATAGTTTTTGGAAAAGGAGAGGGAAATCGGGACACTATCTTCCAGGACTGGATAAGGCAGAAAGCCAAATATCCATAACACAATATGAAATCACTACATTGAGACAGTTTAACAAACTCTCTAGAAACATTGTAATCTAGAAATAATCAGTTTTAACCTTCACTTTGTAGAAATTGAGTATCTTGAGAAAGTAACGTCCTTTCTGGAGGGAAAGAGAAGCTTGGGCTGATTGAAGGTCTGTGTGCTATTTGTTCCACCAGCAAACACTAGATCCATTGGAGATTTGGCTGCCCCTGTGGTTTTAAAACCTTTTTGTGGAGTCTAGAAGGAGGTGATTCCAGGGATGAATGAAAAACAAATTGATCTTTCAGTTAAAGTATGTCCCTGAAATATCCTAAGGGTGGAGAGCCTTGGAAGTAGACAGATGTCAGAGCGAATGGTCCTGCAGGGTCCAGCATTAGGAACTGTGCATGAACTCAAAGCCTGAGGCCTCCATTCAGTAGCAGATTGCCCCATTCTCTTTGAGTGGGAAATGGCCACAATGTGTAGGTCAATGAGATGATTCTGCAGTTGGTCATCCCACAGAGAAAGAGGAAGTTAGCACAAAAGGATCAGGGCCATAGAGATACATCAAGACAAAGACTTCCTCACAAACCAGGGTGAGGGTTGCATTATGCTATTAAAGCTAAATACAGGAAAATGGGAGAGAGAATAAAGCAAGCTATTGGGGGAGGGGGGGTGACAGTTCAGGTACTTTTGCTGTACCTTCATTATGTCCTTACCCCTGGATGTTGAACACATACAGGATCCTTCAGGTAGACTCGTTCAGAAGGTACCCAGGGATATTCAGAAAAGGTCTTCCGACCTCTGTTTATTAATGCTTAGTACCTAATTGATGTCACTTAGTCCATTGGTTTTATAGGATGAGGACCCTGGATTTTAGATCACCAGTGCAGACTTCCTCCTAAGATCTAATCTCATATTTTCAACTGCCTAATCAAAATCTCCACTGGATGCCCAAAAGGCATCTTGAAATCAACATTTCTGGAAGCAATGCAGTGGGGACTCCTTCGCCTGAGGTCAGAGCTCCAAAAGACAAAGTCCTATTGGATGTAGATTAGTAGGTTCCTCACCCTCAATCAAAAACTTCTAGGCCAATCCAGAGTTTCCAAACTCTGCTCACTAACTTGCTTCCAGATGTCAAGACTGCTCACAAGTAGTCACTGTGATTGCCTCCATACCTTTAGACTCCAGCTAACGTTTGAAGGACAGGCTGACCTTTAGACTGCCCTGAATTTGAGAAGGGAGAAAACACTCCCACATCTCTTTCATATAGGATTAAGAAGGCAATTGTATTGGTCACACCCACCATGTATATGAACAATCCAAGTGATAAAATATGAGATAGCACAGTCATAATAAATACTGTGGCAATGAATTCCCGTAAGTATGCATATGTGCGACCTTGTGCTAACATACATGCTGAAGCAATGGCTAATGTCCAGTAAAGCTGAGAAATATCCCAGCTGCTGCTGGGAAAACATGGAAAATTGCTCCTTGAAGTAGTAATCCTTAAAATGTTTATAGAACCACAAACCTTTTAGATAAAGGGATGGAAAATACTGGATACTCTTTCCAGAATAACATACATATACATACGCTTGGAAATTTCTCATATACTTTTAAGGGTTTCTGAAGGGGTGGGCCTATGCCATCCGACTCCATCTTGTTTTGTGTCCTTCACCTAGACCACGCTTTCACCCCTTGAGTAACCTCCCACTCACCCGTTCAAACTTCCTGGTCTAAACACGCCCAGGACTCCGACCCTTCCCCAGCCAATCAGCTGAGGCCACAGCCATTACCTCACCAACTGCCCCTAGGCCCCAATAAAACCTTTGTCCTTTTGAAACTCGCTCTCTCCCTGGTATCTCACTGCTGCGTCGGTGCAGGTAGGGGATTGAGCTCGAGCTAGCTCGAATAAAAGCTCTTCTGCTTTTGCATCGGACTCAGCTCCCTGGTGGTCTTTGGGGATCACGAATTCTGGGCATAACATTTCATGAACTCCTAAAGGTCTAAGGTCCAAGTCAAGGGCTTAGTGAGTTTAATTAGCATGAGTATGGATGGAAAACAAAGGTGGCTCTCTGGGCATTTGGAGATCATAAAGTCTTAATTAAAATACCTAACTGAAAACATGAGGCAAATAAACACCTTTCCACCAAAAAGATAGGAAAATGGAAACCATCATGATGCTATCGAAATAGGCAGTAACTTGACCTCATGTGACAATAAAGCTGCCAGCGTTGAAGGAAGCCATATTGCTTCCAACATGGGATCTGGCCATGGGTGGTCAAATTAGCAAATATTTAAATCAGTCCATTGTGTTATATTAACTTCTCTCTGTCTCAGCATGATGATTGCCTGCATAGCATCTATTTTCTAACACTTTTACCATCTGCCTCTATAGAAATGTTTTGCTTGTGCCTGCACATCTCACTGCACCTTGTCCTATGCATCACACAGAGTTAATGCTTGATAACTGTTTGTTAAATCTAATAAAAAATAAAAGATAGTCATCTCAAGTCACGTAAGTCATCAGAGACAGAGCTGGAACTCAACACACGATTGTCCTAGGACAACCCAGTTTTCCACACACCATTTTACGTGCCTATGCAGTAAAGTGAATGGACATGTGATGTCCCCACGTAATTTTCTGGAACTCAAAACCATCTTAGAAATGTACTCACAATAAGTTTAATATGGAGCACATCCAGGCTGGACTAGCCTTTTTATGATAGCATTCTACAGTTGGTCCTGCTTCTCTGTTTTCAATTCTCTTCTGTTTCAAATATCCAACTGCAACAGTGAGGGGTGGGAAACATGGACATCTACATGCAATACTGGGAGGGGCTTGTTATATCTGTTTCTTTCCTGATGTATGTATTCATTTATTTTAAAAGATTTTAGTAAAAATTGGGGCAATGGATTTGACTCAATGGAACAACAGAAACAAAATAGATCACAGAAGGCTGAAGTCAGC
This sequence comes from Neofelis nebulosa, assembly GCF_028018385.1. Lineage (NCBI taxonomy): Eukaryota > Metazoa > Chordata > Mammalia > Carnivora > Felidae > Neofelis > Neofelis nebulosa. Next base: position 23,554,327 of record NC_080787.1, read on the forward strand.
TGATACAGTTCATGATTTATCAGGTAGTTTGCATGTGACAACTGTAAGAAGAGGTAGGATATTTGTAATTCATTCATCACTCAGCAGTTCAAATGATGAAATAAAAAGAAATGAAAGAAGAAGAAAAAAGAGAGAAGGAGGTAGGGGGTGAGAAAGGAAAGAAGGAAAGAAAGAAGCAATGGAGGGAGGGAGGAAAGGAGAGAGGGAGGGAGGAGGAATCAAGAAATGGTGTGTTCAGTGATTCTTAGCATGTTTCTTTCAGGCCTGTGCATTGGATTTAGAATGCTATCAGGATATAGTAAAGTACTCATAGTCCCTGCCTCAAGCACATGATCTAAATGAATCTATAACTTTGAGGCACCTGGGTGGCTCAGTCAGTTAAGTGTCTGACTCTTGATTTTGGCTCATGCCATGATCCCATGGGTCATGAGATCAAGCATCAAGCCCTGAGTCATGCTTACACTGGGCATGGGTTAAGAGATTCTCTCCCTCTCCCTCTGCCCCTTCCCCACTTGTCCACACACGTTTTCTCTCTCTCTCTCTCTCTCTCTCTCTCATAAATAAATAAATAAATAAATAAATAAATAAGTTAGCAACGCATAAAACTATTAGAAAGTAATATAAGAGAGTTTAAGGTCAATTGCTAAGAAATTTTACATAAATATAAAAAGAGTAGCCCAAATTAGTTAGGTTGAAAATAAAAAAGTTATATGGATGATGTGGAATTTGAGCCAAGCTTACAGTACTGATATCAAGCAGAAAAACAGCATAAACAGACTTGAGAAACTATATTTAAACTAGTCTGACTAACATGGGGGAGTTATGTTGGAGAGTCAAGGAAAAAAAGTTACATGTGGAGAAAGGAGAAAGGTTCTGGGAAAATTTACTTAAAATGCACTCAATATATCACAGTGTTGGTAACTCCAGCAGGCTCTTGAACCCAAAAATAAATTGCAAAGCAGTGTGAGAAGAGAAATGTGGTTTTAAAAGCACTGAATCCTGAGTCATGGGACCTGAATTCTATTTCTAAGTCAGCCACTTACTGGTGGTGAGTATGCGTTTGGCCATTTGTAAGTCTCAGTTTCTCAGTAATGATGATAATAAAATACACTTTGCATACTTTAATGAAGATTAAATAGCATAATTAATCAATTAATGAACACTATATAAGTTCTGTATAAATTTATATAGCAGCTCTATGTAAGTGTAAAGCAGCATTTTTTGGCTAGGGGCATCCACACAACATTTTATTACATGTAATTTTTTATTCAGATATAATTAACCTACAACATCATGTAAGTTTTCGGTGTACGATGTGCTGATTGGATACATTTACAGGATGTAATTTTGGATTTTGCAATATGATCACCACTAACTAATATGATCAGCACTAACAAACACCTCCATCTGTATTCTTAACATTACTTCCGAACTCTGTAAGTAAGGTTAGCGTGTCCGTCGTAACCACCATGGAGCGGTGTGGGAGAGACTGAAATCAGATTAGTCACGAAATTAAAGCAGAAATCCAAATATGAGAAGCTGGGGGGTGTGAAACAAGATGAATACAAGAGCTGAGTATAGTTACCTGGAGAACGTTGATACCCCTGACCTAAAAAATAGCATCTGAGGGAAGAGAAACTAGACGCCACTAGAGACCCGGGTTTATCCGCATTTCTTATTCACCAGACGGCTGCAGTATCTCTAGTTAGTACATCCATGTTCTTGGAAAGCAGCAAGGGAAAGGGCAAATGGGGGAAAAGAGGCATTGGAGCTGAGAAAAAGCCAAAGCTTCTCTGGAAGACCGCCCCTTTAAACTTTCACTCATACTTTATTATCCAGAATGGTGGCACTGGGCCATCCCTGGCTGGAATGTGACTTCAGAGAAAGGAATTGTGGGTAAAGGTGGGGGTAAACAGTCATTAGGGGTTGCCTCAAGCCTGCCCTTGAAGGACTTTTGAGAATATTAAATGCAATATCTAAAGTGCCTATTGTATTGTCTATAGGACAGTAGAGTAGCTTCTCGATAATGTGCATTCCTAGTACTATTAAACGAAACTATATGAGTGCCTATCAAGTAGCAGGCAGTTGCTGCATCCTGGAAAGCAATAATTGAATAAAGTATGACTTCTGAATGATTTCAATTCTAGACCTCGAAGAAATGGTGGCTTGGAAACCAAGTGAAAATGTGTCCTGTGTAACTAGAGAGTCGGGCAAGGAAACCGTGATTTTTTTTTTTAAATGAATATCACAGGGCCGTTTAAAGCCCAACTAGGAGATAATTATTATAAAAATAAAAAACAGGAACTCCTAGGATTAATGTTTAAAAAACATTAAAGGATAAGCAGAAGAGATTGGCCAAAGCCGGGAGAAGCAAACTTTAATACTGTTACGAAAGTCAAGAAAAGAACATGTTTTAGTTAAGAAGTTGCAGCTTACTTACCAAATTTCACAGAGATGTCAGCAACGAGAACAAAAGAAATACTGAGCAAAAATAACTTCATGGATGACTGCATTTCAGCAAAATTTGGGGTGTGCAAGACACATTTTAAGGAATTAAAGAAACAGGATTGTTTGAGGACAGACCCAGGGAGTTAAGGACATTTATTTAAGACTGTAGAACAACAGGGGTTCCTGGGTGGCTCAGTCGGTTAAGCATCCAACTTCAGCTCAGGTCATGAATTCCTGGTTCGTGGTTCCAGCTCCGCATCGGGCTCTGTGCTGACAGCTCAGAGCCTGGACCCTACTTCGGATTCTGTGTCTCCCTCTCTCTCTGTTCCTCCCCTGCTTGCTCTCTCTCTCTCTCTCTCAAAAATAAATAAACATTATTTAAAAAAAGATTGTAGAACAACAAGAGGTCAAGGGAAAATGAAATCCCATCGTGGCTAGATGAGGCAGCCTGTCAAGTGAAGAACTTTTTAAGAAAGGAAAGCCCAAGTGTGCTTGAGGGCAAGGATGAAGGCAAGTCTTTCTTGGAATAAGAAAGTCTTGAAATGTGGTAAAGGAAACAAATGAGCCTCAGAGTAAAATGTCTCAAAATAAAAACTGGGCAAAACTTAGCATATATGAGGGGGGCAAGTGCCACTGTGGACAGGATGCGGTAAGATCTTAGCACCGAGCCAGGGACGGTTGGGAGAAGGTTACAGTGGATCCCTGCTGAGATGAAGGTTGGCTTGGGAGAAAGAGAAAAAAATGAAAGCAGGTTTGGAATGAGGCCTAAGGAGAAAGCAACAAGGACTCAAAGGGGATAAGAAGAAGTTCCAAGAAGCAGCAAGTGCCAAACTGCAGCGTGAGGCACATCCTCTTGGAAACAGAATTTAAAGTCACAGGATACCCTGGGAATCGTTTCTTTGTTTCTAGTAATCTAAAGAGAGGCATGAGTAGAGTAATTTCTGGAATTATTTTAGACGGGGGCTTGATACTGAAGGCTCATTAAAAAACAAGAGACTTTAGGAATCTAGACGGATGGGTAAGAAGCATCAAAGCTTGAGGTTACCAGAGTGTTCAGGTGGGAGAAGGTGACATAGTCAAAGGAAGTGAAAAGGTGGGCAAAATGAGAGGGGATGTGGGTCATGAGGATGAGAGACAGACACCGAGAAGCAGGTTCAGTGGAGGTGAACAGAGGGAGAATGGCAGACCAAGACTCCGTGCTTGTGAAGAGCCCAGAGCTGGACTACTGTGTGCAGTCCCGGAGTTATGGCACCTGTACAGGAAAGCTGAATGCCAGAATGTTGAAACTGGGAATTCATAGCACTTGATGAACTGACAGTAAGAACGCCAGTGTCACTGAGAAAGATGGAGAGTAAACACACTCATGTGCTCGTAACGACTGACAGCCTGAGTTCCGGACGGGACCCAACTTTGCCTCCTAGCTATACCACTTAAACAACCACTTAACTGCTGTTTGTCTTTGCACAAGTTATTCAACCCCAGTACATTTCATTCCCCTCCATTACAGCATGGAAATAATAACAGCAGACCTCTAAAGGATGGGAATAAATGAAGGAAGGAAGGCATGCAAAGTGTTTAGTAGCACATCAGCACAGAGCAGTTACTTGGTAAATGTTAGGAATATCCTTAGGAATATAAAAACCAAATGTGGGAAGCCCTACAGGGCAGCAGTGATAATCTTCAGTGGGTAGAGAGACACTTGAGGGACTTTGAAAGATAAGGAATGTGGGGGGAAAGGGCAGGATTCTGGTGGGATCTTTGAAGAAGCTGGGACTCCATTGAAAATGGTGGAGGGAAAGGCAAGTGTCTGTTAAGACATGAGGACAAAGAAACAACAATGAGAAATAGGCTTAAAAGAAGTGGAATTTTTCTGATATTTAGAAGGGACTTCTTAAGTCACAATAAAAAAGAAGGAAAAGAAAGAAGAAGAAGGAGAAGGAGGAGGAGGAGGAGGGGGAGGAGGGGGAGAAGAAGAAGAAGAAGGAGGAGGAGGAGAAGGAGGGGGAGGAGGGGGAGGAGGGGGAGAAGAAGAAGAAGAAGAAGAAGAAGAAGAAGAAGAAGAAGAGGAAGAGGAGGAGGGGAGGAGAAGGAGAAGGAGACAAAGAGGAAGAAGGAGGAGGAGGAGAAGGAGGAGAAGGAGGAGGAGGAGAAGAAGGAGAGGGAGAAGGAGAAGGAGAAGGAGAAGGAGAAGGAGAAGGAGAAGGAGAAGGAGAAGGAGAAGGAGAAGGAGAAGGAGAAGGAGAAGGGGAAAGAAAAAGAGACGAGCCCAAGGAGAGTGGAGGAATGTGCAAAGTAGAGATGAGCACGAAAATCTTAGCTGTTACAGCCACTGGAAAGGATGAGAAGTTTCTACCTCTTCTCACCATCATGACCTACCAAATGTATCCACTTTTAAAAAAGAGGGAGAAGCATCTGTTTCTGAAAAACCCAGAGCCTGAGTGTTTGTGTTCTGTTATCCCAAGAGCCAAGAACATAAAGTCAGAAAGAAAGATCATGTAGGACATCATCACATAGTGCTCACTAAAGCCAAATAAGCTTTCACAGAAGAACTTGGTCCTTGTAACTAGAAAAACATTACATAGAGCATTTTATGTGGCTTTTTCTCCTCCTGGCATTATTTTTCCATCATGGTGCTCAGACCCCAAATATGTTTAGATCGTCACGGTTTAACATTAATGAGATAATTTGATCTTGCCCTAATGGCACAGATTGTTTTCCACACAAAAATATTGCTTATAGAAGTAGTAATATTCTGCTGAAATGCAGACAGATTAAAATATCTACCTACAGACATAAATATAGGAAGAATCATGGGGCGCCTGGGTGGCACAGCTGATTGAGCATCCGACTCTTGATTTCAGCTCAAGGTCATGATCCCACAGTTTGTGAGTCTGAGCCCTGTGTTGGGCTCTGCACTGACAGTGTGGAGCCTGCCTGGGATTCTCTCTCTCTTTCTCTCTCTGCCCCTCTCCTGACTGCGCATGCGCTCTCTGACTCTCTCTCTCTCTCCTCTCTCAAAAATAAGTAAATAGACATTTTTAAAAAATAGGAAGAATCTATCTGAACCATTCCCAATATTGACTTCTCAACTCTAGCTACAAATTCATCTATTTCTATTTTCCTTGAGAGTTCTCACACCACCCTTCTATGTGCTTCTTCACTTTTAGATTTTACTGGGCTATAGAACTTTAATTTTTCTATTAATTCACTGCCCATCCTGAACCAAAAGTTGCCATATGTCGTGTGCTGCATTACAACGGTGTGTGTAAGTTTATGTTGGAAGACTGGGGGTGGTGGGGTGATCTACCTTTAGGCCATATTATTTCCATATAAAACCTAATACCATTTCAATAAGTGAAAATCACAGCCTTTAACACAAAACCAGTTATTTAAAAAAAAAGATTTGCCATAAGCAAAATGCTGAGGCTTAAACTGAGTGCACAAATGGAAGAGAATGGAAGTTCAGGTCACCAAAACACTACGGCTCTACGCTTTCCCATGATCTGTTATATTCCTGGATTTCCCCATATTCTTCTTTATATGTTTCGTAAAAAAATCACTTTCAGGTTTATGGCAAATGGAGCATAAAGTGAGCAGTTTTTTGTTTTTTTTTTTTAATGAGTTACATGGAAGAAAGAACAGCAACTAAGATTTTTGTGATTACTTTGATAGACTTCCAGTAGGAAGTATTTAGTTTATCTGCACATAGAAAATGAATATTAAAATATTCATACCCCCAAGGCTACCAGAAAAAGCAGATAACAGCTGTTGGTCTAAAATGTGGTTTCATTATGCAGAGATTGGAATAAGCTTGTAATTATGAATTAGAGCGAGAGCAGTTGAAAAAAAAATGTTGAGTAGGTTTCTAACCCCAACATTTAAAATCAGTTTTTTGTTAAGAAATAAAGGAAGTGTTTATTTCCCTCAATAAGCTTTCAAGTTGTATCAGCAATAACAGACTTGCTTTTGCTCACCTCAAAGAGAAATGTGCAATAAATCCACATAAATTTCAGAATAATCTTTTTTTTTTTATAAAGCAGGTTCACATACCTTGTCGTGAGTCCATATTCCAAACTACCAAAACCCTAATTTAATATTTCTTTTAGATCTAAGGACATAACAAATACAAGGAAACAAGGTTTTAAAATATTATTTTGTTTAATAGCACAAATTACGAGATTTTTACCAACATTTATTCTTCTTGGACATGTTACCATGCCAGCAAAGAAAGCATTCTTTAATTTGTTACAATATCAGGTGAACAAAATAAAGTATTGTAAATAGTCTTATTTCAAAATTTACTGCAATTAGGAATACCTTTTAAATTGCATTCTAATGGAAAAAAAATAAATGATATCTTTTCCAACTGTTCAATTAATCCACTGAGAATTGTGACTTTAGTTTGAACCAATTTATTTTAAGAAATTTAACCCCCCCACACACATAATGCATAAAGTAAATTATATAAAACAATATAAAAATAATATTTCCTTCTTCCCCCATCTCACTGCTTCTCCATTACAATCTGTTCAGAAGCTGAATAGGTTATTACTGAAAAAAAAAAAAAAAAGATAAAAGGTATTTGAACAATACGAAGAGTGACTAAGAGAAGCTTTTGCACTAATATGACACATTTCATTAAGAAATATGAAGCATTTTCAACAATATTTTCTGAAATTAAGAATTATCCTTTCTTAAAAGTGAAGATGAAAAATGGAAATTACGTACTAGACCCGAGATGGACAATAGTTAAGCATTACAGAAAAACATAAAAAACGGGAAACTTTGGGGGTTCCTGGGTGGCTCAGTTGGTTAAGCATCCAACTCTTGACTTCAGCTCAGGTCGTGATTTCACGGTCTTGAGATCAGGCTCATGTGGGGCTCCGTGCTGAGCATAGAGCCTGCTTGGGATTCCCTCTCTCCCTCTCTCTCTCTCTCTCTCTCTCTGCCCCTTCCCCCTCTGAAAAAAGGGGAAACTTTGCTTCCATTATTTGCCGTGATTTGAACTTTTGGCTAAATTACGTGCATCTGGGTACAACGAATGACATCCCCGTGCTACTTTTTTCCTTTCAATACGAACGCTCTTCGTATCTAACTCTAAGATGGGCTTAGAAAGCAAAAGGGAAAACACGCAGCCTCTGTCCTCCAGCCTCCACCTCCTGAGTCGGATGGAGGTGAGAAAGTACAGCGGACCACATGGGGGGATGGTGAAGTGAATGAAGGGGATCCAGAGTACACTTTTCCTGATGAGCACTGAGTAGCTGTAGAACTACTGAATCACTACTGAATCACTATACCGGACACTCGAAACTAATATAACACTGTATGTTAACTATACTGAAATAAAAATAAAAAAATCTTCAAGAAATTTAGAAAGAAAGAATAGGAGACGGCACACAGAAAGTCTGAAACACTTCCTTGAACACTAGCCAGCATTCTGGGGTTCCAGGAACATGTGCAAATAAAGGACAGAACAGAAAACAATGATCAGGATACTTTTTTTTTTTTAATTCAGAATCATTATCATTAATATTTTAACTTTTTTTTTTTAATTTATTTTTGAGAGACAGAGAGAGAGAGCATGAGCAGGAGAAGGGCAGAGAGAGAGAGACACAGAATCCAAAGCAGGCCCTAGGCTCCAGCTGTCAGTGTAAAGCCCAGTGTGGGGTCAAACCCGGAAACCATGAGATCATGACCTGAGCCTAAGTGAGAAGCTTATCTCGCTGAGCCACCCAGGCACCTCCGGAATCATTGGTTTAAAATAATATTAATATTATTATTAATATTAATAACTGAAATGGAAGAGAAGTAAAAGAAGAAATTCATCTTTATTATACTTCATATTTGACACCTTTAATGTCTCTCTCTGTCTCAAAAATAAATAAACGTAAAAAAAAAATGAAAAAAAAAAAAATGAAAAGGGGCGCCTGGGTGGCTCAGTCGGTTGGGCATCCGACTTCGGCTCAGGTCATGATCTCGCAGTCTGTGAGTTCGAGCCCCGCATCGGGCTCTGTGCTCAGAGCCTGGAGCATGTTTCCGATTCTGTGTCTCCCTCTCTCTCTGACCCTCCCCCATTCATGCTCTGTCTCTCCCTGTCTCAAAAATGAATAAACGTTAAAAAACAATTAAAAAAGAAAACTTAAATGGAGAAGTACACTTGCTCTGTTTCTGTGGGAGCATATCAGAAGACAAAATACAAACCACACAACAGCAAAAATCCCCCACTCTCCCTTGAGCTCCATTAATAAGTTCAGTCATTTAGTGTAGACAAACAGGACTGTAAATCCCTTCCCTAAACAAATGGCAAATGGGAAAACAAGTTGACCTGCAATATTGAAAGTAGCCAGTTACCAACATACTGGCAGACAACAATACCTTGCTCATCACAAAGATAACTTTCTTTTCTTAACAAGAATAAGGAGAAATCCTCAAAAGTGAAATCGATTGAAGAGCGCCTGTGTGGCCCAGTAGGTCTGGCATCTGACTTCAGCTCAGGTCATGATCTCACAGTTTGTGAGTTTGAGCCCCATGTCAGGCTCTGTGCTGATACCTTCAGAGCCTGGAACCTACTTCGGATTCTGTGTCTCCCTCTCTCTCTGTCCCTCCCCCGCTCATGCTGTCTCTCACTGTCTCAAAAGTAAATAAACATTAAAAAAATTTTTTAAAAAGTGAGATCAATTGAAAATCTGCTCTCACATGCATTCTAATAAAGAAGATGTAATACAAAAATTAGAATCTAAATCTTTTTTTGATCTAAAAACTTTTATAAATGATTTACAAGAAAACATAAAACACAAAATGGATACACCCCTTTTCCCAAAAGCAAAGTAAACAGCAAATAGTTAACATAAGTGAATAAGTTAACATTTTCACTGTTTACATTCATTAGAGAGCCTAACTGATATTTCCATTAAGAATAGTATTGAATAGCATTAGAAGTATTTTTAAAAATTCCAAGTTATATCGTGCTGCTATTTTTTTGAAGATATAACAATAGTATAAAGGTAATAGAGAACATTAAGAGAAATATGGGACATTTGAAAAAAATTCAATATTTATATCTCCTCCTGAATGTCACAATAATTTTATGACAAAATAGAACTCTATTCTTTTTGGCAGTTTTATTTAATTTTTGAAGGAAAATGGCCATAAAAATACCTTGAGGAGTAATAACAGTATCAAACCCAGAGATCCTAATAAGATTTGATATTTTTGAAAATACCATACAAATATTAATTAGTGCACATAAAAACGTAAGTAAGGAAGCACTATCATTGCCCTCTGACTAACCAACAGTGTGGCCAAGGTTAGTCTCAGGACTTGGGCTGGGATCATCTGCCTTCACTAGCACGTAATTTCACAACACCAGGAAGAATCAGAAGAAAGAAGACATACCTCACATTCCAGTTGCTGCAAAACTTTTGAAAGGGTTCATCCGAGAGGTTTTGACTTGTGTTTATCCTCTGAATCTCCCCCATTTATATTAATTGAACACCTTTCTTGGGAGATAGCACTCCACTGTACAGACATCCTGCACTCTTTTAATTGAGCCCCTTTGGGGGAAAGTATCGTTTAAATATAACAATATATTCAGAACCCTAAAATAATTTGATCTATAATAAATTCTTAAGCAAGGGAGGAAGACCAGCCTGGGGACCCAGGGAGGGGAAGATTGCCAGGTACGAAGTCAGAGATTCACAAGGAAGTTAGAAGCTCCTTCCCTGGAGACTTTTAAAAATAGAATAGACAGCCCTCAACATACAGTGGTGTAGGAGGCCCCATTATACTTTGTTATTAGAGAACTTCACTATAGGTTTCCTTAGGCTTGATTAAAAAAAAAAAAAAAAAAGTGGGAGGAGGGCCAGAGAAAGCCACCTGATGTGAGGAAAATCAGTTTAAGAAATGCCTTTGATGGTGAAATACGTCTGCTCCTTTTAATATGAATTCTCTGATTTTTACACATGATTTTGATGATAAAGTCTTAAATGGATTTAAATTCTAATATCTGTTTGATTGCACCGCTTTACATTTTTATCTACATTTTATATTACTATTGTGTTCACTGCATATTGTGCTATTTCGGGAACCTCAGTACATTCAAGGTCAAGAAGAAATTGAAAGTCGTTATTTTACTTTTTATCTTCCCTTAACCCCATGGTTCTCAATATAATTGCCTGTATATGGAGACACACACCCATATACACATATGATTTAATAATAGCTTTTCAGGGAAAACTAATAACAGTTTAAGTATGTAGAATCTTCTACTAATTAATAAACTATGGGAACATCAATAAAAAATTTAACACACCCTTCTTCTTCAGTTCATGATTCAAGATATCATGAACAAATCCATTAGGAATCCTTTTCTCAATTAAAAAAGAAAAGAAGAAAAATTCATCTTAATCCAATATCTGTATGTACATAGAGCATCATAGTGGCAAGCCCACATGTCATTACTCTTGCTCAAGACTTGGGCCACTTTGCAATTTGAGTTTGAGGCCTTCTGAAGACTACTGAAATTCCTTTTGCATTCTCTATTTGGTTAAACTCATCGCTTCTTTTTTTTCATCGGATTACAATGCAAATAACACAACTAATCTCTCGGCTACCTGGATGTAGCATCTACCGCAAGACTAAATTTGCAGATACATACACTATGCTAAGCACATCATAATATAATTTTGTACCGAGGAGTTAACAACATTTTTTTTTACCCTAATTGTAAATTCATCTATATTTTTAAGAAAATTAATCCTCATTTTTAAGAAAGGTTAATCGAGAACCTAGAACATGTTAATGCTACACTTTATTTTTGTTAAGTTTATTTATTTGGAGAGAGAGAGAGAGAGAGAGAGAGAACAAGTGGAGGTGGGGCAGAGAGAGAGGAGAGAGACAATCCCAAACAAGCTCGTGCTGCCAGCGTGGAGCCTGGCTCGGGGTTTGAACTCACAAAATGTGAGGTCGTGATCTGAGCTGAAATCAAGAGTTGGACGCCTAACCAGCTGAGCCACCCAGGCATCCCTAATTTTACACTTTAATAAGGAGTTTTCAGTAACGTTCTGAGCTTTTCAATGCATCACGTTGGGCTGAGATATTTATCCGTTGTATTAGTTTTCTACTGCTGCTGTTGATGACTTAAAACCACACATTTGTTATCTGGGTGCTGGAGATCAGAAGCCTGGCATGGTTTTCACTGGACTGAAAATCGAGGTGTTGGTAGGGCTGGCATTCTTCTGTGAAGGCTCCAGGGAAGAATCGGTTTCTCTGCTATTTTCCAATTTTTAGAGACTACCACATTCCTTGGCTCCTGACCCCTTCCTTCGTCTTCAAATCTAACAATGGCAACTGGAGTCCTCAGATCTTACACTGCTTCACTCTGACCTATTTTTCTGTTAAGAACCCTTGTGATTATGTTGCAATTACTTGGACAATATGGGATAATATTTTCGCTTACAGCCAGCTGATTATCAACATTAATTCCATCTGAGGCTTGAATTGCTCTTTGCAACATATTCCCACTCCAAGATGTGGACTTCTGGGGAAGGAATCATTGTCTACTACACACCCCCTCCAAATCTCAAGTCCAGATTTATCATCAATTCCCTTATTCCTAACAAACTACAGCTAGTTTAAGTATCACCTGGAAAATGAATGTACCCAAACTGTGTAAGTAACTTCCCAAACTATTTTCCCACCATTTAGATGCTGATTATTTTTAAGTTTCATTGTTCACTTATATAACGTTATTTTCAAAATTCCATATAAAAATGTACAGATACAAAATGATAAATGGTTTTGTGTGAGTTAGATCCTAAATTTTTTTTTTTAATTTCAGAGAGAGAGAGAGAGCATGAGCAGGGGAGAGGGGCAGAGGGAGAGATATATATATAGAGAGAAAGACAGTCTTAAGCAGACTCCACACCCAGTATGGAACCTGATGCGGGGCTCGATCCCACAACCCTGGGATCATGACCTGAGCCAAAATCAAGAGCCAGAGGCTCAAGTTAGCCACCCAGACGCCCCAAATTCAATCCTACACCTTAATGCATGATAGAGAACTTGGATCAATATCATCTCCATAAGTGAGAAAGACGTGCCCCTGCCCTGGGTCCTGGGCTTTGGAAACCCCTTTTCTAGATTTTCTCTGGCACTCACCCTCTTGTTGGAAAGAAGCCCGTAGAAAGGGGTCTGGCTATTCAGAGTTCTTCCCCACTCCCTAGACTACACACATGACACCTGGCACCCTGGAAGTCTCAATTATGTCACCCAGATTATGAGAACGCTTGATCTCTTCTCCCCTAAGTTTACCCCATCAGGAATATAGGGAGGTTTCCCTTGATATCTGAAAGTAGAGACTTCCTATGAAACCCTCTGTAAGCTGAAATGGGATAAAGCAAAAGGTAGCCCCTACTTCCCAAAAGTTCCTGTTAGGCCACTTCACTTTCATAAAAGGCCTATGTTAATAGAGTAACGGCTTTCTTAATAAAAGCAAAAATCCTTTTCAGATTTCTTCTGGTTAGCAAATACAGGTACTAACACAGGTCTTTTGCAAAAGAAAATTGGTATAAAGCAAACTTTTGGAAAGTGGGGGGTACCTGTATGCATCCTTAGGCCTAAGAGGTGCCAAAACGTTAGTAAGTGCTTGAGGTATATATGGAGGTTGGAATGCAGGCTGTCATCTCCACACTAGCACCTGCAGGGTTTTGTAGTGCCCTACCAGCTAGAGGGAGGGAAGAGGAGACCAGGGCATGGGGGGGGGGGGGGCGGGGGAGGTACAGGGGGTGAAGAGGGGTTGCAGAGGCCAGAGGCCTTTCCGGGGCATCGTCTTGCCACACAGATCTCCTAGGGATTCTAGAATTCAGATTCAAATCTGGCCTTTCAGGTTGTTATAACTTACATTTGTCAAGGTAGGAGGGTAGAACATGTTTATTTGAGAGTTTGCTAGTTTGATTTATGACCTTTAAATATTTACATGTAGAGTATGCGGGCTTGCACTTGTATACTCCTGCCTGGGGTCTTGAAAATATTAGGGGCCAGTCCATCTTAGATATCCTTATTCTGATATTTTCATTCCAATTCAGTTTGCACATCAATAAGACAAATTAATACCTCTCGAAAAACACTTTTCAGACATATACTAGAAGGTACCTAATTTTCCTCACCTAGTTCAAAGTATTCTGAAACTATCACAATTTGTTAATTTCAGGGCTTCAAGGACCTGATGATTCTTCAGTTTCTAATTGCTACAAGAAAAAGCTAATATTATTTGTGAATTCTTATCTATCTATCTATCTATCTACCATCTACCTATCTACCTATCATCTATCTATCATCTATCTAGATATCTATATAAATATGGGATTTGAGTTAGTGTATTTTGTTGGGAAGCCAACTCTGGCTTCCCAGAAGCCATAAGAACTCTGGGCACTCAGAATGAACTAGGCATAAAGCCTAGTTCATAAAGCATAGAGAGACTAACAGCAGGAAAGACAAAGAAGCCATTAGCGCTAATAGTAGACTTTCCCATTGTTTCATTGGTAGAATCATGAAAAAAAATATGGAGAACACAAGAAATTTTAAACTGGCATTCATACTTATTCATTGAGTCAATGAATAAAATTTCAATGTGGCAAAAAGTATTTATAGAAATGTAAATTCAAGGGTCTTATTTTTACAATATGAATGTGAAAAGTCATAGAAGCTAGCTAATGATCAAGAGCAAATCTAACCAAGCCTCATCTTGTGTACTAACACCATCCCTGATAAATATGCACTAATCTCAGATTGAGGGTCAATCTTGTTTTTAATATATTATGTCAGTGTAACTACATTTTTAGATGTCTGTGTGATGGAAAAGAATAAAAAAGGAAAAGAAAAGAAAAGAAAAGAAAAGAAAAGAAAGAAAAGAAAAGAAGAGGAAAGGAAAAAAAAAGGAAAGGAAAGGAAAGGAAAGGAAAGGAAAGGGAAGGGAAGGGAAGGGAAGGGAAGGGAAGGGAAGGAAAGGAAAGGAAAGGAAAGGAAAGGAAAGGAAAGGAAAGGAAAGGAAAGGGAAGGAAAGGAAAGGAAATTCCAACCTCTCTTTGGAGAAAACTCTGAAAAGAACAAGCATATTTCTAATTTCTTATTGATCATGACGTCTACTGGTTATGGGTAACAATTATATAAATTTGACAAGGTTCATCCCTTTAGCTTGAGCCATTAAAAATCAATTCATCTTTGTTTTATAGAACTATAGAACTACTGTCTTATATGCTATTGGATGTTCTTTCTTGTAAGATCCTTTGATTATGTTTTCTACCAAAGAATATTGGGAATTTAATTAACTCCAAAAAATTACTAAATCTTAGGAAGTATTTTACAAAATGTCATTCTTTACTTAATAAAGGGCCAGCCCCATATTTCACGAGTTTCCATTCATCTGACAGAGCTGTGGTGTTTGTAATTGTGTATATAAAGCCATCAGTCTTCTAGAACCATCTTTAGCTGAGCAAGCCCCAAAGCATGGTCCATTCTGCTCATATCTGATCAGCATCTTTATAGCTTATCAGCCTTGGGGTTCAATTTTGTTTCGGATGCTTTTATAAATGAGCACAATCACTGGTGAATCTGTTCTTCCAGATTGCAAAGAGAAAAATCGAGAGAGGAACTTTAGTAGATTACTGTGTCATTGAGAATAAAGTACAAGCACAAATGCACCTAAAGTAGTCTCACAGATGATTTTTGTTGGGTGTACATTTTCAGTTTTATTTCAGTAAAATTAGATGATTGTCTTAGTTATTACTGTTTTTGAAGTTATGCTCTCACCCCAGGCTAGGGGTATGATCAATGCATTATCTTACTAAATCAATTTGTTCCAAAGTACTATTTTTTTTTTCTTAAAAGGAAGGAAAGATAAAAGAATACAGGAACAGCAATAGATAGAAAGCATAAGAATTATTTCAGGACTTTCTTCTTCTGGACAGGTGTATGATGCATTTTATAGTTTCTAGTAGCTAGATTCGACAGTATGGTTGTTCTCAGGATCCAAGGCAGTCACAGGAAATAGCAGAAGCCAAGAGGAAATTTTAAATCATTTTAGTGGCTTTTTCATTTATAAAATTTCTCTATGAAAGAGGTCATAATAATATTTGTCTCAGTGAGTGGTTTCTTAAGTCAGTAGGACAATTAAAGTGTAATGTCCAGGGAAAAGTTGTATATCTTAAACACATGTATGAAAATCTTTCATAATATCCAATGTAGATCACATAAAATGTATCATTTGATATTTTAATAAAGGAAATAAAATCTCCAAAGATCAAGCTATCAAATGGTCAAGAGTATATGTTTAACTAATTAATCTTCAGAAAAACCATGAGGCTGTCAAAGAAATTTCAGTGCCTGGCCAAGAATAATTTTCCTGTGTTACACCAGAAATTCAGAGGCGGAGTTTCAATGTTAAAAATCCACATTCAAATTGTTCCAGTTCTGGAAACATATTTTTCAGTCATTATAAAGTGTTATACTTTATAATAAAGTATATAAAGTGATATAAAGCATTATATCCTAGAGATTGTCCTCTGCATGGTAGGAGCAAACAAGGACATAAATGAGCCTCAAAGTACATGTGGTTTGTTCATTTTCTATCTACTCATACTATGTGGGGCATATAATTGATGGCATCTTTCTTAAAACACTTACAACACTTTTATCAACTAAATGCTTGTGTCCCTCCAAAATCCATATATTGAAACCCTGTCCTCCAATATGATGGAGGGGGAGATTAGGATTAGTTGAGATCAGAAGGGTAGAGCCCCCATGAATAGGATTTAGTGCCTTTGTAAGAGTCAATGAGAGAGCTTGCTTCCTCTCTCTGCTCTTTACCATGTGAGGACACAATGAGAAGCCTACAGTCTGCAACCCAGAAAAGGGTTCTCACCAGAAGCCACCCATGCTGGCACTGGCCTCCAGAACTGGGAGAATTAAATTTCTGTGGGTTTATAAGCCACGCAATTACGGTATTAGAGCAGCACAAATGGACTAAGACAAAGAACTGTGAAACACATTCCTGAGACTACTTCAGGTGCACTTGTGCTCATAATTTATTGTCAACGACATAATAATCTACTAAATATCCCCTCTCAATGTTCAGTCCTCACAACAGTTATCTTTTAGAATTGACCACATACTAACCATTTCGGCTGCTTGCATTGACAATCACTTTGGTTTACTTATAGACCAATCAATCAATGATGGAGCCAAAAATACCATCAAGATTTCTGGTTGAGGGACCTACAATGCATCATCTTGCCATTGTTACATCAAACAGACACCAGGAGAGGATTTCTTACAAGTGGTGAATGATTTAAGCTAATGTTAAAATTATTTCTAAAGAAGACGGAACTACTGCATGGATTTCTCCAAAATTATAGTCTATCACACTCCCATCCCTCACCCCTGGGTTCTTCCCTCCTCCTTTTCTCAATTCCGTGAGACTAAGTATGGTTAAAAATAATTAATATGAAACGCATTGAGTTCAAAAGCAGATGCCGTGTTGGCCTAGCTACACTGTGCTCAGAAGTTTGTGGAGAACGGGCTTTTAGTAAAACTGAACCCATTTTAGAATAGCCATGATGACAAAAATAAATAAATAAATAAATAAATAAATAAGACAGACTAGAACATCCAAGAGTATTAAATTCATGTACAAGTCTGTTGGAGGAATTATAAAAATCTACTGTCTGATTCGTAGAGATCATTCAACCAATCTTCTCACCCTTGGGTGAGGAGAAAAGGAGCTTTAAGCACACAGTAGGTATATAAATAAAGCTGACCTAAAAGGACAAGTGTATGGGAGGCAAAACAGCAAACAGCGATAGCGTCTCAATGCAGCTTTAAGGCTCGTACATGTCAGGCCTAGAGAAGCCATCCCCCTTGATAGGAAGGGACCACTAATGTGCCAAGGTAGCTCAGGAAATGGGTGTGACACAGGAAACAATGGTTACAGTATGTTCGAAGTCTTAAATAGACTTACAGAGAAAGATAAATGAGACATATGGGCAATTCTATGAACATAGAAAATAGAAATGTCAGCATACATTTTAGTGAGAACTTTTGCGTGGAATTGGTACCATCCTTTGCTGTTCTGCCTTTTGAGGACATCTAGAGTCAGAAAAGTTTCCCATAAATGAGGACTTAAATAGAAGAAAATAAATAGCCGTCAGTCTCTCTGCTGGTCAGGTTTGGAAAACAAGTACAAGTGAAGAATGGCATTGCTTGAGGCCGGGGAGGTGTGGCGAGTTTGTTTTTGGCTTTACAGTTTTTACGTATTTACTTTTATTTTTTTGTTTGTTTCTTTTAAGCTTTTATTTAAATACCATGTAGTTAACATACAGTGTAACATTTGCTGGAGGAGTCGAATTTAGTGATTCATCATTTGTATATACCACCCAGTGCTCATCACAAGTGCCCTCCTTAATCCCCATCACCCATTTAACCCATCCCCCCGCCCACCTCCCGTCCAGCAACCCTTGTTCTCGAGAGCTAAGAGTTTGTTTTATGATTTGCCTCTCTCTTTTTTTTTCATTATATTCATCTGTTTAGTTTCTTCAATTCCACATGAGTGAAGTCATATGTTTTTTGTCTTTCTCTGACTGACTTATTTTGCTTAGCATAATACATTTTAGTTCCATCCCCGTTGTTGCACATGACAAGATTTCATTCTTTTTGTGGCTGAGTAATAGTCCATTCCATTGTATATATACAAAGGAAGATATATATATATATATATATAGATATATAGATATATATATATATCTATATATATATATATATGTATACGACCACCTCATCTTTATCCATTCATCAGTCGATGATCACTTGTGTTCTTTCCATAATTAGGCTATTGCTGATAATGCTGCTATAAACATTGAGGTGCATGTGTCCCTTCAAATCAGTATTTTTATATCCTTTGGTAAACACCTACTAGTGCAATTGCTGGATTCTAGGGTAGTTCTTTTTTTAGTTTCTTGAGGAAACTCCATACTGTTTTCCAGAGTAGTTGCACCAGTTGTCATTCCCACAAACAACGCAAGAGGATTCCCCTTTCTCCACATCACCCCAACATTTGTTTTCTCATTGTGGTTTTGATTTGTATTTCCCAGATGAGTGGTGTTGAGCAGCTTTTCATGTGCCTGTTAGACATCAGAATGTCTTCTTTGGAAAAGTGTCTATTCATGACTTCTGCCCATTTCTTCACTGGATTATTTGTGGGTGTTGACCTGGATAATTTTTATAGATTTGGGATAATAACCCTTTATCTGATATGTCATTTGCAAATGTCTTCTCTCATTCTGAAAGTTGCATTTTGGTTTTGTTGATTCTTTTCTTTGCTGTGCAGAAGTTTTTTATCTTGATGAAGTCCCATTAGTTCATTTTTGCCTTTGTTTCCCTTGCCTCTGGAGACATATCCAGTTGCTAGGGCTGATTCAAAGAAATCACTGCCTGTGTTCTCCTTTTGGATTTTGATGGCTTTCTGTCTCACATTTAGGGTCTTTTATCCATTTTGAATTTATTTTTGTGTACCGTGTAAGAAAGTAGACTAGTTTCACTCCTTGCATGTTGCTCTCCAGTTTTCCCTACACCAATTTGATGAAGAGACTTGTCTTTTAAACTATTCAGTAATACTACAGACCAGGAACTGTATAATAATCTCATTTGATAGAACTACTTTGCAAGATAGAGATTTTTTTTTTTAATTTTATGTTGTTGGGCTAAGAATACACAACATGAGATATACCATCTTAAAGAAACTTTTTAAATATAGGGGCACGTGGGTGGCTCAGTTGGTTAAGCATCCAACTTTGGCTCAGGTCATGATCTCATGGTTCATGAGTTTTTGAGTTCAAGTCCCACATCAGATTGTCTGCTGTCAGCACAGAGCCCACTTCAGATGCTCTGTCCCCCCCTCTCTGCCCCTCCCATTGTCATTCTCTCTCTCTCTCTCTTTCTCTCTCTCCCTCTCTCAAAAATAAATAAACATTAAACAAATGTTTTTCAAGTATTGTTAGCTATAGGTATAATGTTATACAGTAGATCTCAGAAACTTTTTAATCTTGCTTAACTGAAACTTTATTCTAGTTGAATAACAACGTTTGATTTCCAACTCTGCCTCAGTCCCTAGAAACCACCATTCTACTCTATGATTCTATATATTTGACTATGCTAGATACCTTGCATAAGTGAATTATGCAGTATGTGTCCATCTGAGATTGGCTTACTTCACTTAGGATAATGTCCTCAAGGTTTATCAATGTGGTGACATATAATAGGATTCCATCCTTTTTAATGGCTGAATAATATTCCATTGTACACATATACCATATTTTTTTCATCTATTCATCTGTGGATTGACATTAGGTTGCTTCTACATTTCAGCTATGAACAGTATCTCTTCAATATCCTGATGTCAATTCTTTTGGGTAAACACCCAGAAGTGGAATTACTATATAATATGGCAGAACTTTTTTTGATTTTTTATTTTTTTTAATGTTTATTTATTTTTTGAGAGAGAGAGAGATACAGAGACAGACACAGAGACAGAGTGTGAGCAGGAGAAGGACAGAGAGAGGGGGAGACACAGAGTCTGAAGCAGGCTCCAGGCTCTGAGCTATCAGCACAGAGCCCGCCGTGGAACTCGAACTCACGAATGGCGAGATAGTGACCTGAGCCAAAGTCTGATGCTTACCGACTGAGCCACCCAGGCACCCCCATATGGCAGTTCTATTTTTAATGTTTTGAGGCACCTACCTACTCTTTTCTATAGTGACTGCACCATTTTGCATTCCTACCCATGGTATACAAAAGCTCCAATTTCTCCATATCCTTGCCAACATTTCTTTTTCTTTTTCTTTTTTTTTTTTTTTTTGGCTGGGGAGGAGGGTAGAGGGATAGGCATAAGGTAATATCTCTTTGTGGTTTTGATTTGCATTTGCCTGATGATTAGTGACTCTAAGCATCTTTTCATATACTTTTTGGCCATTTGTGAATCTTCTTTGGAGAAATGTCCATTCAAGTGTTTAGCCCACTGACAGAGTGAAAGAGTAGCCTGTGGAATGGGAGAAAACATTTGTAAACCATATATCTGACAGGTGTCAAGTTACAAAATATGTAAGGAACTCCTGCAATTCAATACCAACAACAACAAAGAAACTAATAAGTCAACTTAAAAATGGGCAAGGTTTTAGAGTTTAAAAACTCTACTGTGTCCAACTCAGTAGTTACTGGCTTGAGGGGCTATTGTTAGTGCAAAAGAGACAGTAACATTAAAGTGTTCATGCTCAGAGAATCAGGTGCTATTTTCCTCACCCACAGAAGCCTCCTCACCCATGTCCACATCTAAGGAATCTTAGCAACACCCTAGGATTTCTTCCTTGAATTAATCCAGATGCAGCTCATAAATGTACATTATCACATGACGTTTTCCCATACCATGAAATCTATGTTTATAAATAAACAGAGGAAGGGCTTTCTCATTGATATAATGTGGCCATAAATCTGCAAGTTAAATACTGGAAAAATAAATAAATAATGTAAAAGATTTTAACTTTTAAATTGTATATTACCTTTGGAATGAGGACTGTCATAATTCTGGTACCACTATTCTGGGGTGGCCTCTATTAGTCTTGGCAGCTTGAAGTTTTTAGAAACGGAGCTAATGTCGTGAATAAGTTGAGCCTCAAGACGTTAAGTGCCAACTGCTCAATACAAATATGTATTGTCTCTGCTTTTTCAGTTGTCTCACTCTTTTCCCTATAATTTTAATAAGCCCATTCACTTTGTCATCAAAAGTAGTTAACGTGATACAATCACAGGGACATTGACTTCTCCCCTCCTCCTGAATAAATACCATAGCAATGAAACTTCTAAGTACTAGATACCAAATATATGATAATTTGTATGATGGGGAAGAGCCTACCAGGTCCAGAACTATGTCAAGAAAGAAGGATTTTAAATTCAAAAAACTTGTTTATTTTACCCTGTGCCAATCTATAAATATTAGAATTTGGAGGAATGGATACCTTCATAAGGGCTATCATGTTGTTTGCTGAAAAGGTTATTTTCCAAATCTGGAAGATTTTTGTTTGTTTGTTTTTTAATTTTTTTTAACGTCTATTTATTTTTGAGACAGAGAGAGACAGAGCATGAACAGGGGAGGGGCAGAGAGAGAGGGAGACACAGAATCTGAAACAGGCTCCAGGCTCTGAGCTGTCAGCACAGAGCCCGATGCGGGGCTCGAACTCATGGTCTGCGAGATCATGACCTGAGCCGAAGTCTGCCACTTAACCGACTGAGCCACCCAGGTGCCCCTGGAAGATTTTTGACAATCAGATGTGAAGTTGGTAAAGGCCTAAGCTCCTAATATAAATTATTAGATATGATATAATGTATGAAGAAAATAATAAATATTGACCAACATCCTCTCTTCTAAGCCCATGTCAATGATAGATAAAATATAAAAACAAACAAAAACAAAAACACAAAAAGGCACATAATGGCTCAAAATCATCTCTGTAGAGTAAAGCCAGGAGGCAGCCCAGTGGAGAGCAGGACTGAAGCCACTCAGCTTCAGCATAAAGAAAAGCAAGGGGGCCAAGAGATGGGTGCCTGCACAAAATTGAGAAACACGATGGGGCCACTATGGATTGAGGAACAGAGCTCACCTTATGGCTCGAGGCAAAATCCTGGGGTAGAATATCCCTTGCTACAAAAAGGAAGCTGAATTAAAAATTAGCTGCTGACCGCTGGTTTAGACTATGTCTTTGGTGGCGGAGGACAAGATCACCTCCTCAAGCAGAGCTAGTGCTAAACCAACGCTGCTTTGGTGACTGGATCAGTGATATCTCTACCCACCACGGGGAAGAGCTCCAGAGTGACACCATAAGGCCAAGTTCTGCACTTGGAGACTGGAATGCTGGAAAAGCTGGAAAGAAGCATCCCACTAGTCAGAGCATCCCACCACACAAAGAAGAATTAGGAAAGAAAAAGAGATTGAGAGGGAGGGGTGGGGGGAGAAATGACACAAATAACCAAATCACCTTCCATTCAAAATAAATCTGTGACTAAAGTATCAAAACACACGATGAGGAATTCTAATACTGAGAAAGTCAACCAAGTTAATCAATAGCATCAAAACATGAATGCGTGTGAAAAACTTCGTCTTCATAGTCCAACAAAGACTTTAATTAGATTAGGACAATGAATGGAGTGTCAACATCCATTTAAAAGAAGAAACGGTGGCAATAATAAAATATAGGGAGAAATAGGTGACTGAGAAATAGATGATTTGAAAATGAAAAATAAAGACAGTTTGGACAACAAAGATTTCAAAATTAAACATTTCAAAATTAAAGATTTCAAATGGCAAAATAACTGGACCGAACTGGACACACCTGAAGAAAGAATGTATGAGTTGATAAATGGTACTAAAGCATTTGGCTAGAGTATGCCCCTCCCCCCAAAAAACACCAGAAACAGCAAATTTTGAAGAATTTTTAAGAGATATTAAACGATAATTTTATGGAATAATAATTTAAATTTTTTTTTATGTTTATTTATCCTTGAGAGAGAGAGACAGCATGTGAGCAGGGGAAGGGCAGAGAGAGGGAGACACAGAATCTGAAGCAGGCTCCAGGCTCTGAGGTGTCAGCACAGAGCCCAACGCAGGGCTTGAACCCACAAACTATGACATCATGACCTGAGCTGAAGCCGGACGCCCAACTGACTGAGCCACCCAGGCGCCCCATATGGAATAAAAATTAAAAAAAAAATACGTTAGACCTGGGATCAGAAGTGCATTTAGGGGCACCTGACTGGCTGAATTGGATGGTTAAGCGTCCAAATCTTGATATCTGCTCAGTTCATGATCTCACGGTTTGTGAGTTCCAGCCCTGCATCAGGCCCCACACTAGTAGTGTGGAGCCTGCTTGGGATTCTCTCTCTTCCTCTCTCTCTGCCCCTTCCCCCTAAAAAATTTTGAAAATTAAAAATTAAAAAAAAAAAGTGCACTTAGAGAGTCAAGGAAGATAAATATAAATCCACTAGAAATACTGTAGTGAACCTACAGAAAATAAGAAAAAAAGCAAACTCCCATATGCTATCAGAGAGAAGATACACTACAAAGAAATAGCAAGTTGGCTTTGTATCAACAACAAATGCCAGGAAACAATAGGATAGTATCCTCAAATGCTGCTGGAAAATAATTGTCAGGATATGTTTAATAGATGAGTCTTACTCAAAATGAGCCCCCTGTGCAGCATTGGTGGTATAGTGGTGACCATAGCTGCCTTCCAAAATGAGCCTCAAATAAGTCATTTTAGACATATAAAAAGAAATCTACCACCCATAGACCTTCAGTACTAATGGATACTCCAAAGCCAAGTTAATACAGATAAAGAAATGTATGTAAGGAACAAAGATGAGGACAAATTTTGACAGAATAAGCTGGCAAGGAGCACCTGCGTGGCTCAGTTGGTTAAGCGTCAGACTCTTGAGACTCTTGATTTCAGCTCAGGTGATGATCTCCTGGTCATGAGATCTAGCTCTGCTGGGTGTTGAGCTTAAGATTCTCTCTCCTACGGGGCTCCCTCCACCCCTCCCCAATTCACGCACAAGCGCATGAGCGCTCTCTCTCGCTCTCTCTCTTTCTCTCTCTCAAAAAAAAGAAAAAAAGCTGGAAAGTTTGATAAATAATATACTCTAATATAGAATCATGATATCTGTTTATACTTTTAAAATAAAAAAAAAAAAAGACTCTTAAAAGCAGTAGAAAATGGGAGAAGTTTGCTTAACAGATCACCAAAATACTCTAAGGTCCTTTTTTGGGTTTGAGAAATAATTAAAACTATTGAGTAAGTTTGGAATTTGTTAAAAGATTTCATGGCTAAGTGCATGTGTTAAAAATTGAAGATAATTAATAAACTTAAACAATAAAAATCGTAAAAAAAAATACAGATGCAACTAATAGCTTTCAATTATTACAGGATGAGGACAAAAGAAAACATAAAAACTTTATCAAACTAACATGAGTCAGAAAAAGGAGAGGAGAATAGGCAAAGAATATAAAATGAAAGAAATTCAAACACAGCAGTAATTAGGATTAAGGTAAACAAAGACAATTCATTTACTATTAGATCAGATTAAATATTTAAAACTCAACTTAAAATCAAAAAGACTTTAAAAAATATAGGACTAGAAAAAGATCTATCAGGTAAATCCTAATTAATTCTAATTAACTATAACTACTAATTCTTTTTTTAAGTTTATTTATTCTGAGAGAGAGAGAACACAAGTGGGAGAGGGGGAGAGAGAGGGAGAGAGAGAATCCCAAGCAGCCTTCATTCTGTCAGTGCAAAAGCTGACCCCCGGGCAAGATCATGAGCTGAATGGCCAACCAACTGAGCCACACAGATGCCCCTATGACTAGTAATTCTAATACCTCTTATCACCAGATTATAAAATCATTGAAGTATAATTCATTGTTAAGAAAACATTAATCTAAAATAAATAATACTACATGTTTTATGCATTTAACAACGTGACTTTGAAAAATATAAAGCAAAAGTTAACAAAATTATGAGGGGAAAAATACAACAACAAAATCAGAGTGGGATATTTTAGTATATTTCTGTCAGAAGCAGAGAAAAAAAATTAAGAATATAGAGGATGGAGTTATAAATAAATTAAGAATAAAATCATAAATATTTATACTATATAATTTATCTGTAATAAAAATGTATATATATACATTAAACTTAAATAAATTCTGAACTAATCATAAAAATATACATTATTATCAAAGTCACATGGAGCATTTACAGAACATATGACTCATTCAGTTGGTCATAAATTAAGATATAAATTTAGAAAAACAATATCGCAGAGATCATATTTTCTGACAAAGAAACATAAAATGGAATTCAGCACTGAGAAAACAAAGGTTTCTATACTTGGAAATTTAAACAAGCACATTTAAATAACTCCTTAGTTTAAAAAGTAAATAACAATGGAAATTATAAAATATTTCCAACTTGAAATAAATGAAACCAAACAATGGAAGTACTTATTTAAACAACTGTGAAATGCAGCTAAAGTAATACCTAGTAATCAAAAATACTTACTTAAAAAGGAAAAAGAAATAAGAATGAAGACTGAGGAAAAAGAGGAAAGCATTTTTCAATTCAAAAGCTAAAAAAGCATACTAATGTAAAACTGAAAAACCTAACAATAAAATAATACATACTGTGTAAGTCAAAATGAATGTAACAGAAAACCAATAAGCAGGAAATCATCCACAAAACTGTTAGCTGCCTAGTACAAATGTGATACCAAATCAGAAGGATAACACAAGAGAAGAAGGTAATAAATCAACATCATACACAAGCAGAAATGGAAAAATTCAAAATGAAGTTTTAGCCAATCAACTTCAGCAGCATGCAATATGGACTACACACACCTACACACATGTGTATAGTATGATGAGGAGAAGATCGATTTTAAAATCAGAGAGGGAGGGAGCCAAAACATAAGAGACTCTTAAAAACTGAGAACAAACTGAGGGTTGATGGGGGGTGGGAGGGAGGGGTGGGTGGGTGGGGGATGGGCATCGAGGAGGGCACCTGTTGGGATGAGCACTGGGTGTTGTATGGAAACCAATTTGACAATAAATTTCATATTTAAAAAATAAAATTTAAAAAAATCAGAGCTGAGTTTGTGTCCTGCACTCTCTATCTATTAGGTAAGTTCCCTTGGTATTTAGTGTTTCTGGTGTTTATTTTGTTAACATGATTTCAGTAGACAGTGTCAACATAGCTACAACCAAAACAGTTCTTAATTTACCCAATATGATGAAAATTAAAACTTTAATTGAAAGGTTTTAACTGAGAAAATGTCACCTTTGAAGCTGTTTATCTGCCCTGAAAAATGCTAATGCTGTAATGGTTTTGTTGACTTGGTAAATATCACCAAAATATATATATTTTTAAGTATAAACACATCTCAAGGTTGGCAACTGAATACTATTTTTTAGTTTTGTTTGTTTTGTTTTACAGCTAAAAAACATGATTTCTTGGTGGTTTTGTCTTGGTGGTTAAACATGAAAACAATGCTCATTTCTTGACTTTTCCTATTGTGAGCTCTCCTGGCCTTCCTGGTGGAGGGTCAGAACGACACACAGTACTAACTCATAAACTGTAGGCACTACATCCATCCAAAAGTTACATCATTCAGGGATGTATTGTGTCTGCTCCCACCTGCCTGAATTTTCATGGAAGTCCTGCTCTCGTAACCTGAGGAAGGCAAGTAGGACATAGAGCCGTTGTCCTTCCAACCCGGACCCCCAAAATGCAGCCACCTTCCTCATCTCATCACCGGAGTCCATGTTACCACCCTGGAAGACACCATAGTGATCATAATCAACCATGTTTGAAATTTGAAAGCCACAAATTTAGTGGCTTGAGTGCCAGAGAAAATCACCATTAAAGAACATATCAATAAAAGCAGGTTGATTCCCAGCCAGCTGCCAACAGTAGGCATCTTGGCACTATGCCTGTAGCCAACCCCTGCAATAGTGTCCCTCCACCTGCTAGTGGAAAATGGACTACTAACAATTACCAGACCAAATGTGCCGTAGCGTGCCTTTCCAAGCAAATTTCAACAGGTATAATTTGTTCTGTTAAAATGTTGCCATGTTAACCCCCATACCTAGGGACCCTGAAGAAAGCTGGCAGTTGTTTCCTAGGTAGTCTGAGAGCTACAGCCCGGAATTTCCCCTGAACTTTTCCTGTAGCCTAGCTTCCTTCCACCAGAGATGACCTTGCACTTTACTTATTCATGTAAGAATGCCAGACCATCTCTCGGGCACCTGAATACACATGGGGTGGAGAGAAAGCTGGAGTTTCTCCTTCAGAGGGGTAAGGTCCTTAAGGCCACTCTTTGTCCCTCCCTGAGATGTGCTGAACTTAGGTTTCCTTTTGGAACAAGTGTAGCAATTAATAATGTGGACCTGTCTTGTCTAATGACAAAAGTCAGACTTGTCACCATTATCACATGATGTGTTTAGGGATCAACATGAACCTATTATACATCATAAATAGTCAAGTATACGAAACGTTCTATGGCTTACTTAGAATTGTATAAGAAAAAAACATATTCTCCTCTACACATTATTGCTTTATCTTCAATCACTTTCTTATTTTACTCTTTTTTTACTTCCCCCAAAAAACTATTGATTGAATTAAATCCAAACATAATAAAATAACAATGTAGTGAATATTAATGCAGAAGCCACAATATTCTAGAAGAGAGGATGCTTTTGTTTCTCAGGATTTTCTTATTGTGGTGATAGGCACGGTGATGGTTGCAATCATTTTAGTAGCTTGGAGAGAAAAAAAGGAGATAAAATAAATGGCCTTGTTGGGCTTCTAAAAAAATAAAATTAATATAATCAATGTAATCATGGTGAAGGCCATATTTTGAAAGAGAGTCTTTCCCAGTATATATACTGGGAAGTATATATATATATATATATACATATATATATACTTGTCCAGAGGAGTTAACTGCTTTGTGCTTAACTTTTTAAAAATGTTTAATTTTTACCTTTCCAAAAAGAAATCTTATAATCAGGTAAATGCAAAAATGCCAAAAATTAACAATTGCCTATCTGACCAGATAAGGAGAGTTTTATTCCATTTTTAATTGCCTCCAGGGAGGAAGTTTCTTTGTAAAATGTAATCAGCTCCCAATCATGGATGAACCTATCTTAGATATATTAGGGTAACATTTAAAAACAGAGAATCAGAAACAGAGGGGCTCAAAGGAATCAATACTCTGTCACCTGCTCTTAAGCGCTTTCCTAAGCAGTGTAGAGGTTCCTCAGAAAATTAAAAATAGACCTACCCTATGACCCAGCAATAGCACTGCTAGGAATTTATCCAAGGGATACAGGAGTACTGATGCATAGGGGCACTTGTACCCCAATGTTTATAGCAGCACTCTCAACAATAGCCAAATTCTGGAAAGAGCCTAAATGTCCATCAACTGATGAATGGATAAAGAAATTGTGGTTTATATACACAATGGAATACTACGTGGCAATGAGAAAGAATGAAATATGGCCTTTTGTAGCAACGTGGATGGAACTGGAGAGTGTGATGCTAAGTGAAATAAGCCATACAGAGAAAGACAGATACCATATGGTTTCACTCTTATGTGGATCCCGAGAAACGTAACAGAAACCCATGGGTGAGGGGAAGGGAAAAAAAAAAAGTTAGAGTGGGAGAGAGCCAAAGCATAAGAGACTCTTAAAAACTGAGAACAAACTGAGGGTTGATGGGGGGTGGGAGGGAGGGGAGGGTGGGTGATGGGTATTGAGGAGGGCACCTGTTGGGATGAGCACAGGGTGTTGTATGGAAACCAATTTGACAATAAATTTCATATATTAAAAAAAAAAAAAAAACAACAAACATACACAACAAAAGCTGAGCAATATTTCTGATTTCTTCCCGTTAGCAGATTGGTTAGCCCAAACACAAGCAGGAGAGGACAGGCATATCCAAGGTATCTGTGAAGCTGACCAAAAAAAAAAAAAAACAAAACAAAAAAAAGTGAAAGGCTTCAGTAATTCAGTCAAATAGGAGGGTTTAGGAACCTTATTACAGCGCTGATGTCAGGAAATGTGAGTATTTTGACCATATCATATTTTAGGATTTTTTTCCTAAAAGTATATTTGGAGAAAGGTAAGAAGTCAGAAACCTCTAAGTTTATGATTTCAACAAGTCTACAATGTTTTAATGTCTTTAATCAAAGAAACATAGTTATTTTTAATTCTAGTTGTGCATCCAACCAAGTTTCATCTACATCATCTCAAATGCCTGGTAATGGGAAACTTTTTAGTATTCAGGACATTCTTGCTTTCCTTATCCCCTCCCCATCACCATTTGCAGAGTCACCGCTCTGGGATCTCCTATCATAATGTGATTTGATATTATTATGTGTAGCAGCTTGAATGGAGAAATTAGTACACCGCATAGTAAACTTAACAGACATGACTCAGGCATCCTACCACGTTTTTATATTTTGAATATTTCCGAGCACATAAGTTTGAGATAATTCTGAGGTTAATTCTATCAGAAGCCATAAAAAGCAAAAGTGATTTTAAAAAGAAGCTGTCATCTTGCTTTAAATAATTTTAGTTAACAATTATTGCTTATGAAAAGATATTAGTACATTATATTAACATGTAACCGTATCTTATATTTATGTAGCTCTTTCTAGTTTCGAAATGATCCCAATCTGCCCCCCCCACCCCAGAGATCCTACAAAATAGGTCCAAGAGATTTAGTCAAAGAGAAGTGTCTCTATCAAATAGGAAGAAGAGGCTCAAACCAGGCAGCTGGTAAATATCAGATTTGGGTGTTTTCAGTTGGTTCATACCTTTGGACTGGATACCAGAAAGCACCCAATTAGAAACATCTCCTATTTATGTATTGGGTCAGGGTATTCCCTGACTAATCACCAATATCATGAACAAGTGTCCAAACTTGGGTCCAGATATGTCTACTAAAGTCTTCCAATGAGGCTTGAAAAGGAGGAAATTAATACAGTAAAGCCAAAAGAATGCTGTAGAGACTAGCTCTGAAATGTTAGTTCCATGAAGGCTACAAAAATGTTGCCTGTCATGGTTCTTCTCCAATACCACAAGTTTATCATGCATATAAACATTGTTCATGAACTGGTTTTCAGTGCATGAACAATTCTATCCAGTTCAATCAGTAAGACCTAGCAAATGTATGGATCTATATGTTACACATACACTATTATGAAACCAGTTAAGCTATGTATAACACAGATACAATTATTTATTATTTTGTTTATTCTTTAGAGAGAGAGGGAGTTCATATGTGAGCCAGGGAGAGGGGCAGAGAGAGAGAGAGAATCCCAAGCAGGCTCCATGCTTAGTGTGGAGCCTGACACGAGCTCCATGCCACGACCTTGGGATCATGACCTGAGCCCAAATCAAGAGTCGGGTGTTCAACTGACTGAGCCACTCAGGCACCCCCAACACAGATACAATTCTTAACGAATACCAAACCTTTCTCACCAGGATCAGGTAAAATGTGGTCATGACTTGCCAAACACAAAGTCTCAGTTACAGCCTCAATATTCTTATATGTCAACTTGCTTGCTCTTAACTGAACCTCTTTTTCTTTATAAAACCTTTATAAATATACTGGCTATAGAAGCATCCTTACCATTCTCTAAGAGGCCAAGGAAGTCAGGGTCACATCTTACTTAACCTTGGTTGTCCTAATAGACATAGCCTCATTAACCACACTTAATCTGCTGTCAGTCATCAGATTGCTCTACTCTACTCTGCTACCTGGGTCATGGCAATACCTTTAGTATAGACGTCTCTTTCACGCCAATGATTCCTTCAGTTTCTTTAAGTGCCCTAGGAGAGACCATTGATTCTGGCTCCATGATTTTGCATGGGTAGAAACAGCTTGAGTAAACCTCTTATTTCCCTTTCCTAAATTTAATGGATTCCATTAAACTTAATGGATTCACACTTTTGAGATACTAATCAATATATTCTCATAATAGTTTGCAAGTCTAACCCACTCTTATTCTTACTCCTCTTCAAGAATTTAGAACATTAAGTATATGTTATTTCCTGCCTCTGAACTTTTTAAAAAACAAAAACAAAAACTCCTGAGACCAATGCTATGAAATCCAGGAAGAAATGTTATAATCACAGCAAAAGATTTGAGTAGAATAAGATTCTACTCTGAGGGGTGCCTGGGTGGCTCAGTCGGTTAAACATCTAACTCTTGATCTCAGTTCCGATCATGATTTCATGGTTCATGCATTTGAGCTCTGCACTTACATCCAGAGCCTGCTTGAGATTCTATGTCTCCCTCTCTCTCTCTCTCTGCCCCTCCCTAGCTTGTGTGTACATACACTCTCTCTCTTTTTCAAAAATAAATAAACTAAACTTAATAAAATAGATTCTGCTCTGATCCCATATTCACAAATAATAAAACTGGTTTATATGTCTCAACATACATGAGAGAAAGGGAAACAGTTCTCAGGGGAATTGTTAAAGAAGACATTCCAGAAAGAATCCCAGGATCCTTTTCCTTAGGAAGGCAAAACCCCAGAGATGGAAACCCTAACAAATATAGAGTGATGAGATTGGATCAGTCTCTTAGAGAGTTCTGTGACCTAGCATGAGAAGAAATAGCAGAGTAAACCTTTGACCCTAAAAACAGCACAGACTTAAGAGAAAGAGCCCAAGACCCAATGAGACAGGGTAGACAAAGATATCTCAGCCATGACACCCCCAAATTAATGGCCAAGGGCCATTTCTGCTCATACCCATAGAACTATTTAACATCTTCAGAGTCATATACGACTCCAGGGAAAAATGAATGTAGGGAAATCCCAAACTAACTGCAATGAACTCTGTTGCCGTGTTGAGACTGGCCCTCAAAATGAAATCAAAATCATTTGTGGAATAGAAGGACTATTGTGTATCTCGTGCACTGTTGGTAGCTGTTGATAAGGATTCATACTCACTGGAAAGACAGGACTTCCCTAAGAAATCAAGAAACAATATGACTAGACTCAATATGAAGAATTTCAACAAAATGTTGCTAGGGCAACAGAACAAAAAACTGGTTCATAAGTTTTAAAGCCTTCTGTTATTTTTTTGTCCCTTCCTACAAGGGTTATATGTGCACATTTTTATGCATGAACCTGATTAATCCACTCAACAAATATTCATTGAGTACTTCTAATGCAGAAGGTGCTAGACATTATAAGAAATGCAGAGAAATATACAAAATGCATTCTTTTACCCAATTGAGGACAAGGAGACAAATTAAATGTAATATATTGGCATGCATCAAATAAACCATAGAAATGATAAAAGTATTATGAGTTTAGACAACTGAGGGAGGCACCAGTGGGCTGGAATTATCAAGGAAAGCTTCACAGAGAAATGTTTTGCAAACAGTGGATGAAGACACATTGGTAAGAATGAAATCATTTTCGGGAGCTATGACCAAGATTTAAACTGAATAAGATAAAGGAAGCTAGAGTCAGATGCAATAGAGCAGGAAGGGTGGGAGAGTAAATGAAACGCTTGTGTCAATGTCACTGAGAGGGACTTCTTGGAAATATTCTAATTAAAATATTTTTTCTTTGACATCTGAAGGTTCATTCCCCTTAGAAATCTTAATCAACTGAACTAGATCACTCCTCTTAAATCACTTTTTTAGTAATGAATCCATAGCCTTGATATGTATCTTTTTAGTGCCCTTTGAGATAACCTTTTCCCTGACATCACCCAGTAATTCTGATAAAGCCAAAGTCCCCTTCCGACACACACACACACACTGACACATTTACACAATTCCTTAGCCACTTAGATCTAGATGAAAGTCAGTGTAACACCCTCCACCCTGCATACACACAATAATACTCACAACCATTACCCCTATGGCTCAACCTAGACACACTTCCAAATCCTTCCCTGTGACTTAAAATGCATCAGTCCTGTTCCCTTTCAAAACATATAGTTTCCTAGAGAACTGGTAAAACAAAAAAAGAGGAACACTGGCGTTATTTCTATGGGCACTTTGTGTCTTTGCAAACTCTACGTTCCATGCAAAAGTCTGCTGATACGGTCTGCCCTGTTCCCACGTTGTCTAGTAATTAGAATTCTTCTCAGCAGGAGACAATGCCATGCATCTTGAGCAGAGAAGAGGAAACTGGAAGGATTCCAGAACCTTTGCACTATTGGCTCAACTTGCCCAACTGGTAAACATAATGTTTCTGTCGTTTGCTGGAGGTGATTATATTCAGTCTGAGTTGGAGAAGAATAAGATTTTTTATTATTATTATTCTAAGGCCTTGCAGTATTTTTTTTTTTTCTTAAAACACCAACGAGTCAACCAGCAGAGGAAAACCCTGAGGGTTTACTCATAATACCCAGAGGCAGATCATGCAGGGAAAATGAAGACCTTGACAAAGGATGCGAGGTATTCTCATGCAAAGAAACCAAATCCAATCGGCACATTTCTAGCAGATCCCTACTATGTGCGAGACCAAGATATCACATCAAAATAAGTAGTTAAGAGAAGCAAATATTGACGCGCAGAGACTTGGATTCATTTTAGATTTGTTTGCTGACAGTTGATGGGACACCAAATTGATTCTGGCCATATACATATACAGCCTCAGGTCTGACGTCCTGGAGTCGTTTTATCCCATCATCCCTGGGAACATCACTAGGCGATTTAATAGACTCTGTTCCAGACAAGACAAGTAGTACTCAATACCAGGTTAATGAAATTTTTGTGGTCATTGCCTCTTCATACATCTTTCTACTAAAGAATGTGCGGGTTTTAAACAATCACATAAACCTCTATTCCTTAAGCAACCACAGTAAAATTCTTAAATCGTTTCTGGTAAGTACTTTATCTGTGCAATCCCTTCTAGTCTCTTCGCCATTTTTATAGATGTAATCAATTATTTCAGTCAAGCAAAGTACACTGCCAACTTTCCAGAATTCCTAGCACGATTTTAACTACCAGCTTGGGGTTTTATTCGGTATGAGCATAAAAGTTATTATATTCTAATTGCTTGTGATTGTTACTACATTGAGATTTATTTTTGTTGGTTTTTTTCAAGAGATTGTTAAAATGAGTTTAGTGACTTCATTCTGGTTTTCCTGATTGATTCTATTATTAGGACTGTGGAAGCCTGGGGCCCTTTGGCCTTGCTACACATCTTGAACAATTTTTTAAGCAGTTTGGGTTTGGCAAAACCTATTTTACCAAGAACATTACCCTTTAATTTTTAAAAACCATGTGCATTTTAAGGAAAATGTGACCCATATGTTCCTAATTCCTCTGTACTAAACACATCAAAATGTTTTGTAAGAAACACTTGATTTCCAAGAAGACGTATGAGCCTTCCTCATAAGACCTTTTAACTTATTTTCTTTTAAAACAGGAAGTTGCTTCTGCCAAGAATAAAGTTATTTAGACACCAACTGTTTCAAGAAACTCATGAACTAAATGGACATATTTTACGTTACTCTGGAATATATTTGCTGAATAAAATGGTAGCCAAAAACAAAAACTGAGCTGTGACAGAACCCAATCAAGTAAAAAAAAGTTCTTAGAATATATCTATGTTTTCTGAATCTTCATACCCTTGAAATATTTAGTTATAGATTTACTATTTGACAAAAACACCTGCTTCAAAAGGAAGCAGTCTTTTAGGAATAAGACTGGGGGGTTTGGGGGGTTTTTC
Source organism: Neofelis nebulosa (assembly GCF_028018385.1). Lineage (NCBI taxonomy): Eukaryota > Metazoa > Chordata > Mammalia > Carnivora > Felidae > Neofelis > Neofelis nebulosa. The sequence continues at coordinate 23,589,136 of NC_080787.1, forward strand.
ATGTTGTTTTTGTTTTCTTAGCTCTGGGGAAGATATTTTAGAATCTTATTTGAATATCTGTTTTCAACATGGTACACATTCACTTCTCCCAGAGAATTTGGAAATTTTAATTCAATTTGTCTTCACCTTCACATTTCTATCTCTAATCCTAACAGTAAGAATAGAAAGAATATTCACAAACCATCCCAATGTATTTTTCTGCATATATATATATATATATATATACACAAATGAGACTCTCGCAGACAGAACAAACAACCTGTTGTTCTGCAGACAGAACAAACAACAGGCCTGTGTCTGGCTGGGTTTCTTAGATATTCCAGTATATTTTGGTTTCCATCTTCTTTGCAAATATCAGATCAGAAGAGAAAAGTAGAAACTGTCTCCATGCCTCAAGCCTGCAAGGATCCACCTGTTTGCCATCTCCAGGTTAGTTCTCCCCTCAGATCCACCTCATTTTGGAGGACCCTGAAGACAAGGACCTCTGCTCCCACTGGCCATGTTGCTCAAGGCTCTTGAGCCCTTCCATCTCCACCACCACAGCCCCCGGCGGCTGCTGTATTATAACTCCCATCTACGAGCCAGCCCAACGCTGAGCACTCAGAGACAACCCAACAGATATCACAACAAAGCTATTAAAAGGCAAAATGTTCTGATTTGTAAGTAGCCATACGGTTCGTGCTCAACGATATGAGACGATGGATGTGTTAATTAGCTTGATGGTGGGCATCATTTCACAATGTACAGCTATATCAAATCATCAAATTGTACACCTTATGTATATAAGAGTTTTATTTGTGAATTATGCCTCATGAAAGCTGGGGAAAATGTGAGAAATTATATCATCCGGCTCTGTTGTGAATATAATTTGTTATATGTTAATATTACTGTTTATGCTCTGTTAAAATGTACAGATCAGGAGCACCTCAGTGGCTCAGTCTGTTGAGCGTCTGACTTAGGCTCAGGTCGTGATCTCACCGTTGGTGAATTCGAGCCCAAAGTCAGGCTCTGTGCTGACAGCTCAGAGCGTGGAGCCTGCTTCAGATTCTGTGTCTCCCTCTCTCTCTGCCCTTCCCCTGCTCTCTCGCTCTCTCTCTCTCTCAAAAATAAGTAAACATTAATTTTTTTTTAATTTTAAATGTGTAGATCAGAAACACAAAAAAGACAACTTGTTGTCATCTTCTCCCAGGCCTCAGTTTCCTCGTCTGTAAAATAGCGTGAGAGGATGGAATAGTTGCTAAGATTATTTCCTGTGCAAACTTTTTATGAACCTAATTCTTAGCACGTGAGCTTTCCTTCCAGCAAACCTGACATTAAAGACGTCAGTGGCGGTTAGTGTTCAGGGCGCACAGTACTTCTTGCTGCAAATATTTACTAGATCCGCCCAGAGTTCCTGCTGCATGCCAAACACTTTGCTAGGATTAAGAATACAAAGAAGAAAGCAGAAAGAAAGGAACAAATTCTGCCTTCATGGGTTTTAGAAGAGCTTAGATAAATAAGCATCCAAACAACTGTGACAACGTCTGCTTAGAATTCTCACCGATAAGAAAAAAAAAAAAATAGTAGAGGCTGGAAACTTCGTATTTAACATGGAGATGTAAAAACAGAGGCTGATCAATGTCAGGGGGTAATTGACAAGGAAGGCGTGGTGTCGGAGAAACTCCAAGTTATCTGATTAGCAGTAAGGAAATTTCACTTATTTTGTACACATATACTTTATGTCCTCACTTTCCTCTTCATTTTCAAAATAAAAGGTTTTATCAGTTCTAAAACAGTAACTACAGAGGGATTGAGTTCTATTTGTTTTAAAATTGCCGCTGCTTTAGTTTCAGTGCATATTTCTATGTGACGCTTTTCTTCTAAGTTCTCCAGCACCCCAATGTACTGCATCTGTTGCCAACGAAAATAGAATAGGAGGTCCATCAAACATCTTATGGTCATAAAATTCAAAATATACAGAACCATCTCCAGGCCTGGAAATTAATCTAATAATTTCTTGCGTATCTGTAAAAGAGGCCATTATGAAGCTGGAGGAGGGCCATGGAAACACCCCAGATCGTATTCACATGACAGCAAGAGTGCAGCATAGTAAGGGCATTTAAACAAAATACAACCCTTCAGGGGCGCCTGGGTGGCTCAGTCGGTTAGGCGTCCAACTTCGGTTCAGGTCATGATCTCACGGTTTGTGAGTTAGACCCCCGTGTTGGGCTCTGTGCAGACAGCCCGAAGCCTGCTTCAGATACTGTGTCTCTCTCTTTCTCTCTCTGCCCCTCCCCTGCTTGCACTCTGTCTCTCTCTCTCAAAAATAAGCAAACATTATAAAAAAAAATCTGTGACCCTTTAATCTTAAAAGACAAGAACAAAGCTAGTCATAATCAAAGTTTTTAAATTGTGAAGAGTAATATTACAAGAATATTCTGATTCTCTTATGATCTTTAAGGATTAAGGCATTTCGTGAAATAAACAACACACAGTGGATTGCCTGTGTTAAGGATTTAAAATAGGAAATGGCAGATCCATCCATAATTTTCTAAGTTAACCTAAATCTTTCTGAATGTACATCATCCACATTTTTAGATTTAAATTATAAACCACAAAAAAAAGTGTTACACTTGGGAATAATCTGGTAAGAGTGTTCTTTGCTGTCAGGATTGCTAGGAAGTTCATGTGTTAAGAATACGTTCATAAAAAGTTTGTGCAGGAAATCACCTTAGAAATCATTCCACCCTAGGACACCTGGGTGGCTTAGTGAGTTAGGCGCCTGACTCTTGATTTCGGCTCAGGTCATGATCTCACAATTTGTGAGTTCAAGTCCTGCATGGGGCTCTGTGCTGGTGGCATGGAGCCTGTTTGGGATTCTCTCCCTCTCTCTCTGCCCCTCCCCTGATCATGTGCACATCCTCTCTCTCTCTCCCTCTCTCTCTCTCTCTTTCTCTCTTTCTCTCTCTCTCTCTCTCTCTCTCTCTTTCAAAATAAATAAACTTAAAAAAAATCATTCCACCTCCTCACATTCCTTTACAAATGAGGAAACTGAGGCCTGGAGAAGATGAAAATGAGTTGTGTGTTTTGTGTTTTGAGTTGTGAAAATGAGTTTGTGTGTGTTTCTGATGTGCAATGTGATGATGTGATATAGCTGTACCTTGTATATATTGGTAATATCATTAAAAGCAGATCTGCTCTCATAAATATGACTTAAGAGAAAAATATTAATAAATTGGTCTTAATAAAGAGCTGACGCTTCAAACTTATAGAAGATCCATCAGTATGTTGCAATATTCCCAAAATTTTACATACGGTTGGAAATTTCCTTTCATCTGCCGCTTTTGGTAAGGGCATGGATGAGGAGGTGAGAGAATTCTCCAGAGTGAAGCAAGTGGGTATAAATGGTCATCAATTACTATTTCTTCTTCACATATATTGTGTTTGAAAAAAAAGGAAGGAAGGAAGGAAGGAAGGAAGGAAGGAAGGAAGGAAGGAAGGAAGGAAGGAAAAGAAAAGAAACCCTCCAAAAAAAGAATAAGTCCAAACAACTTGAATTATAAAAATATTTTAAAAATAGAGTCACTAATCTCACCAGCCTCAACTACAGTAATAAGAAAAGTTTGTTTGAGAAACAGCAAATTCTAGGTCTTGACTGGCTTCTTTCAAAACTTACTTTTGTATAATTTACCTTGAAATTCAGTCTCTGGAGAAGTTAAAGATCAAATGCTGAGGAAGGTATCGAAGTATAGAGAGAATATGGCTTTGGTGAATATAGTGGTAAAACCAATGCGAATTGTTCTATCTGATAAGCTTTTTTAAAACTCAGAAACATTCACCTATAAACTATGGAATGGGTTACTTGATTTTTAAACCAACCATAGTGACCACTGGCTTTCCATCACTGCAGAAGTATTCAGAGTAACCACAATTAAATAATTATAGTCACTTAACTATAAATCCAATATGTTTGGTCAAACTTTTTTTCCTTTCTATGACACTATGCAGAACTGATGCCCATGTTAGCAACAGTCTACCACTGTTCATTCAAGTGAAGTCTGTCTAATTTTGTGGTAACAGCAATCACACAAAACAGGACTTATTCTGTTTATGGATTGTGAGTAAACAAAATTTGTAAAGAAGCGAATTGTTTACCCATGGGAGATGGATGAGCTCTTCCAGAAGAGCAGGATTTAGTGCCCTCAAGGAGACCTTTTATGAAATGGAGCTACAGGGGCACCAGCATGGCTCAGTCAGTTAAGCGTCTAACTCTTGACTTTGGCTCAGATCATGATCTCACGGTTTGTGGGATCTATTCCCACATCAGCATCTGTGCTGACAGCATGGAGCCTACTTGGGATTCTCTCTCTCTCTCTCTCTCTCTCTCTCTCTCTGCCTTCCACCCTGTGCTCATGCAGGCTCTCTCTCTCTGTCTCAAAATAAATAAATAAACTAAAAAAAAAAATAAATGAAACTAGAAATGTGTGTTCATTTCACTGGTCTAAAGAGAGCAAAGGCATCATCATTAAAGTTACATCAGGGCACTAGGATTTCTGTATCAGGTATTATGTAAACTTTGTACAAACAACCTGCCCTCACAAGCAGTCACAGCAACACAACAATATTTATTAGACCATCCTGCCATGTCATCTCATAATAACGGAGGGGAGCAAAGCCCTATTCTAGAAGTCAGGACATCTCAGTTTGTGTGACCTTCTATGAGCAAGACATTTAAACCCAGGCCATTCATCTGTACACATGGAAGTTAAACAAGATAAGCTCTAAAATCTCTTTCAATTCTAAAGTAAAATTTTTTATTCATTTTCCTTTTTCTGTGTTAACATGTCTTCCCAGTTGTGCTTAAAACATTTTTCTTTCAAGAATGCCTCTTTCACACCCTCCCCAAATATACACTTAATTCCCAAGAATTAAAAGAATGTTTTAAGTGCACTCTTCTCTTTCAAAACACACAAAGAGGCCAAGACAATGCAAAAACTGTTTTATGATTGTGACAAAATCACTAAACAAATAGTTTCCATGCCTAAATAACAGGAGTGTAGGCCAGTCATTTCACTTCCCACCTCCTCTGTTTTCCATCCCCCAAACAGATAATTACTTGCTTATTTTATAAAGTGGATGTCAAAAAGTTTCCTGGAGATTGGGGGGGGGGCAGGCAAAAGAGGGATGCAGAGAAAAATTTGATTATATCTTTTATTTTTTAAATTTTTTCTCTCATTAAACTTTTGTTTTAATGGGTCTCAAAATTCTGTGACAAGCTTTTGGTCAACTTGTTTCCATTAAAAAGTACTGATTTGAGAAATTAATAACTTAAAACTGCCACACACACACAAACTTAATGGGTCCCCAAAAGATCCTCCTTTCCTTCTGAAGGTTTTACAATACATTGCTATCACTAACTAGTCTTTTACTACTAAACTTAAATGGCCAATTGGCACAAAGAGTTCTGAGACCGTTCTTCCACCGCTGATTAAGACTGGGGTGGCAGGTGGTGGCAATGATATTCATTTAGCCTTCCGAGCTTTCTAGGCAGGCTTGGTGACCTTGCCAGCTTCAGCTGCCTTCTTGTCCACTCTTTGATGACACCCCCAGAAACCATCTGTCTCGTGTCACAAACAGCAAATTAGCCCAGAGGATAGTCAGAGGAGCTCTCAACATGCACAGGCTTGCCAAGCACAATATCAACAATGGCAGCGTCACCGGATTTCATGAACTTGGGGCCATCTTCCAGACTTTTTCTAGAACTACGGTCAATATTCTCTTTCAGCTCAGCCAGCTTCCGAGCAACGTGAGCTGGGTGACGATGCAGCACACGTGCATGTCCAGCCCTGATTTGGCTGGATGGTTCAGGATAATCACCTGAGCTGTGAAGCCAGCTGCTTGCTGTCACCAGCCACATTGCATGATAAGATCTTTGACAGATGTGTTCTTGACATTGAAGCCCACGCTGTCCCCAGGAACAACCTCATGCAAAGCTTCATGGTACATTTCCACAGACTTTACTGCGGTTATAACATGGACTCGAGCAAAGGGGACCACCATGCTGGATTTAAGAACACCACTCTCCATTTCGCCCATAAGGACGGTACCAATGCCCCCAAATTTGTAGATGTTCTAGAGGGAGAGACGCAAGGGCTTATCATTTGGACGAGTTGGTGGCAGGATACAATACAGACTTTCAAGGAGCATGGTTCCACTGGCATTGCCATCTTTATAGGTGACTTTCCATCCTCTGAACCAAGGCGTGTTAGCACTTAGCTCCAGCATATTGTCACTGTTTCAACCAGAAATCGGCACAAATGCCGCTACATTGGGATTGTAGCCAAATTTTTTTAAGGTAGGTGCTGACTTCCCTAACAATTTCCTCATCTCTCTTCTGGCTGGAGGGTGGCTCAGTGGAATTCACTTTGTGAACACCAACAATGAGTTGTTTTCACACCCAGTGTAAGCCAGAAGGACATGTTCACGGGTCTTCCCATTCTTGGAGATGCTTGCTTCAAATTCACCAACACGAGCAGCAACAATCAGGACAGCACAGTCAGCTTGAGATGTGCAGTAATAATGTTCTTGATGAAGCCTCTGTGTCCTGAGGCAATGACGGTGGTCACATAACACTTGCTGGCCTCGAATTTCCACAGGGAAATGTCAACGGTGATATCGTGTCCATGTTCAGCTTTCAGTTTATCCAGGACCCAGGCCTCCCTGAGAGGACCCTTTCCCATCTCAGCAGCCTCCTTCTCAAAATTTTCGACCACATTTGTAGATCAGATGACCAGAAGTGGAAGACTTGTCCAAATCTGTGTGTCCGTGACGATGATATTGATATGAGTCTTTTCCTTTTCCATTTTGGGTTAGGTTAAGCAGGGGTTTTCATGACACCTGTATTCTGGCAGCAACCTGTTGCAAAAAATCTGATTATATCTTTTTAAAAACTTATCAATCTTTTGGGGAACTTGGTATTTTGAAAAGAAATAAGTGAAAAGGGAGATCCTGGGTCTAAAATTCAAGTCAGATTGACTTCAGGAAGAATCCAATGTGACAAATTTTAAGTTATTGCTGAAAAAGTGAAGGAGAATACCACGAGGAAACTAACCACACAAACACAGCTCATCACTTTTGTGCCCCTGGTATATTTCAGAGTTCAATATTCACCTCTTAGAATTCCCATAACCGCCATTCCTAATTATGAGCTATCTATGTATTTTTGTGTCCTCCAGGCACAGTGAAAATACCACCTCACTGATTTCATTTCGTTTAGATAATATTTTCAACAAGGCAAGGACTCATTATGCTCTACTGTTTGAACATGTACACAAACACCCCCCAAACAATTAGACTGTTAGGCCTTTGAACGTAGGGGTTCTGCTTTATTCCCTTGTGTCCCAGCACTTACCACTAGGCACATACCAAATGATTAACGTAAATGTGCTGCCTACATAAAAATAAAGTACTTGATATGGAGTTTCATTAAGGTAGAACACGAATTGAACATGAGCAAAACAATAAAACACGTTTAATGTGCTTGTGTTCACTGGTGCCAAGCACTTTACCCACTTTACCTTTAACCCTTAGAATTGCCCTGTCAGGCATCATCATCCACATTTCACAGAGAGGACATTTCTAGGAAGTAAATTGTCCGCCATGATAACAGCAAGTAAGTAACCCATGGCCCAGCTCTCAGCCCCGGTCTGTTGACAGCACAGCCCGGTGTTCTTTCCCTTCCAGCACATTTTCTCTCCTTCCTCACTGCTCTAACCACACACCATCCAACTTACATATGACTTTATGAACACTATTATGAAAAAGCGTGGAGAAAAATATGTTTCTGCTTCACAGCTGGCTAATATCTTCCAACGAGATCTCCAACTTAGTAATCACTTTGTCTGGTGGGTGAGTTGCTTTGTTTTGGTTTACCAAAATATTTTTCTGTCAGAGGGAAAGGCTGTCTGAGAAAATATACATACATCAGTACAAAGGAATCAAAAGGATTATTAAGTGTTCTAGGTAACCTGTGAGCTAGCCACGGAAATAATGGAGGGATGAGGTAGACTGGGAGAAAGATAGGGGACCCATTGTGGTCGTCCAATTACATTAAGTCTTCAAAACTCAAGCTCTTGAGTCAGAGACCTAATCATTGGAGGTCAGTGGACAAAGAAGTTGCCTGTGTCCTAAAGCAAGGCCCTTTTGTAGACTGGGCTCCTTAATCAGATTGGTGTGCTGGTTAAGGAAGCCATGGAGTGACCAAACCCCCTGACTATAGCTTGCTGACACAGGGCCCCACCTGACCCACAATTCAATTACTTATGTTGGGAGAAATTGAAGAATCAGATTAAGTTTCCAGGATCAGTCAGCAAGCAGAATATGAAAAACAGCAGCCTGGGTTTGACCAGGATTCAATTTTTTTATGGAATGTTTTTATAATCCTTGCCATCAGAAGTGGGGTCTGATCCTTATTGGTTGTACATTCTCCTAAAAATTGTCACTTTGACTCACTCTCTCTAAAGATTGTCATTTACTCAACTAGGGATTGTCATTTACTCAAGTTCTTCTTCATTCATGGCTTGGCAACAGGTGGTTAACATCAGAACCTAACGTTTGCCTTCTTAAAATCAGTACTTGCAAAACATAAACATTCTTGCTACTTGATCTTCTTTCTTCAGCTTCCAAGAGATGATCATAAATAAAATATGACTAATCCTCAACAATTCACTAAGCTTCAGTTTTGTATTTATAGCTACTATGCATACACATGCATAACAAATGTCATATCCGCATTTGTCATAAATATGTAATTAAAACGTTCCCAAGGATTGTGCAAACTGTTCTATATAAATTATCACAACAAACCTAGGAGGTAGTAATGGAAAAAACTGTGGCTCAGAGAGGCAAACGTGCCCAAAGTTGTGTGGCTGTTTAAACAAACTTTATAAATATACGTAACTAAAGAGATGACTCTAAGTCCATTGAGACAAACTAATCACATCTTCTGAGGTAGCAAAGCCTTATGATGTAAATCACTCTTTTGGTTCTTATCATAAACTGACCTATATTGTCATAGTTCGTGTCCAGTCTTATCTTCAAAGGTCAGCTCTTTAAAGCTGGAGAATCTTATGAAAGCAATGAACACTTTCCCCAGAAAAATCCATACATCCACCATGGTTGTTCCATAATTTCAGAGAGAAGGCCTTCTGTAGCCTGTCTCTGGGCTTGAAGTTCCATGTACTCCACAGAGCCATGAGCCCCAGGTGCAGAACACTTCACATGCTCTCTTACGCTCCTTCCTGTCTTCCACAGACCTTGTACTCTTCTGTTTCTCAAGAAATATGCTGACTTCAAAAGAGAAAGACCCTTGCTGTGAACTTTGCAGTCCAGGAGCCTATAAATGTGGTTTGCCAGAGAACTTGTTTTTCTTTTTTATTATCATACCCTTGAACACATAAAACCCAGGAAAATAACTGCAGCTTGTGCTGAGCCTTGACTTTGGCGAGCACTATGGGAACAGACACTTCCATATTGGACTGTTTTTGTCTTGCATCAAAAGCCCCAATGGCTGTTGAAGACCTGGATTTGTCTATACCAACTGGCTCATGTTGGAGATATTTAGGGAGGTGTCAAAGTGGACATTATCACTCTTTGGAAAGAAAAGATTCTTCTTTCTTGAAAACTCTTATCATGTAAAAATAACCTGGCAGACCAAAAATTGAGACTATTTAATATATGCTTCTAATATATGCTTCTTTGGTAAAAGCTAAAATTCAATTGAAAGATCTTCGTATGAAATTCACATATTATTATTTTACTTTGCTTCCTTCTAAAAGCATTTTAAAGTCTAAACACTCTTTTTATTGTGGGATCTGTAGCAGAAATACCTTAAATCCAGTCCTCTGCTCCATCATTTTGACTAATTCTGAACTTTATAGTCTTTTGCCTAGGTTCTTAGAACAGCTTTTTGGCTCAGAACCCCTTGACCAAGCTGGTAATGGTGAGTGACTCTAGCTATTTTCCTAATAATTAAGTCTAATCATGTCATTCACTTGCTTAAAAACCTCTCTTGGCTCCTATTGCTTATAGAATTAGAGTCAAATTTCTTATTTTAGCTCTGAAGTCCCTTCTACCACAGTCCTGGCCTAGTGTTCCTTTGCCAACTCCATGTAAACTCTTGTCCACTTCCTCCAAGCCATTAACATGCCTCTAAAGTCATTTTACTAAAGTCATCACCATTTTCCAAGCACAATAGACCTACCATAATAATAAGCATACTATCTCTTCTGGAAGGTCCTTTCTTATATTCACCTACTCTTACAAATACCCCTCATCTTTTAAGACTCAATTCAAATGTTGTCTCTTCCAAGCAGACTTGAAACATTTCATGTGGTTATTTATCCTTTTAACTTCAGTTCCATTTTCTTTGTAACTGTTAAAGTTGATTCCATTGGAAGTTTCATGTGTGATGGCTGTCTTTTCAAAGACTACAAGGCCCTAAAAAATAAAAACAAATGTTTTTGTCTCTATATACCCAGCACCGGACCAATGATTGGTGTAGACCATTAGCTCAGAAATTGTTTGAATAATCAATGAATAATATATAGGAGTGGAGGTGAGCACAAATTTTTGCTCTGTTGCTAACCAATGTATAAAATGGAAGTAAATAAATTTGAGTAGAGAGTGTCATACATTTATAACTTATATTTTATTGAATTAAATTAACATGCAATATTACAACAGTTTCATGTATACAGCATAGTGATTTAACATTTTTTACATTATGAAAGAATCACCTCAATAGCTCTGTCACTACACAAAATTATGCAAATATTGACTTTATTCCCTATGCTGTATATTATATCTCTGTGACTTATTTATTTTATAACTGGAAATTTATATCTTTTAATTTCCTTCACCTATTTTACCCATCCACACCTAGCTCCCCTTTGGCAACCACTAGATTATTTTCTGTATCTGTGAGTCTGTTTCTGTTTTTTTGTGCTTTTTAAAGAATTTTTTTGTTTTTATTTTAAATTCCACATGTAAGTAAATCACATGGTATTTATCTTTCTCTGACTTATTTCATTTAGCATAATACACCTTAGGTCCATCCATGTTGTCATGAATACAAGATTTCATTCTTTACTGTATGAACTTCCAATTCTATGTTAAATAAAAGTGGCAATAGTGAGCATCCTTGTCTTGTTCCTAATCTTAGAGGAAAAAACTTTCAGCTTTTTACCTTTGAGTATGACATTAGCTGTGGGTTTGTCATATATGGCCTTTACCTTATCGAGGTGTATTCCTCTATTCACTTTTTTGAGAGTTTTTATCATAAATGGAAGTTGAATTTTGTCAAATGCATTTTCTGCCTCTATTGAGACGATCATAAGAATTTTATCTTTTGTTTTTTTATGGGGTATGTCATGTTGATTGATTTGTGATGTCAAATCATCCTTGAATCCCTGGAATGGGTCCACTTGGTCATGGTATATGATCCTTTCAATTTATTGTTAAATTTTGTTTGCTAATATTTTGTTGAGGATTTTTGCATCTATGTTCATTAGTAACCCTGGCCTGCAATTTTCTTTTTTCTTTTTTTTCTTTTATTTTATAATATCTTTGTCTGGTCTTGATATCAGGGTAATCCTGACCCTATAAAATAAATTCAGAAGTGTTCTTCCATTTTCAATTTTTGGAGATAATTTGAGGAGGGTAGATATTAACTCTTCTTTAAAAGTGTAGTAGAATTAACCTCTGAAGTGGACTTTGTTTATTGTGACTTTTTTGATTACTGATTCAGTTCCATTACAGCTAATTGATTTGTGGAGATTTTCTAATTCTTCATGATTTCAGTCTTGAAAGATTATATGCTTTTAGAAAATTATCCATTTCTTCTAGGTTGTCTAATTTGTTGGCATGTAATTTTTTACAGCATTCTTGTGATCCTTTATATCGCTGTGGTATTGGCTGTAATTTCTCTTCTTCTGTTTTTTTATTTTATTTATTTGGGCCATCTCTCTTTTTTTCTTAATGATTCTGGCTAGAAACTTGTTGAATTTTCAAAGACAATCAAAGAATCAGTTCTTAGCTTCATTGATATTTGTTTTAGTTTTTTTTTTTTTTCCAGTCTGTATTTTATTTATTTCCACCCTGATCTTTATCATTTCTTACTTTCTTACTTTGGACTTTGTTCTTTTTCTAATTTCCTCAGGTATAAGGGTAAATTATTTATTTGAGATTTTTCTTGTTTCTTGAGGTAGACCTGTATTGTATGAACTTCCCTGTTAAGAATTCTTCTGCTGTGTCCCAAAGATTTTGGAATGTTGTGTTTCCATCTTCATTTGTCTGAAAATATTTTTTTATTTCTTGTTTGATTCTTTTATCGACCCGTTGATTGTTTAGTAATATGTTCTTCTCTACACTTGTTTGTGGGGGTTTTCTTCCAGTTTTTTTCTAGTAATTGATTTTTGGTTTTATGCCATTGTGGTTGGAAAAGATATTTGATATGGTTTCAATTTTCTTGAACTTCTTGAGACTTGTTTTGTGGCCTGACATGTGATCTACTCTGGAGAATATTCCATGTGTATTTTTTTTTAAATGTGTATTCTGCTGTTTTGGGGTGGAATTCTCTGTATATATTAAGTCCATCTGGTCTAATACGTTGGTTAAGGTCACTGTTTGCTCATTTATTTTATATTTTGATGATGTATCCATTGATGTAAGTGGGACATTAAAGTTTCCTACTGTCATTGTTATCTAATTCTCCCTTTATTTCTATTAATATTTGATTTTTATGTCTAGATGCTCTTATTTTGGGTGCATAAGTGTTTGCAAAAGTGATATCCTCTTGTTGGATTGACTCCTTTATCTTATGCAATGTGCTTCTTTGTCTTTTGTTATGGTCTTTGTTTTAAAACACTCTTCTCAGGGGTATTAGAAATACCCAGCAAAAAAACAAAATAGAACCCTGGACTGAAGTAAAACTTCTTGGAATAAACATAAATTTATTAGGTCAGAAACTAAGTGAGTAAAGAAGAAGAGAAAATTCAGATACAATTGGCGGAGGGCACCAGACAGATATCAGAAAATACTGGATGCTTGGCTATATGGAGAGACCATATTTTTTAATACTCTGCATGAACAACAGATACAAAATCAGAGAGGAGTACAAAAGAAGAACCAAATTCTAGAAAAAAATCTAGCTTGACCCACTTCTATCCCCTACACAGGAATCTCTTCTTTGAAGTATAGAGGTACCCAGCTCACTCCAATATGAACAACAGAAAAGAATTAAATATTATTTAATTTAATATTAAATTAAATATTACTATATTAAATATTAAATATTAATTTAATATTAAATAAATGTGTAGACTAAATAACCTTAAAGAAATAAATACATATATAGTGAAAGATGAGAACAGAAAGACCACATAAAAGAATTAGAAATAAAAGTAATAGGTTTAGAAATGAAGACTCAATGGAAACTAATATAAAAGTAGAGAGACAACTCAAGAAGCAATGTTAGGAAAAGAGAAAGAAAAAATAGAACTAAAAAAAGTAAACAAAGAGATTAAAAATAATTTGAGATAGACATAGGACAAAGAAGACCTAGCATGAGTATAATTGGAGGTCCTGTTGAAGAAAATCAAAACCATGGAATTAACAAATACTAAAATTACAATCCAAGAAAACTTTCTTCTTCATAAGAAATTTGAATCCATATATTGAAATGTACAATGTGTACCTGGAAATTGATGCAGGATAGTTATATCTTAATACACAATAAGAAGCTAGATATTTTTATCGAATTTGGAAAGATTACTTAATTATGGTAACCATAGATGATAATGTGTACACTATTTAACTTTCATTTTCTCAAAATTCCAGAAAATAGCTTGTCTATTTGAACCTAAACCCATAGGTAATACCTCTTGAATAAGTAATTACCTCTCGTCACCTATCCTGCCAAAATAGCCACATCTGTCATTGTGATAATGATGGCAAATCATGCTGGTTTGAAGACCTGTGTTGGTAGTTACCTGTATCTTTGATCATTAAAATTGCTATCCAATAAATAATCACTTAACATTGTAAGTGATGGTAATTAATGATGGGGGAGGGAGGGAAGATAACCAAAGTTTTGTCATAGAAAATGTTGAAAGCCACTCACCTTGTGCTGTTCTTTCAGTGTATAAACAAGGAAATGAAATTTAAAGATAAGTAATTTGCCCAAGATAAAACAGCCAGACCATACCAGGCTTCAAATAAAAAGTTTAGTCTTTTAATTTTCAGGTCATGTTTTGTGCTACTAGGATCATGCATAAAATTAAACTTATTCGTTTTATTTAAGAGTAAATATCACAGTGTGGGAAATTAAAAAAATCATAATTCTTTTTGGAATATGATCTTCACAACCGTTATGTATAAATAATAGAGCCCTCTGAATCAAAAGATAATTTTAAAGATAATAATAGTCAGTGTAGTAAAGAATACTATAATGTTATGGGTTTATCAAAATCTACATGTTGTCACAGCTTCCTGGGCCCACAGCTACCTTATAGTTAAGTATGGCCAAGTGTCTGATTTCGAGCCAATGCAATGTGACAGAAATGATCTGTACTGCTTCCAAGCTGGGCTATAAAAACCTCCCATAAACTGCGCTCTAAGAAGGAAGAAAACGTTCTAGGAGCAGATGAGACCAAACTTTGCTTGTTTTTTTTTTTTAATGTTTTATTAATTTTTGTGAGAGAGAGTGCAAGCTGGGGAGGGGCAGAGAGAGAGGGAGACACAGAATCTGAAGCAGGCTCCAGGCTCAAACCCACAAACTGTGAGATCATGACCTGAGCCAAAGTCAGATGCTTAACCGACTAAGCCACCCAAGCACCCCAAACTTTGCTTGTTTTTGATTCTTAGTATCAATAAAGATGAGAGAGAAAAAAATAAAACAATTAAACCTCCCATAAACAAATCTGCATTCTCCCTTCCATATCTGCTGGCTAAGTGTCAGTGCCTTGAAAAGTATATATTTAAAACAACAGAGTATTACTACTTTGGACTGCTAGATGAATTTATAAAGCAGAACCCACAGCCCCTCCAACTATTGGATTTTACATGAGCAAAAACCAAACATCTTGTTGGATTAAGTCATTTATATTTCAAGGTTTACCTGCTACTATAATTAGTGTTATCTTACACAGAAATTTCAGTCAGAGTGAGTAGTAACAAAAAATATAAAATCTGTGTTACTGGCAGAAGAAAACTAGGAAACTAATATCAGAAGCTAGGCAAGTGAATTATCAAGTTAGGCAGTGGGAAAATATTCAGTTACAATGATGCTGATGATATTTGGAGAGGCAAACCACACACCTTCCTAGCCTGTGGCTCTAGCAGAAGAGATTGGAAAACAGAATTACATTAGCATGCGTTAGATATTAGTAACTTTATGTGGCAAGCTATTAGAAGAAGAAATGACCACAGAAAACACTTGCAACTAATTTGGCCATCTAATAAAGAATTGGCAGTCTTTGCATATTAAAAGATTAAAGTAGGAGTGCCTGGCTGACTCAGTTAGTAGATCATCCTTAGGGTTGAGAGTTCAAGTCCCACGTTGGGCATAGAATTGACTTAAAAGTAAATAAAAATAAACAAGAGATTAAAGAAAAGCATTAAATATTTTACAAATATATATAAATTTATAAATATATAAAAATATATAGAGAAATATTTTATAAATATATATATATGTATATAGTATGAGTGTGTGTGTATGTATGTATATATATAGAGAGAGAGAGTAGAAAGGAAGCCTCCAAAAATTTAAATCTTTGAAAATTTGGGCATGCTTATCTCAAAGATTAGATTCCAAAGATTAGAGAATAAGATTTTTTTTAATTGAATCATTAAGGATCTGATAATATAATTATGTGATAAAGTTTAGATTGAGCCGGGCCCTCAACCCAAGGCTGATGTCCCTAAGGTAAATGTCATTGACTAGAGAAAAAAAAAATTGTGATGAAAA
Source organism: Neofelis nebulosa (assembly GCF_028018385.1). Classification (NCBI taxonomy): domain Eukaryota; kingdom Metazoa; phylum Chordata; class Mammalia; order Carnivora; family Felidae; genus Neofelis; species Neofelis nebulosa. The sequence goes on from NC_080787.1 coordinate 23,605,142, forward strand.
AGAAAATAAATTAATTGGATTTAAGAATTATGTCTAACAAAGAATTGTAGCTGTGAGTACCAGCATATTGAACTAACTACAAGCAAAGAGAGGAAAGTCTTAGTAACTTTAAAGGAAGTTATATTGCCAAAACAGCTGTGAGTTAACACTTAAAAGTCTTTGGCTGATTAGTTTTCTATTCATTTGTTTATTAGTTTATTGATGTGGTTTTTTGAAAAAATACCCTGAAATCCTTTGAAATTTAAGAGCTAATGTTTATTTAGACATATCACCTATATGACAAATTCTTGATATAAATGATTTTGAATTTCCTATTGGCCAAAATATGTAAATATGTATCACATCTTTTTTACTGTAAATCCATATAAATGATGTCTATTTGTGAATTTGTATCTTTAAATCTTTTTTCCTTTGCCCCCACCTGAAAAGCAGAAACATTGCTAGACATAAAAATATTCATGATGGGAATGTTATTATTATTATTGGATTTGTTTTCTTCTCTTGGTGACGTTTGGAGTTTAAGCCTAGACATAGGCTCCTTTCCTTCTCTGAATGATTATGTCTGATGAAATAGCAAAAACAGAAAATATACTTTCTTTTTAAAGCCCTTGGCAGAGAATTAAAACCACTCTTAAGCCACCCAACTCATACAGACAGGAAGTATGCAGCAAAAAACTCTGGAGCCCTCAACTCCCACTACAAATGTGGCCATGTCACGTCATGGACCAGCGAGAAGCCCCAGATGGCAGAACCAGAGACCACAGAGGACAAGGAAGTTCCTCTCCGAAAGCAAAATTGAGTTCTAAGCAAGGAATGTCACTCACAGCCAGGACTTCATAACAGTTGTCCAAAAGGATTTCATCATTACCGTGGATGGCAATTACTACGTATAATGCAATTTTCTGTTTTCTGAATGGGCTATTTATTACAGTCATCCTGTCTCTATTCCACCGTGCACATTGGCTAAAGTGGAGGAGACAGAAACCTTGCAACTAATTTAGCCATCTAATAAATCATTCGCAATCTTTATAGATTAAATGATTCAAGCAAAACATGAAATATATATATACAGTTAATGTCTAAACGATATCTAATTCAGGAATTTCCAAGTCTTAAGATCTATAATATTTTCACATCCTCCTTAGTGAAAGGCTTTATAATCAAGGTCTTCATTAAACTACTTTAGGCTACTTTCTTTGTCTCTGCCTATAACCTCTTTACCTACCAATGATATTTGTCCAAAGACTTCCTAATGTCCTTCCAGGTCCCACAATTCAGTATAAATAAAAGGAAGCCTGTAGCTGAAGAAATAGTCCACTGTGTTAGTTTATGTCAGCCCCTGCCCCTGCCTCTACCCCCTTACCCCCTCCAAGCAGACCCTGAGATAAAGATTTGAGTCCTCAGAGTTTATTTGGAAGGTGAACCCAGGAGATACTATGAGAGAAAGGGGAAGTGAGAAAAGGAAGGGAAGGAAGATGATAAAAGGTGCTTTATGAAGTAATTTGCCCTTGAATGGCTACAGTCTTATGGCCTTAGGAAACTGTAAGAGATCCTCTGGAATGTGCACCTCACTGCCGTCCCATCCATGGATGAGAGAATTCCTCTGGGTCTCACTGAGGACGCTCCTTCATGGCAGCATCTTCCCAGTACTCTGAGACTGTTGCATGCCCAGGCAGAGCAGACTCCATGGGCCAGAGAATGCCCTCGGGCAAAGGGAAACAGTTGCCAGCAACTGGAAGTCAAACCAAATTAATACATAACTGGTGAGGGGCAAGGTGATGGTAATCTCATCTATACTAAGGAAAAGTTATTATGTTATGAGTTGTTTTGGAAGCTGGATATTGAGTCTATTTTGGATATACAGCATGATGCTACTTTGCTAATATTTTGGTAGAAAGAAACTATTCTTCATTTTATCTGAATCGTGAAAGGCAAAGTCTTCTGGGAATAAGTCCTAGATAGAAGGCTAACTGATAATATTTTCTGAATACCACCAGGAATGCTGATAGGAAAGTAGTTTCAGATACTTTAAGCTTAGCTGCTTCTAACTTACTCTGTGTGTTCTTTCCCTGCCAAATCCCATAGTGAATGGAGCAAACATTGAACATTCAGCCTGAGTGAGAAGACTTTGGGATTGCAAGCCACCAAGTTGGGGGAGTTCTTGCCCCTGCAGCTTAACTGTAACAGATATCTTCCATTTACCCCTTCAGTTAAATTCTCCACCCTCCTCTGCTGCAGAAAGCCAGCCTGTAAAGTGTATACCAACGAGCTGTCTTGCCCTCTGGCTTCTGCGTGAGTTCAACCACTAGAGACCTGGCAGGAGATTAGAGGGAGAGAAGAGAGTGGGAACAGAGTATTCATAATCCCTTAACTCCCTCTCTGTGGGTCACTGTGAGTTGCTGGTTCCTCCCCATAAAGATCATGGCTCTTCACAAGGTGGTCCCTCCACAAGACTCTCCTTCCAGGTAATTTACCTCTTCAGATCTATAGGTGGAAATTGGCTCTGAGTGACTAGTGTTGGGGTACTTCTCCTTGATGGTTCTCCTATATCCCACCTACATTTTCACAAATGGCCCCTTTATTAAATACTCCTTGAGATATTCTTTGGAATGAATCATCTATTTCCTGCTGGGACATCAACTGATACATTATTCTAACCTATACCATCTGGTTTTGTTTTTCTGTAATAAAACATCACATCATGATGGCATTCTTCCTGAACCACTGTGGTTTCCACTACATTCAACCTTGCCAAAATCAAGGAAGAGACTGGGAGATCTAAATTCCACTGTCATCCCAACATTATTTATGCAATAGAACTCTTTCCACAGACAATGATGTCTTTATATCTGAGAGAGCAAGTGTTCCATCCAAATTGCATATCTATTGCTCCATTGACCAACCCCAACCTATTTTTTAAATGCAGTACTGATTCTTTAGTACTTTAGGGAAGGTTTCTAATGTAAGATCTTTGATATTATTTCTTCTTCCCCATGTTACTCCCTCAACTCTACCCCAGGTTGAGTCTGTTTTTGTTTTATGTGTGGAAAGGACAATTTTCATAAAAGTCATATTTGTTGAGAATTGATTAGTAATTCCAAATACTGGATCTTAGTAGGAGGTAAGGACTGACATGCTTCAAGTGTTATAAATCAATTCATTAAGTCAAGGTAAGAATTGAACAGATTATTTAACTACTTGGAACCAGGGAAGACTTGTTTTATCCCACACTTAAGTGTTCAACAACATCACCTAAGGAAAATTATAAAAGGATCTCAAATATATGCATTACAATTTCAAAAAGAAACAGAAACTAGTAAATTAGAGATTATCATCTATGGAATATGTTCAAACACACTGTTTAACAAGCCTATATTTAAAATTATTATAAGTGAAAGTAATTTTGCCATTACAGGTAATTTATGTTGTATGTAAATTAGACTTACCGAATCATCTTATAGAATTCTAGTCCAAGTTTGTTAAAGACAAATGGACATTTTTTTTTCTCCTACTGAAAATTACCATTTGTTTTTCCCTCCTGAGCATTGCTTCTTTACCCTTGAATGCCACTATTTACATAGTGTTTCACTATTTAAAATCCTTTTCACATACAATGCTGGTTCATCTAACAGTCCTTTGAGCATCTAATGGCAATAATGAGCACTCTCTCTAGAGTTCTGTTCATGGGCCTATATACATATACTACTGCATCGCAATTATGGAAGGTTCATTGATTTCCTAAAATCCATGCAATGGTGAATAACTCCTGTAATTTATAAGTTAATCCTCACAACACTTCTATGAGATAGGTTTTGTTATTCCCATTTTTCAACTGAAAAGATTAAGCCACAAAGAAGTTAAATGATTTGCCCAAGCGAGGCAGAAGAATTTGGTGTTAAACTCAAACCTAGCACTATATCAAATGTGCTCCACTTTGTCCCATGACGCCCTCCTATTTCGGTTAGTGTGGGTCATCACCTATATTCCACTATAAAGCATTTTATGTCAATAAGGTAGAATCAATATTTATTGAATGAGAATTCCAGGATATCTAAAGTTTTCTGAATAAGTTACGGGCTAATAATCTCATCTGATCTTCAAATGATAGCTCCATTTTGATTTTAGATTCAATTGAATTTCTGGTCTATAAAGCATTTTCAGTTTATCTTACAGTGTTATAGAAAGTTAAAAGGCAATATGTATGCCCCAAATATAGATTTGGCTCATTATTTCAACAGTGTTTCCTCTCCTCTGTTTGCCTCTCAGCATTCATGCCCAACCTACCACCTTGGACTCTGGACCCACTGCCTTGACCTACTGATATCCAAGTGTTGGTGTGGGGAAGAGAATGACGAAGATACTTGAGTACACATAAGAAGACCTGATTCTAATGCATTTTGCCACTTAGCAGGTGAATTACCTTAAGTAAACCACTTATTTTCTCTGAGTAATAATTTCCTTACCTGAAAATGAGGATGATATTGTCCACATCTATGTCTCAGGGCATAGAAAGTATCCAACAAGATATACTGCCTGAGAAAGCACTTCAGAAATGTTTAAAGCAGCATACACTTAGGTTGCTGTTATTAGAGTCAGCAAAGATGCCTCCATAAGCAAAACCAGCGTTAAATTTTTTAAAAGTAAGAATAGTGAGATTATTCATCCATTAAATTACTCACTGCAAATGTCCAGCCATCACTATTACGTTCTACATGTTGATGCTGCTTTATTATAAGAAACTGACTACATTGAGCTCACTCATCCAGCCAACTTTGCAGAAAAGCTTGTGTCCTGGTTCCCAAATTGAACATAAACCAACACATGAGTCACTTAACAAACTCAGTGACCTTGCATGATGCAGGGATTTATCTAGTGAAATTGTATGGTAGATTTACTGTCTGGTATTAAATTACTATTTCATTATAAATAGCACCAACCTAATTGTCTTTAAAAAGTAATCTTCAGTAACATCTTTAAATAAAGAGGGATCAATTACTTCTCAATATATGTGGGATTTTTAAAGTTATTGTTGCATAACCTGTTTGGTAGATTTCTCAGAATTTTTTAATGCAGTAAAGGCTTATTTTACCAACTTTCTTGCATCCTAATGGTTGAGTGAACAACACTGCAGTATGTCTTTCAACACATGGATTAAGCCCTTCTGTAAATGAAGCCAGTAGAATTATATCACTTGAGTACAAAACATGCAAGGCAAATATAAACTATGAGTAAAAATCAAAAGGAGTCAGAGAAGACCCATAAGCAACTGTTTTCCAGGACTATAAAATCCAGTTAGGGAAACTGGCTCTGAAAAAGCTGAAAAAAATAATGAAATTCCTAGTGTTTTACAGATCTTTTTAAAGAAGAAATTAAGCTCAAATGCAATTCCTTGAAAAGGCAAGTTTTATGATTACATGATGGCTAACCTATGACTCTACCACAAACAATAACTGCAGTCACTTGAGTAACTTTTTACAACATTTCATAGTCAGGTTCTCTTAGGTTGCAAATCTGTAGCAATTAAAATGTCCATGAATAAAACAACTGAGGATAGTAATCTCAGGCTTCAAACATGCATATACAAAGTTTTCTCATTTTATATTTTCTTTAGCAACTGATTACTATCATGCACCCCCAGTCAGTCTCATGGTCAAATTCAGGATTAATCAGTCAGTGCAGTGTTTTCTCCAGCTATGACTAACCTGAAGGTTTTCTGTACTCATTCATTATCCCAGGGGTGGCATCTCAGTGTCAAGGGATCTACTTAGTATCACAGCATCAGTGGGAATGGAAGGATGTCTGGCTCTCAACCACCACCTTCTCACCATGGTCAAATGTTGAGACATTCACACCTTATCTTCTTTCTCGCCATTGGTATCTAGTATTGCAATCTCCCCATTCCTACTGGGTCTTGGATCATTGCTCCATGCAAGTCACCTTGCATCCTTGAAGCCCCTGCTGAGAGGCTCCTTCATGTCTACCAGCTGTCTCTCCACTACCAGTGTGCCCCTCGAAAGAGGGAGCGGAGAGAAAGAATGTTATGTAAAATGTAATGTTGATGTATAGACTTTAGAAATGACTTCTACTCTAAAGGTGCTTGCAATCCAAAGAAAACATTAAATTAATAGTTCTCTGTTTTTCTCAGAGTGGCCACACCAAACTTTACCCACTTGAGTATGGGCTTTGGATTCAGATGGCCGGGATCAAACCCAAGCCCTACCTGTGGAAGAGTTTCTGGTTTTACTTTGGATATCCCATCGATGCAACAAATTGAACAGTAGCCCCCTCATAAGGTTGCTCCACAGATAATAGATCTAAAAATAATTAAAACATTGTCTCTTGTCTAATAATCTCTAAAGAAGTCATCTCCAGTCTCATCATCATTATATCTCCTTCTTTCCATTCCCTCTTTCACCCACTCCCACTCATAGAAATGTGTCTGGGTTGATGGCTCCAGTGAAAAAACAGCAGAGCTAACACTGAGTTAAATAAGTGGGACACCACGTTGGTCAGGAGAAGACATTTTTACCAGATCCCACGTACTGTTCGCAATCCTGTCATGTTTGCCTATGAGTGTATAGCATTCTTTATTGCTCTGCAAAAAAATTTTCCCCAAATTCCTAAAAGATATTCTTTCAATGTGAACACAGAAGGCTAACATTTGGATCCAGTCATTAAAATCTATTTAATTTTATAACCAGAAGCCGGGGTGGGATATTTGAAGGAAGAAAGGAACGCATGAATTCTGTCAGCTTTCATCTGTTTCCTTTCCTAAAAGTATCCAATTGTAAATCCAAAGAACTAGTTCTTCCTAAGTCGTGGAGTGAAAAAGCTCCAAAGATTAAATCAATCCAGAATCACCTCATGGGTAACTAGCCCAGTAAGTTAATTACAGGATTCTTTGTTGCTTTTTTTTTATTGTGGGTAAGAGTTCTTGATGCAATATTTTTGGTTAATTGAAGATTTTCTTTAAAACTATGCAAGACAGCCAGCAAATAGTGCATTTATGTATGTAATAGAAATGGTTGTAATATATCATTAAGGCACTCCAGGGCATGTTTTATTGGTTCATTAATACAGTACATGCCTTAGGTGTATTCAACCACTCGGGGCCTATATTAATGGACCAATAAAATATACCCGGGAGTGCCTTAATGCCACCCTAATATGGCTAAGCTTAAATTAATTTTTTCAGGCTTATCTTTTTAAAAATCATTTTTCCCCACTTGGGAAGATAGATTCCTTTACAGGGGGAAAAGTTCATGGTGACAGAATAAGAAGAAGTAGGATAATGAAAATCTTTTTTGTTCCATCAGTTTTCTAAAATGTTTCATCCTTTCAGATCCATTTCTAATCGTCTGCATTCTACATCCAGTGTCTTCCCACATCTTCCATGGAAATCAATAATCTTATGGCTAAGATCAGGGAAATAACAACTATTCTTGGAAGTAACAGATCAATGTGCCAGCAAATGTCATGTCTAGCTATAAAAGCCAATCACCTTTCAGTATTCTACCTGACCAGGACAAATGCTTACACTGATTTAAGGACCAGCTTTTCATCTACCTCCTGTCACCTTGTGTAATCAAGGAATCATGCTTCCCTACAAAAAGAAAAATATTCTTCCCAATCATCCACATTATACTTCTCTTTCAGCTTTACAAAAGTTCTTGATTTCCACTTTGGTTCACTGAGGAATCTTCTTTAAGAAGAGAAATGTGGAGAAGAAAGAAAAAGCATTGAATCCAGTTGAATGAAAATCTTGGTCATACCATCTACTTGTTCTGATACTGATCTGGAAGCTTCTAGTTCCTCCTCAGCAAAATGTGTACAATAATGTCTATCTCATAGGAATAGCATGAATGTTGAATGAAAGAATTCATGTAAAACACTTGGTATAATGCCTGGCATGTAGGAACTACTGGATAAGTGTTAGGTTTTATTAACCTGTGAAATGCTATGGAAGAGACCAAGGTGAATGCAACAGTTGAACAGCATGAACTTCCTAAAGAAATGCTGAAAAGTTGAGCATCCTGTCTATGAAAAGCAGATCTCCCTCACTCCTTCCTGTTTTTCTTTTCCTATTACCAGTGAGATACATACCTTTAAAGGTTACTTAAAAAACAAACAGAGTGTAATCCAGGACTTATAAATGCCATAAGTAAGGCCTACTCTGTGGGGGTGGGGTAATGGAAAGTCTGTCACCATCTTCAAAGAGGTTATCTGTTACTTGGAATAACCATATAATATGGAAGAATATAAAATAACAATACAAGATTGATCAATTGTACGTGCCACCTAAGTTTTAATTCATTTTTGGACATAATGGAAGAAAGCTCTGTACACAGGATTGATCAGAAAAGGAGTCAGCCGGCCAGTAGGATCTATACAGGCCCGTTTGCTTAGTGAAGAAGGAAGTAAACATTGAAACCGGCCATGGTGAATTCAGAAGGCAGAGGTGGAAATATTCCACAGTGGGGAATGAAACAAAGGCATGTGTAACATTGAAACCGGCCATGGTGAATTCAGAAGGGAGAGGTAGGAATATTCCACAGTGGGGAATGAAACAAAAACCAGCGAGTTTTTGAGGAATGACCTTTGGGGCACTAGCAGGAGATGCAGTAGGCTGGATGGTGTGGAGAACTCTGCCTTTCAGGTGATGATGGAAAACCAGTGTAGGGGTTTGGATCAGGAAATGTCCTGAAATAAAAGCAGTATTTTTTAAGTAGTCTAATTACCAGTCTGTCTGGAAAGTGGAGTAGAGAGAAATGATACCAGAGGCACCTATTGAGGGAATATTATTCTATACTATGTTTGAATTCGGAGGCACCTGTACAAGTTGCTGAAGGGAAGACTGAAGAATGTGAATGCAAAAAAAAAAAAAAATGTTCATGATGAGCATTTGATTGTGGTATGCAAGAGAGAGGAAAGGTAAAAGAACAACTGAGAGGCTGAAGAAATGGGAGTGTTAAATAACTATTTGCTCCATTCGATTTGCTTATATTCCATTTGCCTCGCTTAGAAATCATTTTCCAAGTACTTGTTCTATGAGCTTCACGTGCTCTTGAGTAAGAATAAAACAGGATGAATGGCAGAATAGAGCCAATGTCATTATTAGGAAATACAGTTAAAAAGTACAGGGGTGCCTGGGCGGCTCAGTCGGTTAAGCATCCGACTTCGGCTCAGGTCATGATCTCGTGGTTTGCGAGTTCAAGCCCCGCGTCGGGCTCTGTGCTGACAGCTCAGAGCCCGAAGTCTGCTTCAGATTCTGTGTCTCCCTCTCTCGCTGCCCCTTCCCTGCTCATGCACTGTCTCTCTTTCTCTCTCAAAAATAAACATTAAAAAAAATTAAAAAAAAAAAAAGTACGTACCCCGACAAAGGTGGGTCAGTCAAGTGCATTAATTTTATGTCTGAAGAAAACCACTTTGTCAATGATCACAGCACAAAGTGTGGCAAAACTTGAACACGTCATTGAAATGTTTCTGTCATTTCAAGTCATACCATGCTTCATGCATTTCCTTCATTTTGCCAAAATGAGTCCCTTCCTCTGTGCTCTGTCTTCTCCTTTCTGCTTACCTAAATAATATTTACTCTCGAAGGCCCACTTTATCCAAGAAACTTTCCCTAACTACTAAAACAGGGACTGAGCCCCCTCTCCCTCCTTGAAGTCCTAGAGCCCTTGCTGAATTAGCCACTTAAGTTAGCACTTAATTATGTATGTCTGCAACACACAAGTCTGTGTCACTCTCAGGGTGATGGTGCTATAAAATACTGTATCCCCATTTATTAATTCAAGTAAAATATTAATTTCTTAGTTCAAAGTTACATGTCATTATAAGCATTAACTGTAACTGTCATGGAAATAGGAAAGGTGTCATTTATTTTTATATTTTTGCCAAAATTACATGAAAGAAACTTTTCATAAATACCTTATGGCTTATTGGGACGTTTACACAATTATTTGAACAGTTAAGAAAATACATACCTTTTGGTTCAAATATCTGCCCCAACTCAAAGATGACAAGGCCAGGGGGTTCTCATTGACAGTTTACAGGGGCGTGTGTTCCAGACAGCCATAGTGAGGTGAGCCGGGCATGAGGGTAACGAAGGTCTGCCCATCTGAGGTTGTACAGAGTAAGAAAACCCAGAACGTTAGGAGAAGCCAAAATCCATTAAGGAAAGCAATGAGTAAAAGCCAGAGAGAACAAAATCTGAATGTGGAAGCCAAAGAGCCGGAGGCAGATCAAAGCTGGGGTGTATTGCCAAGAGTGAGAGCTGGAATTAGTGAGAAACCCAGTGATAGCGTATCAGCTCTGGTGTTGAAAATTTCAAGCAATTGCTTAAAAATAGCTTGGAGCATCTGAGGTAGACTTAATCATACTGAGTAAAGGATACTTTTCTAATATTTCTTGACACTTTTGAAATCTGTTTTTGAATGTGTTTGTATTTGGGGGGACCCAGCCTCATGGGTTAATCATGAATTTCAATAATTTGCCCCAAATTCAAATTTTTGAAATGCAGAGTTTCTATGTGTCCTATGTATAAGTTAAAGTTTTTCACTACCTGTACAAATGTAAAAAAACGACATGTCACCTACAGACGTTGAAGCTGACAACATATTTTAGTAATCAGCGCACGCGATTCATTCTTAACTGAAACCTATCAGATTGGAAGACAGGAATTTTATAGATTTCCAGGCACATGGCTCAGATTTAATTATCAACTAAGAATCTCCAAGTAAATTCCAGTTTTGCAAATAGCTATTTAAGACTATCTCATAGAACCTGAAAATTTCCCCCAGTCATCTCTATAACTTAGGCTCAAAAAGTAGATTTGTCACAGATGGTCTTTTACACTACCATGGAAATAATTGTTCCAATCTTTCTGGAAGGCAATTTGGCAGTTCATATTAAAAGCTTGCAAATGTCCTTATCCTTTGACAGCGAAATCCTGTTGTGCTGTTTGTGAATTTTTCCCAAAGAAACAGTTACGAATGTGTACAAATATGTCTCCACAATGATATTCATTGCATCAGTGTTAATAATAGCTAAAACAACCAAAAATTCAAAGGTATAAAATAGGAGTGTGGTGAAGTAAACTATGAAAAATCCGTATAATGAAACTAATTAGCAGAAACAAAATTGTTGTGGAAGAACATTTAATGAATACAGATGCAAGTTACAAACAGCGTATAATGTCTGATCCTCTAAGAATTAATGAAAGAGAAAGAACAAGTTGGCTCAAACTATTAATATTTTTTCTCTCTCACTGTTTTTAGAAAAGTTGCGTTCCTTCAAAGGTGCCACATGATCTGGTTCTGACCTGCTGTTCCAGCTTTGTCTCTGCCACCTTCCTTTCTGCTCACCACTCCCCAGGCATTTGGGCCTCTGGGAACTTGCCAATGGCCTTCCATCCTCAGGGCCTGGCCACTCACAGTTCCTTCCATCTAGAATGTTCTTCTCCCATTCACCACTCCTACCCTCTTACCCAGGCTCTGCTCAAACTTCAGACTGAAACACATTGTCACAATATTCACCCCTTCCCCTAGTCTACAATAGGTCCCCATGTCATGCATCCTAAGAGAACCTTGGACTCTGTTTTCATAGCATTGGAGTCTGTTGCAATCATAGAGTCCTTTTGTTACTCTCTGTTTAATATCTGTTATCTCTGATATTCTATAAACTCCATAAAGGCACAAAATATGTATTGTATGTATTAGGTACTCAAATTGTTACAGAGCATAGGATAAATGGATAAAATTATGGGTATTATTTATTTTCCTCTCTTGTCATTATAAGTTTTTGTAGCAAGCGTGCATAATTTCTGTAAAAAAAAAAACAAAAAATCTAATTATAAAAAAAGTTGATATGAAATATTCTAAAATTAAAGAAAATTAAGTTTGGGAATGTACTCGAATTATTCAGGTTATATCAACACCCCAATTTGCTTGCTAATATAAACTAGACCGTGACTTTGAAATCAGGGTTTTACATGTTGAAACCTCATCACACATTTTAAACCTTGAATTTGACTTCATATTTTTTATTGTTGCTTGTTGAAAGGATTTATTTTGTTTTGTTTTGTTTTGTTTTGTTTTATTAATTTATTTTCAAGTTAGTTAACATACAATGTAGTCTTGGCTTCAGGAATACAACCCAGTGATTCATCTCCTACATAAGACCCCAGCACACATCCCCCCAAAAATGCCCTTCTTAATGCCTGTCACCCGTTTAGCCCATCCCCCTAGCCACCTCCCTTCCAGCAACCCTCAGTTTGTTCTTGGTATTAAAGTCTTGTATGGTTTGCCTCCCTCTCTGTTTTTATCTTATTTTTCCTTCCCTTCCCCCATGTTCATCTGTTGAGTTTCTCAAATTTTTTTCACGGCAATCATTAGAAACTCCTCAGAGTAAGAATCTACATACCACGCAGGAAGTCTCTATGTGGATGGTGAAAGGAATTTTGCCTTAAGTTAACAAGCTACTTCTCAGATAATAAGTACTAAAATAGGAATTTCATGGGTCAGATAAAAAGAAGAGATAGCTCTTAAATTGCGGAATGGTTCAATGGTATGTGTGAACTGATAATATCTTGCCCTACTCTTTCCTTTTAGCCTTGACCTATGCAACAAAGAATTTGGTCTGCACCATTCCGCCAATTTGAACATGAATTGCCAACCTAGTACATGATCCAGTCTTAGTTCATGATTCTTTTTTGATGAGAACAGATCCGTATGTTTGTACTTGTTTTAGGCTAGTTTTTTTTCTCCTTAAGTTGCTTCTCTGTTTTTAAGCACATAAAATGTATTTCAACACTTAACAACACAAGAAGTATAATCAAGGGCTACAAAATGTTCCAGCGAAGGTTCTCTTTTGAAGTGATAACCAAGCATTGCTACACAGGCTGACTACACGGTAGCTTAATGGTACGTTATAAAAACCCTTTTCAACATTAAACAGGAAAGTAAACCTGCCAAATTTACTTTAAAATGCAAAATTAATTTCCTGCCACGATCTCATTGCCAAAATGATTTCTTGCAATGCTGAAAGTTTGTAAGCTAAATCTCTTCCTAAAAATTGAAAGTTGAGTGCTATGTTCCTAATTAAGACTCAAGTTATTATTTTTACAGGAGAAAAAGTAATAAATATAGTCCCTCCTCTTCAGGTGATCTGAATTGTTTAATATGTATGTAAGATTCTTGATAATATTTTTAAGTTCATTATTATTAACCTTGACAAAAATACTGTTCTGTAGTCAACGACAATTTTACTAAAATCACATGTAACTGCAATATTATAAATGCCTCATCTTGGCTTTCTTACAATCTATCCAAATTCAGTGTTTCTGGTGTAGCCACTTGAGTTCACATTAGATTTATCTCACCCTATAAAAGCACAATTCATTAAACAGACTAGTCTATTTAAACTAAGGCAATTTTATCACAGTCAATTCAATTATTTAACACTGCTTTTTTAACTCACTACTTAAAGCTTTCTTTTGACAAGTATTCTTTTAAATAAATGAGTTGTAATTTAAAGAATGAAAAAAGATTAAGTTCCTTTACAATATATGCAATTAGCCTATAGGGAGATGTTTTTCTGACACAAAACGAAGTTTTCTTTGAAAGTTAGACTGAATTTCAAGTAACAAGAGCCACCAAGTTTATTTTTCAACAGAAATAAACAAAAAGGCTCTTCCTCTGTATAGTTAACTTTCTTTTTTCGTGTTGCTTGAATTTCATTTAAGGAAGTAACTTCTTGGCCAAGCCTACATAATTAAAGAATCAGATTGATCATCTGAATAATTTATTCCAAAGATAATATAACCTGGACTATGTAGAATTGGCTTCCTCATCCTACTAAATGATAATCTGGTAAGTGACTTTATAAAGTCATAATAAATGCCAAAATGAAAGTTTAATAGCTGCCTACTCCACTGCTAACAAAAGCAACTTGAGCTAGTGTGCCAAGTTCTTTTTAAAAATTTCCCCCCAAGATGCTTTGTTTAAAATTATTCAGAGGCTTGGGGCTCCTGTGTGGCTCAGCCAGTTAAGCAGCCAATTTCGGTTTATGTCAAGATCTCGAGGTCCTAGGTTCCAGCCCTGTGTAGGGCTCTGTGCTGACAGCTCTGAGCCTGCTTCTGTTCCTGGGTCTCCCTCTGTCTCTGCCCCTCCCCATTCGCACTCTGTCTCTCTCTGCCTTTCAAAAATGAATAAATGTTAAAAAAAAATTAAAATTATTAAGAGGCTTAAATTTTATTCCAGATTACAAATATGAACTGCAGATTACACGAACAGAACTACAAATGGCACCATCATTAAAGAAAAAGGAAGGTAGATGTGTTTAGGACACAGTATATTCACAGAACAGTGTCTTCATAAAGGCGATGTCATTAATTTTTCCTGAGAGTTATCCTAGAAAAACAAGGTGAAAAGAGTCAAAGGAACATGGCACATGTTGTCTGTATCCAAGAGGATTACTATGATTTATTTTATTTATTTTATTTTTTGAGAGGGAGAGAGAAAGAGTGTGAGTGAGTGAGCTCAAGTGAGGGAGGAGCAGAGGGAGAGAGACAGGGAGAGAATCTTAAGCAGGCTCCATGTTCAGTGTGGTGGAGGGTTTTTTTTGTTGGTTTTTTGTTTTTCTTTTTGTTTTTTCTTTTTGTTTTCTTTTAATTAGGCTTCATGCTCAGTGCAGAGCCCAATGCAAGGCTTGAGCTCATGACCCTGAGGTCAAGACCTAAGCTGAGATCAAGAGTTCGATGCTTAACCTATTGAGCCACCCAGGCACCCCTGATTTTGATAGGTATTACATGAAATGAGTCTCATGACTATTAGGTCAGGTTTCACGTAGTGTTGCTTCTTAATGGAAATACTCAAAATATATTCTTATTACTAAAATATTTGAGGGAAAGGGAATTTTTGGAACTTGGCCTCTCATGAATTGTTTTTGTTTCTCCTTTCTTTTTCTATTAAGAAATAGGTTTGGGTGACTTTTATTTTTCTGGTATAACCACTCATCATACTTTAATAAACAATCCATGGATCAAATTACTTCCTTTAGTATAGGTTAGTGAATTAATAACTTTTATCAAAAAGAATTAAATAATTGTCCAGAATGAAATCTTTCATTATATTGGAATCACCTAGAAATTAAATGCTGCATGCTGGGATAAACCAAAATCATCTACTCATTACCTGAAAAAATATTCCTAAATTTGAAGATAGCTTTGTATGCCCCCTGGACTTACTTTGTACCTTCCATATCCAAAAAATGAAATACATAATTTTTAACAAAACATTACAATATTTTCATAGGATATAAGTGTCAATTTTAACCAGTAATAGATAGTAAAACCTAAGAGCCAAGTTGGATATTATCCAGAATGCCTCATTTTGGTGTTAATTCAAGTGAATTAATTACCTAATTTAGGACTACGAGGGTAAGCCAAGCTATACCTGGAAGGAAATGAAAGAAAAGTCTAGACAAAAGTTTCAAAACAAAATACGGTCATGGTGTGTGTGTTTATTTCAGAGACTTATTTTATCCCTGCCTTTCACTTTCTCCAGTAGAGGGGCCTAACACACTAGTCAGATCTTTCTCCACTCTAAACACATTCTTTGGGCCTTATACGCATCACCACTGACAAATGATGGCCATAACTGAGGGCACTCAAGTTCGTGGCGGGATCCTTGTAGTGGTCAGAGCTGACACCAGCAGACCAAGCAATAGAGTCAGTAGTCACGAAATGTGCCTCCACTGAAAGCAACTAAATTCTTTGTCCTCAAGTCTATCATAAAGCACAAGGTTGTATCTCTTTGATCAACCTCCAAATTCCATTTTTATATCATTATTTCACTTTGCCAATTGAAAAGATTTTCTTCTGTAATTAAATTCCTTCAGTAGCATGTATATGATACATGGGATTTGTGATTGTTATTGTCATCTACTTGATGTCGGGCTGATGATTTCTCATGAGTTAACACTAAGTGTTGGGAGTCTTAGGATGAAACAGGTTGGATCCAGATTAAAAGGATTTGGGCAGACCATAGAGACATTCCTATGCACCCAGAGGAGATACATATGCCAGTGTTTGCCAGTACAACTCTACCTTATGTTGTCAAGAAGGGACAAGAACTTTTCTACTACTCTCAAGAACGTTTCTACTCTTCTGGGTTCTTTTCCCTTATAATTGATACAATATTTTTAAATTATTTCTCTCTTTATAAATTTTAGAAGCATAGAGAATGATAAAGAAAATGTGAGAACAGACAGAGAGAAATAATTTAAAAATATTGTATCTGGGGCACCTGGGTGGCTCAGTCAGTTAAGTGTCTGACTTTGGCTCAGGTCATAACCTCATGGTTCATGAGTTCAAGCCCTGTGTCAGGCTCTGTGCTGACAGCTCAGAACCTGGAGCCTGCTTCGAATTCTGTGTCTCCCTCTCTCTCTCTGCCCCTCCCCCACTTGCACTCTGTCTTTCTCTCTCCCTCTTTCTCTCTCTCTCTCAAAAATAAGTAAACCATAAAAATATCTTAAAATAAAAAAATAAAAATATTGTATCTGATGGATTTAATCCATAAGACATATAAACCTCCATCTCAAATTAATCTAAAAATTAAAAATAGGAACAAAAGTACTCAATAAAATTTTCTTTAATATCTGAATCTCATCTTCTCCTCATCATTACTAATCTTTCCTTTTTTTGTTGTTTTAACTTAAAAAGTACTTTTATAGCCATGAATTAAATTTCTACTAGAACTTTAAGGGTTTTAAAAAGTATAATGACTACCAATTATTTTGTCAATAGATAATTCTTTAAAAAGAGTTCCATGGCAAATCACTTTGGAGATCATACATAAACTTCCTAATTCTGGAGATCATATAGAAAAAATACTAAGAAATCTCAGAGGAAAAAAATCCTACTAACTTCATTTATCTCAAATTTTCCCAAGTTTATTTTATCACAGTTTTAGCATGGAATACTGACTAACATCTTGCAGAACTGGTATCCAGAGCAATGCAGTTTAGGAAACACTAAAATATGTCACATTTTATAGACCAGGAAACTGAGGCTCAAGAGGTCTTTCTATCTCACCCATGGCCACCCAGTCATTTATTAGCAAAACTCCCACTGAACTCCCAGCCTCCTGAATCCCAGTCAAGTGGTCTTTTTCTCACTAGGAAACATGCATGTTAAAAAAAAAAAATTTTTTTTAACGTTTATTTATTTTTTGAGAGGCAGAGAGAGGCAGACTGTGAGTGTGGAGAGGCAGAGAGAGAGGGAACCACAGACTCTTAAGCAGGCTCCAGGCTCTGAGCTGTCAGCACAGAGCCCGACATGCGGCTCAAACCATGAACCGTGAGATCATGACCTGAGCTGAAGTCAGGTGCTTAACCAACTGAGCCACCAAGGCACCCGAAACATTCATATTTTTACCAAAAATAAATGCAGTTGCTTTTTCTAATATTGTTAGATGTAAATTGTCAAATGGATCTGTAAATTATTTAATACCAAAACACAATCAATACCAACTGAAAACTAAGGATTGTAAAGACGTTTGAACCACAGCATTGAACAGAAACACCTTCCAGAAAAGTTTTTAGACCATATTTCATATTGAGGCACCTGGGTGGCTCAGTCAGCTAAGCGTCCAACTCTCGGTTTTGATTCAGGTCATGATCTCATGGTTCATGAGATCAAGCCTTACGTTGAGTTCTGCACTGACAGTGGGAAGCCTGCTTGGGATTCTCTCTTTCTCTCTCTCTCTCTCTCTCTCTCTCTGTCTCTCTCTAACCCTCCTCTGTGCTCTCTCTCTCTCTCTCTCTCAGAAATAAATAAATAAATAAATACATAAATAAATAAGTAAATACATAAATACACTTTAAAGAAAATATTTCATATTTCAAATATCGAGGTTATGAGAAATAAAAAATTTCAGTAATGAATATCTTAATTGTATATTTAATATGGCATGTAAATCTGAATTTATAAGTGAGAATTCTAGATAGCATATTTTATTAAATATTGCAAACTATCTTTAAATGCCTAGGAGTTACCAAACATAGGCTATATACCTTGTATCACAGTAAATATAGATTGAATAATCCTACTTCAGTCAGAATGATCTCAGATTAATGTAATAAATGTAAATTGTAACTTACAGAAACAGGACGGCAAGTACACGTTAGAGCCTTGGTCTTTGTTCAGGTTTGTATTTCAAAAGTTAAACAAAGCTACTAGATGGAGATGCTGAGAATGAGTAAGTCTACACAGCACAGGACCCAAGAAAAATTTCTCCTTCAAACTAGTGATAGCTCTACCAGCTGGTATAAATGAGGGTGATCTTTCTGAAAGAGAAATGTCCCTTTATTCACCCATTCAATGAACATTTATTGAGCGCCTACAATGGCAAGTCACTGTGGCAGCTTAACTAGGCATAGGAATGAGGAGAGAAACACAGTTACTGACCATGGGAGCTTAAGTTCTAACAAGGGAAGCAGACGGTAAATAATTGCACAGGTAATTAATCCATTAGTTGTGGTAAGTGCTACAAAGTGGTGCAGGGCTGAGTAGAGTGGGGCATAGATATGAACATAACTGTCACATCAGAAGACCAATCCACGGGATAGGGCAAGTCTCTTTAGACAACTTACATTTGATATGGATCCTGAACCTGATAGGAATTTACCAGAAAAGGAAGAGAAAGGTATTTAAGGCAGAGTTGCTGGGTCCTTTAACAGGAAAGCTGGCTGAAGAGTAGAGAGTTAGGAAAATTTGATCGCCAAAGGCTGGTAGAAAGTCCAAGTTCTGATATGAAGGTCTGACCAGCTGAAAGGAGCAGATAAAAAAATCACAGCCCTGAAATGAGCAAAAGGCCAATTAAATGGGCCCATAGTTACACAGATACAGTTTGAGATTAGAGGGTGTAGGCAGAAGGGTGACAGTGAAGGGAATAATCTACCTACAGCCCTTCAGAAAAATAGTGTTTTCTATGAGCTTTCCAAGATTCTGGCCTCTGCAGTGGCTGGCCTTGACTCCTCAGACTTTGTAGCCTGAACTGATATCTTCTCAGTTCTCCTCATTCTGTTCATGCTTCCTGTTTATTTCTGGAGTTTAACCAACCACATCCACAGAAATACACCCTGCTGGTTCTGTCCATGTGAACATACTTGGGAGGGTGGAGAATGTATCTTCACTTGTAATCCTCACATATTGAAAACAGATGAGCCTCCATTCTGTCTTTGAACTCATTACTTTAAGATATTCAATTAACTAAACACCAAATTAGCTACATTTCAAAATCCTTATGAAATACACTCAAACTCCTGGATGTTATTAAGATTAGGAGAATGAAAACTGTTTTTGAAACATTTTGAATGAAAAACGATAATATCTCACTATCTGTTAAAGCACTAAGTACATTTTCCCCTCTCCTGTTAAATATGGGTAGAGATATGACTCCCAAACTACTTACATTTTCAAAATGTAGTCATGTGCTATAATTTTCAATATGAAAGTATGGGAAATTATATCCTAGCTTCTAATCTGAATTTTTTTTCATAAAAAATATTGGAAAATGAGTTATCTATTTACCTCTTACTAACACGTAAGGATACTGCATTTTTGCAATTATACAAGGCTTATAACTAAACATTTATCCCAATAAAAGACTTTTATCTTGAAACAAGTGTTATTCTTTATGGAAGTTTTCAGTTTTCTGAGGTTCCTTGAGCAGTCTGTCAAGAAAATAGGAAGCATACTTTTGTTTTATAAGCCAGCTTCCGTATGATTCCATGTATCGCAATTCTAAATGACTTTACATCCAAGATGTCTTATTAACTGGTTGGTGAAATAAATAGATGTGAACCTCAGCAGATATTATGCACAGGTATAGTTGATGATTAGCATTTCAAAAAGTTATATGCAATCTATGGATGATATTTGGAGATTATAAATAAGAGGGGCTGTTTTCTATTTATTTGCATGCTTTAACTTGAGGATATTTAAAGAGTAAGGAGACTATGGAAAAGCGAGTGTTGGACATATGGTCCCAAAGGTAGTTTTTACTATTGTTCCCTGGAACACGGTGGTTCTTCTAAGAAAATTATTACACAAGGTGCTTGTTTAAATTTTGCATATAACATAAAATGCAACTCGAGGCCGTCTCAAATAGTTCTTTTTCCAAAGGTTTGTTATTCAGAATCCAAAAAGCATATTCCCAGAAAAGAAACAGTACAACATTTACCATTGTTAGGTTACCACGCCAAGCCTATTTAGCTCACAATACCAGTAAACCTCATATTTCTTGTGTGTGGGAGTTTTTGTGAAGATTATGTAAGATGATAAAAAGCACATAATCAGATTTTGAGTATATAGTCTAATATAGTCATTCTTTTTTATGGAATCTAGGGGTTCAACTGATGTTTGTTTCACTTCTCTGTCTCTTGTTATTTAATAGGCTGATTTGAATTCAGTGTTCTGGAGGCATTGGTAAGAAGCCGGAAATATTAATAAAGGAGAAAGGAGGGAAAAATCAAATGACTTTCTCAATATCCCAAAGCTTCATCTATAGAACAGACATTCAGTATCTCCTTCCTGCTGGTCAGATATTCTCAAAATAACCACCTATCCAGGCCTGCCCTGATCTCCAATTTACCAACCCCTGCCCTCAAGCATCCAACCCAGCACAGCTGATCCCAGCTAGGTATTTGAAATGAAGTCATACTAACACATGGATGTAATTTTAAGGAAGTTTAAAATACTGAAGAGTACTCTAATTTAAAAGTAGAAATGGGGGATCCTGGGTGGCTCATTTGTTGAGCATCCAACTTTGGCTCAGGTCATGATCTCAGGGTTTGAGGGTTTGAGCCCTGCATCAGGCTCTGTGCTGACAGCTCAGAGCCTGGAGTCTTTGGATTCTGCATGTCTCTCTCTCTCTCTCTCTCTCTCTCTCCCCCTCTCCCGCTTGTGCTCTCCCTCTCTCTCTGTCTCTCTGTGTCTCTCTCTCAAAAAAGACATTAAAAAAATAAGTAAATAAAAGTAGGAATAACTTGGAAGCATAATTGTTTTTCTGATTCGTTGTAACCTGTAATTTGTGCAAATTTTAAAGGAAATGTTAGAAAATATTGGGATCGGGGAACAATATCTGACATAAAAAATTTCTATCATAAAGGTCCTGCTACGAAGTCTAGCCCAAGGGTCAGTTTCCATGAACTAGGGAGATTCTGCCAACCCTCTCCTGCCTCCACTTTTCCACCTACGTCATTGTCCATGACTGTTCACAAGCCAGTATGTGCTTACTGGGAGTAGCTGAAAGGAATAGTCATAGAAATGCAAGCAGGAACTGTAGGTGTTCAGCGGCAAACTCAGCCCCTGGGCAGAAACTTGAGTGCAGCAGGTCAGGGGCAAACTTCATCCTGGTTCCACTCCGGGAAGTGGGGCACAAGGGGCTGGGTGACCGGCCACTCCTTCTCACGTGCACTAGACCACTCTCGGGGATACAGAGACACCCTCTGTGCCATTTGCCATCGCAAAGGGCTGGAGTATTTGTATTTTTTGACATGATTTGTAACATGCTTTTGATGATTTAAAAAATACACAGAAATGCAATACTCAGAATTCAGCATAAAAGTCTCAACTTTCTGTAATCAGTTTTTTTAACTGATAGCAAAATTTCAGTCATTTTCATGTTATAATTGATGTGATTTAGCTTCTTGGATTTTATTATGAGAGATTTCCAGGTTCTTAACAAGTTCTGCAAATACAATTGGCACTTGAACAACACAAGATTTGGGGCACTGACCCCCCCACACAGTTGAAAAATCCACGTATAAGTTTTGACTCCTCAAAAATTTAACTATTAATAATAGCTTACTGATGACCGGAAGCTTTGTCAGTAAGAGCAAGGGCAAGTTGATTTAACACATATGTTGTATGTTATGTGTATTATGAAGTGTATTCTTACAATAAAGTAAGCTGGAAAAAATGTTATTAAGAAAAATGTAAGGAAGAGAAAAATAGATTTACAATACTGTGTTGTAATTATTGAAAAACTCCACATTAGAATGAACCCATGTAGTTCATGCCTGTGAACCTGTGTTGTTCAAGGGTCAAATATATATATATATATATATATATATATATATATATATATATACATACGTATAGTTAAATCTACACAGTGAAATGGAAAATTGAGGACCATACTTTGTGACAAAATTTCTTTTTTATCCTTTTTATGCTGTTATAGTATAAAAGGGAAAAGGAAAAAATATGTCAAAAAACAGTTGCTGCTATTACTTTTGCTATTTGGTTGATACATTGATGAAAAGAAGTAGGAAGAGAACAGAAGATTCTTTATACACGTTAACCAGGTTATGAACATTTGTGTGGTTTCCGATTTTGAGGAATTGTGAATAAGCTACCATAAGCATTCAGATATAGGTGTGTGTGTGTGTGTGTGTGTGTGTGTGTGTGTGTGTTCTTCCATCTTTTGTAAGTACCTAGGTCTAGGACTATTGGGTTGTTGCTAAGTATAACTTAAGTTTATATGAAACCATCAAACAGTTCTTCAAAGTGGCTATACCATTTTCATTGACACCAGCAATGTGTTGAGAGTTATAGTTTGTCTTATCCATTGCAGGTTCTAGTATTTTCAGCTAGTTTGTTTTGTTTTAATTTTAGCTGTCTTAATAGATGTTTGTTTTGTTTTAATTTTAGCTGTCTTAATAGATGTGTTCTGATATGTTATTGTAGGTCTAATTTGCATTACTCTAATGTGATATATTATTGAGCATCTTTTCATATTGTTACGTGCAATCCGTATTTCCACAGTAGTTACTTGCAATCCGTATTTGCTTAAATCTTATGCGTACTTTTATTTTTTATTTTTTATTTTTTTTAAATTTTTTTTTTCAACATTTTTTATTTATTTTTGGGACAGAGAGAGACAGAGCATGAACGGGGGAGGGGCAGAGAGAGAGGGAGACACAGAATCGGAAACAGGCTCCAGGCTCCGAGCCATCAGCCCAGAGCCCGACGCGGGGCTCGAACTCACGGACCGCGAGATCGTGACCTGGCTGAAGTCGGACGCTTAACCGACTGCGCCACCCAGGCGCCCCCTTATGCGTACTTTTAAAAGTAGGTTCTTTATTTTCTAATGATTGAGTTGTAAAAATTCTTTAAATATTCCAGAGAAAACTGGGCTTTTTTATTATGTATTTTGTAATTTCTTTCCTTGTAGATTTTATGATTTCAGCTTTCTGTATTCTGCCTAAGAAATCTTTCCTTAATCCAAGGTCACATGGATCTAGTTTATGGTTTCAGGCTTAGAGTCTTATGGAGTTTTATAGTTCTGAGTTTTATATTAGGTATATTTTCCATTTCAAATTCATTTTTGTATTTGGTATGAAGAATAGGTCGAGGATTTCTGTTTTGTGTAGGCTTTTTTCTTTTTTTATATACAAATATCCAATTTTTCCAGTATCATATTTAAAAAATAATATCCTTTTTCCACTAATTATCTAATCAAAATTCAATTGATCGTATATATGTAAGTCTGTTTTCTTTCTATTCATTCTATTAATCTCTTTCTCTACCCATTCAGTCTTAAGATTGGGTTGTGAGAGTACACCAACACTGACACTTTCAAAAAAATGTTTTGACTATTCCATATCATTTGCATTTTTATAAATATTTTAGAATTTATTTGCCAGTTTCTATATTATTGCATAGTTTCTGACATTTATAAAACAGTTTGTTCCTTTTATGTAATTGATATTTTTTCTCTCTTGCTTCCTTTAATATTTTATTTTATCTTTGGTTAAAAGCTGTTTAGAATGATTTGACATGTGTGTGTGTGTGTGTGTGTGTGTGTGTGCGCGCGTGCGCACATGCGTGTGTCCTGTTTAGGCTTCTTAAAGTTACTTGGATCTGTGGTTTGATATCTTTCATTCTTTTTGGAATATTCTCATCCATTATATTTTCAAATAGTTCTTCTACCTATTTTCTATCTTTCAGTCTTTTCTTTCTAGGATCCAATTAAAGATATGTTAGACCATTTAATATTGTTGTACAGCTCCTGGATGCTCTGTTCCTTTTATCTCACTTTTTTTTCTCTATATATGTCAGTTTTGATCATTTTAGGAATGATACATTCCTGATATTTTTCTCACTGATGCCTTCTTCAGCTGTATCAGGTTATTTTCTGAACTGTCCAAAGGCATTTTTTATGCGCGATGGTGTCTGTGCCATGCGGATGTGGATATGATTCTAGCATTTCTTTTTCATTGCATTACTATAGTTTCTGACTCTCTATGAAAAATTTTCATATGTTAATACATGTGATCCACTTTTTCCACTAAATCTTTTAACATGTGAACCATCGTTATTTTTACATCTCAGATAGTTCCAATATCATGATCATCTCTGAATGGGATACTATTTATTGCTGTATCTGTTGACAAATCATTGTTTTTTCTTGCTTTCTGTGTACCTTCTACCTTTTTATTGAACACTATGTACAGAACCATAGTAACGTAGTATGTAGAACATTATGTGTAGAAGAGTACATAATGAAATAAGTATCATTTATGATATTTATTCTTTTGTCATAGGCATTAGGGTCAGGATTTGAGAAAAACTAGCCATGGGTTGAGCAGGATTTGGGTTTTGATGTTGCTACTGCTACAGTTACCTTTCTTATATCATATGCTTCAGTTCTTCTAGTGGTGGGGTACATTCTCTTGTACTTTGGGCTTGGGTTCCAGAAGTTTTCCTTAGTACTGCTGCTCCAACTCAGCTTTCAGTCATCTCGCTGTACGCTCCACCATATAGTTGCCCTTTTTCCACCCTCTTGTGCTTCCTCTAGTGGCATATTGCTTTCGTTTATTCTCCATGCCCTTCTTGGGAAATGGAAAGAGTTCTCTGGATGCCAGGGTCTCAGAGGTGGGGTTTCCACTCACTCTTTGTCACAGCAAAACTCTGACTTGTATCTTAGGCAGGAATTTCCCCTCCTTTAGAAATAGCAGGTCTTTAATGGTATCAGTATAGGTATAAAAATGGTATAAAACCCTGGTCAAAGAATTTTCCTATCTCCCACTCACCCCCTCCACGAATAAGTGTTTTTTTGCTCCTATCTTTCAGTCAACTCAGCTACTGTATATATTTGTTCTCTTCCTGTCACCACTTCCAGTCTTAGCTGCCCTCACAGAATAAGCCTGAAAACTTTTATAGAGTCTCTGGTTTTCTGTCATTGTTAGGATGGAAGCAATACTTTTAATTTTAAATATTTATTTGAATTTATTGTCCCTTGGATACCTTGTAATGTAGTCTCCATTTCTGATATAATTTTCTTCTTTTTAATTCTATCTAATTCGACTCTTATTTAATTTTATACTGATTTTTTATACATTTATATTATTAGATTTAGAACTTTTGATTTAAGGATTTTTTTTTAATATTTCCAAATGCTTGGAGAGTATTTATTTCAGTTTGAGGAATCATGTTACACTTTTCTGCTTGTGGTTTTTTTGGGTGGGGAGAATATTCAACAGTTGAAATTGTCTGATTTAGATTTTCTGTTATCATTTTGCAGTACTTTTATGTAAAGTAGCAGATTACAATCTGCTTTTTTTATTCTATTTTTATTCCATTCGTGGATGGGGTTACTAGTTCAAGAGTGCCCTCTTCTGTTATTTTAATAAAATGCAGACGCTCTGATGGATAATAATCAGCGGGTAAGGCATTACCAATTTTTCACAATTTGTTTCGGAATTCTTAATTTCTTTTCTCTTAGTTCTTCTTTGCCTCATTGTCACATCTCCAAAGGATACCATTCCTTCTGTATATATCTGATTTATCCTGAAAACAATGATTCCTCAAGGAGGTTATTTCTGGTCCCACTCACTTTGAAGGCCCTTTCCTCTAGACAGTAGAGCAGACTACCAAATTCCAGCTCTCTGTTCAGTATTTTGTCTCCTCCCCTGTGACTTTTTTTTCTTCTGGGAGTGATTTATGTGTTTGACCTACACTTTTCTTTGTGGAGACTTATGAACCTTCCTCCTTCTCTGTATATTCTCAGCTCAGACAGCAAGAACATTTGAGAATTTGGTTTATTATTCTACTTAAAATAATTTGAAAGTTGATGTTTTTCTATTCCATAATGCTGAAAATGTGAGTCATGTATAGTTGAATTTGCAAATCTAATTTGTTATAGGGTTTCCTGGGGGAGGGGTGTATGAAGAGGAATAAAATTAGGCATCCACCATTCAAACTGTAGCATATTCATAAAATAGAATATCCACAAAGCACAAAAATAGAAGGAGTTTTTGATAAATGCAATACAGATGAAACTCAAAAACATCATTTTGAGTTGAAAGTAACTATATGCAAGTATATAAATCCTATATGTGATTATTTTTATGAAGTTTCACAACAGGCAAAGTCAATTTTGTGATATAAATAAGTTGTTGCCTGGGACAAGCCACAGAAGGAAATCACTGCAAAGGAACACAGGGGACTTACTGGAATGATGAAAATATTCTACATCTTGACTAGTGGAGAGATGGCTACATGGGTGTATACATTTCTCAAAACTCATCAAGATTTATACTTAAAATCTATGAATTTTGTGGTATGTAAATTTTACCTCAATAAATTTGACTTAAAAAATTTCAGTATATGGGTGGGGCGCCTGGGTGGCTCAGTCAGTTGAGTGTCAACTTTTGATTTCAGTTCAGGTCATGTTCTCAAGGTTGTGGGATTGAGCCCCACGTCAGGCTCAGTGCTAAGGATGGAGCCCACTTAGGATTCTCTCTCTCTCCCTCTGCCCCTTTCCCCCACTCACCCTCTCCTTCTCTCTCAAATAAAAATAAATAAAATAAAAATAAAATAAAATAAAATAAAATAAAATAAAATAAAATAAAATAAAATTCAGTAGCTCAGTTAAATAGCAGATTAGCCACAAATGATGAGGGAATTGATGAAAGATCAGAAAGATAAAATATGGACAATATAAAAAGAAAGCTAAGAGACTTAGAAAATAGTAAAAGAATATCCAATAATGTATATTTAGTAATAGTTCCACAGGAATAGAGGGAAGACAAAGGTAATATCCAAAGAAGTAATGACTGTGAACTTTCTAGAAAAAAAGCAAGTAATAAACCTTTATACTGAAGAAGGAAACAAAAATTTGAGCAGATTAGTTTTTTTTTTTAAATCTATATCAAAACATTGTAATGAAACTGTGGAGTTCAAAAAAAAAAAAAAAACAACCTGAAAGAAAATCCAGAGAGCATGAATACAAAAAAGAAAAATTGAATGATGAGTAATATTCTCATTAGTAAAAATAGATGACAGAAAACAAGGGAGGAAGAGCTGTAAATGTAAAAGTCTACACCTGCCTAAATTATAACTCAAAAACAAAAGCAAAATAAATATGAATTCACATGAAGATAAACTTTGAGTGTTTTCTATTCGCTGACTGATACATGCTGAAACATTTACAAAAGATGTAATTCAGTAAGAAATAAAGAGCAAAGAACAACAATGTTGATAAAAATTAGGAAAAAAGAACACTGAGATGAAAATATTTTGGCACAACTCTAGAGATAGCAATGAAAAATAGTCCAGGAAGCAAAAGAAGTTGTTAATTATTATTATTTCATTGTCTTCAAAATAGAAAAGTATAGACCACAAATGAATTATCTGAAAGGGACAAAGGATAATATGGTTATATTTCAACATTGAAGAGGAAGAAAGACAAGGACTCTGAGAAAGAAAATATGACACATAACAATAATAACTAAAGTATTTGTAGAGGGAATGTGTCATCCTAATTAACAGCACAGGTTCTAAAACAAAACAATGAATATGTTCAACTCCTGATTTATCACTTTCCAATTGTGTCACTTTGGGTAAGTGACTAAGATTATCTGATTTCCTCATCTGCAAAACGAAAAAAAAAAAATAGTGCCTACCTCAGAGGGTTATTTGAGGAATAAATGAGGATAGCTTCTCATAAAGACTACAGCCTGTCATTATTCACAATGCTTGATAACACTTCAGTATTTTGGTTCTGAAAGCTAAGTAGAGCTGATATGGCTTTTGTTTGCTCAGGTGTGTTTATTTCTCCTACTAAAGAAGATCCCAGCAATCCCAGTGTGAGCTTTTACTAACTATGACCTTGTACAATTCACCCGACCATTGTGAGGCTCAGTTTGCTCCTCCATAAAATGGGGATAAGACTGCCTATCTGTCAGTGCTGTTGTGATGAACAAGTGAGACGACAGGTTAAAATGTTTGAATGATAAGTAAGATGGACTCCTTACAATGACCTCTATGACTCAACATGATCTAGACTTTATCTCATATTACTCTGATTTCTCACTTCTCTCCAGCCCCGTTGACCTCCTCAATCTTGTATGAATATAGCAACACTTTCCCAGATCAGAACCTTTGTATTTACTCATGCTCAGATATTGTCATGGTTGCTCCACACTTCTTTTAGGTCTTTATTCAAAAGTCATCCTCTCAGGAGGCTCTTGACTACGCCTGCTAACAAACACTTTATACCCACATTTCCATCTTGGTCTCCTTCCAAGATGTCATTTATTATACTCATTTATCTCACTTCTTTCTTTGTCCTTTCCTGGAATGCATTTTCATAAAGGCAGAAAATTTTTAACTTTTTTTCCTTCTATTGCTGTTTCTTTATCGGTGGCTGGTACCCAAGTAAGTTCTACACCCAATGTGGGGCTTGAATTCATGACACTAAGATCAAGAGTCACATACATGCTCTACTGACTGAGCTAGCCAGATGCCCCTCACAGCTGGCATTTGATAAACAGTAGCTGAATGAATCAATTGAAGGCTGTTTCAGATATAGATCTCGTGTTTTTTCTTATTTCCTTTCTGCTGTCTGCCTTCTAAACCCTCATCATCTTTGTCCAGTCAAGCCCTGCAATTCTATGCTTGGATCTTCCAACCATCAGCCCTGGGGATGCTGGGCCCTATCCTTTAGTTTCCACTGGACAGCCATGCCTAGAAGTCACTTCCAGACTTAGATGGAACACTGCATCACACACACCGTGTGATCTGGCATCCTGAGGGTCCATCCAATGGGCCAAATGATGCAATCCCAAAGGTCAGAGAAGTTAACTCATCTCTAGTGAGGAACTTGGAACAATACACAATAAGAGTGGGAGGGAGTGTGCAGGCAGCTACATTCCTGTTCTTCCTTACTCCCACAACTACTCAGCGATATGGATTCCCTGCAAGTTGTAGAGAAATCCTTTGTGCTAGGCAAACACACCTGCCAAGCAACCTACAGGGCGTCTTTGTGGCTTGCTCTGAGCTCTGAGCTCTGTCCAAGCAAAAGCCAGTGCAAGGACATGCCACATCACTTTGCTTTGTTTCTCTCCCCAACCCTTACTCCCACATTCGTCTTTTTTTTTTTTTGCTCTGAGTTTGTATCTTTCAAATCAGGCACCTGCACCATAACCCTTGTCTCACACTCTGTTTTCTGAAGAACGTGGGCTAAGACAGGGTCTTTGATGTGTCCATCCCTTTGTATTCAAGGGGCAAACTACATTTATCACTTTTGTAGGTGGAGACACGGTGGTATGTTCCATGTCATTGGAGTCAAGCTGAACCAGGTTTGAATCCCAAATGTACATTTGCACTTATATGCAAGGGGTGGGGTGACACTATGACATGTGCTCTGGCAGGGTATATCCTTGCCAGCCATCCCTCTACAGTATGAAAGCTTGGTGGACAGTTATTCACGTCTACCAGGAAATGTTCATTAAATGATAGACTCAGTCCTTTAACCAAGGTACTGCAATACTAAAGCTGTGCCCTCTCTACTACACTGCATTGCCTCTCAGCAGATATAAATAGCTCATAACAACTGATCACAAAGAGAAAACAGAACAAAACAAAATCATGTTGCCTACCTTCCTGTGGTGGTCAGTTTTATTTAGAAAATACGGTGCTTTGTTCTTAATAAAAGGCAATATCATATTCCTATTACCTAGCTGCACAGATTCTAATAAAAATCTAAGGATTATTAATATAGAGCTCATTTGAGGAGATGAATAGTGTAAAAGACATCGCACTTTTCAATATAACAGCTTACAATACATCTTTAATGAACATGTCTAACAAAATAGATAGGGAGAGGCAAAAATTTATGAAAATTAAGACCGATCAATTCTTGATCTGTTTGTGGCCCACCGTCTTCATTTCTCCTTAAACCTGAACATTTTATTTGAGGCGAATTAATAAACATACAAACAGAAGATAGAACAATATAACACAGAGACCGTGCTGTTGATGATGTGCTAAAGTTTATTTGTCAAAATTTAATTGTGGTGTCTCCAACGGAAATTGAATCCATGAGTCAGGTAAACAAAAGAATCCATTTGTGTTTCAAATAGAGACAGCCATGTTTGCAACCAGATTTTTAAAGAGAGAGAGAGAGAGAGAGAGAGATGAAGCAAATTCATTCTGCTTTAGAATTCAACATATTCACTGTCCATCCCTTCCTTCTAATTTCCCCTCTAACCAGTTAATGGTAGTTATGAAAAAAAAAAGCACATATATTTATTTAAATGGTGTTGACACACACTGAGAATTTTTAAACATGTTTGTTTATACATGCTCCTTCCTCAGCCATCAATTGTTTCCATATAGCCTTTGAAAAATAGAGGGATTTGCGTAATGGTAGCATGGGCCACTTGTGTGGTATAAATATATATATTGCTAAGTAAACATTATATACACATAAAATATATACATAACACTAAGTCTTGCTTATACAAGAGCTAAAGTAAAGACAGTGCCTTCTGGCTTAGCTCAGAAAATGTAATTTCTATAATGAATCATTTTTTTCCCTTATATCCTTGATAGTCTAGACCCAGACAATAAGATGAAACTTTCACACAGTAAAAAGAAGCGAGAAGGAGTAATACCATCAAAAACTAAATGGACCCCAAACCAATGAATGCTAAATAGTCAAACATCATAATAAGGGAAGTGATTTTTTATTTAAGCCACTCCATTTTCAACATTCATCAGAGTAAGAGAGAAGTTTCCATTAGTTTTTTTATGGATGGTAACTAGATCTGCTTTCTTTAACATTCCAAAGCCTGCCTGGGTATGGTAATGCTTGTCATTACTCTGAGTAGCTGTAGGGTTCTAAAGACTCCCTGTGTCTGTCTTTTGCTTATGGCCCTAAAGAGATTAATCTCCAAACAATGATCTTCTGGTCCTGTTAACCTTAGGTTTGAACTTTTAGCCCATCAAGAAAGAAAGGGCAGATTCAGAATGGCAGAGAAAAAATCTAAAGTTTATAAAGGAAAGCAGAAACTGGTTTCCTGTTGTAATAAATCCTCATCATAAAAAAACACTCACTACAAAAGGAAAGGTCCATGGTAAGATATTATTTGTATCTATCCTTTTGTCACTTACTTCCCCAGGAATCACCTACCGGCAACTCAAAGAAGTGTCTCAGTTAAGCGGTCCAAAAAATTCATGAGGATGTTTCTTTTCTTTTCCTTTCTTTCCTATCAGCTTTCTGCCCACAATTTGATGATGATTGGAAGCGAGTTCTATGTTCACAGAAATTTATCTTTCTACATTACCTGTTTCTAGGTGATAAATATGTCATTTTCAAATTAGTGTGGCATTTGTTCAGTTAATTATATGCATTAGGAATTATTTCAACAGGAATGTAATTTTCACCACACACATGCTAAAGCAGAAATCTTCCTAGGACCCCAAACTCCTGCACATGAAATCTTATAGACATTTCCTACTAAACAAAACCTTAAAAGGAACATTTTCTGGGAAAAATAATGAAAACACTGAAAAAACAGTAAATATCAGCACACCAAAAAAAAAAAAAGTGCCTAGAAATAAGAAAAAGAAAGTATCCCTCTTCCAAATCAGAAAGAATCACCTAAAAACACCTAGAAAAGTCTTCATTCTTACCCTTCCATGACTTACAGCCTAGGCTATGACTTTTTTAAAATTTATTTCAGCCTCAAACTATAAAGCTGTATATTAATTATAATACAAGCATATCAATTCTGGACTGCCTTCTATCTGCATTATTTTGCCAATTACAGACAATTACCACAATTTCTGGTTTTATTGTATTTCTTCTTTCATTTCAAATTTTTATAAGGCTTTATCTTCTTTACACCATTCTGCTACAAAGAATAAAAAACCAAAGTGCTCATTAGCTTATTATGACAATAGCTGACTAACTCCAACAAAAAAAGCCACCTTTCAAATTTTACTTTTATTTTTGGACTTAGTTAAAATACTTCTAAAATATGCATGCCTTGACTGTGAGAAGATGTAATTGTGATATTAAATTTTATTGAAATTTCTCAGGTCCTGATTTGTGTACAGGCTTGTGCTCTGCGTTCCCACGAAGCAGTAAAACGTTTAAAATACTGTCTGTGCAAATGCAAAATTTATGAATTCACACATCTCTGGTTGATTTATGTGAAATAATAATGCACTATTTAATGCTTAAACATGGCTAGAAGCAATGCTAGGCTATCAAGATGTACAATGGAATAATAGATTTATAAGACGGATAACCTTCTTGCCTAGAGAAGCTTGTTTAAAGGTGTTGTACAGATATATTAAACTATATGTAATTTTATACTAACTTAATGCTGTAGGCCTCTACTGCAAGCAATAAAAGATTACAACCGTGGCATTTGCAATAATAAAATGATCTGGCTATTCAACATAAGGTATGTATCTGAGAAGTAACAAGACATGAGGAACCTGTTTAAAACTTTTGTCCCTTCTCATCCATTGCTCTTTACAAAATATTTTTTTTCCCTTTAATGTGGCCAACATAACTCCATGCCCCAGCGGTTGTCTATCATCCTGTAACTGAGGAGAAGATTTCCACGAGGGGAGTAATTGGATGTTTCTAGGAGGCCTCCAGGCACATTTAATTATCACCCGATTTGCTTAGAAAACAAACTAAAAACTTATTAGGACGAGATCTAAGAGAAAATTATAATTGGCAGTTTTCTGGTAGTCTCTATGCTCTTTTTATTACGCTGTACATGTTTTTCTCTCTCTCTCTTTTTTTTTAATCAGGAAAGGAAATAATTTTTCTCATCTGAGTTTTTGATTTTTTGATCATTGTAAGGTAAGCCCTGAGATGCATTAACTCAACTATCATGTTCACATGAGTTAAAAGATATATGATAATTTTAGGATTTTTAGTTATTATTTCCATCATAGAACGTTTCGAATTTTGTAGTGATTTGGTCTCAGAGTTTAACACCCTTACACAGAATGGGCTGAATTAATGACAAAATCTCTAAAATAGAGATCTAAACAAGGTAATAAACACATTTCAAAGATCTCCATTTGTATTGCAATTTTGACTAAATTCCACAGATACTTTCATTCAAATGCTGTTAAACAGGAATTCAACAAAGTGATTTTAACCAATGAATTGCCAAAAAAATAACCAACGAGTTATCTTAAAAGCAAATTATTTTCTTTCAACAACTATAGAATTTTAATAGAATCTCCTTTGAAAGAACATTTTGACAAATCAGAACATTAATGCAATTCAGTTTACATTGATTAACAGAGTCACAAACCAAAAATGCCAGGACAGGATAAATGGCCAGTTATAGAGAAATAAAGATTAGTCAGGTTGTATTACACAAGGTCCAGTTGAAATCAAATTAAAATTTGATGACATTTTCAGAAGAATCATGGACATTTTTTTCTTTTAGTTTCCAAAGCTTAACTGTATATCTGTGGCTGCATTGCCTACCTAAGATGAAGTTTTTAGAGCCTGACAGTGGGATCAGTTATCCTGATTTTAAAAGTCAGCTATACTTGTCAGGAAATAGCCTGATCGCACACTAACCATCAAATGTTCAACTCCCTTTCTGCGCATAGAGCGGTGCAAAATTTCATCAGCCATTGTTCGTGGTATTTCAGCAACTTTTATCCCCTGCTTACACACACAGTGGAAATACATATAATTAAGAAATATCTTGGTGCTGAAATATCATCTTATGTAGGACACTGACTGTTGAATGATTTTCAGCATTTTTAACATTGCCCTTAAGACATGTATAATATCTAAACAGCCAGAAATCCAGTAACCTTGTTGAAACTTGTCAAAATATGTGGTCAGTCGGAGTTTTGGAGGTGTAGTTTGTGTCCATTGTAGCCCATATTCCTTCAAGCTACATCTGCCTACAGTTTCCTAAAGTGTTATCAACTCATACAATGTGCAAACAGATAACCTGAGGTCCCTTCATAACAGAAAGACAGGAGAAGAGAAACTACGACACTATTCAACCTTGATATCTAAATGGATTCATATGTATTTTACCATTAAAAACACGAATAGAAATACAAAAGGTATGACATAACTAGAAAATATATTTAATTTGCTAAAAGTCATTGTTTATTTGAATATTTTGAATTGGGAGATGGGGAACTCCTTTCAAGGATCTTTTCAAATGGCATAAATAGAAATAGAAATAGAAATAGAAATAGAAATAGAAATAGAAATAGAAATAGAAATAGAAATATCTATAAATATAAACAGAACCTCCCCCTTCCCTTCCCACTTATATTATTTTCTATCTTCCTTCCCAGCTCTTTTGTCATAGCACTTGTCTAATACCTGAATTATTATGGATTCATTTGTTCATCCATTTGTTGTGTGACTCTCTCAACTTAAGTGTAACTCTGTGAACTCAGGATGTATTTTGTTCACCAGCACCTAGAACCACACCTGGCACCTGTATTTACTAAAGAAATATTTACTAAAGAAATATTCATTGAATGATCATTTTCCCTAGCTCTTCAGCCCCAAGGCTAAAGTCATTGAATTCTTCTGGGTTTTAGGTTCCCCCCAGTTTTATGAATGAGGGAATTGGGCTAAGTAATCTCTCCGATATTTCAGATTAAAATACTTCAATTTCAGGGGCACCTGTGTGGCTCAGTTGCTTAAGCACCCAACTTCGGCTCAGGTTGTGATCTCACAGCTCAGGTCATGATCTCACAGTTCATGAGTTCAAGCCTCACATCAGGCTCTATTCTGACAGGGAGCCTGGAGCCTGCTTCAGATTCTGTGTCTCCCTCTCTCTCTGCCCCTCCCATGCTTGTGCTCTCTCTCTCAAAAATAAACATTAAATATACATATATGTGTGTGTATATATATATATATATATATATATATATATATTTGTTATGTGTATATATATATATTTGTTATATTGTTATATATTTGTTATATATATATATATTTGTTTTATATATATATATTTGTTTTATATATATATATATGTATATATATATATATTTGTTATATTGTTAAATGCTTCAATTTGATTTAAATGCTTTAATTTGACCCTATAGACCACCCTTTCTGAATTACAATATGTTTTGGGTCACCTGGGTAGCTCAGTCAGTTAAGTCTCTGACTCTTGGTTTTGGCTCACGTCATGACCTCACGGTTCATGGGCTCGAGCCCCACGTCAGGTTCTATGCTGACAGCATGGAGACTGCTTGGGATTCTCTCTCTCTCCCTCTCTCTCTACCCCTCCTCTGCTTGTGCTCACTCTCTCTCTCAAATCAAATAAACTTAATAAAATAATATAAATAAACAAATTATGGTATGTTTCCATGAATTTGCTTAGATGAATATTATTTCCCTACATCACTGGTTAAGGATAATTTTCAGATCATAGTGGCAAAAGATGGCCTATTTTTCCATTTTTTACAATTCATATTTGTGTTCAGTGACTAAAATATAAAAAAGAAAAGAAAAGAAGAGAAAAGAAAAGAAAGGAAAAGAAAGGAAAGGAAAGGGAAAGAAAAAAGAAAAGAAAAGAAAAAAGAAAAGAAAAGAAAAAAATGGAGTGATTGTGCCAGTTGTCAATTTATTACTTTTCCAGTCCAAGTTCACCCTTCATTACTCTGCCTTGTGACTCTGAAGATGGGCCCTCCAAACATTTCTTCGTCTACTGGTCTTCACGCTAAGCTTTGTCAGTAGAGGGTGACAGAGGGATGCTGGGGGAGAAAAGAGTCTCTTCCTCCATTCACAGTATGCTTTCCTCTCTTCTGCCCCTGCAGTGTAGGCCAGCACCTGGGGGCACCCAGGGGCACTCAGTTATCTGGCAAGTTTCAGCAGCACACCTCAGCAGCCTCCTAGCAAATTTGGCTGGTTCCCCAGTCAGGATCCCAGATAGTCTGGAAGATGTCTAGTGGACAACTTCCCAGAATGTTCCCCTTGTGCTCTGGCTGATTCCCAGTGAGTGTCACTGGGATCACAGTGGCAGCTTTCTCGCTTGCCAGTCTGAAGCACCAAAGAGAGCTTCTCCACCTGCCCAGTGGGCTGTGGCACACCTTCTCCAAATATGTCCCTTTCTTGTGGACCCTCCTTAGCCATAGAGTCAGTAACTACTCTATCTTCCTTGAGTCCTCTTTACCTCTTACTAGCTAATCCCTACTTACCAATTAACAATTGTTTATAGTAAACTTTACCTGCTTGAGTTACTGTGTGTTGTGTTTTTGTTTTTTGGTTTTGTCTCCTGGCTGAACCCTGAATGATACAGAGACTTTTTTATTTTGTATTTTATACATATTTTTTAAGTTTATTTATTTATTTTGAGAGAGACAGCATGAGTGGGGGAGGGGCAGAGGGGGGGAGAGAGAGAATCCCAAGCAGGCTTCCCACTGTTAGCACAGAGCCCGACACAGGGCTCGAACTCATGAAACCATGAGATCGTGACCTAAACCAAAACCAAGAGTCAGAGGCTTAACCGACTGAGCCACCCAGGTGTCCCTAGAGACTTTTTAAAAAAGGACTCACTTTATAAAAATTAAAAGCATATATGATATTACTTCAAGTTACAGTAATATCTATATCTCAATTTTGTAATGTTTTGAGAGTTCTTGTAATGTTGAGATTTTTTTCTTCTTTAAAATGCCAACATAAAAAAAAAAACAGAAAATCTAAACTCTAAAAAATAGGGTTTCTTAGTCTCTAGTTTTATACAAGGGGATTGTTTTAAAAAGAAGGACGAATTTATTTTTTATAAGCAAGTGAGGGAAGCTGAATTTAATAAATACACAAGTCCCTGG
Organism: Neofelis nebulosa; assembly: GCF_028018385.1. Classification (NCBI taxonomy): domain Eukaryota; kingdom Metazoa; phylum Chordata; class Mammalia; order Carnivora; family Felidae; genus Neofelis; species Neofelis nebulosa. Next base: position 23,642,298 of record NC_080787.1, read on the forward strand.
AGTCTAATTTGCTTTATAACAGAGGATAAAAATTGATTCATAAAATGCCCTCATGTAGATTATTACATACTCCCTGCACAAAGTTGCACATATGTATAACCCATCAGAGACATACACACTCAGTGATAGTAGCTTAAGCAGTATTAGGTATGGGTGCTTTCTAGTTAGAATATGGTATTTCATAAACCACATGAATCTTATGGAATATTATATGGTTTAATGCAAAACATACAATACATCTTCATAGGCCTGTGATTTTTTTCTATTCTTAATCTTAAAAGAGCTCTTTAAATTGTACAACACATATATTCTTACGAAACCCCCTTTAAGTTTCCAAAGTTAAATGTGATCTTCAGTACGTGTCAACTTTCTTCTTCTACTTTACCAGAAGAGATAACGCCATCGGACAAAAAAACATATGCACACTGCTATATTCCTCCAAAGCTGTGCACATATGACCTTCATTCTTTCTGAGGAAAATATTAAAGTTGGGATTGGAAACAAGGGCCCTACTTTAAACATCAGCAATAACTTCTAAGTAAATAGCATTTTATTTCAAATTTTAGATGTTACTCTTTCACGACTACCTAGTAAAGCCTGTGAGAGTGCTATCCCTGTGGAGGAAGGGACAGAGGGGAATAATGGGGTGTCATTCCCACAGTTAACCACATGGCACGTTGAGGGCAGGCTAGATGGAAGAATACGAGAGGGCTATATTACAAAAGAGCAAGCTCTACCTGAGTGTATGTGGAAGTGGATGTTACTCTGGCCTGCCAAACAGGCCAGCGAGTCCATCCAGTATGTCTTCACCACGGGTGGCAGTTCCACTTAACCCCTCCTTCTAGGACATTCCTCCTATTTCAGTCACCTGGTCCCTGCCTCTCATTTTACAGGCAAAAAAACCCCTAAGATCTGTATAGGTTGAGTTCTAGGTGACATAGCTAATGGATGGGCTGAGCTTTAATGCACTGAGAAATGCAACTCCTCCAATCAAAATCAGTACAGTGATACTGTGGCGGGAACTGCTAGTTGCTTCCCAAACCCAGCTTCCCCTGTCTTAACCCAGAATCCCATCTTCGACAGGCACATTCCTGCCCAGACTCCCTTGCACCTGAGCGGGACCATGAGACCGTCTGGCCTATGTAAACGAAGTTTCTACTATGTAAATGGAAAAATTTCATGTGAATGCCAAGAAATACTATTAGAGGCATAAGGCATAGCCTTTTCTAGGATCTTGCTATTTCTGGCTGATTCCAACCTAAACAGTTGCAACTCGTGTAGCCACCTTGGACCCTGAAGTGATGTACTAAAGACGGCTGAGCAACAAGGTGGAAGGAACGTGGGTCTTTGACACAGTGGAGCCACAATACCAGCCTTAGACAGCTTACCTCGGGACTTCTACATGAAAAAGAAATTATCTTGTGTAAGCCACTGTTAGGCACGTGTACTCAATCCTAATCCTAACCGGTTCGGAAAATTTCAGGTCCACGAATTTTCTACCAGCTATTCTGAAATAGAATAGCAAATCGTCACACCCCAGTCACAGGCCCAATGAGAGTCTAAGACCTTGTTACCAACGCGTGACTCACTGACCACGAGCAATGGCAGCAACCAATCAAAACCCCAAATCTCAGGGCTCTCCCTACCAAACCTGATTCTGCATATAATCAGGATTCCTGAATGATGATTCCTGAAATGTGCACATGGAAGTTTTGAGAAGCAGCGCTCTAAGATAACACCACTGCTGTCATACTCACCCACGGCGGTTGATAGGAGCCTCGTGGGTGTAGGCAGTTTTACTGCAGGACCTTTCTGCTGAGACCAACCAACAGCGTGGTCTCCGGCAAGTTCCTCACATTCAGGTATTATAGTGGCGACAGCTATCAGCTGAGGCTCTACATTTTAAATTTAATAATCATTAAAAAGCAATTGTGAATCTGATTTTTCCCTCATCTCAGGAAATCCTGGGAACAAGACAGCCCCATGCTCAGTTTTAACGTAAGAACATGTTTGGTCCCTTTTTTTAATTTTTGCCATTGTGTAATAGTCCTTTGCAAAAATGGATTCAGTAGATCCAGAAGCACATTTCTCAATCACAGTCTGCAGTCTTTCCATTCACCCTGGTTAATTTGTTCAGGATGGAGGCAATACAAGGGCTTAGTGTGTTTTGCAGAGATCAAACAAACTTGCCCATGGTCATACATCAAGTCAGAGGGAGAAGCTGAACTACCATGAGTACCAGAAGCAAAATTTGTCCTCTCTGACAGAAGAAAAAAAAAATCATCTTACAATTCTTATCCTCCCTGAGAAGATTCTTTAAAAAAAAATTTTTATAGAATGAGAGCTCAAATTTGTATCATGTCCATATTGAGTAACTATGCTTGTAAAACATAAGGTTCTTCCTGAAGTGTTATTTAAAAGATATCTTAGTTTCCTTAATTATTAATAAATGATAATTATGATCCAAAGCATAATTTTGCATAAGGACAGGCACTAATAACTTTAATAAACTAAAAAAACAGCTACCTAAACAACTGAATATGTTCTTATACATCCTTACCTTTGTACTGATAGTCGTGAAGGTTATTGTTAGCTGATTGGTCAATCTAGTGTTTTTTAATAACATTTCAAACAGTGGTGGTTAATGACACAAGAGAAGTCAAGTAAGACAGACCAAGGTTATAATTCGAGATTCTCAAATTAGAATAACACATATTTGTTTCTTACACGTTGATTGGTAGATTTATTTGATATAATTAATGTACAATAAACATCACAAATTTGAAGAGTGTAATTTATACTTCAATTTAATACTATAATTTAATACTTTAATACTTGTACACGCACCATATCAAGGCAGTGAACATGGCCACCACCCCCAGAGTTTCCTGGTGGCCCACTGCATTGCCTATAGAGAGGCACCCATTGAACTGCTTTCTGTCAGTAGACTGTGTGGAATTTTCTACAATGTTATATAACACACGGAATCATCCTGTGTGTACTACTTTTATCGGCCTATCTTCTCCCACTTAACATAACGATTCTGATATTTATCCATACTGTTGCTGCTGAGTAGTATTTCATTATAAGGATATGCCACGAATTGGTTAGCCATTTACCTGGAGATGAATACGTGTGTTGTTTCCAGTTTTTACCTGTTCCAAATATTCATGTAAAAGTCCTTGTGCAGAGACCTTTACTTCTCTCGGTGGAATATCTGAAACTTATTGTAAGTGAATGTTTAAACTTGCAGGAAACTGGGGGCGCCTGGGTGACGCAGTCGGTTAAGCGTCCGACTTCAGCCAGGTCACGATCTCGCGGTCTGTGAGTTCGAGCCCCGCGTCAGGCTCTGGGCTGACGGCTCGGAGCCTGGAGCCTGTTTCCGATTCTGTGTCTCCCTCTCTCTCTGCCCCTCCCCCGTTCATGTTCTGTCTCTCTCTGTCCCAAAAATAAATAAAAAACGTTGAAAAAAAAATTTTTTTAAATAAATAAATAAATAAATAAATAAATAAATAAAAACTTGCAGGAAACTGCCAAACTGTTTTCCCACTTCCAATCCCACGAGCAGTATACCAGGATACCAGTATACTGTACACTTACCAACTCTGTTGTCAGTCTTTTTGATTAGAGGCATTCCAGTAGGAAGGTAGTAGTTTCTCATTGTGGGTTTCCATGTACACTTCCCTAATGATTAAAGACATCGAGCATCTTTCTGTATGCTTATTTGCCATCCGTATATCTTTTTGGTGAACGATTTTGTTCAAATCTTTTGCCCATTTGTAATTGAGTCATGTGTTGTGTTATTATATTTTGAGAGTTCTTTCCATATTCTGGATATAAATGTTTTAATTTTTTTTCTTTTTAGAGAATACATTTTCCCAATCTACGGCTTGATTTCGCTTTATTTTCATAGTGTCTTTCAAATAAATGAATTTCTTTTTTTTTTTTGTTAACATTTATTTATTATTGAGAGACAGAGAGACACAGAGCGTGAGCAGGAGAGGGGTAGAGACAGGGGGAGACACAGAATCCGAAGTAGGCTCCAGGCTCAGAGCTTTCAGCCCAGAGCCTGACGCATGGCTCAAACTCACAAACTGCGAGATCATGACCTGGGTCGAAGTCGGTCGCCTAATCAAGATGCCCCAAATGGGGCACCCAGATGCCCCAAAATAAATGAATTTCTTAATTTCAGTAAAGACCAGTATATTTTTTTCTTCTTCTTTTTTTTTTTTTTTTTTTTTTTGGAGGGGGGTATTATATTGTTGATGCTGTGTTTAAGAAATCATTGCTTAACCCAAGATCACAAAGATTCTAAATTTGCTTCCAGTCATTTTATAGGTTTTATATGTGGGTCTATGGACCATTTTCAGTTAATTTTTATATGTCGCAGCGTATGGGTCAAGTTTCACTACTTTGGGTAGAACTAATTGTTCCAGTGCCATTTTTTTTTTTTTTTGGAATGACGATTCTCTCTCCATTGAATTGTCCTTGTTGAAAATCATTTGGTTGTGTATGTTTGAGCTTATTTCTGGTTTCTTTATTCTTTTCCCTTGATTTATTTCTCTATCTTTGTGCCAATGCCACATTGTTTGACTCATGTAATGAGTAATACAACAACAAAACAACCATCTAAAAACAGATACTGTAAATCCTCCAAGTTCGTTCTCTCTTTTCTTAGTTACTTGTGACTATTCTAGGTCATTTTTGTTTCTACATAAATTTAAAAGTCAGTTGTTTAATTCTATCAAAATACTTGCTGGGATTTTCATTGAGATTTAATTGAAACTATAGATCAATTTAAAGTGTCATCTTAAGAATATTGAATTTTCCTAACCAAGAAAAGGATGTTTAACTTTCCCAAACCTTTTACGTTTTTAAAGTTTATATCAACAATGTATGATGGCTTTTTATGTACATCTTACACATTTGTCGTGAAATTTGCTCTAAATATTTCATTTCTGATGCTTTTTAAAATGGTATTATTTTCATCTCAACTTCGCTTTGCTCACTGCTAGTATATGAAAATAAAGCTGACTTTTATTTTTTTTTTTTATTTCCAAGTTAATTAACATACAGTGTAGTCTTGGGCTCAGGAGTAGAACCCAGTGATTCATCCCCTCTGTATGACACCCAGTGCTAAAGCTGAATGTTGATTATTGGCTTGTAACCTACCACACTGTTAACCTCACTTTTTTGTTTCTAGAAAATTTTCTGTAGATTCTGGAGGATGTTCCACATAGACAGTCCTGTTATCTGTGAATACTAATAGCATTTACTTACTTCCGTTCCAACTCTGATGTCTTTTATTTTGCCTCGCCTTATAGCAGTGCTGCAATTCCAGCACTATGCTGAATAAAAGTACTAAAAGGCTATTTTTATCTTCATCTTTTGGACTTTCATCATTAAGGATGATGTTAGCTGTAGGGCACTTTCTTTCATTCCTTCCTTCCTTCCTTCCTTCATTCATTCATTCATTCATTCCAGTTTTTATTTGAATTCCACTTAGTTAGCATACAGTGTGTTATTAGTTGTGGGTGTGCAATATAGTGATTCCACACTTCCATACACCAACACACGCTCATCACAGCAAATGCCCTCCTTAATCTCCATTACCTGTTTCACTCATTCCCCACACCCACCTTCCCTCTGGCAATTATCCGTTTGTTGTCTAAAGAGTCTATTTCTCTTTTTCCCTCGGAGCATTTGTTTTGTTTCTTGAATTCCACATATGACTGAAATCATATTGTATTTGTCTTTCTATGACTTATTTTGCCTGGCATTATCCTCTCTAGCTCCATTCGTGTCGTTGCAAACGGCAAAATTCCATTCTTTTTTATGGCTGAATAATATTCCATTGTGTTTAACTACCCCACCTTCTTTATCCATTCACCAATTAATGGACACAGGCTGCTTTTATAGCTTGGCCATTGTAAATAATGAACCCTATGAACATAGGGGTGCATATATCCCTTTGAATTAGTGTTGTTGTATTCTTTGGGGAAATACCCAGTAGTGCCATTACTGGATCATAAGGTAGTTCTATTTTTAACTTTTTGAAGAACATTCATACTGTTTTCCACAGTAGCTACACCAGTTTGCATTTGCACCAACAGTGCACAAGAATTCCTTTTTCTTCACATCCTCGCCAACACTTGTTGTTTCTTTTGTTGTTGATTTTAGCCATTCTGACAGATATGAGGTGGTATCTCATTGTACTTTTGATCTGCATTTCTCTGATGATAAATGATGAACGTCTGTTCATGTGACTGACAGTCATCTATATGTCTTTTTTGGAAAAATGTTTGTGCCTCTCTTCTGACCATTTTCGAATTGGATTATTTGGTTTTGGATGTTGAGTTGTATCAGTTCTTTAAATCTGTTGGATACTCTTCCTTTATTGGATATGTCATTTGCAAATATCTTCTCCCATTCCATAGGTTGCCTTTTAGTCTTGTTATTGTTTCCTTTGCTGTGCAGAAACGTTCTTTTTGATGATGTGCCGATAGTTTATTTTTGCTTTTATTTCCCTTGCCTGAAAAGGCATATCGAGAAAGAAGTTGCTATGGCCAATGTCAAAGAAGTTGCTCCCTGTGTTCTCTTTTAGGATTGTTATGGTTTCAGGTCTCATATTTAGGTCTTTAATCCATTTTGAATTTATTTTTGTGTCTGGTGTACGAAAGTGGTCCAGTTTCATTCTCTTGCATGTTGCTGTCCTATTTTCCTAATACGATTTGTTCAGAGACTATCTTTTTCCCATTGGATATTCTTTCCTGCTTTGTTGAAGATTAATTGACCATATAATTTACTTCTGGATTTTCTATTCTATTCCACTGATCTATGTGTTAACTGCAGGTTTTTAACAGATTTTTTTTTATCAGATTGAGGAATTTCCCTTTTATTCATAGTTTGCTGAGAAATGTTATCAGGAATAAATATTTAATTTGGGCAATGGCTTTTCCAGCATCTACCCAGATGATCATGTTCTTTTGTTTTGTTTTGGTATGTGAATATGATGAATTACATCAACTGATTTTCAATTGTCAAACCAATCTTGAATTCCCAGAATTGACTCCACTTGGTCATGTCATATTATCATTTTTTAAATACTAATGGATTCTATAAGAATTTTTTTTATTATTTTTGCATCTGTGTTTATGAAGATTAATGGTCTATACTTTTTTTCTTCTAATATCTTTTTCTGGCTTTGATATTTGGTTAACACTGCTCTCATAGAATGAATTTTTGAGTGTTTTATCCTGTTCAATTTTCTGGAAGTGTTTGTGTAGACTTGGTATTTTTTCTTCTTCAAAAATTTGGAAAATACTCTAGTGAAGTTAACTCAACCTGAAGCTTTGTGAAAAGATTTTATTTTTATTTTTTTTAATGTTTATTTATTTTTGATGGAGAGACAGAGACAGAGCATGAGCAGGGGAGGGGCAGAGAGAGAGGGAGACACAGAATCCGAAGCAGGCTCCAGGCTCTGAGCTGTCAGCACAGAGCCCGACGCAGGGCTCGAACTCACAGACCATGAGATCATGACCTGAGCTGAAGTCGGACGCTCAACTGACTGAGCCACCCAGGGGCCCCGGAAAGATTTTATTTTTTCTAAAGTTTATTATTTTATTTTATTTTATTTTATTTTATTTTATTTTCACAGAGAAATAGAACATGAGCAGCAGAGGGGCAGAGGGATAGAAAGAGGGGGAGAGAGAGAGGAAGACAGAGAGAATCCCAATCAGACTCCACACTCCATGCTGATCTCTCAACCATGAGATCATGACCTGAGCCAAAAGCAAGCATTGGACGCTTAACTGACTGAGCCGTTCAATTGTCCCAGCTTGGTAGAAAGATTTTAAACTACTAAGTCAATTTCTTTTATAGATATAACGCTATTCTAGTTATCTATTCTGGAGTGACTTTTGGTGGTTTATGGTTTTTACAAAATTTGTCAATTTACTCTAAACTGTCAAATTTTTGGCAAACAGTTGTTCATAATATTCATTATTTTTAAAAACATAGGTAGAATCTATACCTGTCAGTTGTATAACTCCTAATGTTGATAATTGGTGTTATATCTTTTTTTTAATCAATCATTTTTTTTAAACCTACTCAGAGAAACAGCTTTTGGTCATATTAATTTGTTCATTGGGTTTTTTATTTTATTTTATTGATTTCTGTCCCTATATTTATTACTTCCTTACATCTGCAAATACTGGTTTTAGTTTGCACTTCTTTTAGTCTCTGAAAACAGAAGCAGAGGTCAAGGATTTTGACTTTTTTTTTAATTTTTTTTTATGTTTATTTATTTTTGAGAGAGGAGAGAAGCAGAGCATGATTAGGGGAGGAGCACAAAGAGAAGGAAACACAGAATCCGAAGCAGGTTCCAGGCTCTGAACTTTCAGCACAGAGCTGGACATAGGGCTCGAACCCACAAACCATGAGATCATGACCCAAGCTGAAGCCGGACGCTTAACAGACTGAGCCACTCAGATGCCCCTAGGATTTTGAACTTTTCTTATTTTTAATGGGCATTTATGGCTATAATTTTTTCCCTCAGAACTACTTTAGCTATGTCACACAAAATTTAATATATGGTATTTTTATTTTCATCCTAATTTTACTTTTGATTTTTTTCTTTAACCCATGGAATATGTAGAATTATATTATTTAGTTTTCAAATTTTGGTAATTTTCTAAAATTCTTTGGTTATTGATTTCCAATTTAATTCTATTCTCATAAAACATACTTTATAAGAGTTGAATTCTTTCAAACTTAATGAAACTTGTTTTACAGTCTAAAATATGGTCTGTGTTGATCAATGTGCTAAGTACATTATATATCTTGCACTTGTTGGGTGTAGTGTTTTATAAATGTAAGATCAAATTGGTTGATATTATTGTTCAAATATTCTATGCCCTATGAATTTTTCTTCTAATTGTTTCTCCATCTCTATAATTATTGAGAAGGCGTGTTAAAATCTCTGAATCTAATTGTGGATTTTCTATTTCTTCTTGCTTTTCTGTAAGTTTTTCCTTCATTTTCTTTATTTACTCTGTTATGCAGTGCATAAATATTTTGGATTGTTATGCATTCTGAAATCTACTTTGTATGAGATTAATATAGCTACTTCATCCTTCTGATTAGTGCTACCTTGATATATCTTTTCCATTCTTTTCCCTTTAATTTATTTATTTCTTATAAATAGCATATAGTTGGATCTTGCCCTTTTTTAAAATACCAATTGCCAATCTCATCTTTTATTTTATTTTTTTAATTTTTATTTATTTTGAAAGAGACAGAGTAAGTGGGGGAGGGGCAGAGAGGGAGAGAGACAGAATCCCAAGCAGGCTCCACACTGTCAGCGCAGAGCCCCACACGGGGCTGGAGCCCACAAACCTTGAGATCATGACCTGAGTGAAGTCAAGAGATGGGCGCTTACCCGACTGAACACCCAGGCCCTTGGCACCCCACCCATCACATCTTTTAATATGGTGTTTAGACCACTTATATTTATTGTGATCATTTATATTCTTGAGTTTAAATCTATCATCTTGTTATTTGTTTTCTATTTGTTTCATCTGTTCTTTGTTCTCTTTTTTCTGGCTTTTTTGGGGATTGATTGCCTTTTTAATGATTTCCATTTTATCCTTTTTGTTAGTTTATTAATTATAAATCTTATTTGATTTTTTTAGTGATTGACTCAGGATTTATAGTATACATCTTTAACTTATTTGTCCACTTTTGAGTAATATTATAATCCTTCAGGTACAATGTAAGGATCTTACAGTAGTTTGTTTCTGTTGCAGCCCCCTCCCAGCCCTTGTGCTATTTTTATCAAAAGTTTACATTACATGTTGTAAACCTTCTGATACACTATCGTTTTGGCTTTAAACAGTCAAATACCTTTAAAATAAACAAAAAAAGGAAAAAGTATTTTGGATATATCTGTGTATTTTGATCTAGTGTCATATTCCTTCTCCTGAACGACTAACATTCTCAGATGTGGGTCTATTGCTGATGAATTCTTTTAGCTTTATAATATCTGAAAAAAGAAAATATTTCATCTTATTTTTGGAATAATATTTTCTTTAGATAGAGAGCTCTGAAATAATCATTTATTTCAGTAGCTTCAATATGTTGCTATACTGTCTTCTGGCTTGCATTGTTTCTTATAAGAAACACACGTCCTCACCTTTATCCTCTGTCCATCTATGGGGTTTTTTTCTCTGCTTGCTTTTAAGGTTTGTTTTCTGTTTGTTTGTTTTGTCTTTTTCTTTTATTTTCTTTTTTTAAAAAATATTTTCCAGTGTTTAATTTATAGCAACAGAACTCTATGCCCAAACTGGACACAACGGAGCTGCTCAACAGAAATGGCCCCAGGTGACCTGCCTGAGAGCACCTTCCCCAGTACACAGAAACCTTACTACTCAGAAGACCCCAGTGAAAATATTCATCCAAGCAGTTTGAATCTTATGGTTCCCCAAATAACAGGGATTTGCACACAATCCCCACCCCCAAAATTCCTAAATTTATTTTCCTTTCTTTCTCTCCCCTCAGAGAGAGTTCTCCAAAATTTAATGGGCTGCATAGCAAAGACAACTCACTGAACAGGAAACTGATGATCAAGGCAGAGTGGAGGCTGGAGGTCTGAGAGAGGAGGAGTGAGAGGGAAGGAGGACTGGGTAGGTCCCAGATTAACTGGATCCAGATTAACTGGAAGACGGAAGTGTTTGGTCTATGGGCAGGTAGAAAAGGAGTTCAGGTGCAGAAGGCCCTGGTGATCACATAAAGTGGTGATGGTTGGACTCTTTCAGAGCAGGGGTGGGGGGTGGGGGATGGGGGGGATGTTGAGCTGGCAGAATTAGCAGGTCTCTAGCTTCCATGCAGGTTCATCCTTTTCTTTCTTCTTTATATGACACTACTAACACCATTCAGGAAGGATCCTCTAAGAACCCATCAGTTCCCCCAGACACTTCTCATAAGCCACCTGGGGCATATGTCCATTCCAGCTAAGCACTAGGGTGAGAATCCTGACTGTGCTTTCCTAGCAGTAACTGCTATAGGGGCACAGCGGGGAGTCACAGAATGCACACATATCTGTCTCTGGTCCAGCCATTCAGAACCAAGGCTAAGCAGCCTGTTTTTCCATTGGCACATGGGATTTTCTTGCAGTGCCCACCCCTGGGGCAGCAGAATGCCCTTGCCTCGGAAATGTGGTGAAGACGGAAGGAGCAGCAGGGGCTGGTTTCCTGGGGACAGACTGGGTCCCAACTTCCCAATCAACCCATCCACCCAACAGCTTGGGGGAAGGTTAGTACCAGCAGGATGGACCCACATGGAAATCAGAGACCTGCTAATTCTACCAGCTTGGCATCCCCTCCTGGGACAGTCCAGCCACCAGTATTTTATGCCATGAGTGGTTTTAAAGCAATTTTAAAGCAATTTTCTTCCTAATTCTTGCGCTCTAAGTTTCATGATCTTGGCTGTCTGGGTTTATGGTTTGTCATGTTTGAACATTTTCAGGTATTATTTCTTCAATTTTTTTCTTCTCTTTCCCTTCCTTTTGCAATTTCAATTAGACATATATTAGGCTGCTTGAAGTTGCCTTAACAGTATACTTTTACTCTGTTTAAAAAAAAATGTTTTCTCAGTCTTTGTTCTCTCTGTGTTTGATTTTGGATAGTTTCTATTGCTATGTTTTCAAGTTCACTAATCATTTCATTTGCAGTGTGTACATGTACCCTACTGTCTGTCCCATCTAGTGTATTTTTAATGTCAGACATTGTAGTCTTCATTTCTAGACGTTTGATTTTAGTCTTTCTCATGTATTTATGGCCCTGTTTAACACGACACATCTTTTTTCTAACTTTTTTTTTTTTTAAGTAGGCTTCATACCCAGCACAGAGACCAATGTGGGCTTGAATTCATGACCCTCACATCAAGACCTGAGATCAAGAGTCAGGTGCTTAACCTACTGAGCCACCCAGGCACCCCTCTCTAACTTCTTGAGCCTGTGAAGTGTGTTACAGCTTTGAATGTCCATGTCTACTAATTCTATCATCTGTGTGATTTCTTTTTCTATTTCTACTGATTGATTTTTCTTCTCATTATGAGTCACATTTTACTACTTGTTGGCATGCCTGCTAACCGACTGAAAACCATTATTGTAAATGTTACTTTGTCGAGTGTTGGATATTTTATATTCCTTTAAATAACCTTGAGCTTTATTTGCCATGTGATTAGTTTACTTGTAAGCACTCTGATCCTTCTGAGGCACACTTTTAAGCTTTGTAAGACGAGACGGAAGCAGCATTTAGTCTAGGACTAACGTTTCCTATGGAAGAGGTAACGCCCTTCCAAGCACCCTATTTGATGTCCCATCTACTATACTTTTTGTTTTGTTTTGTTTTTGTGGCTTTTGTTGTTGTTGTTGTTTTCTTACCACTCTGGCTGGTGGGAACAGGTGCTATTACTGAACCTGTGTAAGTGCTGGAGATTGTTGCCTCTAATCTTTTCAGGTGGTTCTTTCACTGGCCTCAAAGAGGTTCTCCACCTGGATATAGCAGTTGTCCTCTAAAGAGGAAACCTGTGAAGATGTCTGTACCTCTTTCTCCTGGCAGCCATCATCAGCCTGGTATATCTTCTCTGCTACCTGTTATTGCTTCTCCTTCCTCCCAACTTTGACCTTTCAAGGGAGACAGAGCCAAGTCCGACCACTGGGCCTGCTGCCTAACTGTGTTGTGGCCTAAACACTCTCCCCAAGTAGTACACCAGGGCAATTGTAGGACTTACTTTCTTTTTTTTCCCCCTTCTCTCAGGGATCGCAGTTCTGATTGGCCTTATGTCCAATGTTTTAGATTTTTCTTTCATATATTTTGTCTTTTTTTTTTTCTTTTGATGGGTTAGCAAGATTTTTTTTAGGTGAAAGGTCCTCGTTACTCCAAATTCATCAGAAGTAAATATCTGCTTTTAATATCCCTCTGATATAAAGAGTAAATAGAGTTAGGTTTGAACCTAACCTCTACCACTGAATAGCTATTATTTAATCTCTCTAAGCTTCATTTCCCAATCTCCGTGAAAGCATATATAAGATTTAAATAAATAACATACATAAAGTACTTATCATGGTGCCCAAAAATAAATGCTAGAAATTAGTATTTCTAAAACTGGAAGACTCTTTCAAGGCCTCAGAAACAAAGTTCAATATCAAACAATAAATTAATGAAAATTATTTAGGATGTTTATGAACACAATCTTTTTTTTTAGTATATGTCTTATAAATTTATCTATTACTTCTTGTTGTGACCAAAAATCTTGTGATTCAGAAAGAATGATTTTTTTTGCATTGTTCTAGGTCCAGAACTTGTGGGATTTCATCAGCTATATGGAGAACAGATGCTTTAATGTGCTTGCTTGCCTGAGTTTTCTCACTCTTTCCTCTTTGGAAATGGTAATTACAATAATATATTAGAAATCCAGCATTATTTTTTAGACTGCTACTGGAAAGAAAGTCTATCCCCAACCCTAGACATCTATTTTCCATTCTAATTAAAATTCCCATCAGCTCTAACAGCGGCTTGCTTATGCTCTAGCTACCAACCACTTGAGGGCAAAGTTCACTTTATCAAATCTTGACAAATAGTTACAGCAAATGGAAAACACTCAGAATTCATATTTAGTAGTTTCAAAAATAATAAATTCTTCTGTCCTCAGAAGCTTTCATTTATCCAAACTAACCTGCCAGAATATTTGTCATATCTTTTAAGAAATTAATTATGGTGCTGTCTCTTTACATTTGAAAATATGCCAAGTCCTTTGTGATGAAGAAGTCTTTATTTTTGATTTAGGGAGTAATCTGTAACTCTGAGAAAGAGGAAGAATCGCTGTGCTGCTGGCAGCTAACAGCTAATTTAGAGCCTGAAAGTATTTTGGAAGAAAATCTCTTTACAGAAAAAAAAAAAAAAAATGCCGTCAAGATATTGACAACCAAAGCAACAAACTATTGGGGCTGGAATACCTTTGTGTCTTAGTAGATAATAGAGTACTTAGACGGGGAAATCTGTTCAAGATGTCATTCAATTGCAGAGTTCATGTTTTGAGTTTTTTAAAAGCCAGTCGATGTAGAGATGTGGATGGCAGTGGTTGATGATGGTGATGATGACGATGCCTTCTTTTTTCTCTATGTGGAAACATCTGTGTGTTATTAAAACAATGGTTTGTACCCTTCCTATTAAATGCAACAACACAAGGCTCTTTGTCAATGTATCCCTTTGTAAGCAATTTATCTGTAACTTTAGTCAAATCTTCTTAAATTTCTCAGCAGTTCACCTTCTGGAAACTTGTCATGGTTATGAAATTTAACTCAAAAGATCATTAGTTGATCATTATTAATCTGTTAGAAGAATTATGATAAAATAGAGACTGAGGTATAATTATAACAGTGTCAGGGAAGGAGAATTTTTGGTAGAAGGTGAATCCTAAAGTAAAGTTTAAAGCCTTACATTTAACTTTACCATAATTTAAGTAATTTAAAGATTTAGATAATTCAGAAAAAAAATTTGTTAGTGGTGTCATTACTTAAAAACAATTTTATAAAATATCTCATACAATAAAATAAAAGAGAAGCTTAAGACTATTGTGACCCTGGAGAAGATTGATCAGTATGTTGTCTATTTCTATATTTTTCTAAGATGAACATAAAATTCAAATAATTAACTCAATTGGATCAATTATAAAGATAATACTAATATATTAAGTTGTATGAATTTTGTGTAAGAAGATAAGTATTTCCTATAAAATTTAGTGATACTGGTCACTATTTTTCCACTTGTATAAGGTACAATGTTTTCAAGTAAAATTTAAAAATAAAGATACTCATAGTTAGAAAAACATTAAAGATCTTACATTAAGAGAATATAATTTACTGGGCAATCTTAAAGATTGTGCAAACTAAATGTGTTCTTCTAAAAATTGTAAGACAAGGCTGAAATTTTTGTTATCAAAGATGAAATTAATAGCACTGTTTTCATTTGCTGAGGTTGTGTTTCATTTTAAGATACAAGCCCCTTCTAATCAGAACCGATCTAACACATATACATATAAATAAATTCATATTCTTTCCTTCACTGAGCCACTGGGCAAGAGTCTTTGGGCAATAAAAAGAAACATACATGTCAATTAATATATAAAAATACAGTAAGTCTGTTGTAAAAATATAATTGGCCTTTTATAAAGTTTAGTAAAATTTTATAAAAATTTAGTAAATTTTATAATTAACTGAAATGGGCATATGTTAATAAATTATAAAATTATGTATATGTGTATATAATTTTTAACCAAAAGGCTTATAAGATTCCATTATTATTATTATTATTATTTTTTTTTTTTTTTAGGTACAATAAATTTTTTTTTTATTTATTTTTTAATATATGAAATTTACTGTCAAATTGGTTTCCATACAACACCCAGTGCTCATCCCAAAAGGTGCCCTCCTCAATACCCATCACCCACCCTGCCCTCCCTCCCACCCCCCATCAACCCTCAGTTTGTTCTCAGTTTTTAACAGTCTCTTATGCTTTGGCTCTCTCCCACTCTAACCTCTTTTTTATTATGCACAAGTTTTACTATGCACGTGTTAGCAGGAAGAAATATATTTTGATAATTAAATAAGCAGTCAAGTAATGAATTTTAGATATTTATCCTCTTCTGCGATATATATATTTATTTATTATAAATTATATTAATAACATATATGGGTTTATATACATAACATATATATAATAGAATATTACTCACCTATGAAGAAGGATGAGATCTTGCCATTTGCAACATGAATGGAACTACAGGGTGGTACGTTAAGTGAAATAAACCAGACAGAGAAAGATAAATACCATATGATTTCATTTATATGCAGAATCCAAAAAACAAAACAAATAAACAAACAAAAAGCAGAAGCAGATCCATAAATACAGAGAACCAACTGATGGTTGCCAGAGCAGGGGGATGGGTAAAATGGGTGAAGGAGAGTGGGAGAGACAGGCTTTTGGTAATGGAATGAATATGTCACAGAGATAAAAGGGACAGTAGAGGGAATACAGCCAATGATATTTTAATAGTATAATAGTATTATAATAGTGTTGTATGGAAGCAGATCGTAGCTAACTGGTGATAAGCGCAGCATAATGTATAGATTTGTTGACTCACTATGTCATACACCTGAAATTAATGTAACATTATGTGTCTATATTTCAATTAAAAATAAATTTTAAAAACATCTTGATCACTTTCTAACTTCAATTTAGAGTATGAATTCTTAATAGATGTTGTAGGAAAATTGGTGAGAAACAGGCAACAACACAAAGATCATGGGTGCCTGGACCTGGGCACAGAAAAGGACTCAATGGGCTAGCACAGAACCGCCAAGACTTCTCTCATACAGCTGCTCTCCCAGACACCCACTGTACTTCTTCCTTAAAAGTCACATCTGGGTTTGAGGAGCCCACGGAGAAAGGCCAGCTCACTCCAATTCAGTGGTTACTCTGTGTTATGCTGAATTAATGGTCATGTTGCTGATGATTCTCACGGCAGGCAACTCAATATGAATTTCAGGTGACCATAAAATAAGGCTACAACTTGGAGGCCAGTGGGCTGAGGTTGGATGACAGAGGAGTTCTGATTCACTAACACTATGTTCTTCAGAAACTCTAAACTGGCATGCTTCCAGGTGAGGGGCCCAGTTTTTAGCATCCATAGCTTTTCTCATCCTCTCTTGTCTTCCTCTGAGATAGTTTACATATCCACATGGGCTGCTCAGTCCTGAAGACATTGGTGCTTGGGACTCCTGCAGCAAAAACATGGCTCTAATGATTCTACCGCCATTTCATCCCTTTAGCAGGCTATCACATGGCTGTCACATTGGCCACTCTACTCTTTGGATTTCATAGCCTCTAGATTCAATCACAGTATTGCACTTGAGACTATCAAAAAAAAAAAAAAAAAGAAAGAAAGAAAGAAAGAAAGAAAGAAAGAAAGAAAGAAAACGAAAAAGGTTAACAGATAGAACCTCCTGGAGGTGAACACGACTAACATCATTAAAAATATAAAGAAGGCCTAAATAAAACGTTTCTGCACAGAAAGCTCATTTAAAAAAAAAAAACTCTATTGAGGTATAATTTAAGTACTGTAAAATTCACTCATGTTAAGTGTACAATTCAATAATTTTTAGTAAATTTACGGAGTTTGTTCACCATAACCCAAGTTCATTTTTAGGCTTAATACAATTAAATATATTAAAAGCCCCCACAGGAATTTTTTTGTTGTGGGGGGCTGGGGGTGGGGAGAAGTAGGATAGAGGCTTGAGAAAATGATTTTAAGTCTCGTTTGGGAGAACGATGTGCAAAAGTGGGCAAAAACATTTTGGAAAAGAAAAGTATCCTAAAACAAATATCCTGAAAAGAGTATCCTAGAAAATTAACAAATGCATTATAAAAGCTGTAATAATCAAGGTAACATGGTACTGGTTTAAATATGATCAGTATAGTCATGAAAGGAATCGCAAGATGTATAACAATTTTTAATTAATAAATGTAACTTGAAAAATGTAACTCACAATTGTACCAGTAAAGGAAATTTTACTTAATAAAATAGTGTTTGTGTGTTTGATTGATTGGGAGATAATTGTTTCCCTTCTCAACTTGTATCTTTGACTTACATGTATTCCCAGTGATTTAAAGAGTTAAAAATGAAATCATATAAGGATTTTTTAAAGCATGAAATCTATAAAAGTAATAGACTTGATAATTTGAACATTAAAAACTTCTAGATATTAAAAAAGCACAGGGAAGCAAAATTAAGTAACATAAAGTAGTAGAAAAAGTGTTTATAATAAATAGGATATATGTCTATAAGCCTAATATAGAGAAAACTATAACAAGATATAGAAACAATAGAATATTGTTATATTCTATAACAATATATAGAAAACTATAACAAATCAACAAGAGAAATACAGACCCCAAGAGAAAAATGGGTGTCAGAGTTTGGATTTCCCAGAAAGCAACAGGGAGACAAAGTTTAGTGTTTCCCTCTCCCCCCCTTCCCCCACCAACCCCTGTAATTCCATAGATGCTTATTTGGACATAGATGATGTCCTTGTAATCAATATCTATGGAAGTGGGAGGGGGGCGAGGAGTTAGAAGCAGAATGAGGCAGGAGAAATGGACCTTTGATATAAGCCTGACAGCTAACCCCACATTGGGAGAGAGTTGGGGGGAAAGGCTAGGGCTCTACAGCTAGAATGGTCATTCAGAATTGTCCCAAGTTGGGCCAAGGTGTCCATTCCTTTATACCTCCACACCTATCATTCAGTGAATGTGGGCCAACCTAGGAAAGGGTATGGTCTTGGGGTAG
Source organism: Neofelis nebulosa (assembly GCF_028018385.1). Taxonomy (NCBI): domain Eukaryota; kingdom Metazoa; phylum Chordata; class Mammalia; order Carnivora; family Felidae; genus Neofelis; species Neofelis nebulosa. The sequence continues at coordinate 23,660,706 of NC_080787.1, forward strand.
GCAGCCTCTGCAGCTGGAGAAATCCCTGAGGGGACTGTTAGCTGAGGGGTCCACTGACAGATCTCAGCTCCTGGAGCTACAATTCTTTGCTTGACCTGGGTGCTTGAGCAGCACATCTCGATGGCTACCATGGTGGGTAAATGATATGGCCAGACAGATAATCATACAAAAAAAAAGAAAAGAAAAAAGAAAGGAACAAGAAACCTGTGAAACAACATTTATTATTTTTTTATTTTTTTATGTTTTATTTTTGTGTGAAACAACATTTAAATTCACCAATCAAAATCATGGTGATATATACCTTGCCTATCAAATTATTGATCATTTGCCATATTAATTAGCAAGCACTCGTGATTATTATTTGCCAGGTGCTATATTTTAGAGCTTTAAATCTATTTTCTCATATAATTCTCCCAACACTACGCAATGGGTTATTATTTTAATCCCAATTTTACAGATGAGGAAAATGATGCACAGAAAGGTTAATAGCTTGCTAAAGACTGTGTTAGTGAGGGGCAGAACTGAGATCAGTGCTCTTCACCAATATCCTAATTGTCTCCCTAAATAGTTGGTAACCATCGCAGGGGCAGCAGGACTGGCTGTGGCTAGTCTACTGCTGGCAAAAGTGCACCTCAGTGCAAACTTTCCGAACAAGTTGGTAATATCGCCTTGAAAATGTTCATACCCATTTATGGCAGCATTAATTATAAGACTGAAAACAGTTTAAGCAGTCTTTATAAAAATAAACACAATATGGTTTATCCACATGATAAAATCATAAAAAAATGCAACTCTTAAAAATAATGTCTTAAAAATATTTGAGATTGGGCAAATGCGTAACATATAATGCTTCATTTTTTTGAAAAAAAAAAAAGGCAGAAGGGCACCTGGGTGGTTCAGTCGGTTAAGCATCCTATTCTTGGTTTTGGCTCAGGTCATGATCTCATGGTTTGTGGGTTTGAGCCCTGCGTCAGGCTCTGTGCTGGTCGTATGAAGCCTGCTTGAGACTCTCTCTCTCTCTCTCCCTCTCTCCCCATCCCTCCCCGACTTGTGCTTTTTCTTTGATCTTTGTCTCTTTCAAAAATAAATAAATAAACTTTAAAAAAATAAAAGATAAAAATTTTAAAAGGCAGGCAATAAGTTACTATATACAGTCTGGTCCTAAATGTGTACACATGTGCATATGCATACACACACGTGCACACACATGTATTTATAAGAAAATACGCTAAAAGTTTGCAGACAAGTCTCAACAGTAAAATTACAAGTCACTTTGACTTGTTTTTGTACTTTCCCAATTTCTACAATAAGCTTATATTGCCTTTAGAATAAGAAAAAAATCCTTTATTTTAGCTTATAAGTAACTCTTGTGATAAAATAGCAGGAATACTCACAGAAAAAAATTCAGAATATAATCATTTTTTATTATTCAATGTTTGTTTATTTATTTATTTATTTATTTATTTATTTATTTATTTTGAGAGAGAGAGAGAGAGTGAGAGAGAGAGCATGAGCAGGGGAGGGGGAGAGAGAAGGGGAGACACAGAATCTGAAGCAGGCTCCAGACTCTGAGCTGTCAACACAGAGCCAGATGCAGGGGCTCAAACTGGTGAACCTCAATATCATGACTTGAGCCAAAATCGGTCATCTACTTAAGTAGATGAAAACCAAAGCAAGTCTTGACGGACCCATGTTAATCAGTAGACATCTTAACTCTGTCATTTTGAATAGCAAGAAACATGGGCCTTGTTTTGGTGAATCTCCTCCAACAAGTCATCTCAAGGAGTCTCTTTGGGCTGACCATCTGCTTGGTGACAGGTTCCATGAAACTAATGGCTGGCTTACTGATATTATCTTAGTGAGGTACCACAAATATCTTGTCCTTTGACCTCTGCTTCTCAACGATACAGAGTACTGGGTTATCCGGGTAGAGATAATATTAATTAGAATTAGAACAAAACTGAGATTTTTTTTTTTTTTATCTGGCAGGTTTGAGGTAAACCTAGAAACACCAATATCAACTACTCATTAGATTGCCTTTGACAAGTTTAAAATAATAATTCAATTTAGGGTCCTCAGGGATAGTTAAAGTCAGTAATGTTAGAACACCAGATGAATCTCAAATATTCACTATGGCAATGACATCTAATATCGCTTAATGTGTGCACTGATACACTCTATGGATGACACCCTCTATGTGCAAACAGCCTACCAGACGCATGTCCAAGGGCACTGTGTTTCGTGTTTCCATTCTCTCTTCTTCACTTATCTTCTAGAACAAAAGGAATGCTTCAAGCTTTCAAAGGAGCTGGCACAGTGGCTGTAGCAGACAGCACGAGCTGCCTCATCAGGTATTGCAAAAGTCTGCAGGCTATGGGGAGCCCACCCTGACTCAGTGGAGAACCGGGCCATGGAGTCCTGGTAATTGCCTCCCATGTTGATTTCTCAGTGTTGCACACAAAGAGGGTCAAACTGCACATTCCTGCCAATGAGCTCTACACTGTGGGTCATAAGGATCTTGGAAACTATTCAGAATCCCAGCAACTGTTTCAATGAAGTGGTAAGGATATGTCATGGCAGATATATTTATTACTTTTTGATAAACTGTATCCAGGGATGACTTCCACTTTTGAGCTGTTTTTTGGCCCCCTCTGGCATGAACTACTACATTTTCCCAAGACCAAACATCAAAATTGTCCTCTTGTCAATAATAAAAATCACCTGGTTCTAGTCACTGAATTTCATGCTGATGGATTTCAAACATCACCTTGTCTCAAGTAGCACTTTCTTTGCCTTCTTTAAACTAGAAACCAATGATGCGTATCACCCTTCATAAACTAAACTGATTTTCAAGTGGTGTGGAACATTTGGTCAGGTTCAATGCCTTGATCCAAGGGAGCCCCCCTTCTCAGGTATTTCTGAGATACACTTGAATGCCGTATCCTAGATAGAATCTTTACCAAGATTATTAAAAATGTCAATCTTGGGGCGTCTAGGTGGCTCGGTCAGTTGAGTGTCTGACTCTTGATTTCAGCTTAGGTCATGGTCCCAAGGTCATGAGATTGAGACCACCTTGGGCTCAGCGCTGGGTGTGAAGCCTGCTTAAGACTCTCTCTCTCTCTCTCTCTTTCTCTCTCCCCTCTCCCTCTCCCCCCTCACTCTCTTCCTCTGTCTTAAAAATAAAAGTTAATATTGATTAAACCAAGGGGCACCATTGAAAGGTTTCATAGTAAATTTTATATATCACAAAATCCTACAACGCACTCAGAAGAAAACAATTTCAGTGTTAACCCAATAATTCTGCAGTGTAAGCAGCAAAAAAAAAATCATGTCTAGACTTGCCCCTGTGTTCCTAGAAGAGGCCTCAGAGCTCCTTCCTGGTAGAGCTACTCTGAAAAAGATGAAGAGTCTGTCCTTGCCAATAAATAGCTCCGGGGAAGCTCTAATTCCAGGAATTACATTATAGCTCCCAAGGGGATAAGAAACAACTGGTTGAGGAGAGAATCTTAAAAATGCCCAGCAGCACCCTGGAGATCCGCTCATGGGCCCAGGACATTGGAAACTGAGGTCAGCAGGGAGTCCTTAGGAAGAATCGCCCACCACAAGGGCCTGGAGACATTGAGAAGCAACTCAACGGAGCATTTGGATGTTAAGGTCTTTTAATTGCAAGCTTCTGTTTCTTCCATCGTGAGAGGGTGAGGAAAAAAATCAGGAGTAAGGAAAAGGGGAACAGATAAAAGGGAGGGAAGGAAAAACCAAAGGGAGGGCACCCATTATTTGCAGGTACTACATGGGGTGCTTTGCAGTGTTGCTGCATTTAAGTCACACATTGTCCCTCCGTGGGAATTAGTATAATCTCCATGTTATGCATGAGGAAACGGAGAGTAAAAGAAACGAAGAAAGAAAGAAACTTGTCATATGTCCAACAGCTCCTAAGGGTCCTCAGGGCTGTGAATTTCTTACCATACCACACTGCCTCCCACCCACCCTACTTGTTCCGTGTGACAAGATTTGTTTTTATGACAAGAATTTGTTTGCTCTTTGCCCCCACTATTTTTACTGCATGAGTAGAACACTAATTATCTTCTGCAAGTTCTACGTGGTGAGATTAGTGCTCTAGGGAAACTGAACTGTCAGCAGTTTTTAATATTTATTTATTTATTTTTAAGAGAGAGAAAGAAAGAAGCAGAGAGATGGGGAGACACAGAATCCGAAGCAGGCTCCAGGCTGTGAGCTGTCAGCACAGAGCTTGATGCGGGGTTCGAACCCACGGACCATGAGATCATGACCTGAACCGAAGTCAGACCCTTAACCCACTGAGCTATCCAAGTGCCCCAGCAAAGGAGTTTTTGAAGTGCGGTACAGGTTAGATTGGTCTGGTGGCTCTAAATGTCTAAACATGATTTTCAATCCCCAATGCTTGCCAAGGCATCTCTGACCTCCATCCACACAGATCCTCAGAGCTCCCTATCTTACTTAGTCTTGTCGGTGCTACATTAAGTGGCTTTTCTCCATCTTCTCTTTTAAGCTTCTAGTATAACTTCCTCACGTTCTATGTTAATATCATTCATTCGCTTTTATTAAAGGCAGGATCCATAAGCTAAACAATAAAGGAAAAGAAACAAGATAAGGAAGAAAGGGAGGGATAGAAGGAGGAAGAAAAGAGAAAAGAAAAAAAAAGAAGAAGTAAGAAAGAGAAATAGGGAGGGGGGAAGGAAGAAAGGGGGAGGGGAGGAGAAAGAACCTAAGAGAGAAAAGAGAAAAACAAGAAAAGAAGTTAGGGAGAAGGTGGGAGTGGGTAGAAGGAAACTCAAATGTCTCCTTAATTGTATTAGATTGTTTTCTCTACTATGGATCTGATTACTTTTTAATCATAGAACTTTTAGAAATTAAAATTTAAAGATCTAGTCCAATTCTTTACTATATATATGGAAACTTCAACAAAATCATACAGTTAATGGCAGTTTGAAGACCGCTCTTTTCATTAGCATACTCCTGTATTTTCTCCCTATTATGGCTGTATTCTCAGAAACAGATCAGCTGAATTATACATATCCAAGGTTTGTGGCACAAACATTTTGCTTAGCTCTTTAAGAATCATAAAGTATATAACTTAATAAGGTTACTTAAGAAACTATGTTGTTTTATTCAGTAATATCAGTAGAAATTCTGGTGATAATAACCTCAAAGATAAATATTTCAAGCTTAATCACCAAGAGTAGCTTTTCTGTGGAAGCAAAACATTTATCCCTGGTATTTTGAGTGAACGTATAGACACAGACACGTAGAGAAGACACAGAACGTATAGAAATGGATGGAAAGTCCATTTCTCAGGATTTATAGTTGTTTAATAGGACAACTGTAGAAGACCTCCAGGATTACATTTGCTTTCCTAAATTCCAAAATGGAACCAAAAATAAGAAATACAACATATCTATATTTAAGGCAAGCAAAGTGACTTAGTGTAATATTTGACACGTTTCATTGTATTTGAGAAATAGTTTTTACTGAAACTATTTCTAGAACTAAAATGAAGAGAAAATCGGATTTTTGCAAGATGCACGACCTTAAAATGAAAAGTAAAGGGTAGTTGTGAAGGGTGTTCCCCTGTTTCATGCTTACTTTATAATTAAGTAAGGTGAACCTCAAACAGAAGCTTTAGAACAACACACACACACACACACACACACACACCTGACATAAACTACTGCATTCCATTGTCATCAAAAATGCAAAGCTTAGCTGTCCCGAGGGCAAGTAGAATGAGCTTTAGGTACTCATCTGGGCTTCAGGTTGGCATCTTGACAAGTGGGTAACCTTAAGCACACAAAACAGCTCCACAAGTAAAAACCAGTTCAAAGACGCCCTTTGCAGAAAGCCAGTTCACTATTTTGACACAAGCATTATTTAAGCTCTGGATTAGAGTCTAAATTTGTGGAAAACGTTACAGAGAAATGTTTCTGCTCTTCTTTTCTGGGATTCCTTTCTTTAGGCGCCCTAATTAAATTAATTGCCTTTAAAAAAATTGTCATGATTTTGAAGCTCTACTGTTTGTCCTTCTCGCAGTGGTAAACAGCGTTACCATATTTTAAAGGATCAAGGATATTCCACCCATGTAAAGGTAATAAGGAATGTGTGAATGTTGCTGGAACCAAAAAGGTTTTACATATGTTGCTATTGTGTCCATGTTTTGCTATTTTTACCAAAAAGGTTATACATATGTTGCTATTTTTGGGAAAAGATTTGTATGTCTCCAACTGAAATCATAGAAACACATGAAGAGGGCATTTGTTGGGCTATTGAAACAGGAGACTGTCTTTCATCACTCTGAATTCCTTTTTTGTTCAATTTTCTTCCTGCTTAGTATGTACCTTTATATTCTGTTTGAAATATGAGTCTGTTTTATCATTTCTCCACCATTTTCTAACTTCCTGAATTTACCTTAAAAGTTATTGCAAGATTGGGATGCTTTTATTATTCAAGATACTTCATTTGCATGTACATATTTAGTTAAAATATAGATAGATAGATAGATAGATAGATAGATACAGATATAGATAGAGAGATAGATAGATATAGATTAGATATAGATATGAAGTTTTTTGATTTTCTTTTGTTTTTAATTTTTTTTAATCTTTAGTTATTTTTGAGAGAGAGAGACAGAGTGAGAGCAGGGGAGGGGCGGAGAGAGAGGGAGACACAGAATCTGAAGCAGGTTCCAGGCTCTGAGGTGTCAGCAGCCCCAACATGGGGCTCAAACTCACAAACTGTGAGACCATGACCTGAGCTGAATTCGGACGTTTAACCGACTGAGCCCCCCAGGCGCCCCAAGTTTTTTAATTTTCTAATATGACAAGCTGATACATAATAAAGAGACCGATGTTAACTGCAGCTGCCCATTTTTTGGTTTCAGGCATTTTTGTATTATTTGTTCATCTAGTAGCCATGCTTCTGTTTTGAGTTTCTGTTAATTTACCTATCATATTCTCTCCCAAGGGGGGACTGAGAGGTGGTTTTTCTGAAGAAAGCATTATATTTGGGGGATAGTGGTAACTTTGTGAGAGGCCATCCTTGATTGCCCACCAAGTAATTCTGGATTAGACAAAAACTGATTGATATTTGATATACTCAAGTTAGTTAATGTGATTTCACATTTCTTTTTTTTTTTTTTTTTTTAATTTTTTTTTTTTTTTAACGTTTATTTATTCTTGAGACAGAGAGAGACAGAGCATGAACGGGGGAGGGGCAGAGAGAGAGGGAGACACAGAATCGGAAGCAGGCTCCAGGCTCTGAGCCATCAGCCCAGAGCCCGACGCGGGGCTCGAACTCACGGACCGTGAGATCGTGACCTGAGCTGAAGTCGGACGCTTAACCGACTGAGCCACCCAGGCGCCCCGTGATTTCACATTTCTTGATATCAAACATTTATTTTGAAACACCATTTCTGTTTTAGGCTACATATTCAGTTTAACATTGGTCCGGGTAAAAAGACCCTCAGAAAACAGTAGAAAAGTAGTTACCAGGATCTGGGGGAGTGGGGGAAATAGGGAGAAGTTGGTCAAAGGGCTACAAACATTCAGTTATAGGATGAAATTGTGAGGCCCTAACGCCTAACATGGGAACTATAGTTGACACTATATAGCTGACACCATCAACATTGCCTGGGAACTTAGAAATGTAATTCTTCGGGGGCGCCTGGATGGCTCAGTCATCAAGCATCTGACTGGCTTAGGTCATGATCTCAAGGTTCATGAGTTTGAGTTCCACATTGGGTGAGAGTGAGCCCTGCTTCAGGTGAGCCCTGCTTTTCTCTCTCCCTTTCTCTCTCTCTTTCTTTCCCTGCCCCTCGCTCACTTGCACCCTCTCTCTTTCTCTCAAAAGAGAGAAAAAAGAGAAAAAAAAAATGTAACTTTTCAGGACCTGCTTCACACCTAAGGAATCAAACTCTGGGCTTAGTTCACTACAGGGTATGTTTTATAAACCTTCCAAATGCTTCTGGTGGCTGCTACTGTTTTAGGAATACTGCTCTACATAGAAATGTGTATTTCTGTGCCTAAAAAGGATTGTTTTACAAAATAAATCAGTGTGAAAACGAGAATGTGTGTTCTAAAAGAATTAGGAATGTCTGCGTGAGTCTCCTCATTTTCGTCTGCAGGCTTTTTTCAAACAGAAAAGAAAAAATGGGTATTATTTAACTTCTACTGTGCTTTGTTTTAGTTGTGGTATGCTAGTTCAAGTCTTGGGGGACAAACCTGGGACATGATTATACAATAAAAACACTTTATATGAGTGTTTCCAAAATCCATTCCAACCTATTGTCCATGTATGGTGACATATGGTGACGAATGTTGACACGGCACAGTCACGTATTAGGTACCTTGTATAAACTCTAAATTTACCGGCATTGTCTGGAGCAATGAAAGCATACTTCAGCCCAGAAGTGGTGTTGTAGAGTTTATGACTTAAAATTTAGCACTAGTTTTCTATTTTCCCTAATGTTAATTGCAAGCCCACATGCCTTGATTTTCCCCTAACAATAGGAAAAGCTTTAGAAGACCAAACTGTTAACTTTATATCATTTATTATGAATGAACTTCTTTGAAAGAAGATTGTGTGTGAAAAATCATGGGTTGCCGCATAACATACCACCCTAAAACTTTTTGGTTTAAAGCAAAAACAAGCCTTCATTTTGCTCACAAACCAGCAACATGAGCAGTGTTCAGAAGGATGTCTTACCCCAGGGAGTGACAGCTGGGATAGCTGGACTGAGCTGGAGCGTGCATTCCCAAGGTGGCTCACTCACATGGCTGGCAAACTGGTATTGGCTGTCAATCTGTCCAGCCAGGGACCTCAATTCCTTGTCACACAAGACGTTTCACAGAGCTGCTTGGGCTTCCACACAACATGACAACTGATGTCCAAGAACAAGTATTCTAAGAGACGAGAAGTAAAACTACCAATCTACTAAAATCTTGACCAGAAAAACCATACAACTTCACTTCTGCTGGTAGATAGCACTGACTTACCTAGGTCCCAGTGGAAGGAACACAGAACCCCACTTCGTGATGAGACAAGCCTCAAAGAATTTGTGGCCATCTTGAATGTGTCACAAATGGTCTATTCACTTACACAGAGTATAGATTTTGAGATAATGATATTTTGAGTCTTCTTTGGGCACATGTTTTTCTTCCTAAGATCTTCCTAATTTGGGGCACCTGAGGAGGGTTCAGTCAGTTGAGTGTCCAATTCTTGATTTCCACTCAGGTCATGATCTCGTAGGTTCATGAGTTCAAGCCCGACTTCAGGTTCTGCACTGACAGCGTGGAGCCTGCTTGGGATTCTCTCTCTGCCCCTCCCATGCTCATGCTCTCTTTCAAAAGTAAATAAATAGGGGCGCCTGGGTGGCGCAGTCGGTTGAGCGTCCGACTTCAGCCAGGTCACGATCTCGCGGTCCGTGAGTTCGAGCCCCGCGTCAGGCTCTGGGCTGATGACTCGGATCCTGGAGCCTGTTTCCGATTCTGTGTCTCCCTCTCTCTCTGCCCCTCCCCCGTTCATGCTCTGTCTCTCTCTGTCCCAAAAATAAATAAAAAAACGTTGAAAAAAAAATTAAAAAAAAAAAAGTAAATAAACATTAAAAAGTTAATAAAATTAAAAGTGTTCTTAATTTGGAAGTTAAATCGAAAACAAAAGAAAAAAGAAAGAAAAACTAAATATACTCACAAATAAAAAAAAATACAGTGAGGAATCTGAATACCAACATCATGCAACTAAAAGTATGTCTGTAATTGAGCAAACAGCAACAAATTTTCAATGGGTCATGTAGTAAGCCTATTCCCATAAGGCCAAAATAAATACAACATATCATGAGGCAAAACAACCAAATTCTTAGCATTCTTTTGTCATGGTGGAAATGCATAGATGTCTAAATACAGCTAGAGTAAACTTAAAATATAAGATTAAATGTGTACAACTATCAACACAGAAATACCTATATGCCTATGTTTCCTCAATAATAAGTTTCTTTTATTTGATTAATTTGTTTTAATTTGTTTTCATTTTTGTTTTTCATATTGAATTATCCAGAAAATTTTCCCTCAAGTCTCTATGCAAACTGACCTTTAGGGTACAAACTAATTCAGGAAAACATTTTAGATGAACTTTGTACCAGATATAAAGGAAGAAAAGGACAGTAAAAATTGGAATTTGAAGGAGTGATTCCTTCCTAACTTAGAAGAGATAAAAATGTATATTAATATTAGCAATATTTGAGGTAGAAATTAGAAGACATAAAAATGTATTAATATGGAAAATATTTGAGGTAAAAATATATCATCCTTTGTTGCCGTGTTGCATTTAACTATGTAGACCAACTAAGAAATAACATTCTTACATCACAGGCAAAAGTTTACATCCTAAACAATAAGGTGGGTGTTCTGGTTTGTTTTGTCACTGATTTTCAAATCCATTGGTAATGTTTTGACCTAAAGTTCAGCTTGACAGCCAGTTGGCAAAACATTTTTTAAATTTCACAAACACACAGAATCTAAGGGAAACCAATCACTTCAAGCAGTAAGTTAATGGTAGAGAATATTTTACAAGTGACATTTCAAAGATATACATTATTTTAACTATTATATTGTTGAAGTAATTAATTTGTAGTAAAAAAAAGTTGGTCCGAATCACTGCACATATGTCTCAGATGCAATCAGCTACCTCCCTCTTCTGGCCAAAGGTGGAGAGAGGTCTAATTTTTACTGTTGAATCCGAGCAGGATTATCTTCACGATCAGCTCTAAAATCAGGTCTTACACAATGAAAATTTACTCCACTTCCCATCAGCAAGATAAAAATGTGATTTGCCTCAGAAATCATAGGTTAAAATATCGAGAAATTATTTGATAGAAGAGGCCACTGAGCTTTTCATTTGTAAGAATTTTTGTGGTGGTAAGTGATTTAAGTGTGTTTGCCCAACAGCCTTTAGAATAAGAAACGATGGGTTTCAGTGCTTTGAGGTCACTTGGGGTTAATATATTTTGATTGTCAACTAAAATTATTCATAGATAGTGGAATGAGCATTGGTGGTTCTTACAGGGAAGAATGAGAAATTATAAAGATAAACTCCAGAGATTTCTACCATAGATTCAAGAATGAAACGCAATTTCTCTTCATGATCTTGCTAAGCCTTGCAAGTGTTATGAAGGGCAACTACAAGATTAAATTGTCAGATTTATAAATTCAAAACTACTTCCCTTAATTGGGATAATTTAAATAATTTAAATTTCCCTGTAGGTCCTTCAGTTTTGGACACACACAAAACTATAAATTACAGAAAATTTTAAGAGACAATAAACTGTCACAAAAAGGCTTTGACTAATTTATGTCATTATAAATCTGTATGCATAAGAGCCATATTTATAGAAAAATATCACTCCATATTTCTTTCAAAGGAATAAAGCCTAGAATAATAAATTATATTAAAATTAAGATTCGTAGACATATATGTTTTGAAATACTGATGAGAAACATAAAGCAACACAAGGCACAGAACTTACCAATTAGAGAATATATGAATGCAAGTAGTAACTAATATTCAAATCCTGCTATCTTGTCTTTAGGTTCTAAAAATTAAATTTAAAAGCTCTCAGTCAGCATGAATAAATGAATTATTAAAAACTAACAAAGATGAACTTGCACTGGTATTCAAGGAATAATGATAAGGAATTAAATACATCCAAGTTGCCTTCCTCACATTTTATAAATATAAACACTCAGTATTTTAAAATATTCCTAATTACAAGAGATTTCTCAGTTCCTCTGATGACCCAAAACAAAATAAGTTGTCAAGAGGATTCTATGCAATTAAAAAATAGGTAACCTTTTATTTTCCTTAATTGCACCAACTACAATTAAGAAAAGGCATCATGAAAAAATCATCATTATCACTGCATAAGTCCATAGTGACTAGGAGATAAATGGTGTTCCGGAGTTATGGAAGGCACAACTTGCCTTACTATATGCAGAAGCCCCGTTCCAACCACTCCCACATCCCAAAATGCATTAGTAGGTCCTTTATGCAGAACTCGCAAAGTGGTAGTTGGAAAGCTAGACATAAAAGTCTAAAACACTCACTTCAAGAAGTTGGGCTCAATTTGAACTGAGACAGAGATTCTCTAGGAGAGAATTGCGCTGTGCCCTTGCCCAAAGGGGAGACATTAAGTGTGTTGTCCCTCATCCCCAGCCAGAAAAACAGCCCATCCATCAGTAGGGCCATTTGGAGATTAGGAGGCACAGAGGGCTGGTGTCTGATTTAAGCTCAGGAAATCTAAAAAGTGAGACCCAATGACTGGTTACCTACCCTGATGGTGAACAATAGAAACATTTTTCCATTGGTAATGGCCTGGTCTCCCGGAACACATCTGGACAAAGAATGTATGAAGTTTTCCCCATGAACCATATGAGGTCTACTCAAGAAACAGAGCCAGGCTGAGGGTGTCTTAGATCTTGCCTATGTAAATCCTCCTGGAGCAGAGAGCATAGCAGAAAGAACTTGGAGGTTGACACTGCTAATAAAATGAAATCTTATCAGGTTCCCCAAAAACACCCAGAAAAAAAGGTAGCCAATTTCTGTGGTTACTAGATCAGGAGATGACCTTGTGCAGACAGATGAATTTGTAGGGAAATATAGATACTCAGTCTTGTAGACTAGAGCTTTCCAGTGATTCAGGGGATGAAGGAGGGTCTCTCACACAAAAGTCCCATAAGAAAGAGGATTCCTTTAGGCCCAAGAGGTCACTAAAGAAACAGGGGGAAGAGCATTAACTTTGAATAAGCTAGAACATCTGGATTTTACCACCGAACATATTAAAAATTGAATCAAGACTTTTTACAAAACTAGAATCGTGTTATATTAAGGGAACATGTCTTGATTTTTTTTCTCCAATGATTTAACAACAACAACAACAAAAAAAAAAATCCCATCTATTTCTAGCTCATAGTTGGATATAGTTCATGTGATAATGACCAGTTTGCCTTTAATGGTGACTGAGGGATCCAAACTCATTCCATCATGTAGCTCCATCACCTTTGGAGAACTTTGCTTCTAGCCATGCAGTTGAGGAACAAAATAGCATGGAGAGTGGGTTGGTTTATTACTCAGGGTTCTCCAGAGAAACAGAACCAATTGTATATACATATATATACATATACATAAATACAAAGAGAGAGAGAGAGATTTACTTTAAGGAACTGACCAACACAATAACTGGGGCTGACACGTTCAAAATCTGCAGGATAGGAAAGGAAACAACTTTAAAGGGTTCTTATTAGACTCAAAATATGGTTTGTGGACCAGCAACATTAATAATCTATTAGAAATGCAGGGAAAAGTGGGCAGCAACATGAAAAAGAATGAAACTGGACCGCTTTCTTATACCATACCCAAAAATAAATTCAAAGTGGATTAAAGACCTAAATGTGAGACAGGAATCCATTAAAATCCTAGAGGAGAAATAGGCAGTAATCTCTGACATTGGCTGTAGCAACTTCTTTCTGAATATGTCTCCAGAGGCAAGGGAAACAAAAGCAAAAATAAACTATTAGGACTTCATCGAAATAGAAAGCTTTTCTGCACAGCAAAGGAAACAATCATCAAAACTAAAAAGGCAACCTACAGAATAGGAGAAGATGTATGCAAATTACATATCTGGCCGACAGACTCATAAAAAGATGCACAACGTCACACATCATCAGGGGAATACAAATCAAAACCTACAGTGAGATATCACCCCACACCTTCCAGAAAGGCTAAAATCAACAACACAAAACAACAGGTTTTGGCAAGGATGTGGAGAAATGGGAACCCTCTTGTACTGTTGGTGGGGATGCAAACTTGTGGAAACTCTGGAGAACAGTATGGGGGTTTCTCAAAAAGTTAAAAATAGAACTAACCTAAGATCCAGCAATTGCACTCCGATTATGGAAAGAGTGTAAGCATCCATCAATTAATGATGAATGGATAAAGAAGAGGTGCCATATATATACATATATATATATATATATGTATATATATATACACACACACACACATATATATATCTCCATACACACACAATGAAATATTACTCAGCCATAAAAAAGAATGAGATCTTTCCATTTGCAATGAAATGGATGTAACTAGAGAGTACTATGCTAAGCAAAGTAAGTCTGTCAGAGAAAGACAAATACTGTATGATTTCACTCATATGTGGAATTTAAGAAACAACAAAAAAAATGAGTCTAATGAAAAAAAAGAGAGAGGCGAACCAAAAAACAGACTTAACTATAGAGAACAAACTGGCGGCTACTAAAGAGGAGGTGGCTGAGTGGATGGATTAAATAGGTGGTGGGGATTAAGGAGCGCAGGTGTTGTGATGAGCATCAGGTGTCATATGAACGTGTTGAATCACTAAATTGTACACCTGAAACCAATATTACACTGCATGTTGACTAACTGGAATTTAAACAAAAACTTAAAAAATAAAAAAGGAAATGTAGACTACTCCAGATCTACTACATCTCAATCTTCACTTTAACAAAATTCCCTTAAGTAATCTACATGCACATTAAAGTTTAAAAATGCCGTCATTCTAAAAATACTGATTCAAAGGGACACATGCTCCCCATTATCAACAATAACCAAATTATGGAAAGAGCCCAAATGTCCTTTGACTGATGAATGGATAAAGAGGTGGCATATATAGAGAAACACATATATACATATAAATATACACACATATGTATATGTATACACACACACACACACACACACACACACGTGTGTGAGGAGAAGGCAGAGTCTCTGTCTCCCTCTTTCTCTCTGTCCCTCCCCTGCTTGCACTCTGTCTCTCTCTCTCTCAAAAATAAATAAACTTTAAAAACAAATTAAAAGCAGGTTGCCCAGATGAAACATTTTGTAAGACTGGTATACAGAAAAAGGAAATTGAAAAACCATTATTCAAATGTCTATTCGTTTCTAGGCATTTTGCTGTAAAAAGGGAGAGAAGCTGGATACAAGTACTAACTTACTGGACCTCTTCGTGATTAATAATGTTCCCCAACAATACGTGTTTCTCAGTGGGGATGCTTTTGGCATTTGGGGAAAGAACTGGAGCTTACTGTGAGGGAATGGCCCACACACTGCAGGATTTTAACATCCCTGGCACCCACTAACTAAATGTCAGCAGTAACCCCTTCTGTCACTATGACAATACCCCCACATACCTACAGATATAAGGCGTAACATCCTTATTGGAAATCCACTGAGCTCGTTTTTCCAGAGCAAAAGCAACACAATTTCAAATTCAAAATTGGACAAACTTCTACAGATTTGATTTTAGTCATTTTACGTTTTCTTTTTTCACATTAAGTTTTTAATGCATTTTATTTGGGGGTAAGGTATTAAATAGAATTGGAAAATTGTATTTTCCTTATGGCTTCTTCCAGCACCATTTTGAAGAAATATCTTTTCTTCAGTGACCAAAAAATCCATTTCGTTCACAAGGTAAATTATTTGCCATGTTTAGATTTGTCTATGCATTTCTTTCCTATTTTACATGTCTTGTCTATCCCTGCACAATCTTACTGTTTAAACTATTAGAACCCTAGAATGCTTAATTTCTAGTAAGCCAATGACTGCCTTAACAACCCTAAATCACAATTATCTTTGCTATCCTTGCTTGTTGGTTCTTCCTGTGACTTTAAAAATAGCATTGCCAAGTCTGGGGAAAAAAATCTCATTAAAATTTGATTAAAATAGAGGTGTCTGGGTGGCTCAGTCGGTTGGGCGTCCAACTTTGGCTCAGGTCATGATTTCACGGATCGCGGTTGTGGGTTCGGGCCCTGTGTCGGTCTCTGTGCTGACAGCTCAGAGCCTGGAGCCTGCTTTGGATTCTGTGTCTCCCTCTCTCTCTGCCCCTCCCCCGTTGGCACTCTGTCTCTCTTTGTCTCTCTGTGTCTCAAAAATAAACATTAATATTTTTTAATTTTGATGAAAATACAGGGGTTATAAATAAACCCCTGTATAAATACAGGGGTTATAAATACGAAATTTATAAGCTAATTTGGAAAAAGTATAATCTTTACAATAATAGGTCTTTCCTATCAGCAATATGGTATATTTCCACATCGAAGACTCTCCTTTTAACTCCTTCAGTGAAGTTTAAAATGTTTCCCATACAGTTTCTATATATATTTGCTGGCTAACACCCAGTTTTTTTTTTTTTTTATTTTTTTTAACATTTTTATTTATTTTTGAGACAGAGAGAGACAGAGCATGAACGGGGGAGGGTCAGAGAGAGAGGGAGACACAGAATCTGAAACAGGCTCCAGGCTCTGAGCTGTCAGCACAGAGCCCGACGCGGGGCTCGAACCACGGACTGCGAGATCATGACCTGAGCCGAAGTCGGACGCTTAACTGACTGAGCCACCCAGGCGCCCCTGACACCCAGTTTATGTTTGGTATTGAATTAAGATTTTTTATCATGTTTTCAAACTAATGATTTCTAATTAGTTAGTGTTTACACATTTACACATAACGAATATATTATACCGGTATAATAGCTTATAGAAATTTTCAGATGACAATGCATATCATTGGTCAATGATAACTTTCTCTCCTTTCTTTTGATCATCATGTTTCTTTCTTTTTAAGATAAAAGAATATTTGTGGGAATGCAAGCTGGTGCAACCACTCTGGAAAACAGTATGGAGGTTCCTCAAAAAACTAAAAATAGAACTACCCTATGACCCAGCAAATGCACTACTAGGCATTTATCTAAGAGATACAGGTGTGCTGTTTCAAAGGGACACATGCACCCCCATGTTTATAGCAGCACTATCAACAATAGCCAAAGTATGGAAAGAGTCCAAATGTCCATCGATGGATGAACAGATAAAGAAGATGTGGTGTATATATACAATGGAGTATTACTCAGCAATCAAAAAGAATGAAACCTTGCCATTTGCAGCTACGTGGATGGAACTGGAGGGTATTATGCTAAGCGAAATTAGTCAGAGAAAGACAAAAATCATATGACTTCACTCATATGAGGACTTTAAGAGACAAAACAGATGAACATAAGGGAAGGGAAACAAAAATAATATAAAAACAGGGAGGGGGACAAAACAGAAGAGACTCATAAATATGGAGAACAAACTGAGGGTTGCTGGAGGGGTTATGGGAGGGGGGAGGGGCTAAGTGGGAAGGGGCTTTAAGGAATCTACTCCTGAAATCATTGCTTCACTATATGCTAACTAATTTGGATGTAAATTTAAAAAAATTAAAAATGAAATTAAAAAAATAAAGAAAGAATAAAAACAATGTAAAACAAGGGACCAGCAATAGAAGAAGGAATAAGGATGAGAAGGAACACAGATTGCTCTACTGGGTACCACCAAACCCAGTAATGAAGGGACTGTGCTCATCTTGGGGAATCTTCTTCCAGGGAGCTTCAGTAGTTCTGTTATTTGGGGTAACTAATTTTCTATAAAATTTAGTGAGTATGACCTCACCAAGAAATACAAAACCAGAAATGAAAACTCAATCCACATCTTTTACTGCAAATAACTAAGTCAAAGAAGGAAGCATATTGAGATTTCAAAATGAGATTCCAAATTGGCAAAATTGTACTTTATCTCATAACCAGATGATATAGACTTGTAAAGGCATGTGCTGCATAATTTTTTACTTACTCCATTAAGACCAACATTTCATACAAATGATAATATTTATTCAACCATTCTGTCTTTATGCCAATATCATTTTTAAAAAGTCGATCTGAGGTTGAAGTAAAAAAAAATAGATGTTAATGAAAAAATGAATGGCAATTATATTCAGATACATTTGAAAAATTAATACATTTATTTATATTGTGCTTATAACTGAAATTATTTTGCCTTCATTATTTTATACAGTTTTCATAAACATGTTTGTGCAATTCACAGAAAAAATAAATAAATAAAATACTCAGAAGATTGTACACTACATGTTAACTAACCAGAATCTAAATAAAAACTTGAAATGAAAAATAAACAAAAAAACAAAAAAAAATTTAAAAATTTTGAAAGAAAAAATAAATAAAATAAAATAAAATACTCAGAACACAGAGGTGGGAATGGAAGGAGGAAAAACTAAATAAAAGTGGTCAAAAGATACAAACTCCTAATTATAATATACATAAATACTAGGGATGTAATGTACAATCTGATGACTGTAGTTAATACTGTTGTATGGTATATTTGAAAGTTTTTAAGAGAGTAGAACCTAAAAATTCTTGTCATTAGGAAAAAAATCTTTTTAAATATTTTTCTTTCTTTTTCTATCTATATGATGAGTATTAATTAAACTTATTGTGGGAATCATTTCATAATATATGTAAGTCAAATCATTATGCTATACATCTTAAACTCATATAGTGCTATGTCAATTATATCTCAATAAACTATATAAAAAGAAAAAAGAAAAGAATATTTGTAAATATAAGCATCATTTTCTTGTTTCTGACTGTAATAGAAATGCCATTAACTATAATGATGACTATTACTGGTTTGGGACATACTTTATAATATTAAGGAAGAATCTATATAATTTATTAGGAGTTTTTGTGAACAAATAGCTGTTCATGTTTTACCTATTGATGGGATGAATTATATAAACAGACTACCAAATATTTAACCACCCATGAATTCCAGGAATAAATCCTCAGTCACAACATATTATTGTTAACTGTTATATTTTTATTGCGTTTTTATCTCTATGCATAAATAAATTTGGCCTACATATTTTTTTCTTTGAGTAATTTTTGTCAGGTAACAAGATTGTGCCATCTTTGTAACACAAACAGAGATGTTTTCTATTTTTTATATCCTTAGGAACATTTTAAAAACTAATGGATTTAATGTGTCCTTAAGGAATTAAAAAACAGGTTGCTTATGCAATCACCTCGGCTTGATGTCTTTTTTAATGTACTTGTTTAAATTTAAAAAATCTTAAAATCTTATTAATCATTCAAAAGTTTCCTCTTTTTTCCTTGAATCAAGAAATTATATATTTACATTTGTATTTATTTCCTTGACAATCACCCAATTTATTAAAATATTGTACTAGTACACATTAAAGCTTTTACACCTCTCCATATGATAAACTGCTGGTTACCTATCAATATCCATTGCTTCCTCTCCTTTATTATATTTTGTTAGACGTAGCCTTGTACTCAGCTAAAAATGCTTAATCTCCCAGTCTCCTTTGCGATTAGGATTAGCCTTGCCACGCATTTCTGGTCAATGAAAAGCCAATGGAGAGTTCTCCCTTTCCAAATCAAAACATACAACCTCATAAAGATAAAGCTTTTAACTTTCTCCCTCCTTCCTGCCTGGACTGCTGATACAATGCCCAGATGTGCACCCACAAACTTGTGACCATGAGGGTGATAGCCACAGAGAAAGAATAGCAAAATAGGAAGTTATAAGAAGTCCCAGTGCTTTGTTCCTTTCAGTTTTATTAAGACATGATTGACATACAGCACTGTGTAAGTTTAGGGCATACAGCATAATGACTTTACTCACATATATAGGAAAAGAACCATCACAGTAAGTTTGGTTAACATCCATCATCTCCTATACATACAAAAAGGCAAAAAGCAAGAGAAAAACGTATTTTTCCTTGTGATGAGAACTTTTAGGATCTACTCTCTAAGTAACTTTTAATGTACCATACAGCAGTGTTAACCAAAATTTTCTGTTGTACATGACATCCCCAGCGCTTATTTATCTTATAAAGCGAAGTTTGTACCTTATGACCACCTTCATCCAATTACCCCATGCCCCACCTCCTGCCTCTGGTAGCCATAAACTTGGTCTCTTTTTTTATAAGTGAGATCATGCAGTATTTGTCTTTCTCTGTCTCAGTTCACTTTGCATAATGCTCTCAAGGTCAATCCATGTTGTCACAAATGTTAGAATTTCCTTCTTTTTTATGCATGTGGTAGGCCACGCAGTTCTCGTGTTTGATGTAGTCGTGAGCTGACTTTACAGCTCTGTACTTCTTCTTTCTAGGGCTCTTGTTGCATGGGGAAAATATAATTCTTACTTATTCTATAGAAGACATGATTATTTGCATCAAATACAGTTCTAAATGATGTACTCTCTACCGGTAGCTCAGAACTGACTTTTATAAAGTGTATACAAAATGCCCCCTACTGCCCCCATATCCGCACGTTATATGTTTATCATGTAAAATCTCCACAACTGTCCTATGAAGTAGGTGTTAATATTCTCCTAACTTTATGACAGAAGGAACAGATAGCTAATAGCTCACAGTGATAAAATTTAAAGGCAGCAAATGTAACTTCAAATCCCAAACTCAACAATTCTGTATATAAAGCTATCAGCACAATATCTGGTCCATATAAGTGTTCAATGAGTGGGTGAAGTTGTTGATATTAATATACTGTAATCATTTTATCATTAGATTTACAACAACAGAGATACCATCTTTTGGTATCCCTATCAGTCTTGCTAGAGGTTCATCTATTAATTAGACATTTTCAGAAAATAGCTTTTGAAATATTTTTATCAGTTCAACTCTGTTTCTATTTTATAATTCATTAATTTTTGCTCCCACATTTTTAATCCCTGCTATTCCTTTATTTTTGTATTTTTATATGGTTTCAAATTTATTTACTCAATTTTAAGGATATTTTATAATGAAGCTAGTAAGAGCAATACACTTTCTTCTTTGCTTTTAATTTTTTTAATGTTTATTTATTTTTGAGAAAGAGACAGAATGTGAGTGGGAGAGGGGAAAAGACAGGCTGAGACATAGAATCTGAAGCAGGCTCCAGACTCTGAGCTGTCAGCACAGAGCCCAACATGGGGCCCAAACTCATGGACCATGAGATCATGACCTGAGCCAAAGTCAGATGCTTAATCGACTGAGACACCCAGGAGCCCCATTTTCTTCTAAAGTATGTTTTGGATATCATATATATTCAATGATATATTCAATTCTCTTTTTTTTTCTTTTTGACTTAATAATGATTAGGAGAAACCAAGTAAAGCTGATTTTTTTGATGATCAAGTTGTAGTTTTCGTTGGAATTAAATCTTGGTTACTAATTTTCGTTTTAACTAGATTATGAAAAATATGTTTATTCTTTGGGGAATTTATTAAGATATTTCTTTCTGGCCTCACAAATTATCAATTTTTATGAAAGCCCAAATGATGTAGAGAGAGGCCCATTTCCTTTTGTCAGTTACAAAGTTCCACACATATCTATTAAATTAACCTTACCAATAGTATTCCCTTGATCCTCTATGTATTTACTTGATCACATAAAGTGGGAAAGACAGTCAAAATCTCTGACTAAAATGTTTCCATCATTTCTTCCTTGCATTTTGATAATTTTACTTTGTATGTTTTGAGAATAGATTATTCAGCACATAAAGATTAATGTTATAGTTATCATTGTGTATTGTGCGCTTTTGCAATATAAAGGGGTTCTCTTTATTCTGTGTGATTATTTTAGCCTTTGTCTGATTTTAATGGACCTTTTCATTGTCCCACAAATAAGCTCTGTACCCCTTAGGAATCACTCCCCACTTCCCGGTCTCCCCATCCCCTAGAAATCACAATATATCTTCTGTCCCTATGAGTTTGTTTATTCTGAACATTTCATACAAATAAAATCATACAATAGGTGGCCCTTGCTCCCGGCTTCTTTCACTAAGCATAATGCTCATTTTAATATTTCAAGCAGCCCTGATTTCTTTTTTGTTCATTTCTTTTCATTTGCCTGATTCGATTTGAGTCCTTTGTTTTTAATGCATTCATTTTTGTTCTTATAAATATTATGTTTCTTCTTACTTTGGTCCTCTTGTTCTGTGTTTTCTGTTTTTAAGCATCTTTTGCTATTTGTTTGCTTTTTTCTTTTCTACACAGACAGCGTTTGTCTTCTTTTTGGTCCACTTCTTTCCAAAGGTGTTTTTCTTATTTTTAATTCAATTAGTGATTGTTCGGAATATCTTAATTTCTATTTATCTAATTGTCAGAATGACCTATTTAAGTCTTCTTATTTGAGAAATCTTCCCTCCACCAGTTTCAGTCTTTATAAATATTATGTCAGATTTTAAGTCCGGGTTTTCATTACGTTATAGGCATACTTCAGAGATACTGCACCTTTGGTTCCAGACCATCACAATAAAGTTAATATCGCAATAAAGCAAGTCAAGTGAACTTTTTGGTTTCCCAGTGCATATAAATGTTTATACTCTACAGAAGTCTACTAAGTGTGCAAAGGGTGTTGCCTAAAAAAAAAAAAAAATACATAACTTATTTTAAAAATACTTTATTGTTACAAAACGCTAACCATCATCTGAGCTTTCAGTGCATAATAATTGATCACCAGATCACCATAACAGATATAATAATAATGAAAAGGTTGGAAATGTTGCAAGAATTACCAAAATGTGGCACAAAGACCTAACGTGGCACAAAGACAGATAGAATTGTCAATGCGCGCAGGCTACAAGCTTTTAATTTGTTTTTAAAAAACCAGTCTCAGGGTGTCTGGATGGCTCAGTCAGTTGAGCAACCAACTTCAGCTCAGGTCTTGATCTCACGGTTCGTGAGTTCGGGCCCGCATCAGGCTCTGTGCTGACAGCTCCGGGCCTGGATCCTGCTTCCAATTCTGTGTCTCCCTCTCTATCTGTCGCTCCCCTACATGCGCTCTGCCTCTCAAAAATAAAGAAAACTAAATTTTAAAAAATTAAATAAATAAATAAATAAATAAATAAAAACCCAGTCTCTGTGAAGTAAAATAAACGGAAGCACGACAAAATGAGATATGCCTGTATCACTGTTGAATTTTTCATCGATCTTTCAGGAGCAGGTTTTTACATCTTACGCTAGATTACATTTCGGGGTTTTTTTACAATCTTACATTATCCAAAATTGCTCCGAGATATGGTGTGTGTTCACATCGTGATCACTCTCCTGATGAATTTTCACCAACTGCATTTGGCAAGAATACATCTTCAAAGTCATAAATTACCTTGCCATTTGAAAATATGTGTGGGCCTTTCTGCCTCAGCATTGGGTACATTTTCTCCTAACTTTTTATACCATGGCAGAGGAATTTGAGTCAGTTTGGTCTGAGCTGATTGTCTTAAAATATTCATTTTTTATTAAGATATAATTAACATACCACAAAATTGCACCATTTCAAGTAATAAGTCACTAGTTTTTAGTGTAGTCACACGTTTGTACAACCCTCACTACTATCCAATCCCAAAGCCTTTTCATTGTCCCGAAGATAAACGCTGTACCCATTAGGAATCTTTCCCTTCTTCCTCCTTCTCCTCATCCCCTGGAAATCATAATATATCTTCTGTCTCTATGAATTTGTTTTTTCTGAACACTTCATATAAGTAAAATCATGCAATAGGTGGCCCTTGTGCCTGGCTTCTTTTTTTTCTTTCTTTCTTTCTTTTTTTTAATGTTTATTTTTGAGAGAGAGACAGAACTTGATGGGGGAGAGGCAGAGAGAGAGAGAGGGAGACACAGAATCTGAAGCAGGCTCCAGACTCCGAGCTGTCCACACTTAGCCTGATGCACAGCTCAATCCCACCAACCGCGAGATCATGACCTGAACCAAAGTCGGATGCTCAACCGACAGAGTCACCTGGGTGGCCCCCCTTTTTTTTTATTTCTTTTACTGTGGCTTCTTTCACTAAGCATAATGCTTACAAGGTTTATCCATGCTGTAGCACATATCAGTGCTTCATGTCTTTTTATGACTGAATAATCCATTTTATGGCATTAATACATTTTGTTTATCCATTCATCATTTGATGAACATTTGTGGCATTTCCACTGTTTGACTCTTATAAATAACGCTGCTATGAATATTCATGTATAAGTTTTTGTGTAATCATGTACTTTCACATTTCTTGGATATACACCTAGGAATAGAATTTGCTGGGTCATGTGGTATCTCTTGTTTAAAGTTAAAGAATGGCCAGACTGTTTTCCAAAATGTCTGCACCATTTTACACTGCAACCAGCAAGGTATGAATGCTTTTCACTTTCTCATCCACATGTGTCAATTTCTGTATATTTATTTGTTTATTTGTATGTTCTTACAGCCATTCTAGTGGGTGTGGAGGGATGGTTCACTGTGGTCTTGATTTACATTTGCCAAATGAAATTAAGCATCTTTTCAAGTCCTGAATGATCATCTGTACATCTTCTTTGCAGAGATTCAAAACCTTTGTCCATTATTTAATTGGATTATTAGCTTTTATTGTTGTTCTAAGAGTTATTTGTATATTTGTATACTAAATCCTTATCAGATACATGATTTTCAAATATTTTATCTCATTCTGCCCTTCCTTGGTAGTGTCCTTTGATGTGTAAGTTTTTGATTTTGATGAAGTCTGACTGACTTATTTATCCTTTGACTGTGTTTTGATGTCCTATCTAAGAAACTATTGCCCAGTTTAAGATCAAGAAGATATGCATGTAAATTTTCTTTTAAAAACATTATAATTTTAGCTTTTGTATTTAGGTCATTGATCCATTCAGAGTCAATTTTTGTATATGGTGGGAGATAGGCATACAAAACACATATGTGGATACCCACTTGTCACAGAACCATTTTTTGTAAAGACTGTGCTTTCCAAGTTGAATACTCTTGGCACCCTTGTTGAAAATCAGCTGGCCACATGTGAGGGTTTATTTCTGGACTCTAAACACTATTCCATTGAACTATTTTTGTTTATTCTTACGCCTGTATCATATTGTCTTCATTATCCTCACTTTGTAATCGGTTTTGAAATCAGTAAATTGAATCCTCCAGCTTTGTTCTTCTTTCTCAATTTTATTCATTCATTCATTCATTCATTCATTCATTTATTTGGCTATCCATTGCTTCTTGCAATTCCACATGAATGTTAGGATCAGCCTATCTGTTGCTTGCTTGCTTTCTTTCTTTCTTTCTTTCTTTCTTTGTTTTAAGAAGAAAAAAAGCAGTTAAAATTTCGATACTGATAATTCTGCAGATGAATTTAGGGTATGCTGCCATCTGAACAATATTAAGTCTTCCGATCCATGAACAAAGGCTGTGTTTCCATTTATTTCATGTCTTTCAGCAATTGTTAAAGTATCTTGAATGTCTTCCAATGCTTTACAGGTTTCAAAGTATAAGGCTTGTACTTCCTTGACTACATTTATTGCTGAGTACCTTTGTCTTTTTGGTGCCGTTACAAATGGGATTGTTTTCTTAATTTATGGATAATCCATGGCTAGGATATAAAATTACAAATGAATTTTGTATAATGGTTATATATCCTGCAACTTTCCAAACACATTTATTATGCCTAGTAGTTTCTCATGGATTTTTATGGCTTTCTATAAGTTAGGTCATGTCATCTGGAAATAGAAATAATTTTACTTCTTCCTTTCCAATCTGGGTAACTTTATTTCTTTTTTTGCCACGTACCTCTGAATAGAATTTCCAGTACAATGTTAAATAGAAGTAGTGAGAGTGGACATCCTTGTCTTGTTCCTGACCTCAGGGGGAAAGTTTTTCAGTCTTTCATCAGTAAGTATTATGTTAGCTATGGGTTTTTGTTTTTGTTTTTGTTTTTGTTTTCATAGATGCTCTTTATCAGGTTGTGCAAGTTCCATTCTATTCCTAGGCTTTTGAATGTTTTTTTTTTTTAATCATGAAAGAATGTTGGATTTTGTTGAATATTTTTTCTGCGTTTATTGAGATAATCATGAAATTGGTGTACTACATTAATTGATGTTCATATATTGAACCAACTTTGCATTCTTGGAATAAATTCCATTTTGCCATGGTATATAATCCTTTTCATAGGCTACTGGACTTTGTTAGTATTTTTGAAGATGATCTTTCTGAGTTTAGTTTAAATATTCCAAGGCTCTTTATAGCAGAGTGTGTAAGACCCAAGACTAAGGATTTGGTTCATGTCCTTGACCCTGTCACTTAATTACTGTGAAAATTTAGTTCCTATTTTCTCCAAACCTCATTTATTCCATCTGTAAAGTGACGGCAATAACAGTATCTATGGCACAGAGATGTTTTAAGGAAAAATAAATTAAGTTTCCAAAGCACTTAGACCAAGTCCATTATATGTGATTAATGCTAGCTACCACTTTATCATTCTTTTTTTACCTGAGTTTTTTTTTTTTTTTAAACAAAGTGATGTGACATTTTACTCCACTCTGTGGACAAGTCTCCTTTACATTTATTTTGCCTATAGCATGGCAAATATACACATATGCTTTTCTTCAGCTAAATAAAGTTACTTATTATGTTTCTCATTGTTACTTCTGTTGCATTTGGGCCACTCTCTTTCAAACGTTCGTTTTACATTGGCCTTTCTGTTTCATCATCCTGTCTTTTATTCTCAACCTATTCTCATCATATACTATTCAATTCCTGATTCTTCCTCAGTAAAAATCTTTATTGTGACATACTTCTACTTCCCTAGTTCCATGTCATTTTCACTACAAAATTAAAGTATAAGAAATAATTATTCTCATTTTATTGATGAGACGTTAAGTAATTTGTCTTGCATTGAAGTTAGTCACTGATCTAAGGAAACAATATAAGTCCTTCTAACTTTTAAATAAAAGTATTTTTTCCACTTGGGCTTCCACATTTTGGACTCTTTCCCAGTTTTCCATTGAGTCCAATATAATAATGTAACATTTAACAGAATTGAACTCTTATGGTAAGTAAATCGAAAAAGAAAATGTAAAGCATTGTTCAAATACTATACAAGGTCAAAAGAGAGAAAGCAGAGTCATTTTTAACAACTACATGGAAAATTTGAGTTGGATTATAGTATCAAATAGCATAGATAGAAATGAATAGCAGTTCATAGAGTAGACCCACAGCTTAGAGAAAAGATATTTGAAATCCTTCCTTTTTGTGTATAAATCACACATATAAGTTCAATAGTTAATGGACTACAATACACATGAACTAATTCATTTTCTAGTTTCCTAATAATTCATTTTCTACATACTTCAACATATCCGTAACCTAGTTTAGAGTTTATTTTTAATTTAGCTTTCAAAAATTACTAACATGTTTTAACTGCCAATCTGCTAATGTCAAGATTTATGTCAAGAATTATGGACCTAATTTCTGTATTCATGTATCAGTATTGTCATTTTTTTTACATTTTTCATTTTTGTTTATGATGATAAACTTATAATTATGGATTCAGTTAGAGATGAAAATTCAACATCTTTGTTGTAACAGTCTTTTTTTTCCTTTCTGAAATTATAGTATACAAAAATAAATAACATGGCCACAAAATTTTTTCAACATTTTTACACACATGAAAACTTTTTGGCTCTTTCATCGTATGGTGTTTGTTAATCATCCACTTATTCAACAAGCATCGTGGGGTCTCTTAATTCATTCCAGCTCCTTTGCTTGGTATAAGGCAGCATCTTCAATTTCATAATAGAATGGAAGGAATGTTGTGTCATCTCTGCCTTGGGTGTTAGAGATGAAACCACAGTATAAGTACTATTTCTACCTAGTAATGGAGGTCGGGTAGAAGCTTGACAGGTGTAGAAGGATAGAAAGTAAGCTTTTCTGTTACATTATTTTATTTTTGAAAATTAAAAAAATCTCCAAAATTTCTCGGACTAGAAACTCTATGTTTATTATTTTGAGAAATATTAGAGCCCCAACACATAGCATGGCCTGAACCCTAGCCAGAAAATGCAGAGGTAAATAGTAATTATCTGGGTTTTGTTGTTGTTGTTGTTGTTCCTGCACTATCTTGATTGGTCCTGGAAAAAAGAGCTGATTCTCATTTTATAATTTGAAAAAAATAACTTATAAGTGATAGTTTTTATAACTATTTTATCAACTAGCAGAAATTATCTACAAAGATAGATGAGTCAGGAAAAAGTTAAACGACTGGCAAGAGTATTCTAAGACTGTGGGTAAATAGTGACTAAGATCAGACCAGTAACACCCTGAACACCAAATTTGGGACCTAAATCCAGCTGTGACAGTCAATAACATAAAACCAACCTTTTGGGTCTTGAGTTCAACATCTACAAAATAAAAGAGGTGTATCTCTCTGGTGTTCTATAACACAAAACTCCCATTACTTAAAAAGTCATTAACATTAAAATGAACTAAGATTCAGATTTCAGGTAACTTCAGTTCTGTGGAACATCCTGACTTATAAATAGATGAAGAATGGTCCCCTGATGGTCAAAGTATTTTTCAAAAGCAATTCCAATTTAAATAGACCTCCCACATGCTATATTATCTGATTTCTCAACCCACAACAAATTATAAAACTGGGAGTAGTCTGGGGAAGAAAGAATTACAAGAGTTACAAGAATTATCTCTCTTACCGCAAGAAGTGATAGCTGAAGTAAACACAAAGTTAAACTAAACAGATAACTGGTGGCCTCCCTAAACTGCATGCTGCAGAACTCACACTGAAAATCAATTCTGTGGGAACACTTTGACAACGCCAGGCATACTACACTCCATACAACAAACAATTCTTGCTGAAATGATCTCATAATCGAATATAATAAATCAGAAGAAGAAAAAGAATGTATAAACAAGCTATATTTCCAAGGAGGTGAGAATTATTATAAAATAAGCTTATTCTTCTTAAGTGAATAAGGATATAAAAGAAGTGATAGAACCATAATACAAAGACCAAGAACTACAAAAAGGAAGAGGACAGTTGAGAAGAGAAATAAACAGAACTTTTATAAATCCAAATGAGGAGCCAAAGAGACAATTGGTGAACTGAATAATTGATCTGAAATAATAACCTGAAATGCAGGTCAGATTAACAACAACAACAAAAATGTAGAAAATGAGAGAGAAAAAAAAAAGATTGAGAGATAAGGATGTGTCCAATAGAATAACCAACAAAACAAGAAAGAAAAAGGGGAGGCAATATTTTAAAATATGGCTAAAGATTTTACAATATTAAAGAAAAGTAAGAGTCTCTTAGATTATAGAAAATGGTAAGTACTAAACAAAATAAATATAATCTAATTACACCTAAATACGTGATAGTGAGGGGAAAAAAACACTTAAAAAAGAAAAATTTCTTACAGCAACTAGATACAAATTACCAATATATAAAGAAAATCACTAGGCAGACAGGAGTCATCTTTTTAGCAACAATTAATGATAACATATGATGGAATTGGGTGCCTGGGGGGCTCAGTTGTTGAAGCTTCGGACTCTTGATTTCAGCTCAGATCATGATCTCGCAGTTCGTGAGTTTAAGCCCTGTGTTGGCCCCTGCACTGGCAGTTTGGAGCCTGCTTGCGATGCTCTCTCTCTCCCCCTCTCTTGCTTGCTCTCTTTCTCTCTCAAAATAAATAAATAAACTTTTAAAAAATATATCATGGCACAAAATGATGGAAAGTGCTTAGGTAAAATAATTGAAAAGCTAGAATTTACACCCACCTAAAATATCTTTCAAGAGTGGTAGACAAATAAATATATTTTCAAATAATTAAACACTTAGAATATGTCACTCTGGCCAAAACACAAACAAAAACAGCAAAGATGATAGATGATGATAGATAGATTAGATCGATACATAAAAATAAACCTACTAGTAATTGAAAGGTAACTGAAAAAAGAAATTAATTGAAGAAAATTGAAACTAGAAGGGAAGAAGTGATGGTGTAGGGAGCAAGGAAGACTTCCATTTCCAACCAGAATGGATTAATAAGGGAAGGATTTACCCTCCCCCTTAAAAACTAAATAACCAGAAAACATGTGTGACACAGTTTTTAAACGTTGGATGACAAGGAAACAAAGGAGGTAAATCTAACAAGTTTTCCAGCGGTCTGGAGAGAATTTCCAAGCTGCAGCACACAGTGGGTAGAAGCCCAAACAGCACGCCATGATCTAGCTTAGTTGAGGAGACAGTGTGCAGAGTTTAGGGAGATAGAGGGCTAGGATCTGAGGCCAAATGTCAAGGAAGGAAAGAGAAAGAACTCCTCTGGAGGTCTGCAGAAGGAACCCCTAAAGATTTTAGCTAAGAACTGATACAGATAAGTGTAAGGATGCTATGCAAGACCAGGAAATATTCCACCTGTAAGAAGTAGGAAGAACGGGATACCTGGGTGGTTCAGTCTTAGGTTAAGCGCCCAGCTTCGGCTGGGGTCATGATCTCACGGTTTGTGGATTCAAAACCTGTATCCGGCTCCATGCTGACAGCTTAGAGCTTGCTTCGGATTCTGTGTCTCCCTCTCTGTCATCTCCAACCCCATTCATGCTCTGTCTTTCAAAAAATAAATAAACATTAAAAAAAAAAAACAAAAGGAGGAAGAACAATCCCTTTAAGCTCAAAGAAAGCTTGGAATGGTTCATTTTTTCAGTAGCCAATGTGGAAAGACATCCCAATACACAGAGCATTCAGTATATGTGCTGCAAAATCAAGCACCCAAAGCACAGAGCATTCAGCAGAGTCCTAAAGAGCATATTGTTCTAGGAATGAGGTCAAATTAGCGTCAGACCAAAGACTTCTCTGGACCAAACACAACAAAGCTTAAAAGTAAACCTAGAAATAATAAAACTCTTTCACATGACTTAACTTCACCCTAAAACAAATCCCAGTAGCATTGAATGAAAGATTTAAAAAATCAACACCAACTAACACAAAATTCATTTCACCCAATATCTAATCAACAATTATTAGGCATGCTTTCTGCTTCTGTGGTAAGATAGAGGAGAAACTCCTCCCTATTCCTCCAGTTAAAAAATCCTGAACATTGCACATAAAACAAACATAAGAAGATTTGAAATGTCGAGAGAGAAGGCAGACCAAGTTGGGGTCCAAGGAACAACGCATCAATGACTTCCCTAGGTTTTCATTTGGCTTAACATATCCAGACTGGCCCTGGAGGATCCGGCAAACCAGAAATGCCAACAGACGCAAATAAAAAACAACAAAGCTCCAAGAAAATTCTGCTTTTTTTCTCTAGCCAAAGGATCAGGAAAGTGAGACCTTAGCAAGAATACTTTTATGCAAACACCAATCTGTTCCAACTAAACTCTACAGAGAAAAACCTCACTTCCACACCTTCCCTCAACAAATGCTGCGTTTTCACTTGACTGTAATAAGTTCAAGTTGCTGTAGAGTTTCTGGTTGAGGACACGAAAATTTCGTCACTCTCCAGTACTATTTCCTCATAATACGTAGAGACCATATGGAGGACAGAATTATTTAGGTAAAATTATTTACATTCCTTTTTCTTATTTAAAATGATGTGAGCAGAACATATGAGAGAAAAAACATAGATACAAACAAGGCATTCTAATATGAATCTAACATTTTAACATCAATTTTGGTCTAGGTTAATGATTCCTACCTTCTCAGAGATAGAATATGCCTCGTCCTTCTTTTGAGTCTCATGATGTCTTAAAAATTAGATTCTATTAAAATCAATTTATTTTAATTTTTTAGTTATGCATGTAAAGAAGTAGGAAAATGGCACATAAACAGAAGAAAATAAAACCAATTAAATATGACACAGCTGACGTAATAGAATAGCATAGAATTAGTCTATGTACTCAATGTGTACAAGAAAGTATAGGTATCCACAACATGATGAAGAGGGAAATGAAGGATTTTAAGAAAGACACAAGTAGACTCTCTTGAGATGAGTAATATAATATCTCAAATGGAAAATCCCTTAGGATGGAATTAACAGCAGACTATACACTGGAGAAGAAAACATTATTGAACTTGGATCTATAGCAATAGAAACTACCCAAGGTAAAACGTAGAGGAAAAAAGAATTAAATTAATATAGCATCAGTGATCCACGGAGCAGATCTAGCAGCACTACATATGTAAAAATAGAATCCCATAAAACACAAGGGAGCAGATGATATTTTTGAGAAACGGAATGAAAATTTTCCAAATGGTATTAAAACTAAAAACCAACACATTCAAGAATTTCATGAAACTCAAGCAGAAGAAATGTGATAAAGAGTATGCCAACGTGCATCATAATCAAATTTCTAAAAAAACAGTGATAAAGAAAAAAATACTAAAACCAGTTAGAGAAAAAGGATGCATTACATAAGAGGAAGTATTGAAAGAATGAGAATAGACTTCTTGTCAGAAACTATGTAAGTCAAAAGACAATGAAGAGACAACTTTAAAGTATAAAGAGAAAAACTGTCAGCTAAGAAATCTATGCACATCCAATATAATTTTCAAAAATAAAAATGAAAGGAATAATTTTTCAGACTAACAGCAGATGAGTGAAATCAGCAGCATCAGTACTGCGCTACAAAAAATGTTAATTTCTTCAGGCAAAAATAAACTGAATTTGGATCTCAACAAAGGAATAGACAGTAGAAATGGTAAATATGTAGTAAATATAGAAGGTATTTCCTTTATTGATTAATCTAGTTAAAAGATAATTGGTACTTTAATGGGAAACCTAAAAATGAATTGTGAGATTTATACTATGTAGAAATAACATGTATAACAATATTGCAAAGAACTAGAGTATAAATGGTAGTATACTGTTGTAAGATTCTTAGACAATGTGAAGTGATATAATACATTTAAAGGTATACTGGGGTAATTTAAAATATACACTGTTAACTCAACTGAAAATTGAATCATAAAAAAATAATCTACTAATTCAAAATAAGGCAAGAAACAGGGGAAAGAGAGCAAAAAAGAGATCAAATAGAAAGCAGAAAGAAGGTAAATTTAAACCTAACCAGTGATGGGGCTCCTGGGTGGCTCAGTCGGTTAAGCGTCCGACCTCGGCTCAGGTCATGATCTTGCGGTCCGTGAGTTCGAGCCCCGCGTCGGGCTCTGTGCTGACAGCTCAGAGCCTGGAGCCTGCTTCGGATTCTGTGTCTCCCTCTCTCTGACCCTCCCCGTTCATGCTCTGTCTCTCTCTGTCTCAAAAATAAATAAACGTTAAAAAAAAAATTAAAAAATAAAATAAAATAAAATAAAATAAATAAAATAAACCTAACCAGTGATGATCACATAAATGTAAGTGGTCTAAATATTCAACATAAAGGACACGGATTATGAGATTAGATTGCTAAAACCAAGCTCTATTTATATGATATTTAGAAGAAAGCCACTTTAATTATAAAGATACAGATACATAATACAAATATAGAAGCTTAAATAATCTTCCCTGATTATCGGTACTTTGTGCGAATTATCAAACCCTGATGTCAGGAGGGTAATATATCCCAAGGGCAATAGAAACTTCATGTTTGGAATTCTCCCAGACTTTGCCCTTCCATCTCTTTCTTTGGCTTATTTAATGTACCCATTTCCTTTACAAAACCACAACTGCGAATATAATAGATTACAAAGAGTTATAGGAGTTCTAGTAATTATCAAACCTGAAGTTGATTTACGGAACTTGAATTTGCAGTTGGTGTTGGAAACCTTGGGAAGACTTGGAAGTATAAAGAAGTGTACCCTCAAACCTTGAAATCTGGCAACTCCAGGTAACAACACAGAAGAAAGGTACAGACCAATATCCCTGTTGAATATATAGGCAAAATCTACACAACTTTAGCTAACAATTTTAAATATATATGGTCAATTGATTTTCAATATAGGCACCAAGGCAAATCAGTGGAAAGAGAAAAGTTTTTTCATTGTGAGATCCTGGAATGATTAGAAGCCATATACATAAATAGATAAACAAATATCAACCATTACCTCTCAGAAGAGAACTCATATTGTATCATATAACCTAATCATATTAGTTAAATTATTATATCATATTATTATGCATGTAAAGTTTTTTTTATTTATTTATTTTTTATATTATATTATTATGCATGTAAAATTATTTATGCATGTAAAATACATACATATGTGTTAAATTATTTATAAAAAATTATAAAAATAATCATATAGTTAAATTAGTTAAAATTTTAAATTAGTTAAAATTACAGAAAGTCTAGACAAAAACATGGGGAAGAATCTTTGCAAATTTAGCAAAGATTTCTTAGAATGAAAGACAGAAAAGCATAAACCTACAAAACTGATACATTGGACTTTATCAAAGTTAAACTCATCTGCTCTTCTAAAGATAACAAATTAAAAGACAAGCCACACACTGAGAGAAAATACATATAAACCATTATATGTAGAAGGTTCATATCCAGAATATTAAAAAAAACAATTACAATTCAATAATAAAAAGCTAAACAATGAATTTCAAACTTTAGGCAATAAATCTGAACTGACACTTCACAAAAGTGAATATATGGATGGTAAATAAACACATAAAAATGCTGTTAATCATTAGAGAAATGCAAATAAAAACAATTTAATACCATTACACACACATTAGAATGGTTAAAATTTTAACTCTGACAATACCAAGCATTGATAAGAACATTGATCATCTGGAACTCTCATTCATACCATTATAGGAATGAAAAATGGTCCAATTATTTTGGAAAATAGTAAGACAATTTCTTATAAATGTAAACATCACTTGCTAGACATGCTAATTATCAATGTACCGTCTTAATTTCAAATTCATCCTCAGTCAGTAGAAGGCACAAGAGAGACATTGCTGGAACAAAGGGGTTCTCTTCTTTGTTCTGGTCTGCTTTTTTTATTTTCTCTTGTTCTTGCTAAACAACACATCAGCAGCAACTATCCTGGGGGGTATCCAGTGGTGTATGCCCCAGGAGCATGCCCAGAACTTTCAACCCCTTAGCAACAACTTGGACCAAATTGCTGCCTGGCTATGGCCTTCTTGATGTGGACACGATGTTCTGAAGACCTCTTGCTCACAACTGCAACCCTACTGCCTCCGTGCACCTGCTCCACGTATTCAGCTCACGTATACCCCAGAGCATTATCTCCTAATTGATTGTCAACTATGGACCGGTTCTGACCACAACAGCCCAGTGAACGCCTTCACCGTCCAGTAGGCCACAATAACACCTTGCCAAATGAAGTCTAACTCCAACTTTGGTGAAGGCTTCCGTCTTTCAACTTTATCATTCTGTGTGTGTTCACCCTCGGTCCTAGAGTACCCTTTAGAGTTCCCTTTACATCTATATAGTTACTCTCCCATTAGAGCTCAATAATTCTTTATACTTCCACACCTTAAATTACTATGTGGTTTCTTCTTCTGATTGAACCCTGGCTGATATGCCATATGACTAGTTCACCTGCTCCTAGGAATTTGCCCTATGAGAGGCACGTGTAATTTCTATTTAGTAGCTTTCAAGGTTTTCTTTTTACTTTTGGTTTTTGGCAGTTTGA
Organism: Neofelis nebulosa; assembly: GCF_028018385.1. NCBI lineage: Eukaryota > Metazoa > Chordata > Mammalia > Carnivora > Felidae > Neofelis > Neofelis nebulosa. Next base: position 23,696,068 of record NC_080787.1, read on the forward strand.
CTAAAGGTGGTTGTCTGTACTTATCTTGCTGGAGTTCGTGAGTTTCTTGAATTTGTATACTTAAATCCTTCTGCAAATCTGAACATTTTGAGCTGTGATATGATATCTTCCAACATTTCTTCTCCCACCCCTCTTCTCTGCTTCCTGAACACTAATAACATATATTTTAAACATTTTGATATTGTCTCTGTAACAAGAGTCTGGCTCCATTTTTATGTTTAATTGCTGACAGCTTTTTAAACCAAGCCCTTCTTTTTTTCCCCTTGTATTCTACAAATGGATAAACTGGTAAGAAAACTTCCTTAGGCACCAACAGGAGACTCAAATCAGATCACCTTGAGAGGCCTGCCCAGCTCTTTGAAACAGCCTTGTTGTATAAATAATAAGCTTTTTCATCCCATTTTGGTGTTTGTGTGTGTGGTTTCATCAGTCTTTGTATTTGGACCACATTTGGGGTGGTGGGTCCATCTATTGTTTTAAGATGGTTATAGCAGACTTACACAGTCTTGTTTATTATTTTTTTCTTTGTCTCTCTGCAAATTAAATAATTTGCATTAATCAGTTTTCAAGTAAACTGACTCATGTTTTAACTCATATATGTTATCAAGACACTTAAGGGATTATTTCTTGATTTGAGGAATGTATTTTTCTGTTCCAGATGTTGCATTTAGTCCTTTTTCATAGTCTGTATTACTATCTTGAAGTTTACTACACTTTCTTTCTTATTTATTTATTTATTTATTTATTTATTTAAAGAGCATGTACAAGCATTGTGGGGAGGAGGGTCAGAAATAGAGGAGAGAGAGAATCCCCAGCAAGCTCCATACTGTCAGTGCAGAGCCCAATGCAAGACTTGAACTCACAGTGAGATCATGACCTGAGCTGAAATCAAGAGTTGGATGCTTAACCGACTAAGCCACCCAGAAGCCCTGAAGTTTACTACATTTTCATTCATTGTGAGCATATTACCCTTTACTGTCAACATACAGTTCTGTACCCAGTTAAGTAAGCTATCTTTCAAAATGAAGGAGAACTAAAGAGTTTATCAGTATACAAATACCACATTATTATGTTGTGTACCTGAAATGAATATAATATTGTGTGCCAATTATACTTCAATTTAAAAAATAAAATAAAGGGGCACCTGGGTGGCTCATTCGGTTAAGTGGCCGACTTCGGCTCAGGTCATGATTTCATGGTCCGTGAGTTCGAGCCCTGCGTCGGGCTCTGTGCTGACAGCTCAGAGCCTGGAACCTGTTTCAGATTCTGTGTCTCCCTCTCTCTGACCCTCCCCTGTTCATGCTCTGTCTCTCTCTGTCTCAAAAATAAATAAATGTTAAAAAAAAATTTTAAATAAAATAAAATAAAATTCAGAGACATCTGGAAAAAATTGTGAAATAAAATGGTAAAGAGACTATTACTAGAAGACTTTCAATAAAGGAAAATTTTATGAATTTATGAACAGAAGGGAAATGATCCCAGAAACTCTACTCTGCAAGAATTATTGATAAGCAAAAATATTAGAAAATATGTGAAAAAATATTTTAACAATTGATAAAATGAAGACATAAAAATAACTTATAATTTAGCTGGACCTAAAATACTTGTCAACAATTGAATATAATTTCATGAGCCTGATCAAAATTAATGTATTCTAAGATGTTCATATGGTTCAGGGGTAGGGAATAATTATTAATTTTCTTAAGATTTGTTAAGAATGCATGTTAAAATAGCTAGGTTAAAAAATAGACATAGACTTTCCAAACATGTTGAAGAGAAAAAAAATGAACAAAATGAATAAATGAATGAAAATAAATGAAAGTAAACCAAAAGAAGGCAAGGAAGTGGAGAAACAGCAAAAGAAATGGCAAGAGGAGGAGTTCCGGAAGATGGCGGCGTAGGAGGACGCTGGGCTCACCGCGCGTCCTGCTGATCACTTAGATTCCACCTACACCTGCCTAAAGAACCCAGAAAACCGCCAGAGGATTAGCAGAACGGAGTCTCCGGAGCCAAGCGCAGACGAGAGGCCCACGGAAGAGGGTAGGAAGGGCGGCGAGGCGGTGCGCGCTCCACGGACTGGCGGGAGGGAGCCGGGGCGGAGGGGCGGCTCGCCGGCCAAGCAGAGCCCCCGAGTTGGGCTGGCAAAAGCGGAGGGGCCGGACGGACTGTGTTCCGACAGCAAGCGCGACTTAGCGTCTGGGAGGTCAGAAGTTAACAGCTCTGCTCAGAAAGCGGGAAGGCTGGAGGACAAAGGGAGGGAGAGCTGCTGAGCCCCCGGACGGCAGAGCTCAGCTTGGCGGGGAACAAAGGCGCTCGCCAGCGCCATCTCCCCCGCCCATCCCCCAGCCAAAATCCCAAAGAGAACCAGTTCCTGCCAGGGAACTTGCTCGCTCCGCGCAAACACCCAACTCTGTGCTTCTGCGGAGCCAAACTTCCGGCAGCGGATCTGACTCCCTCCCGCTGCCACAGGGCCCCTCCTGAAGTGGATCACCTAAGGAGAAGCGAGCTAAGCCTGCCCCTCCCGCCCCCGTGCACCTTGCCTACCCACCCCAGCTAATACGCCAGCTCCCCAGCACCACAAGCCTGGCAGTGTGCAAGTAGACCAGACGGGCCACACCACCCCACAGTGAATCCCGCCCCTAGGAGAGGGGAAGAGAAGGCACACACCAGTCTGACTGTGGCCCCAGCGGTGGGCTGGGGGCAGACATCAGGTCGGACTGCGGCCCCGCCCACCAACTCCAGTTATACACCACAGCATGGGGGAAGTGCCCTGCGGGTCCTCACCACTCCAGGGACTGTCCAAAATGACCAAACGGAAGAATTCCCCTCAGAAGAATCTCCAGGAAATAACAACAGCTAATGAACTGATCAAAAAGGATTTAAATAATATAACAGAAAGTGAATTTAGAATAATAGTCATAAAATTAATCGCTGGGCTTGAAAACAGTATACAGGACAGCAGAGAATCTCTTGCCACAGAGATCAAGGGACTAAGGAACAGTCACGAGGAGCTGAAAAACGCTTTAAATGAAATGCAAAACAAAATGGAAACCACGACGGCTCGGATTGAAGAGGCAGAGGAGAGAATAGGTGAACTAGAAGATAAAGTTATGGAGAAAGAGGAAGCTGAAAGAAAGAGAGATAAAAAAATCCAGGAGTATGAGGGGAAAATTAGAGAACTAAGTGATACACTAAAAAGAAATAATATACGCATAATTGGTATTCCAGAGGAGGAAGAGAGAGGGAAAGGTGCTGAAGGGGTACTTGAAGAAATTATAGCTGAGAACTTCCCTGAACTGGGGAAGGAAAAAGGCATTGAAATCCAAGAGGCACAGAGAACTCCCTTCAGACGTAACTTGAATCGATCTTCTGCACGACATATCATAGTGAAACTGGCAAAATACAAGGATAAAGAGAAAATTCTGAAAGCAGCAAGGGATAAACGTGCCCTCACATATAAAGGGAGACCTATAAGACTCGTGACTGATCTCTCCTTTGAAACTTGGCAGGCCAGAAAGGCTTGGCACGATATCTTCAGTGTGCTAAACAGAAAAAATATGCAGCTGAGAATCCTTTATCCAGCAAGTCTGTCATTTAGAATAGAAGGAGAGATAAAGGTCTTCCCAAACAAACAAAAACTGAAGGAATTTGTCACCACGAAACCAGCCCTACAAGAGATCCTAAGGGGGATCCTGTGAGACAAAGTACCAGAGACATCACTACAAGCATAAAACATACAGACATCACAATGACTCTAAACCCGTATCTTTCTATAATAACACTGAATGTAAATGGATTAAATGCGCCAACCAAAAGACATAGGGTATCAGAATGGATAAAAAAACAAGACCCATCTATTTGCTGTCTACAAGAGACTCATTTTAGGTCTGAGGACACCTTTAGATTGAGAGTGAGGGGATGGAGAACTATTTATCATGCTACTGGAAGCCAAAAGAAAGCTGGAGTAGCCATACTTATATCAGACAAACTAGACTTTAAATTAAAGGCTGTAACAAGAGATGAAGAAGGGCATTATATAATAATTACAGGGTCTATCCATCAGGAAGAGCTAACAATTATAAATGTCTATGCGCCAAATACCGGAGCCCCCAGATATATAAAACAGTTACTCATAAACATAAGCAACCTTATTGATAAGAATGTGGTCATTGCAGGGGACTTTAACACACCACTTACAGAAATGGATAGATCATCTAGACACACAGTCAATAAAGAAACAAGGGCCCTGAATGATACATTGGATCAGATGGACTTGACAGATATATTTAGAACTCTGCATCCCAAAGCAACAGAATATACTTTCTTCTCGAGTGCACATGGAACATTCTCCAAGATAGATCATATACTGGGTCACAAAACAGCCCTTCATAAGTTTACAAGAATTGAAATTATACCATGCATACTTTCAGACCACAATGCTATGAAGCTTGAAATCAACCACAGGAAAAAGTCTGGAAAACCTCCAAAAGCATGGAGGTTAAAGAACACCCTACTAACGAATGAGTGGGTCAACCAGGCAATTAGAGAAGAAATTAAAAAATATATGGAAACAAACGAAAATGAAAATACAACAATCCAAACGCTTTGGGACGCAGCGAAGGCAGTCCTGAGAGGAAAATACATTGCAATCCAGGCCTATCTCAAGAAACAAGAAAAATCCCAAATACAAAATCTAACAGCACACCTAAAGGAAATAGAGGCAGAACAGCAAAGGCAGCCTAAACCCAGCAGAAGAAGAGAAATCATAAAGATCAGAGCAGAAATAAACAATATAGAATCTAAAAAAACTGTAGAGCAGATCAACGAAACCAAGAGTTGGTTTTTTGAAAAAATAAACAAAATTGACAAACCTCTAGCCAGGCTTCTCAAAAAGAAAAGGGAGATGACCCAAATAGATAAAATCATGAATGAAAATGGAATTATTACAACCAATCCCTCAGAGATACAAACAATTATCAGGGAATACTATGAAAAATTATATGCCAACAAATTGGACAACCTGGAAGAAATGGACAAATTCCTAAACACCCACACTCTTCCAAAACTCAATCAGGAGGAAATAGAAAGCTTGAACAGACCCATAACCAGCGAAGAAATTGAATCGGTTATCAAAAATCTCCCAACAAATAAGAGTCCAGGACCAGATGGCTTCCCAGGGGAGTTCTACCAGACGTTTAAAGCAGAGATAATACCTATCCTTCTCAAGCTATTCCAAGAAATAGAAAGGGAAGGAAAACTTCCAGACTCATTCTATGAAGCCAGTATTACTTTGATTCCTAAACCAGACAGAGACCCAGTAAAAAAAGAGAACTACAGGCCAATATCCCTGATGAATATGGATGCAAAAATTCTCAATAAGATACTAGCAAATCGAATTCAACAGCATATAAAAAGAATTATTCACCATGATCAAGTGGGATTCATTCCTGGGATGCAGGGCTGGTTCAACATTCGCAAATCGATCAACGTGATACATCACATTAACAAAAAAAAAGAAAAGAACCATATGATCCTGTCAATCGATGCAGAAAAGGCCTTTGACAAAATCCAGCACCCTTTCTTAATAAAAACCCTTGAGAAAGTCGGGATAGAAGGAACATACTTAAAGATCATAAAAGCCATTTATGAAAAGCCCACAGCTAACATCATCCTCAATGGGGAAAAACTGACAGCTTTTTCCCTGAGATCAGGAACACGACAGGGATGCCCACTCTCACCGCTGCTGTTTAATATAGTGCTGGAAGTTCTAGCATCAGCAATCAGACAACAAAAGGAAATCAAAGGCATCCAAATTGGCAAAGATGGAGTCAAGCTTTCGCTTTTTGCAGATGACATGATATTATACATGGAAAATCCGATAGACTCCACCAAAAGTCTGCTAGAACTGATACATGAATTCAGCAAAGTTGCCGGATACAAAATCAATGTACAGAAATCAGTTGCATTCTTATACACTAACAATGAAGCAACAGAAAGACAAATAAAGAAACTGATCCCATTCACAATTGCACCAAGAAGCATAAAATACCTAGGAATAAATCTAACCAAAGATGTAAAAGATCTGTATGCTGAAAACTATAGAAAGCTTATGCAGGTAATTGAAGAAGATATAAAGAAATGGAAAGACATTCCCTGCTCATGGATTGGAAGAATAAATATTGTCAAAATGTCAATACTACCCAAAGCTATCTACACATTCAATGCAATCCCAATCAAAATTGCACCAGCATTCTTCTCGAAACTAGAACAAGCAATCCTAAAATTCATATGGAACCACAAAAGGCCCCGAATAGCCAAAGTAATTTTGAAGAAGAAGACCAAAGCAGGAGGCATCACAATCCCAGACTTTAGCCTCTACTACAAAGCTGTCATCATCAAGACAGCATGGTATTGGCATAAAAACAGACACATAGACCAATGGAATCGAATAGAAACCCCAGATCTAGACCCACAAACGTATGGCCAACTCATTTTTGACAAAGCAGGAAAGAACATCCAATGGAAAAAAGACAGTCTCTTTAACAAATGGTGCTGGGAGAACTGGACAGCAACATGCAGAAGGTTGAAACTAGACCACTTTCTCACACCATTCACAAAAATAAACTCAAAATGGATAAAGGACCTGAATGTGAGACAGGAAACCATCAAAACCTTAGAGGAGAAAGCAGGAAAAGACCTCTCTGACCTCAGCCGTAGCAATCTCTTACTCGGCACATCCCCAAAGGCAAGGGAATTAAAAGCAAAAGTGAATTACTGGGACCTTATGAAGATAAAAAGCTTCTGCACAGCAAAGGAAACAACCAACAAAACTAAAAGGCAACCAACGGAATGGGAAAAGATATTTGCAAATGACACATCGGACAAAGGGCTAGTATCCAAAATCTATAAAGAGCTCATCAAACTCCACACCCGAAAAACAAATAACCCAGTGAAGAAATGGGCAGAAAACATGAATAGACACTTCTCTAAAGAAGACATCCGGATGGCCAACAGGCACATGAAAAGATGTTCAACGTCGCTCCTCATCAGGGAAATACAAATCAAAACCACACTCAGATACCACCTCACGCCAGTCAGAGTGGCCAAAATGAAGAAATCAGGAGACTATAGATGCTGGAGAGGATGTGGAGAGACGGGAACCCTCTTGCACTGTTGGTGGGAATGCAAATTGGTGCAGCCGCTCTGGAAAGCAGTGTGGAGGTTCCTCAAAAAATTAAAAATAGACCTACCCTATGACCCAGCAATAGCACTGCTAGGAATTCATCCAAGGGATACAGGAGTACTGATGCATAGGGGCACTTGTACCCCAATGTTTATAGCAGCACTCTCAACAATCGCCAAATTATGGAAAGAGCCTAAATGTCCATCAACTGATGAATGGATAAAGAAATTGTGGTTTATATACACAATGGAATACTACGTGGCAATGAGAAAGAATGAAATATGGCCTTTTGTAGCAACGTGGATGGAACTGGAGAGTGTGATGCTAAGTGAAATAAGCCATACAGAGAAAGACAGATACCATATGGTTTCACTCTTATGTGGATCCTGAGAAACGTAACAGAAACCCATGGGGGAGGGGAAGGGAAAAAAAAAAAAAAAAGAGGTTAGAGTAGGAGAGAGCCAAAGCATAAGAGACTGTTAAAAACTGAGAACAAACTGAGGGTTGATGGGGGGTGGGAGGGAGGGCAGGGTGGGTGATGGGTATTGAGGAGGGCACCTTTTGGGATGAGCACTGGGTGTTGTATGGAAACCAATTTGACAGTAAATTTCATATATTAAAAAATAAAAAAAATAAAAAATAAAAAATAAAAAAAAATAATAATAAAAAAAAAAAGAAATGGCAAGATATAATGGAAAGCAAAACATGATTTAACGCAATCCAAATATGTTAAAAGTACAATAAAAGTAAATGGACTATACTGTCCAGGTCAATGATAAAGTGCGCCAAATAAGATTAAAATTCAAAATATTATACACTGCTTTAAAAAGACACACTTAAAACATAAGGACACAGAAAACCTGAAAGTCTAGTAATGGAAAAGAGATATAACAAGCAAATACTAGTTTATAAAAGGCTGACATAACTATGTTAGCACTAAGCAAGTTACACTATGAAGTCAAATGCATTACCAGGATAAAAAGGTTGTTAAATATTGGTAAGTGGTTCAGTTCACCAGGAAAATATAACAACAACAAACCTATACAATTCCTAATAATAAAGCCTCCAAATACATAAAGTTAAAATTGTCAACTCCACAATCATGATGAGAGATATTAAGGTAACTATAAAATATAAAATGTCAATAAAGGTATAGAAGATATGACTGTACAATTAATGATCTTAACCTAATGGTTATATGAAACTGTTCTCTAGATTTGGAGAAGTTACATTCTTTACAGGCCATGTATGAAATATCTATGCTGTGGAACACTATGAGCCATGTGTTAAGCCACAAAACTAGTTTCCAATAATTTTAAAGAGTTTGTATCATACATATAGATATTTGGTACAAAAGCTAAGGAAACAACACGTATTTGGAAATTAAAAATACTCTTAAGAAACGTATTTCAAAGGAAAATTCACAGTGGATTTGGAAAATGCTTAAGATCAGTAACATACTGCAAATAAAAACTTATGGGATATGGTTACTAAAGCAGTAATTAGTGGGAAATTTGTAGCATTAAGTATTACAATATGTAAAAGAGGACAGATTAAGCCGAGGGAGTGTAGAAAATGTGTAATTAATGATATAGAAAACAAATATACTATAGAGAAGATAAAGTGCCAAAGGCTGGTTCTTTGAAAAAAATTAACAAATCATTGGCAAGAGTTATTATGATTAAAGGTAGATTCTTTAAACTGTATTAAGAATAAAACAGGAGATATGCCTTGAGAACTGCATTATTGAACAGAAAATAATATTATAAAGAATTTTATGCCAGTAAATGTGAAAATGAGGTAAAATAAAACTAGATGAAAGGGATAGATTCTTCAAAAGTATAACTTACCAAATCAACACAAGAAGAAAAATATATTACTAGTTCTATTATCATTAGAGAAATTAATTCATAACTAAAACACTCCACACAAATAAAATACTAGGCCTGGATGGCTTTACATTGATCTCCACCAAACAGTAAAGGAAAGGGCATATCTAAGATCCCTCTCTCAGAAAATAAGAAGAGCGAATTATCTCAATTTATTTGATGAGACTACATAGGCTTGATGACAATAACACAAACACCACAAACTATGAACATAGTCAGCAACCTCACTCATGTATATTGATGCTGAACTTATAAAGTAAATGTCAGGAAATCAAACTCAACAAGAAGACTTGTTTCCATTGTTAGGGCTGCCATAACAAAGTATCACAAGCTGGGAAGTTTAAAACAACAGAAACTTATTCTCTCATAGGGCTGAAGGCTAGAAGTCTGAGACCAGTACCAGCAGGCCATGCTTCCTTCATGTCATTAAAGGAGGGTGCTTCTTTGCCTCTCCTAGCTTCTGGTGGTGCCTTGCCATGTGGCAGCATAACTTCAGTTTCTGCTTCCAGCTTCCTGTGGCTGTCTTCTCACTGTGTCTCTGTGTCTTCGTACGGTGTTCTTCTCTCTTAGAAAGAAAACAGTCAGACTGGATTAGGGTCTACTGTAATGACTTCATCTTAACTTGATTACATCCACAAAGACCCTACTTCCAAAGGTCATATTTATGGGTACCAGGGATTAGGGGCTCACCATCTTTGGAGGGGACACAATTTAACCCATAACAATGACCAGGTTGCATTTACCCCAAGAATACAAGATAAGTTTCATATCAAAAAATTGATTATCGCAATTCATCACATTAATGGACCAAAGGAGCTAAACCTTATACATTTTCTTAGTATACGCAGAAAAAAAATGATAAAATTCAACATCTATCTGTGACTACTAAACTAAGGAAAAGAAAGAAAAACTCTAAGTCAACCGTGAACAGAAAGGAACTTTATAAACTTGCTAGATGAAGTAAACATAGAAAACAAATCATGTATATAATTACTAAAATGGTAAAAACAATCAAAAAATACTTGCTGTTCCCATTCATTTTTAATGCTTAATGGCTGTTTTAGCCAGTGTAGTAAGATGGGAAGAAAAAAAGAAGAAGACAAAGAACTGGTTAAAACAGAAACAAAACTTATCATAAGTTACATATTATTGTTTTTCTCTCTTAAAGAAAATTCAGAAGTATCTACAGGTAATTTTTTTATATCAATGGTAGCATAAATAATTTTAGTGGATAAAACATCAATACAAAAAATTTACTTGTGAATGTTTACTTCAGCAACAATCAAAACTGTAATTTAAAAAAAACTGCACAATAGAAACAAAAATAAATTGTACTTAAACATAGGGAATATAGTCAATAATATCATAATAACTGACCACGCTACACAGATGGTGAGCATTGAGCAATGTATAGAATTGTCAAATCAATATGCTGGACACCTGAAACTAATATAGCATTGTATGTTAATTACACTTCAATTAAAAATTAAAATTAAATAATACTTAGAAATAAATTCAATTAAATATAAAAATGTTTTTAGGGAAAAAATTATGAAGTTGTTTTGGAAGGCATTCAATATTTCTAAGTAGATAGATAGTTCATATTCTTGAAGAAACTCAATATCATGAAGGTGTATATTCGCCCACAAATAATTTATACAGAATTCAATACAAATCCTAACCGGATTTGTTACTGTTGAAGTTGATTTTACAATTTACTTGGAAGAGCATTATCTGGAAGAGCAAAAGCACCCAAATAGCCACCACATTTGGGAGGACTCTTAAACTAATGGATTTGAAGACTTATTAAAAAGTTATATAATTAAGATCCTGTAGTATAACTAGATAAATAGACTCATGGAACTAAACAGAAAGTCTAGACACAAATCCAGGCAAAATGGGCTACACTGATTTATAACAAATTTAGAGCTTGATATCAGTGGGAAAAGGATGGGCTATTCATAAAGGTTCTGGGCATTTTAATTACCCCTATTGAAAACTGTTATCAGGTTTCCTACATCACTCATCTCTCTCTCTCTCTCTCTCTCTCTCTCACACACACACACACACACACACACACACACACGCAAATTAGCTACTGGTTGATTGAAAAATCAATATGAAAGACAAAAGCATAAAACTTTTAAAAGATAACATAAGAAAGTATCTTTATGACTTATGGAACTATTTCATAAGCAAGACATAAAGCATACAATCTACAAAGAAAAATATTGATAAATTGAACTCTATTAAAAATCGAAGATGTCTGATGACGAAAACTTATCATAGAATAAACATAAGTGCCAAGCTAGGAGAACATATTTGTAACACATAAAACTCAAAAGAAGTTATATAGAGAATAATTCAAAAACTCTTGTGAAATCAAGGTGAAAAACGCAAACAACCTAAGAAAAAAAGATTTGGACAGGCACTTTACAGAAGGGAAAAAAACAGCAATAGATGATAGATAGATGATAGGTAGGTAGATAGATGATGGGTAAGTAGATAGATAGATAGATAGATAGATCGACCAAAAAGTGTTCATTAGTAATCAGAGAAATCAAACTTAGGCATAATGCAATATTGCTTTATACCCATGGACAGAAAAGCAATTTTTGAGTTCAGACGATATAGTGATGGCAAAATGTAGAGCCGCAACATCTCCCACATACTGCTGACTGGCACATAAATAGGTACAATCACTTTGGAAAACAGTTGGACATTTCCTGGTCATTTAAACACGTCCCCACCCTATGATTCAGCAATGCCACTAGTTAGTAAATACTCGGGAGAAAGTCTTGCACATACATACAGGATATGTATACAAACATGGTCATAGCAGCATTGCTCATGGTCGCAAAACTTGACATGGTGTAATATCAGTCAACAGAATGGAAAAATAACTTGTTCTATCATATAACTGAATATTAGACAGTAGTCAAAATAAATTAACTATAGGTACTTACATTAACAGATAAATCTCAAGAACATGACACTGAGCAAAGAGAGCAAGTTAGAGAAAATAACATCCAATTTTTTTCATTAGATAAATCTCATAAACAAGTAAGACAAAATAATATATTATTCACAAAGATAGGACAACTATAAAGAAAGACAAGGGAAAGATGAATACGAAACCTTGGTTCTGTTACCATTTAAAGGAAGGGAGAATGTACAGAAAATGAAATCAAGGAGGATTATAACAAAAAGAATACCAAAGCAATATTTTACTTCTTGAACTGGATAAAAGATTCATAATGACTCTCATTATTATTCTTTACACTGGACATCAATTTTTATGTATTCTTTTGTATGCATAATATTTAACAATAAAAACTTTAACAAAAAAATAAGAAGCCAAGAACAAAAAACACATTTTGAATTTAAAAAAAAAAAAGAGACTCACAATCAGACATTAAAACTTTTCTAAAATTATCAATTTTAGGAATAGGATTGGAATAGACAAACCGAAGGATTAGTACAGATAACCTAGGAATAAAAAAGAACCGAGAAACATGTATGTGGGAATTTGTGATCTGATAGAGGGGCATGGGAAATTTCTGAAAATAGGGTTCATTAATTAGAGATGGGAAAATACATACACAAAAAGAATGTTAATTTTTTTCTTGGCATAAATTAAATCTCGTCCTGTAGGACAGGGAGAGTGAGTGGTTAAGTGCCCCATCACTGGGGTCAGACGGCTACATTCCAATCCCTCCTCAGGTACACTAGAATCCAAAGTCAGGACAGGTCACCTTGCCCCTCTACAGCTCACCTCACCCATCAGTAAAATGGGGATGATACAGTGATAGTACTCAACTCCTTGTCTTGTTAAGATTGAGTAAAATAATCCATTCCAAGTGCCTCCTTTGGATGAAAGCTACTTTAGCTTGCTTCCAAAATCATTTAACATCACGTTCCTGAAATTAAGAAGTTAATTTGATGAGGGGAGGGACACGGTTTTCAAAACCATTATTTGTTACTTTTCTGTCTCAATCAACAGTCTTTGAGTTTGAAGAGCTTGAAAGTAGCAATTATGCCTATTCAACATCATACATTCAGTACCTAACACAGAACTTGCCATGAGATAGATGATTAATAAATATGCATTGTGTTGCGCTGGTTTGAATTAAGAAGTGAAGGGAAAGTAGCATTGCTATAAAAAGGGAAAGAGTCATCATGGGTGCTGGAAAATGCCACAGCTTTTCAGGACTGTGTGGAGAAAACAAAGCAGTGTTTTAAAGGCCAAATTTAATGGATTCCCAAGGTTATGCTACTGTGAAATTATACTACTGTGAAACAGGAATTCGAATCAGTCAATCCAAAATGTAAAATACCATGGAAGATAAGGTAATAAAACATAGTATACTTTAAATGAATAGTCCAATTAGCCAAACACCAGGGAGAACTTAAATCAGAATGTAACTTTATATGAGCAGAACAAAAAGCAACTATTAATACTGACAAGTAAAAAGGACCAAAAAAAGGGGGGGGGGAGGAGAGGGAAGTATAGTAATTATGTAGTAATATGCCATCTCATAGGAAACCTAATCACCAAAGAAATAGTCTAATGCATAACATAACTCTTTCGCAAGATACTTAAATATATACAATCCATAATTAAAATAATTCAAATCAGCAGAAATCAAACCTACTGAAAAACCATATGTCCATTTTCAAAGAATAGTATCTGAACTAAATTAGCAGGTGTCGTAGCAGAATAAAGTTCGGAGCTGCTTAATTTTATAATACGTTGATAGTCACCGATTTAAAGTTTTAGCAAAATAGGCATAAAAGAAATCTATCACTTAATTGGCATTATTATTGAAAATACTAAAGAAAATATTTTATTTTAAAATGGACATCAGAAACAGTGTTTCAGGTGACATAAAGGGTTTCATAATTTCTCATCTAAAAATGTGATGTAAATATACTATATATAAAAATTTGTAGCAAAATTTTCAAAATACTTTGTCTTCTTTTAGAAATATATAGCCAAGAGGTTTAAATGTCAGGCAAATTATGATGAGATACTTCTTTATCCTCCAGAAAAGGATATTTTCAATTTCATGACCAAGAAGAGATTCTAAAAAGCTCTGTTTCTTTTTGCTTTTTCATTATCATTCCAAAAATGATTGACCGTATATCAAAACTGGATCTTCCAAGCTATTACATTTCACCATCTGGTTAACCTTATCAGTAAAGCACTAGAAAACAAACCTCACACATTAGAATTTCATCCACTCCGCAGAGTTATCCTGATCATAAAGAGTTGCCCAAAACTGAGATAAATTATTATGGAGACCAGAAATGGGTTACATTAACTATACATGATTGAATTCAACTAGAAGAATGGCCCCTATAACAAACCCTAAGGTCTAATGCTGCTGGTGGTGCATGTGCAGAACAGAAATGCTGGCCGTTCAGCTCATGTTTACCCAATACAGCATAAGTACACTTACAATATATCCAGATACAAAGACATTTAGAGTTTTTGAGTTTTTAGCAATAATTATGCCTCATCCGCAAAGGCATCTCAATGTTCTGTACCACCCACACGCACTTCTCCAATGTTTCCAGACCAAATCAGATTAGACACAAAAATGATCATGATCCTAGAATTATGTCAAAACTAATGGCCCATAAGTAACAGCAACAACTCATGAAAACTGTAGAATTGAGTTTAGATTTAGGACGAGAGCCCAAAGCACTATCCACACTGCAGTCCTAGGAAATACATACTTCAGCCTGAAGAATTAATAAAATGGTCCCAGAAGATTTTACTGAAATTAAATGGAAGATAGCACCCAATATTCCTATATCATTTTCATCTTTGCCTGTATTAAGGTCAAGAAAGAAGTGGCTTTACAAGCGAAAGGTGGCACAAAGAAATTATTTGTGATCTGAAATATTCTGGGGAAAACACACAAAGAAGGCAAGGTGCAAATGTGATAGTGAATGTTCGTGTTGTTTACTTTGGAGAATGTAATTATCATGGCTGTGGTTATGATTTTTGGTAGTTCAAAAGCTACCTTATGATTTCCCTACACACAATATGAAATTAAGTTTGGTGTTTTGCCCACAAGAGTATTCATGTCACTCCTGACAGTTTTTTTTTTCTCCTTTCATTCCCACAGAATGCCAAGAACTTCCAAAATGCATTACCATGCAAATGTCTTGGGTGACTTTACTACACATTTATATTGCAAGGTAATCAATAAATTATTATTTCAATATTTATTGGAATCTCAGAATAAGAAAGAAGATAGATTACACAAATTCATCTTCTGTGATTAATGGATGTTCCAGCAGAAGGCATACACTGATGGAGTAGGTCAGTATGCAGACTATATTACTGAATATTTCAACCCGGGTTGTAAATATAGTATCTGTTTCTCTTAGGGACTGTCACACTGAGTGCAGTATAAAAGGCAATAAATTTCAACAGATTAATTAACTCTTTGGTTACTGGGGCTGTGTGTCACCTATCCTGGCACCTAATAAAAATTCCTTTAATGCCAAGACATAAAGAAGGGCCTCTTTGGAAATGAGTTATTAACAGCATTTCGTGAATAGATGGAGAAATTGTAACCGAGCCATTTAAGTGTCATAAAGTGCAGCAAAGGCTGCTGGAGGCCTCTGAGGGACGCCAGGCAATACCATAACAATCAAATCTGAGATGGAAGAGGGATTGAGCTGTCCACTCAGAATTTTTATATTGTCAAAGAGCAGCGAGGAAATAATGTGATCAAGAAGTGAATTAACCTTGTGTGTGAAAGAAAGGGGATGATCTGATGGAAAAGGCAGTAAAGTAAAAATCACTCCATAATGCCTGCATTGCAGGCGAGTCATGAGGGGCTCCTAATGTCTGCAGGCTGTCAGAGAACGGATCCAGACCTCTAAGTACTCTAAACCCATTACCTGCATTAGCCTGTAATTGGAATACATTTATTCATGCTTTTTGAGTTCTTCAGGGTCTACGTCGTGTATACCCACAGAGCATTAATTCCTATAAATGTTCTATCTTTGCAGACTCCTGCAAACACATAGACAGTCCTGGGTGGGAATTAACATTCACTGAAGCAAGAGAGGAAGAAAGTGCTGGGCACAGAGTACAAGATCTGGATATACGCCTTCTATTTCATACTATATTGTTTCATTTGGCACCTTGGCTGCCTCCTCCAAATAAATATTCTTTGAAAGCTTTCTGATGAACGTCTAGATACCATGTTTTTCAGATTTTTAGATTTCAAGGCAAGAGTTCCGACAAGCAGAAAATAATAAATATCAAGTACCAACCAGGTGTGTTTTTATTAACGTTTGCGTAACTATCTTTCAAAATGTAAATTTCACCTTCTCACTTGAGATTGATTCTCAATATATGACACTTTTTATCAAGTTCTACAGAAAACCCAAAAGGCATATAGAAACAATGATATAATTTAAATCAATCATTTTCCCCCCTAAAGACGGCACCTTTATCCTAGGTTACTTACTGGAACCAAACCCAGCAAATATCAGGAAGTAGATGCCCCGCACATAGAGCAGGCACTGCTCTGAACGCCTTACATATATTAACTCAGGTCACCTTGAAGACCATCCTGTGAAGTGGGTACTTTTATTACTATCTCCATTTATAAATTAGGGAGGCAGAGCACGGAGAGGATAAGGAAATTCCTGAAGGCCACACAGCTGATTTGAACCCCAAGAATTTGTCTCTAGGTGTCTGGATTCTTAGCCACTTTGCAAAATTGCCTCACCAAAAACCAGTCACTAGATCCAGCATACTACTTAAGTGACTCTCCCCAAACAATGAATATCCTATTTGTACTACAATAATTAATTAAGCTTTAAATTACATATGAGTGTGTGTGTGTGTGTGTGTGTGTGTGTGTGTGTTGTTCTCAGGGATTTTACACTTCAGCTGGTCTTCATTCCTTCTATATATCAATCATTCTCTTTTTCTATAAAGGAAAATTCCTATTAGCATATAGATATCTAGATGTGCTCTAGTCTTCTGACTTTATCCTCTGTCTCCTGGATCCCACATCCCCTTAGCGCTTACCTTTGCTCCTTCGTGGCAAATCTTCTCTAAGGAGTTGTATTTGCATGCTGTCTCTACTTGCTCATGTCCTATGCATTCTCCAACAGAGAATTCTATTCCACTCCACAGACACTGCAGTGCTAAATCCAAAGGTCACCTTCATGTCTTGCTTTTCTTTGACCTTTTGGCAAACAGGACATAGTTAACCATTCCCTCCTTCTGCCTTTGTGTCTTCTAGGACACCACTGTCAGCCCTCTCTCCTACCTCCTGCACTCCTGGGTTTTCTTGTACCCAGTTCTGAGATATTGAGGTTTTCAGATTCCCTCACACTACCACAAAAAGCAAGCAAGCAAGCAAGCAAGCAAGCAAGAAAGAGAGACAGAGAGAGACCACGTTCCATCTAGTTGCTTAAGCCAGAAATCTAGGTATCTTCTAAAGCCCCTGCTTTCTCCATCTCATTTGCCAGATGTTGGCTTAAGGGCAATATTTTATCCAGTTCTGGCCACCAAGTGTGAAGGAAAGATTTTCCATATCTAAAAAACGACACACAGGAGGAAATGAAAGACATCTCTCATCCAGGTGATGGCTGACACCACAGCTACAGCTTTGTGGTTCTATGAGGAGACATCACTGACACGACAAGGAGGACAGCAGAAAGTGGCAAGCACCTGGGTACTGGATGGTCTCAGAACTGACCAATCCTGGAGCCGCTGTACATCTGGGCATCTTCTTATGTACTACAACACAATCCTCATGATTTAAGATGGTCTTAGTTGGATCTTACGTTATTTGAAGCCAAAAGCAATCTGACCAACACATTCCTTCTCTATCAGCTAGCTGTATAACAAATCACTTCAAAATTTAAGGGTTCAAAACAACAATAAGTGTGTATGTCTCACAATTACTGTGGGTCATGAAGTCAGAACTGGCATAGTTGGGTCGCCCTGGCTTGTGATCACCCATGAGGTTGTAGACGGATGTGATGTTGACTAGGGCTGCAAGTCAACTGAAGGCTTGGCAGGGGCAGATGAATCTAATTCCAAAACGGTTCATTAAAAAGCATCACATTCACAACTTGGTGCTGGCTGTTGGTGGGGGCCTCAGTTCCTTCCCAGAGGGAATTCTCCACAGGTCGCTGAGACACAATATGGTAGCCAACTCCTTTCAGAATGATCAATCCAAGAGCGAGAAAACCAGCCAAGCGGAAACCATTCTTTTCTCTTTTTTTTTTATGACTATGCCTCAGAAGTCACATGGTATCACTTCCGCCACATTCTATTCATTAGACGAGAATCCCTACGTTTAGCCCAGATTTAAGGGAGGAAATTAGGCTCCATTTTAGGAAAGGAAAAGATATGCGGACATATTTTAAAACAATCGCATGAATCTTTTCTCACTGAATTCTATTCCCAGTGATTTTCTTTCAACTCCTAGGATTTCCTAGATTCCTTTCTACCTCAGAGCTCTTACACATGTGAACATGATTGCTCCTCCCTTGAATTTCTTCTCTTCAGGCCCTTTAGGCTGGCCATCTCTTTCTCACGTGGCTTCCTCATCACATTAGATCCAGTCTTAGCCTTTATAATACTTTCCACAATTTATAATTGTTTTATTTTATTGCATTTACTTTTTCTTTTCTTTTGGTTGGTCTGTATTCACTCACTGGAAAGTATATTTCCTTGATGGAAGGGATATCTTTGTCTGGTTTACCATTATACACCTCAGTGTCTAACACAGTATCATCTGACAGGTAGTAGGTACTCAAAAATGGTGAGTGAATGAATGAATACATGAATGAGAAAAACTTGGGTATGCATCCAGAAAACATTTTTAAAGAGTGGCATTAGTACGACCATTCACAGGAAGATGTCCAAGGTGACAAGGTGCTTAGGAAGTTTAATATGGAGAGAGACATTATAGCTACATTTTGAATATTCAGAGGACTATCAATGGGGAAAAGATTAGATTTATTCTTTATGATTCATGGGCTATAATTAGAACGAATGGGCAGAAATTATGGGAAAACAGAGTTTAGTTCAATAAAAGGAAGACCTTTCCAATAATTAGAGTTCCCTAAAAAGTGAAACCTGTGTACTTATAAGAAAATAATCTATCACTCCAAATGTTCAAACATATGCTCTAATACCACTTGCCTTCAATGACAGAGAAGAAATTCAGATATCAGACACCAACCGGACCAGGTGAAAATAAGCTCTCATGGTACATTTTAAAACTCTGTAATATAGACCTTAACAAAATATATATTAAAAACTGTCATGTGGGGCACCTGGGTGGCTCAGTTGGTTGAGGGTCCAACTCTTGATTTTGGCTCAGGTCATGATCCCAGAGTCATGGGATTGAGTCCCGTGTCAGGCTCTGTGCTGAGTGTGGAGCCTGCTTGAGATTCTCTCTCTCTCTCTCTCTCTCTCTCTCTCTCTTTCTGTCTCTCTCTCTCTCTCACTGTCTCTCTCTCTCTCCTTCTGCCCCCTCCCCCACTCTCAATCTGTCTCTCTCTAAAACAAAACAAAACAAAACAAAAACAAAAAAACGCTGTCTAGCAAACATTTTTTGTGAGAAGGAATAATAAAATAAAAAACCATAGAAAAAACTTTCTATCTATACTCTCATACTTTTGGAGATCTTGATTATGGAAAATGAAATCTTTAATGTTTGGTTTTATAATAAGAAAAAGAGAATGTTTATTTTCCTTCTTTCAAGTGTTTATTTAAATTCTAGCTAGTTAACATACACTGTAATATTAGTTTCATGTGTAAAATTTACTGATTCAACACATATACAACTCCCAGTGCTCATCACAACAAGAATACTCTTAATCCCCATAACCTATTAAACACATCCCCCTACCCACCTCCCCTCTGGTAACCACTGGTTTGTTCTCTAGAGTTAAGAGTCTGTTTCTTGGTTATCCTCTCTCTTTTCCCCACTATGATTGTTTGTTTTGTTTCTTAGATTCCACATATGAGTGACTTATTCCACTTAGCAGAATACTCTCTAGCTCCATCCACATCATTGCAAATGGCAAGATTCCATTCTTTTTCATGGTTGAATCATATTCCATTGTATATAGAAACCACCTCTTCTTTATCCATTCGTCAGTTGATGGAGACTTAGGCTCCTTCCATAATTTGGCTATCGTCGATACTGCTGCTATAAAGATCAGGGTGCATGTATCCCTTTGAAATAGTATTTTTGCCTTCTTTGGGTAAATATCTACTAGTTCTAGTGGAGGATCAAAGATTAGCTCTATTTTTAACTTTTTTAGGAACCTTCATACTATCGTCCATAGTAGCTGTACCGGTTTGCATTTCCACCAACAGCACAAGAGTGTTGCCCTTTCTCCACATCTGTGCCAACACCTATTGTCTTTTGTGCTGTTGATTTTAGCCATTCTAACAGGTGCGAGGCGACACCTTATTGTATTTTTGATTTGTATTTCCCTGATGATGAGTGATGCCGAACATCTTTTCATGTGTCTGTTAGCTATCTGTATGTCTTCCTTGGAAAAATGTCTATCATGTATTCTATCCATTTTTTAATTGTTTGTTTTAATTGTCTGTTTTTTGGGTGTTGAGTTTTATAAGCTCATAATATTTTGGATACTAACCCTTTATCAGATATGTTATTTGCAAATATCTTCTCCCATTCCATAGGTTGTGTTTTAGATTTGTTGATTGTTTCCTTTACTGTGCAGAAGCATTCTATTTTGATGAAGTCCCAATAGTTTATTTTTTATTTTGTTTCCCTTGCCTCAGGAGACATATCTATAAAGAAGTTGCTATGGCCTGTGTCAAAGAGGTTACTGCCTATGTTCTTCTCTGGGGTTTTAATGGTTTCCTGTCTCACATTTAGGTCTTTAATCCATTTTGAATTTATATTATGTATGGTGTAAGAAAGGGTCCAGTTTCATTCTTTTGAATGTTGCTGTCCAGTTTTCCCAACACCATTTGTTGAAGAGACTGTCTTTTTTCCATTGGATATTCTTTCCTGCCTTGTTGAAGATTAATTGACCATATAGTTTTGGGTTCATTTATGGATTTTCTATTCTGTTCCCTTGATCTATGTGTCTATTTTTGTGCCATTACCATTTGTAATATAACTTGAAATCCGGAATTCTGATACTTCCAGCTTCACTTTTCTTTTTAAACATTGCTTTGGCTATTTAGGATCTTTTGTGTTTCCATACAAATTTTAGGATTGTTTGTTCTGGCTTGTGAAAAATGCTGGTGGTATTTTGATAGGATTGCATTAAATGTGTAGATGGCTTTGGGTAGCATAGACATTTTAACAATATTTGTTGTTCCAATCTGTAGGCATGGAATGTGTTTCTATGTCTTTGTGTCTTCTTCAGTTTCTTTTGTCAGTGTTTTACAGTTTTCAGAATACAGCTTGTTTCACCTCTTTGGTTAGGTTTATTCCTAAGTATCTCATTGTTTTTGGTGCAATTGTAAATGAGATTGATTCCTTGATTTCTATTTCTACTGCTTATTTTTGGTATATAAAGATGCAAAAGATTTCTATACACTGATTTTGTATCCTGTCAGCAGGAGGAAGGAAATGATGAAGACTAGAGCATAAATAAATGATAGAGAAGCTAACAAAAGAAAAAATAGAACAGGTCAATGGAAACCAAAAACTGGTTCTTTGAAAAAATCAATAAAATGTATAAACCCCTAGCCAGACTTATAAAAAAGAAAAGAGAACATACCCAAATAAGTAAAATTACAAGTGAGAGAGGAGACATAATAACCAACGCCACAGAAATACAAACAATTATAAGAGATTGCTACGAAAAACTACATGCCAACAAATTGAACGACCTAGAAGAAACAGATAAATTCCTAGAAACATATAAACTATCAAAACTGAAACAGGAAGAAATAGAAAACTTGAACAGTCCAATAACCAACAAAGAAATTGAATCAGTAATCAAAAATCTCCCAAAAAACGCAAGTCCAGGGCCTGATGGCTTCACAGGTGAATTCTACCAAACATATAGAGAACAGTTAATACCCATTCTTCTCAAACTATTCCAAAAAATAGAAAAGAGAGGAAAACTTCCAAATTCATTCTATGAAGCCAGCATACCCTGATACCAAAATCAGATAAAGACTCCACTAAAAAAGAGAACTATAGGCCAATATCCTTGATGAACATAGATGAAGAATTCTCAATAAAATATTACCAAACTGAATCTAAAAGTACATTAAAATCATCATTCACCACAATCAAGTAGGATTTATTTCTGAGAGCAAGTGTAGTTCAATATTCACATAATAATCAATGTGATAAACCACATGAATAAAAGAAAGGATAAGAACCATATGATCTTTTCAATTGATGCAGAAAAATATCTGACAAAGTACAATATCCATTCATGATTAAAACCCTCAACAAAGTATGGTTAGAGGGAACATACATCAACATAATAAAGGCCATCTATAAAAGACCCACAACCAGTATCCTCAATGGGGAAAAACTGAGAGCTTTCCCCCTATGGTCAGGAACAAGACAGGGATGTCTACTCTCACCACTGTTATTTAACATAGTACTGTAAGTCCTAGCCACAGCAATCAGACAACAAAATAATAAAAGGCATCCAAACTGGCAAGAAAGAAGGATAACTTTCACTATTTGCAGACAACATGATATTCTCTGTATAAAGACACCACAAAAAATTTTTAGAACTAATACACGAATTCAGCAAAGTCACAGGATACAAAATCAACATACAGAAATCTGTTGCATTTTTATACACTAATAATGAAGCAGCAGAAAGAGAAATCAAGGAATCAACCCCATTTACAGTTACATCAATAACTATAAGATAACGAGGAACAAACCGAACCAAAAAGGTGAAAGACTTGTATCTGAAAACTATAAAACACTGATGAAACAAATTGAAGATGACACAAGCCATGGAAACACATTCCATGATCGTGGACTGGAAGAACAAGTGTTGTTAAAAATGTCTGTATTACCCAAGACGATCTACACATTTAATGTAATCTCTATCAAAATGGATGTTTGTTTTCAAAATCTAAATATTGTCACATATTGATTTGATATTGATCTCAGAGCTAGAGATTTTATTTTTTTAATGGTTATTTATTTTTCAGAGAGAGAGAGGATGAGCAAGGGAAGGGCAGAGAGAGGAGGGACAGAAGATCCGAAGCAAGGTCCACATTCTCAGCAGCCAGCCAATATGGCGGTTGAACTCACAAACCACAAGATCATTGTTATGCCCAGAATTCGTGATCCCCAAAGACCACTAGGGAGTCGAGTCCGATGCAAAAGCAAAAGAGCCTTTATTTGAGCTAGCTCGAGCTTAATCCCCTACCTGCACCGATGAAGCAGTGAGATACCAGGGAGAGAGAGCGAGTTTCAAAAGCAAAAAGGTTTTATAGGGGTCTAGGGGCAGTTGGTGAGGTAATGGCTGTGGCCTCAGTCAATTGGCTGGGGAAGGGTCGTGGCCTCAGCTGATTGGCTGGGGAAGGGTTGGAGTCCTGTTACGCAGGTCGCTGGGCGTGTTTTGATCAGGAAGTTTGAACGGGTGAGCGGGAGGTTACTCAAGGGGAGGAGGCGCGATCTGAGGTTTCTGCGATTTTCCCAGAAAAGGGGTCATGTCGGGGACATAGTCACTCAAGGTGGAGGACACAGAACAAGATGGAGTTGGCCAGCGTAGGCCCGCCCTTTCATTCCCCCCCTTGTCATGTAGCTTAGGGACCCAATCAAGGGACCGGCTGCATTTATGGTGACAAGGGGAACAGAGTTTGGAGGTTTACGCAAAGTTCTGGGAAGCAAGTGTCCCTGGGGTGGTTCTGGGAGGTCTGATTAAGTATTGTCCCCGAGCTGGTGTCTATGATCTGCCAGGTGATGTTTTGGGGGGCGTGGGGACTCCCGGCAGCATGAGCAATGACAAGCAGAGTTAACAGAGTTACCAATATTAGGTGGGTCAAATGTGCTGTAGCTTGAGCTTGAGCGGGTTGTGTTGGTCCCGACTGACGGCCCATCGCGTGACGAAGTCCTTCCGGATCGAGGAGGGGTCCGCTGGCTGAACGTGGGTGTGATGGACTCAGGTCACGATGCCGTCTACTTTGAGAGCGGTGGGGGTTGTCAGCACCACGATGTAGGGTCCCTTCCAGCGCAGCTCGAGGGTCTCTCGGAGGTGCCTCTTGACGTAGACCCAGTCTCCCGGCCTGTACTGATGAGGTGTCGGGGTCTGGCCAGCCTCGTAGATGGCACGGAGGCGCGGCCAAATGTCCTCGTGCGCCCTCTGCAGCCCTCTTAAGGAAAGAAAAAGTTCTTGATCTTTAAACTCAGCAATAAGTTCAGCTTGAAGGCTGGGAATAACAGGGGGTGGCCTGCCAAACATGATCTCATAGGGAGTAAAACCCAGAGTGTAAGGAGTGTTTCTAACCCGGTAAAGAGCATACAGTAGGAGAGTCACCCAGTCCCCGCCAGTCTCCATGGTTAATTTGGTAAGGGTCTCTTTTAGGGTTCTATTCATTCTTTCTACCTGTCCTGAGCTCTGGGGCCTATAAGCACAATGTAATTTCCAGTTTGCCCCCACCGCCTTGGCTACTGCCTGTGTTACCTGTGAGATAAAAGCTGGTCCATTGTCTGATCCTACCATGGCAGGAAAACCATACCTGGGTAAGATGCCTTCTAGTAGCTTCTTAGCCACCGTCTGAGCCGTTTCATGCTTGGTTGGGTATGCCCAACCAGAGAAGGTGTCTGTAAATACTAAAAGATATTTATTACCATACTTTCCTGGTGTGACTTCAGTGAAGTCGACTTCCCAGTGGGCTCCCGGTCTGGTGCCTCTGAGCCTGGTTCCTTTTTTATTCGATGTGGCTCTCGCGTTGGTGAGTTGGCAGGTCTTGCAGGCAGATACAACTTGCTCTATTTTGGTGTCCTGTTGGTGAATCTTGATTCCGGCATGTCGGATTCAGTCTTTTAATTTTCGGCCCCCCATGTGAGTAGACCGATGCATGTGCTCTAATATTGAGACTCCTAGCCAGTCTGGCAGCACGAGCTCCTTGTTAGGTGTATACCACCATCCCTTTATCTCCGGGGCCATGGGGAGTTTCTTGATCCGCTGTAACTCCTCCTGGGAGTATTTGGGCTGGGCTGGTAAAACTGGGTCTCCCGGGTCCGGTAGTTGTATGGTCATGGTGGGGACTGAAGTAAGGGCTACTGCCTTGGCTGCCTGGTCAGCCTTTCGATTACCTCTAGCTACTGGGTTATCAGCTTTTTGGTGCCCTTGGCAGTGGATAATGGCTAGCTTGGCAGGAAACCATAAGGCCGTAAGCAGGTAAAGTATCTCCTGCTTATTTTTTATAGTCCGTCCTTCTGCCGTCAGTAACCCCCTCTCCTGATAAATTGCCCCATGAATATGAGCTGTGGCAAATGCACAACGGCTGTCTGTGTAGATGTTAAGCCGTTTTCCAGCTCCCAGCATAGGCGCCTTGGTGAGGGCTATGAGCTCTGCTCGCTGGGCTGACGTTCCGGAGAGTAGAGCCTCCGCCCATACGGTGTCCGTTTCAGTGATCACTGCTGCACCCGCATACCTGTGTCCGTCTCGCACAAAGCTGCTGCCATCAGTGAACCAAGTAGCCTCGGCATCAGGGAGGGGCCGGTCCGTCAGGTCCGTCCAGAATCCATGTACTTCTTCCAGGATTCCCACACAGTCATGTAGTGGAGCACCTAGGTCAGGGTCGGGCAGCAGGGTTGCAGGATTGAGGGCTGCACTGGGGTGGAACCGCACTCGTGGAGGGTTGAGTAGGAGGCTCTGGTAATGAGTCACACGTGTGTTGCTCATCCATCTATCAGGAGGCTGTTTCAGGACCCCTTCAATGGCGTGTGGGGTCGTGATCCAGATCTCCTGTCCTAGGGTCAGTTTGTCTGCATCCTTGACTAGGAGTGCTGTCGCTGCAATAATTCTTAGGCATGGCGGCCAGCCGGCAGCCACTGGGTCTAGTTTCTTAGGTAAGCCACTGGGTGGTTCCAGGGGCCTAAGGCTTGAGTTAGAACCCCTTTTGCTATTCCCTTATGTTCGTCTACAAAGAGGTGGAAGGGCTTCGTAATGTCTGGTAGGCCCAGGGCTGGGGCACTTAGGAGGGCCTTTTTTAACTGATTAAAGGCAGTTTCTTCTTTTTCAGCCCATTTAAATGTTTTCCCCTCTTTGGTAGCTTCATATAGGGGCCTGGCGATCTCAGCAAAACCTGGAACCCAGAGGCGGCAGTAACTGGCTGATCCTAGGAATTCCCTCACTTCTCTTCGGGAGGTGGGAGTAGGGATCTTTAGGACAGTTTCTTTTCTGGCATCTGATAACCGCCGCTGTCCACCCTCCAGGATATATCCCAGGTAACTTACCCTCTCCCTGCATATCTGAGCCTTCTTCGCAGATGCCCAGTACCCTAAGGCCCCCAGGGTAGCCAGCAGGTCCTGGGTCCCTCGCTCACAGTCTTTGGCCGTGTCGGCAGCAATCAGGATGTCATCTACGTACTGTAGAAGGGTGAGGCCAGGGTGCTCCCTTCTGTACTCACCCAGGTCCTCGTGTAGTGCCTTGTCGAAGATGGTGGGTGAATTTTTGAATCCCTGAGGTAGCCGTGTCCAGGTGAGTTGCCCACTGTAGCCCCCCTCCGGATCATGCCACTCGAAAGCGAACAAGGGTTGGCTCTAGGGTGCCAGCAGCAGACTGAAGAAGGCATCCTTTAAATCTAGTACAGTATACCAGACCCTGGAGGGCGCCAAGGAGCTCAAGAGAGTATATGGGTTGGGAACAGTTGGGTGTATGTCCGCGACCCTCTTATTTACTTCCCGGAGGTCTTGTACCGGCCGGTAGTCATTTGTGTGAGGCTTTTTGACCAGCAGTAGGGGGGTGTTCCAGGGAGACTGGCAAGGAACTAGTACCCCTAGGCTTTGTAGTCTCCGGACGTGTGGCTGGATCCCCTTCTGGGCCTCCTGAGACATGGGCTATTGTTTGATCCTTACCAGACTCTCTCCTGGCTTGAGCTCTACCAGGACTGGGGTCCTGTGAGCGGCTAGTCCCATCCCCGCCCCCGTCTCTGCCCAAACCGAGGGGAATTCTTGTAGCCATCTGTCTATATTATCCTCTCTCAGGAGCGCCTCCTGGTGGAGGCGGTATTCATCCTCCAGTTTCATGGTCAGGACCTGGATGGGGTGGCCCTTGCCATCAGTGACCTGAGGCCCCCCCTTGTCTGAAAGTTATCTGAGCTCCAATCTTGGTCAGTAAGTCCTGTCCTAACAGCAGATAGGGGCATTCTGGTATTACCATAAAGGAGTGGGATACCCGGCCCGTTCCCAAGTCTACTGTTCTTCAGGTAGTCCATGAATACTGGCTCATACCAGTTGCCCCTTGTAACCAGGACTTCTTGCTGGCTAGTTTTCCTTGTGGGGTGCGGAGGACCGAATGTTGTGCTCCGGTGTCAACAAGGAAGTCAACAGGGGTCCCCTCCATTTTAAGAGTTACCCTGGGTTCGGGGAGAGGGTCCGAACCCCGACTCCCCTAATCACTTAGTTCATCTAGCTCTAGGACTTTTACTCGATCAGTCTTGCTTCCCTTCCCGCCGGCCCTTTTCAGACAATCTCGGGCCCAATGCCCTATCTCCTTGCAGTATGCGCACTGATCCTTCTGCAGCCTCTGCTTCCCCCCCTTGGTGGTTCCTTTACCTTTTCTTGCGTCGTCTGCCAGCTGCTGGAGACGGCGGTCTCGTTCCTCGGGGAAGTCAGCAGTGGTAGTAGTATTCTGGCCAGGTCTCGAGTCTGCTTACTACTGCTGGCAGCAGCCATGGCGCGAGCCTGCTTGTCTTCAGGAGGCTCCCAGTTATTGTATACCTTTTCGGCTACCACCAGTAAGTCCTGCAGACTTTTTTCTCCTAGTCTATCTATTTTCTGTAATTTTCTCCTAATGTCTATGGCCGATTGGTTTACAAAGGCCATGATAACAGCTGCCTTGCTTTCCAGAGCCTCTGGATCCATGGGGGTATAGGTACGGAATGCCTCCACGATCCATTCTAAAAAGGCAGCCGGAGATTCATCTTTTCCCTGTTGTACATTTCCTACCTTGGCCAAATTGGTTGGCTTTCTAGCAGCCATTCAGAGACCACCCATTAGAGCCTGGCGGTAGACCCGGAGCCTCTCCTTACCTTCTGCTGTGTTGAAATCCCACAGGGACCGAGTTAAGGGGAAGGAGGCATCTATCTGAGCCTGGCTGGTGGTGGGATTCCCGTCTGCGCCCAGAACTAGTTTTTGGGCCCCGTTGAGGATTCTTTCTCTTTCTTCAGTCGTGAACAAGACCTGCAAAAGCTGCTGGCAATCGTCCCACGTGGGCTGATGGGTAAAAAGAACAGAGTCTAATAAATCAATAAGCCCTGCCAGTTTCTCAGAAAACTTAAGATTCTGAGCTTTCCAATTGTAGAGGTCACTAGTGGCGAAAGGCCAATAGTGATGGGGCTGATTCCCCTCCGTGTCTGTGGGTCCTGTGGCTCGCAGGGGCAGAATAGTGGAGTCGGTGGCGGAGGCGGATTGCTCCCTCTGAGCCCTTTGTCTGGTAAAGGGCAGGCTTCCCACTGGAGCGTTTCCGCCTCCCACAGCGTCTGCCTCCCCCGGAGGGGGAGGATGGTGTTCTTCTGGCATCCTAGAGGGGTTATACAGGGGAGGAAAAATTAATTCTTCTTCAGTACCCCCCTGTAGGACAGGGTAGAGGGGTGCTGAAGGCTGGGTAAGACGTTTCTTCTTCTTTGTCCCCTGCAAAGCAACAATGGGTTTTGGCTCTGGAGGGAGCGGGGCTAGGAAGGGCTTAAGCCAAGAGGGTGGGTCTTCTACAAGGTCCTGCCAAGTGATAATGTAAGGGAGCTGATCAAGATGGCCCGTCTTAGGCCGAGAGATGATACTCCTGACTCGGTGGATGGTAGGGACGTCAAAGGTCCCCTCTGGTGGCCATCCGACATTGAAAGTTGGCCACTCGCTAGAACAAAAAAACTGCCACCGACCCTTTCGGACTTCCACACTGAGGTTGTTAGCTCTTCCCCTCACATACTTAAAGTGATCAATCATAATACTTAGAGGAGTAGTCTGAGTCTGTCCCATAACGTCCATCCAGTAAGTCCACAGAACAAAACAGAGAAACACAAAAACAGACAAACAGAGGGCCCCTAGAAAGTTTTCCAACTCCATGGAAGCAAAACTGAAAGCTAGCTTAGATCTTTGAGGGAATTCCACGTCTCTCCAAAGACGACGGCCTCACGCCGGCCAGCGGGAGCGACCCACCTTGTCTCAGACCTCTGAGGGGATTCCACGTCCCTCCAGAAGGGAGAATCGGAACATCTTCCGAAACTCCCGGCCCGTGGTCCTCCTGTGCGTCCACTTAGACCGCATCGGGCACTACCAGAATTCCAGAAATGAGCTCACACAGAAAAGACAGAACAAACAGACAGACACTAACCATGGCCAGTCAGGCTCTCTGGGTCAGGGGTCCCTCGGGGGTCTTGGGGATCCTGGACGAGCCCCCAAATGTTATGCCCAGAATTCGTGATCCCCAAAGACCACTAGGGAGCCAAGTCCGATGCAAAAGCAAAAGAGCCTTTATTCGAGCTAGCTCGAGCTCAGTCCCCTACCTGCACCGACGAAGTGGTGAGATACCAGGGAGAGAGAGCGAGTTTCAAAAGCAAAAAGGTTCTATAGGGGTCTAGGGGCAGTTGGTGAGGTAATGGCTATGGCCTCAGTAGATTGGCTGGCGAAGGGTCGTGGCCTCGGCCGATTGGCTGGGGAAGGGTCGGAGTCCTGTTACGCAGGTCACTGGGCGTGTTTTGATCAGGAAGTTTGAAAGGGTGAGCGGGAGGTTACTCAAGGGGAAGAGGCGCGGTCTGAGGTTTCTGCGATTTTCCCGGAAAAGGGGTCATGTCAGGGACATAGTCACTCAAGGTGGAGGACACAGAACAAGATGGAGTCGGCCGGCGTAGGCCCGCCCTTTCAATCATAACCTGAGCCAAAGTCCAATACTCAACTGATTTGAGCCACCCAGGCACCCCAGAGCTAGACATTTTAACTAAATGGTTCACTATATTTTCTAATGTCTTTTGTTTCTGGAAGTAATAAATACACTACCTATAGTTTTTATTCCTATATTTAATTAATCTTTTAAATGTTGTATAAAGGAAAACAATATTCTTTAGTTTAGGCTCTCAATGGGTGAATAATGCAGTAGATCCCTACACTAGAATATTATTCAGCAATAAAAAGAAATGAGCTATCAATCCATGAAAAGACATGGAGGAAACTTAAATTAAACATGTTATTCAGTGAAAGAAGCCAATCTGAAAAGGCCACATACTAGTATGATTCTAATTATATGACATTCTGGAAAAAGCCAAAGTTTAGTGAGGGAGGTAAAGAGGAATGATTAAGTGCCACACAGGGAATTGTTTGGGCAATGACACTCTTCTGTATGATACTGTAATGGTGGATACATGATGTGTCGTTATACATGTGTCCCAAGTCCATGGACACCAAGAGCAAATCCTAATGCAAACTATGGACATTACTTAATGATAATGTATCAATATTGCCTCATCAACAGTAATAAATATATCACTCTATACAGGAGGTTAATAATAAGGGAAACTGTGGGAGAGGTATATAGGAACTCATTGTATGTATGCAAAAAATACAAAGTATATAATGTATAGCACACATATTATACACTATATATATAATATATATTATATATTATAATATTATATAAATAATATAAATAATAAATATTATTATATAAAATATTATATAATTATTATATTATATATTATTATAATTATATATTCTATATATTGAATAACAAAAGATTGTAATAATTTAGTGTAAATTCTATGGCATTAAGTATTAAGGTATCTAAAGACAGAGAAGGGAACAGACAGAGACAATGAGGTATACAAAAACAGACCCCAAATGTGAAAAATTGTAGAACTTGGAGGAAAATTGATAAAAAGGACACAGTGTCAGCCGGTGAAGCAAAACAAATGAAGATTTAGAAGGAGAGAGGCGCCTGGGTGGTTCAGTCAGTTGAGTATCTGACTTCGGTTCAGGTCATGATCTCAGTTTGTGGGTTCAAGCCCTACATCAGATTCTGTGCTGACAGCTCAGAGCCTGGAGCCTGCTTCGGATTCTGTGTGTCCTTCTTTCTCTGCTCCGCCCCCCCTACCGCTTGCAATCTGTCTCTCAAAAATGAATAAACATTAAAAAACTTCGGTGGGGGGGCACCTGGGCAGCTCAGTTGGTTAAGCAACTGACTGTTGGTTGATGCTCAGGTCATGATCTCACAGTTTGTGAGTTCGAGCTCCATATCGGGCTCTACACTGACAGCTCAGAGCCTGCTTGGGATTCTTTCTCTCTCCGTTTCTCTCTGCCCCTCCCCTGCGCGCTCTCTCTCTCTTTCTCAAAATAAATTTTAAAAAATTTTAATAAAATTTAAAAAATTTTAAAAAGGAGAAACACTATTAGGGGTGCACTCCTACTGATAGTAAACATTGTAAACATTCATGGAGGATGGTGAAGAAATTGGCTTTGACTGAGCTTGTGATTTATTGATGTATTCAACAAATATTTATTTGAGCACCACTGTGATAGGATGCTACAGAATTTCCAGATGTATTAGACATCATCTCTGCTCTCAAGAAGCTTGCTGCAAACTGAGAATTACAGGATTTTATAACCTAAAACTAGATCAGGAAACTAGTCTGCCCTGTTTTCCTACTCACTGTATGGGCACTAAGATTGGCATATACAGCCAAGTGCTTTTAATGGGGAAAATTATGTCCACATGGACTGTCCCTTTCAGCACAGAAATGGTTCTGTTTGGGTCTGAAATGTTTCTTACATTTTTCTATCATTTTTAACACAAAGGACATTCCCGTCCTTTTTCTATTACACTTATCTGTTAGTATGTAAGAAATCTGTAACCATTACCTCTGCCCACAATTGTGAGCTGTTGTTGGCATTGTTGATCTGTCGGTATGGCTCCTTCTACAGGGACATGCGTGACCCAAAAGGAGCAGTCTTAGCCATGGAGCAGCCCCAAGGGCTTGGCACTCTCAGGAGCACTGCTCTGGAAGGCAGCATGTCAGGGCTGGGAACTCCCGTGTATAATACAGTGATCCCTTGTATAAAATCATCCCAGAAAAAGGCCATTCCAGTTCCTGTTGTGCATTGCATGAGACAACCCATTTCATTTTGGAATGAGAAATGATGCATTCTATCTCTTAGTTCTAGGACTGCCTTCCAGAGCCACATAAGCCTAATTCCTTTTTCTGTAACAGACTTTTAATGATCTGAGGACGATAACTGAGTGCCCATTTATTTCAATGAGTCTGCTTTATGTCACAGTTTCTACACCTTCGTCCACATCATAGTCCCTCTCTTCTTCATCAAAATTTTTGTTGAAGACCAAAGTTTAAGCTTCTAAAATGCCCTCAGACGCTTGTCCCCTCCCTTCTTCCTCCCACAATCAGTTTGAAAAGAAAAGTTGGTGACGGGCCTGGGTGGCTCAGTCAGTTAAGCATCCAACTTCAGCTCAGGTCGTGATCTCACAGTTCATGGGTTTGACCCCCGCGTCGGGCTCTGTGCTGACAGCTCAGAGCCTGGAGCCTGCGTCGGATTCTGTGTCTTTCTCTCTCTCTGCCTCTCCCCCACTCACACTCTGTCTCTCTCTCTAAAAAATAAACAGTAAAAAAATAATAAATTAATTAATAAAAGAACACTTGGTCATGCGGAACATGTCATGATTAAGTACATGATGACTGGATAGACCTAAAATTACGGGTAATGTAAATATGCATGAATAAAACATAAGTGTAAGAACAACAGATATAAAAAAATAAATATACACAAATAGACAAAAAAAAAACCAAGTTATATGTTTTATATATCCTGTGCCCCCGTTTTGGTTGCACCTAGGGAACCTCTAAGATATCACGGGTGAAAAAAGCCAGGTGCATAACATATATATGATACTACCATCTTAAGTTTCATAAAGGAAAAATTATGCATGTGTGTATACTTATTCTGTATAATATAGCTGGAAGCATATTAAGATACTGGTGGCCTTGGTTGCCTTAGGAGAGGGAACTAAGTGAACGAGACCCATGGCGTGTGATCAACTTTTCACTACATTATGCTTTTGCAACTTTTGAATTGTTAACTCTATGGATATATTATGCAGACATAAATAACATTAAAACTTAAAGAAGGCAATAAGTAAAGAAATATTTAAATAAAGAATCCCAAAGCGGCGCCTGGGTGGCTCAGTTGGTTAAGCACCCAACTTCTGTTCAGACGCTTCTGCTTCATGATCTCATGATTCGGGAGTTCGAGCCCCACATCGGGATCTGTGCTGACAGCCTGGAGCCTGCTTCGGATTCTGTGTCTCCCTTTCTCTCTCTCTCTGCCCCTCCCCTGCTCATGTTCTGTCTCTCTTTCAAAGATAAATAAACATTAAAAAACATTTTAAGAATCCCATGAATGTCGGAATAAAACATGCCTGGGGCATTTTCTCTGACAAATAGTCTGAAGCCTTGCCTAGTAATGAACCACAAGGGAAAATGCAATAATCCCAGAGTTGAGTTCAATCCCCAAATTGCTGACTCTTTTCCAAGATTCCCTACATATACATGGAAACATAGGAGTAAAGTAATCCTTTTGCTTGATACTCAAAATCACATTTCTATATTAAATATCATTACCTTTACATTTTTGTGTCTTTGTATATTTCAATCACCCAGAATTACATTGTGCAGGTATGTCCTGGTTGGAGGTTTCAAGAAAATTTAAAACTGTGGCATTGCTGCCCATTTCAGCAATGTCAGTAACTAATGTGTTCAATAATCTAATGAGATTAACAATGAGATATACATGTTTAAAGGCATGGCAAAATAATCTTCAGATTGTACTGTCTCATAAACCAGCTATAAAATAATTTCTTCCATTGTTGAGGTTCAGAATGTGACTGAATGACTATAAAATATTCCAATTGCTCTTAGTAAGTCACAAACCAATGAATAATGCACTTCAGATGTCCATGGCCAACCCAGCCAATCCAGGAGTTTGTAATCTGAAATAATTCAATAATAGGTTTGGGAAGCATTCACTCAACTACATGTATTACAGACCAATCATATAAAGAATCGTGCCAGCTACATATCAAGTTATACACGGAAGCATTAGGAGTCATTAAACATACTCCATCCAAACTTCCTCATATACAAATCTGTTAATTTAGCACATATTCATTGAATGCCACTATAAGGCAAGCACTGTAATAGGCAGAGACGAAAAATACACGTTAAATAATACACGCTATGGTCACTGCCTTCTAAAAGCTCACAACTCAGTAAGGAATGGGGGGCGGGAGGAAGAGAGAGAGACAGAGAGAGAGAAAGAGAGAGAGATAGACAAGCACGAAAACTGCAAAACACTATGATTTCTGCTCTACTAGAAACCAACAGATGTGATTCATAAGAATTGCAGTGGCCCAAGACAGGGAAATGTTCATCTACTTGGCAAAGAGAGGAAGGGTGAGAGATCTTTAGAGGATCTACTTCTCGCTGTTACAGAGCATGGGAATGGCAGAGGCTTCAATCAAATTCAAATCTCTGGAGGGGAGCCTGGGTGGCTCCTCTGGTTAAGCATCTGACTCGATTTCAGCTCAGGTCATGATCTCATGGTTTCATGAATTTGAGCCCCACGTCAGGCTTTGCCTGACAGTGCAGAGTCTGTTTGGAACCCTCCCTCTCTCCCTCTCTTTCTCTATCTCTCTCTCTCGAAATAAATAAATAAGTCACTTTTTTAAAAAATTATCCCTGTATTTCCAATAGTATTCATTTTCCACACTGTCCCTAACAGGATGACCAAAGATCACCAATACTTACAGCTGTAGCACACACACACAGGAGTGAGATTTAATGTAAGCCATGTTTTCAAGCTGTGTCTTGCTAACAATTACCTGCTTCACGGAATTAAAAAAGATCTTTTGAACAACTCAAACCTTTTACCAAAAGCGTTTATGACTTACACACGTGCATTGTGTGATATAATGCACATGCAGTTTCACATAGAAGTTAACAGATACGCATAGCTAGCATTAAGTGTTATTTCAAACCACAAGTCCAATTCAGCTTATTTATAATCACTTTGGTGCTGAAAGCTTATTAACTAACCAGCTGTCAGGCAGTGTTGCTACAAAACTCTTATCCCAGCAGGACGTGTAGATTGGAAACAAGGACGAATCTTTTCATTATTGCTGTGTCTCTTATTTAATGGAATGTGTTTCAGAGGGATTATCTGGTTTAATGGAGCTAATTCAATATAAAACTGAGTTGGCTACTTGGAATGTCCAAATAGCCTGTTCTCGTCAAATGTGTGCAAAGCAGTGAAAACCTCTGTTACATTTGACAAGAGGTGAAGTATAATAATGACACTGTATTCATGTGTTGAAGGCATTAGTAATAATAATGGATGAGGGTCAGTGAATATTGCCACCCATGGTAATGAGAAGGTGAAGCTTGTACACGGCTGTTGGTATTCTCAAAGCTCCCATCAAGAATGGCCTTTAAAGACAAATGCCATATGATTTCTCTTCTATGTGGAATTTGAGAAACAAAACAGATGACTATAGAGGAAAGAAAAAAAGAGAGTGAGGGAGGCAAATCGTAAAAGACTCTTAACTACAGAGAACAAACTGAGGGTTGATGGAGGGAAGTGGGTGACTAGATGGGTGATGGGCATTAAGAGGGGCACTTGTTGGGATGAGCACTGGGTGTTGTATACAAGAGACAAATCACTAATTTCTACTCCCCAAACCAATGTTACCACATATCTTAACTAATTAGAATTTAAGTAAAACCTTGGGGGAGGGGGGGAAAGAATGACTTTTAAGAACATTGAAGTATTATTTGTTAAAGTGATGTCCGTGCATCTTCCCAGAATCAGGTATTCGTTACAGAGGTTCTATTCAGCAGCGTACCCTTGGAAATGGGCTTGTGTGTAATGTTTAAGCACATCATGGCGCTAACAAGGTTCATTTCATTCCCCAGTTCCTCAGCCTTTTACGCTGTCACACGTGCGGACGAAACTTCTTCTGTCATCTCATGAGCCTGATTTTATTCCATCATCTTTAGGAAACTTAAGGCAAACATCAGAACAACAGTAAGGAAGAACACCACATTCTACATCACAGTGTGCTAAAGTACAATAAGCCAAAATGCTACAATTTTTCTCCAAGCTGTGTTGGTCCCCAGGCTTTTTTATTTGGTGGATCCAATAGACTATGGTCACAAGAAGCTAAGTAAATTTCTCTTTTCATATTCGTTCAATTGCAGATAATACTACAAGTCTAAATGAATGGAAGCTGGCCTTTTTATTTCTAAAAGAATTTATATTGCTAAGACCTAAATCACATTAAAATAATCATACAGTGTAAGCAGACAAACAGAAATATATACATAGAATACATATGAAATGAAAATTTAGTTCATGAAAAATTATTGTGATGAAATCAAACTCAAAGCCGCTGAATCACACATAACTTAGTTGTGATGAAAATTAATTGCGGGGAGCCTGAGTGTCTCAGTTGGTTAAGCATCCAACTTTGACTCAGGTCATGATCTTGAGGTTCGTGAGTTCAAGCCCCACGTTGGTCTCTGTGCTGACAACTCCAAGCCTGGAGTCTGCTTCGGATTCTGTGTCTCCCTCTCTCTCTGCCCCTCCCCCACTCACACTCTGTCTCACTCAAAAATAAACATTAAAAATTTAAAAAAAAATAACAAGAAATCGAATGAATATCTTAAGCAGATACCTATGTAGACCATGATGTTTTCAATACAAAAGGAAAATAAGGGGACTCAGTCATTATTAACACACGTGACACAAAAAAGGGACTAATATTTTTCTAAGGTTATAAATTTATCATTTTTTTTGGACTGCTTTTCTGGTCATTGATTATGAAATTTCATTTAAGCTTTTAATCCAAAAGAAGTAATTATTTCTTTAAATTTTATGTACAATATCTTAATATACTAAGGAAAATAGTCATGTCACATACGTCTCCAGACTTAATTTAATTATATTTATTTAACTGTAGAAACTTCTTCTCCGGAGTACAGAGAAAATAAAAGTAAGTAAAAATGTATCTCTCTGTCATGAATTGGTCCAATTAATACTAGTCATAAACAGAAATAGTATAGAATAGAAAAAGTTCCCCCTAGCTCTATGATTCTTTGTTTCTTTGAACTGCAAAAATACAGTGTATTTAGAAAGTACTTTTTATGTCAATTATACATGGGTATTATTTCATATATTATAATATTAAATATATCTGTATATTATACTATTAGTTTCTTGGCAGACCTTCGGAATGCATTTTGCATGCTGATTTAAGATTTTTACTTATTTCTAAGTATTAAAGGTAACAAATTGCCTCAAACCACAATTACAATTAGTCAAATATTAGCGTGACTTCCACAAATCAGGCTAGAATAATAAAATCTTTCAACTTATTTATTACAGAAGTCAGTAGAAAAAAAATCTAAAATAACAAACCATAATAGAATTTATAGACAAATCAAGGCTTTGATACGAACTATAAACTTTTACTTATTCAATTGTATCAGTGAATCAAAACATCATTTCCATAAAGCATCTAGGGAAAAAATTGTTGATAAATATTTCCTTTTAATAGTTCTCCCCTTGATATGGGTACAAGACTAATTTGTCCGGCACTAGATTTTGCCAAGTAGCAACTGTTTTAACCCTGCTGGAATACTGTCTCCTAAAACAGCAACATAGGAGGCTCCTGAGTTGCACAATGTACAGTTGCACATATCCAAAATTCAAAGTTCTTTATATCTCATAAGGACCATTTCTACTGAATTCATTTGAAAATAGAAAGCAATCGCTTTAAGCCAGGAATTTAAGTTTACCTTGTTTGAAAATAATGTACCTCTAGTTGTTGAATGGTCACGATCTGTGTCCAGAAAACATAGATGCGGGGCGCCTGGGTGGCGCAGTCGGTTAGGCGTCCGACTTCAGCCAGGTCACGATCTCGCGGTCCGTGAGTTCGAGCCCCACGTCAGGCTCTGGGCTGATGGCTCGGAGCCTGGAGCCTGTTTCTGATTCTGTGTCTCCCTCTCTCTCTGCCCCTCCCCCGTTCATGCTCTGTCTCTCTCTGTCCCAAAAATAAATAAAAAATGTTGAAAAAAAAAATTTAAAAAAAAAACCAAAAAAAAAACATAGATGCAATAAAAACAAAACTCCACAAGAATAACACCTATCTTTGGTGTGTGGAATTACAAATTAGATACTTCATTTGTTTTTTTATTTAAAAATTTTTTTATGTTTATTTATTTTTGAGACAGAGAGAAACAGAGCATGAGTGGGGGAGGGGCAGAGAGAGAGGGAGAAGCAGAATCCGAAGAAGGCTCCAGGCTCCGAGCTCCGAGCTGTCAGCACAGAGCCGGACACAGGGCTCGAACCCACCAACTGTGAGATGATGACCTGAGCCGAAGTCGGACACTTAACCGACTGAGCCACCCAGGCACCCCTAGATACTTCATTTGTAACTAATTCCTTCCAATGAGGTATCTACGTTGTTCCCACAGCCCCTTCTTAGCCAGATCATCCTCTCTTCTCTCTCCTTCCTCCCTTCAGCTCCTGAATTTTCTCTAGCACTTTAAACTCCGTTTCCCCTCCAAATATACCATCAGAATTAATTAAAATGCTCTAAAACTACTCTAATACAGTAGCCAACAGTCATGTGCTACCTGAAATGCAGCTAGTCTGAACTGAGATGTGCTGGAAGTATAAAATTGACACTCAGTTTTCAAGACTTATGTAGAAAATATAATGTCCACCTAATCAGACCCCCTCTACCTCCCCCTAAGGGAAGGTGACCTTCTCTGAAAAGATCCTTTCTTTTGTTTTGCTAATAATTTCCTGGCCTGACCCTTCTTCCTATAAAAACCTTCCATTTTGTACAACTCCTCCAGGAGTTCCCTTCCAGGTGCTGCTTGGGATGCTGCACAATTCATGAATGGCTTAATAAAGCCAATTAGATCTTCAAATTTGAAAATTCAAATTCAAATTTGAATTTCTGCTGAGTTGAATTTTGTTCAACAATATTGATTACATGTTGAAATGACACTCTCTTGTCTATATTGGGTTAAA
This sequence comes from Neofelis nebulosa, assembly GCF_028018385.1. Lineage (NCBI taxonomy): Eukaryota > Metazoa > Chordata > Mammalia > Carnivora > Felidae > Neofelis > Neofelis nebulosa. The sequence goes on from NC_080787.1 coordinate 23,735,439, forward strand.
TGAAACATTATTAAAATTAATTTCACTTTTTCCATTTTACCTTTTTAGTGTAACTAGCAGGAAATTTAAAATTGCATATGTAGGGGTGCCCGGGTGGCTCAGTCCATTAAGTGTCCAACTTCGGGTCAGGTCATGATCTCATGGTCAGTGAGTTCAAGCCCTGCATTGGGCTCTGTTGACAGCTCAGAGCCTGGAGCCTTCTTCGGATTCTGTGTCTCCCTCTCTCTCTGCCCCTCCCCCACTCACACTCTGTCTCTCTGTCTCTCTGTCTCTCTCTCTCTCAAAAATACATAAACATTAAAAAAATAATAAATAAATAATAAAATGCATACGTAGTATACATTGTATTTCTAGTGGCACTGCTCTAAGAAGAAAAATAAACTGAATATTAAAAAGACCAACCCTCTAGGGGTGTCCGGGTAGCCTAGTTGATTGAGCCCCTTCTGACTCTTGATGTCGGCTCAGTTCTTGATCTCAGGGTTGTGAGCGGAAGCCCCACATTGGCCCCCCACACTGGGTGTGATGCCTACTTAAAAAAAAAAAAACAAAAACAAAAAACAGACCAACCCACCATAGAAAGCATTTTAGGAATAATCTTGTAAGGGGCTTATCAAATTACTTATTACAAAAAAAGAAACAAAAAAAAAAAAAACCAAAAAAAAAACTTTGTCCAAAAAGGGATTCGCAAACTAGGGGCTGAACAAGTAAAATATTTCTCCATCCCATTACACGTGCAAATTCTTCATGTACAATTTTGCACCACACAAATTATTAATGCTGAGAAAGAAAGGGTATGGGGGCCTATGTCCACAAGTGGCCCAGCTCTGCAAACCTCTGTGCATTTGGGAAAGAGCAGAGCAAACCTTGTAGCCCTGGAAGTCAACCATACTCCAGGGGAATTGAATGCATAACCAGAGCCTTATTAACATAGCCTACAGTTCCCATCACACCCTATAGCTAATTTTCTTATCATTAATACTAATCACACTGTAATTACTTGTGCAAGTAACTATCTCCAGCACAAGACTATGAGCTTTGTGAGAGCAAGAATCCACATCTGTCTTCCTCATGGACATGTCCACAATGCCCAGCAGCATGTATAATTGAATCAAGTAGTTTTTCTGTTCAGTGCACTGGAAGCCACATATCTACCAATGAGTGGCCTAGCTTGAAAATGCTATCAAAGCTTCCTTTATGGCAGAGATAGAAAAGAGGCAACTGATAATAATAATACAGAAATGATGATATAGTGCAGGCAGCTAGCTAGGTATGTGCAGAGAACTGGATTCTCTGACCATGAAAAAGACAGAAATCACCAACTACCTCCTCACTGAAGTCAGGGAAAACCTGGGGGAGCTCACATGAGCTCTTCCCTATAATCGCTGCCCTAAAGTAACCAATAACTTCATTGTAATACATTTGCAATGAGGTTTTGACCCTCCCTGCAGGGGATGACTGCTGTGACAATTCCAACAAGGACCATGAAGGGGCCAAAATCTCACCCTCCCAACTAGTAGGAGAGATCTCTTAGATGACTGGAGGCAACCTCAGTCAGAGACTGCCCTAATTTGTACCCATAACCCATACGAGTATAAAAAATAAGACAACCCTGGGCCTGCCCAATCGCCCACTTTGAGAGTGCACTTTCACTCTGGCCACTATTAAAGGATTGCTTGCTTGTGAGTTTGGCTCTGAATTCTTTCTTGGCCAAACTCAGGAACCAAGTCCAGAGAACAGGACTCACCAGTAACAATGATATATTAATATTAATAATTGATATAATATTTAATATATGAATATAATAATTAACAATAAAAGTGTTTTTTTAAATTTTTTTAACATTTATTTATTTTTTGAGACACAGAGCATGAGCAGGGGAGGTGCAGAGAGAGGGAGACACAGAATCGGAAGCAGGCTCCAGGCTCCAAGCTGTCAGCACAGAGCCCGACGCAGGGCTCGAACTCACGAGCTGTGAGATCATGACCTGAGCTGAAGTCGGTCGCCTAACTGAGCCACCCAGGCGCCCCTGCAATAAAAGTGCTTTTAATAAAAATGATAATAGGGGCACCTAGGTGGCTCAATCAGTTGAGCGTCCAACTCTTGATTTTGGCTCAGGTCATGATCTCAGGGTCATGGGATCAAGCATCGAGCTCCATATTGAGCATGGAGTCTGCTTGGGATCCTCTCTCTCTCTCCCACTGCCCTTCTCCCCCATTCACTCTCTCTCTCTCTAAATAAAAAAGTTAATAATAATAATAATAAAGCTAACATTTACTGAGGGCTTACCAGATGATACCCATTGTGCTAACCATTTGGCAACATTTAATCCTTTTTCACTTAACACTACAACTAACCAGATGAGTACTATTATCATCATTTTACACACTGGAAGACTGGAATTTAGAAGATTTAAGTAATTTGCCCAAAGATACCCAACAAGCAAGTACTAGTAAAAGGATATAAATTTAGTCTGATTCTAGAACTTAAGTCTTAACACTATGCAAGATGATTCCCCAGGACATTTGAGAATCTGAGAAGCAAAATGCCTCCCAAAATTGTCCTGAGGGATAGAATGCAGGAGTATCTATCCATAGGTGTCCATCCCCCAATGGAGGGTCATTGCTCTGTCAGGCCTCTGCCACATCAGAAAAACAGAAAGCAAAAAAACACAACGTAAGCTTGAGGCCAGACACTGGCAGCAATAAGTGATCAGGTGAGATTGAGAAGACAGATGCATCTCTACAGAATATCTAATTCCCAAGGCTTAGTAGAATCAGCGAGAGAACCCGCTGCAGGAACTTATGCTGAGGCCATAGTTGACAGCCATCTTCTTCTTCTTCCAACTTTCATTCTAGATATATTTCACCCTTGGCCAGCACCACAGCTGACTGCTTACCTAGTGGGGTGACTGAGACATTTGAGTCCTTAGTTGCTTTGCCCTCATGAGGCTATTATTGCTGTAGTTGCCTTCACCAATTTGACTGGGCATGGAAACACCAAGAAACACCTCAATGAATCCCCTAGCTTTGTAGACATAGATTCTCCTTGTCCTCACTAAATAGAGTAGCATTTGTAATGAACAGGTCTGAGAAGAATCCAGGTCTCTTCTCCACCTGTTCGCCCCACTAGTATGAGGTACCCAACTAATCAAGTTGTAGTTATAACTTCAGTTTCAGTGGCTCCTATTATGGTCTCTGGTAGGAGAGTTCTTCTGTGGAGATTAGAACCTCTAGTAGAAGAATAGGAAGCAGAAATTCTGCAGTTAAGTCACTGGGAGGCAGTGTGAGAAAGGCCAATATTATTTCCACTCCTTGGTGCCCAGACTCATATATTCTAGCTCTTTGGGGGCACAAGATTGTATCTATCAGCTGTTTTTGTTTTGTGCATGTAAGTATCCGGGATGATGGCCTTCCAATTCGATCAGGATTCCTGAGTGGGAGATATGATGGACCATGCCAATGTCCTATTAGGCCAGCTGCCTCCAGGGGATGCAATATACAGTAGGACCATAGAACCCATGGTCGTGTACCCATTGTGACACCTCTTTACCATAAAGTCGGTCCCTTACTCAAAGGCAATGTGTCAGAAAATCAGGTATCTTGTAAATCCATCAGATTGTAGTGCTGTCAGAGGCATTGGGAACAGGACCAATCCATAACAAGGAAGGTGTCAATTCTTAAAGGATAAATCCCTTCACTCTCCAGGGAAGACGGGCTTTTTTGTAATCAATCAAGTGGCTGGCTGCTCTCCTTTCAGGATTTACTATCAATCTTTGCTGCTGACACACTGGACATTCCAAGAGCTATACAAGCTTTAGTAAGCAGGAGCTTTTGCTGTGGAGCCAGACATGCCATCATCATGGCTCCTCTGTTCATGAGCATATCAGGCAAGCATTGAATCAGCTGAGGACAAAGGCTAACTAACACACATTGGACTTGCTTGCTGAGTGCCTCCTCTGTGATAAAGATTCTATATGGGGCATAAAAATAATATATAAAGGTTCATGAACTTCGTGCAGACACCCTTAGATCTACCCACATGCCTCCTCCAAAGCTCCTTGTCTCCAATCTGCTGATTTTGTACCTTCTTCACCCCTGACCAGAAATAGACACTAATTAGGAGGGAGAGGCCATTTCTCCCTCCATACTAAGTAGACAATCAAGTGCTCACGGCTCTGTCCAATGGGGGCATTTCACCCAAATGTCTTCTTAGGGCCATCCCTGAGTAGGGCTGCAGAAAAACAATAATACATTTTCAGCTCAAACCAAGCTATTTAGCCAACCAATGCGTGTATAAGGTCTGTGTTGTTGCTGTTGCTATTGTTGTCTCTTTCATTACTTCATCTTCAGAAGCCTGTCCTAAGGCCATAGATGTGAGCTGACTGAGAGGCACTGGGGCAATAGAGGTAGGTGATATCTAACTTACTTTGCCCTCTGGACCTCCTCAGGCCTGATCCTTAATGTACCATTTTCCTCTTACAGCAGATTGCTGTTCTACTTGCCTAACCTTATGACTCAGTGGGTCTGAATTTGACAACAGCTAGCTCATGATGGGCACCAGTGCTTTCATAACCACTTGATATCCAGCAGTTAAAACCCAGTCTCTACCAGCCCCCAGGAGTATTGCAGGAGCTTATCAAAATCAAGCAGTTTTCTGTAGTCTACACCTTGGATCTTCTATTGTTTTCCAGAGGTTCCAGTTAACATTGTTATCTACAATAGATGCCTCCAGCCCCAATGAATCTACTGGGTCACACAGCTCAAGTGCAGAAAAGTTTATACTTCGTCACTGCCTGGATCCGCTACAGAGCAGATCTGGGCCACATTCAGAGCTGAAGGTTTTTTGAGTCATCTAATGAATGGATTGAAGCAGCATTCCTAAATGTGGTATATGTGGCCTCCCAAATCAAGGAGTCATCGGTGCAATTTCTCTCTCTCTCTCTCCCTCTCTCTTTCTCTCTCTCTCTCTCTTCAATAGGGACTGCAAAGTGCAATACATTTTCCTTCACTTGAAAGGATGTAGCCAGTGTTTCTGTGCCCCACGACATGACATTCCATCAGCAAATCTCTGACTTAAGCCACAGCTTTGTTGAACATGTTTGTGGGAGCTCAGATCCACTTTTCACTTGCAATGTTTCAGCTCATGCAGACTCTGTGAGTCTCTCTGCTTCCTGCCCCAGGGTCTCCCTTGAAACTATCGGTGTCTTTTAGACAGGGCTCCTGTATGTTCTGAAATACAAACTCTGGTCCTTAACACTTTGCATTCCTGAGAGAACTGAGTGCTGTTGTCTGGAGCAACCACCTCTATATGAACCCCAGTACTGCCTCTCCTCATTCTCCCTCTTCCTCTCCTTCTTGTTTGCCCTCTGCTTCCTTAGATGGCTTTCCAAAGAAATTACCTGCACACAAGTTCTTGTCTCAGGTCTTATTTCAGGTGAAACCAAACTACGAGAGGATGCCACCAGCTCCTAAATCATCAGATGCCCCCAAGTCAGGCAGATTCTAAATCCTCATCTCCCACTCTGTGGCACTCTCCCTAGAATATCTTCCTAGAATATCCAGCACTTGCCTCCTGTTATCTCTGTCCAATGAGCATGATGTCAATGATATAGAGGACGTCGTGACAGTCAAGGTTCCTGCAGGACTCCATATTGACAGAAAGCAGAAAAGTTATCCTATCCCTGGAAAAAGACAGTGAATATGTACTTAAGTCTTTTTCACAAAGGAGTGAAGTGCTTTTGTTCTGCTTTATGGATGGGACATTTGCCAGCTCAATAACCATATAACAAGTATGAAAGGCTGTTTTAGCTATTTTAATAAAAATACCACATCTGGCACAAGAGCAGCTGTTATTGGAGCTATCGCTTGGTTAAGTTTCCAAAATCTACCAAAATACACCATGCTACTACTAATTTTTTCAAATACCAAAAAGATGAATTGAATGGGTTATGACAGAGATCATCATCTCTACATTTTTTAAGTGTTTACTGATGCAATCTCTACAATCCCTCTCGGGTGCAATAAGCTTCCGGTTTTTTATTCTGGTCCAGGGAGGCAAAATGATTTCAGGAGCTTTACCTTGGCCCTTCCTAGCATAAGAACTCTTAGGACAGGTCAGAGGGGGATCTATCAGTTGCTAAGCATGTCAGTACCAATTATACCTGGGGGAATCCGTAGACGCAGTGGACACACTATGACGCAGATTTAGTCCCTGTGTAATTCACTTTCCACAGTGTGCTTCTCCCTGGGCAAATGGCTTTTGGCCCCTTGGGGAATGTGTTGGGAACATTTATTGTAGGTAATTTGTAGTGGCATTGCAGGGTTCTTCCTCAAGGGACCTGGCTTCCCCCTTACTTGATGGGTCTGAATGTGAGGTTACTCGTATTAAGGCAGTTAATGTCAGCCTTTTGCTCACTACTTCTTCTGTTTGTTTTTATGGCTGCTCAAGGTGAACAATATGCTTAAATACACATCTGCCTTACCGTTAGAAAGACTTTGACTGTGAGCCCGCAGACCAAGGCAACCCGATGCCACTCTGGTTTTGCTACTAGTGTTAGTAATTGCATCCACCTTCTGTTGGCTAAATGCTAACACAGGGCTTTTGCTCTTCTGGAATCCTCTCACCCCTGTCATCCACCACTGATTATTTGGTATCCTTGTTCCATGGAAGCATCTCCTACTTCAGCCTGGGCTTATAGAGGACCCTAAACTTCTCAAAGGATATTCATTATTGCTTTATTGAAGGCAGTGCCCACCTAGCCTTCCCAGGCAATATAGTCACATATCGGGTTCTTTGCCCTCCCATTAAAAATTCACTCCAAAAATACCACCTCCCTGATTCCTTCCTCAATATTCTGTCAAGACCATTTTGCCAACCCTGTTTCATTTACTGGGGGCTTCCACTGCATTAAAGCTTCAGTGAACCATCTAAGCAGGGCATGGGGACTGCCTCTAGTTGACCTTGCCCAGCTATTAAATTGAATCATGGAGACTACTAATATGTCATTAAATCCTCCCTTATCCAGCCTGATATTTTGTCCCCTTCCACTACCCCACAAAGTCCAATACCTGCAATAACCACTCCCAGATTCTAGCCTGTGTCCTCTAGATTGCTGCTGGTTCTTATCGGCTAGGTCTAGTGATTCTTTGGGTGACAAAACCATTTCCTGCCAAAGAAGGGACTGCACTTCCCCACTAAGGCTATAATAAGAGCCCACCCTAATTTTTAGTCTGGAGGCAATGAGAAGAGATTGGAGCAGATCTTGAGGATAAGCATGACCCTGTCAAGCACCTGTCTCTGATGAGGTCTTTTCATGGTCTTCAGGTGGGGGTGGGAGTGATTCTCCCTAAACAAGGGTGTGTGTGTTGGGGGTGGGGGTGGGGATTAAGGGTTGCTTCTACTAGCCCAAAGGGATTAAGGGAGTTTCAAGGTTTAAGGTTCCCAAGATCACTGACATAATTTTCCCCTTCTTAGTCTCAGGATCCTTCTCCTCCCCTGACCCTAACATTAGAGACCCGTCAAAGATACACATTGGATTACCAAGCAGCTCTGCCACCCTTAGAATTAAATCTTGAACATGATTTTAGCACCCAGTCCTGTGGCTGCAAGAGATGAGGGTCTCCTTAAATGCTGATACATCCCCCAGTGAGCCCTGAGCTGAGAGCTGGCTGACCATGAAAGTTAAAAAAAAAAAAAAAGCCAGCGAATTCTGCCATCTTCTAAGCGTCCTTATCTCTTCCCACTCAAATGCTAGAGCTACCATGCATACCAGTGTTTTATCTTCACCTTCTGTCCACCACATCTAAGAAGAGGCTTAGTGATGGTGATACCCCAGCACACCCGGACGGACGTATCGGTGTCGCCATCTGACTAGTGAGTCACCTGAGGGGCTGCATTTGAGACTTTCTTCCTACACTAACTTTCTTAGCTTGGTTTCCCTAAAAAGGGTAACCTAAGACAGCTGTGTGTGTGTGCCCAGGCCATCTGGAAGATGATCCCAGTGAGAAGCAGTGCAGGAATGAAAGGAAGGTATAGGAAATGGTCTAAGAACGCAGTTTGAAAGTTGCTGCTCTGGGCAACCAGAATGCAGTTTCCCCAGGACCTCTTGAGAAGCACACAGAATGGCCCTCCAGAACTGCCTCACTAAAGGGTGAGAGCAGGAGGCTTTACCCATCGGGGACTGTCACCCATTGGTTGAAGGCCAACCCAGGAGTGAGTTGTTGTCATGGGAGTTAGCAAACTTTTAGAGGAGACTCCGGGAAAACAGCAAAGAATGATAGAGAAAGGAAGCCATCAGGGAAAAGTGACAAGTTTGCATGAAACCGACCACGCAACCAAGTCCAAAATTGGAGGTGATGCTCAGAACATGAGTCAGGACACCACAGGCTTTTGACACAATAGGACTATGAATTTCTTAGGAGTCGACAGTTCATTGCTGCACATCTTCAGTTTCCCACGGTGGTCATCACTAGGGCATCACAGTGATGTAATGGAGTCAGTATTTGTTAAAAACCGACTCAGTAACAAGTACTACTCAGTCTGTCATTCACCTCACATCTGACATGTAAAAATATTGCACTGGCTGTATTTCTTTGCTAGGGCTGTCATAACAAAATACCAGAGACTGGGTGGCTTAAGCCACAGAAATTTATTTCCTCAGAGTTCTGGAGGCTAGAAGTTCGGGATCAAGGTATTAGTAGGGTTGGTGTCTTCTGAGCCTCCTCTCCTCTCTCTGGCTGTCTTCACATGACCCTCCCTCTGTACATGTCTGTCCCCAGACCCCCCCCCCCTTTTTTTTTGACAACTGCTACATTTCACCTTTTCTCCTCTTTTCTGCTGTTAAACGAATGCTGTTCTTCCTTTAAATGTGTTTAGTGATTCCCTGGACAGTCATCCAGGTAGATAATGTGCAAACCCCAGCTTGTCCAAGAAAAACAGCTATGAGTCCTCCACCAGCTTCCATAGCCTCCTGGATGCAGACATTTCCTGATTCCCAATTGTTTTTCTGGTTTGGTCTGGTTCGGGTTTTGAGGATGTCCAGACATTAAATTCCATGTCATTTTCAGTATTTTCTTTTTCATAGCTTAAAACAAATTCCAACTATGCTCTAAATGTATTTGCCAGTCGGTCTGGAATTGATAATAGCTAACGGATACAATCTAGGAAGGATGGAATTTGCTAGTAAAGAGGGAAATGATACATGAGCCCTCCGTGAGGCAAGGCTGAATTTTCACACACCAGCTATTAGCTGCTTTCCTGTCTTAGTTTTGCTCGTGGAGATCAGCATATTAGCATTACTGTAAATCCGATTACTGCCTGTTTAATGTCTCTGTTTATTTTGGTTGATTCTACTTGGACTGCCTTCCCTCCCCTTTCCCCCATTTCAAAGCCATTGGAATCCTCATCATCTATGTTCTTCCGTTTAGAAGAAGCTTTCATAAGCCATGCCAGCCAATATTTCACTTTTTCTGGATTTCCATACTCCTGTCCTCACCCTCATTTGGCATTGCATCTTGGTAATTCACTCAGCAACTATTTACTGAGTGCAGACTGTACCAAGCACTCTGTTCTAGATGATGGCAATACAGCTGTGACTGAGACAAAATCTCTGCTCTCATAATACATGGGGGAGGCGCAAACAGCAAGCTGCTGAATGGAAACTGGAAGTAGAGAAATAAAGGGGAAGTAGAAAGTCCTGTCAGAAAGGCTATGGTAATTGTCCAGGCAGAAGTAGAGGGTAATTTATGATGTCTCTTGTACAATAAGTTGTTCTATGCTGACATTTACCTTTTCTTTTGTGTCCACAACTCCTTGAGGGCAAGGAACCCATACTTGTAATTTATGGATTATGCATGCAAACTCTGCATATGCCCATTTAATAGGTGCTCAATAAAGAACTGTTGTTCAAATGCCTTTAAGTCCACATTATTCAGGTAACAGTATGGCATCGTTAATGGCTTTGTCATTTACTGTCTCAGTGGGAAATTAAAATTCTCTAAGTCCTAATTTCAACATTTATAAAATGCTGATAACACTGACCTTGTACCAGGTTGGTAAGGATTAAATAAAAATGCCTAGCCACACTCACCTCGCTTATACTAGGAGATATCTGCCAGTCTTTGATATAAACCCTCACACCCAATACAAAATACAAATGTTGTCCTTTCTGTATAATGCCTGTGAAATTGTCAAAACTGTGCGAAACTGACTTGATGTTAACATATACATTAATCCAATCCATCCCTCTATGGGTATCCAAATCATGCACTCAAAAAATGTTCTGGCTTCCTTACAGTAATCTTTGCCTTCCAGGCCACCTTAGTGTTACCTAAAGCTATCGCAGCTATCCCATCTTGGGGTTCATGTCATTACATCTCAGCGACCGTAGATGTAACCCTAAATGCAGGATAAATGTTTAGTGTTGATAGCTGGCAGAGCAACGGGATGTATGTACATTCTGAGCAGTAAGTGACATTGTGTTAACAATGCTGTCAACTTTCGTATCACGTTGGAAGGCCTGGGGTTGCTGTAGCTACAAGGTGAATTATAACGTCAGAAGCAACCCAAGTGCGACTTCAGTCCGCTGTCACCAGAAAGCAGGTCCAAGTCAGGCAAGAACATAATAGAGACAGGTAGGGTGACTATGCCATCTTATCTGGATCAAGAGGAGGGAAGAGGGAACCCCAGTGTTTCTAATTCCGGGTTCAACATTCTCCACTAGTCTTCCTTCCCAAATATCAGCAAAGGGCCATGGCAGTGGAAGTGGCCCCCAGCGTGGTGGCCCACGGGGGAGGGACCCGGGAGTACGAGGCCGAAGCAACCCGGAGGCTGCAGAGGCTCAGAGACCAGCAACAAGCGAGGACCGATCAAAGGATAAGAACACTCTACCCGATCGGAGCTCCCCACTCCTAAGCAAATTTTAGTGGGCGCAGGAACGCACTCCCGGCACCGCGGTGCCCACCTTGGCTGCGCTCTACCCAGGTTCCTGAGAAGAGAGAGCATGCGCGGAAGGTAACCGCGCCCTCGCCGCGGGAGACCCCAGGCCGGCGAGGGGGCGGGGCCGCACAGCTGCGCACGCGCGCGGGGACACGTAGGCGGAAGTGGCGCGCGGGCGCAGGCGAGGCGAACACCTTGCGAGGAGGCGGCGGCCGCTGTGGAAAGTGCAGGGGTAGGCGGAGAGGAGAAGGAGGTGATGGCGACCTGGGGAGGGGGAGACCGCTCCGTCTGGCAGGCGCCACCCGGGCTGGGGTCACCTTTTCAGGTGGCTTAACGGCTCTGGAGTGGACGTGTACCCCCGGCTCTTCGCCGTGTTCGGGACCCAGACCCTCCCCTCCCCAGAGAACCTGGACACAGCTTATCTTCCTCATCTAGAACGAGCGTGCGGCGAGGGGATTGAGGGCAGGATGGAGGGCGGGGATGACTTCCTTTTTTAAAGAACGGAAACCTGGCACAGTTTCTAGGGAGGAGTGTGTGTCCCTCCTTGTCCCCTTTGCGCCCTGCGGCAGGCTAGAACCCCCTCAGGCCCCGGTCTGTGGACTCAGGCGTGAGGCCACTTCCAGGAGGGCCTTTTAGACTAGTGAGGGGCCTCTGGAGAACTGGCAGTCGCCTGGGTTCCCAAGACTGCTTTTGAGTGAAGAGCTACTTCCGGGTTCTGCGTTAGATAAAGTACTTAGGGTCTTCTGCTGTCCATCTGCTTTGCGGTGCAAGGTGATCGTTCTTGCCAGGTTATTAAATTTATGTCATAATCTTCCACTAAAAGTTATGCAGATTCTCCAGTCTTTGCAGCTTAGTTTTCTCCCCCGCCTTTTTATTTTTTTTTTAAAGAAATACTGAAAGGAGGTGGAATGCTTTGGTGTGCTGACAGTGGGGTTTTTTAGTGCCGGGCATATGCATTTCTTCTAAGGTAGGGTCTCACATGTCGATGTCGAGGGTAGATTTTTGGATTCACGTTTTCCTAAGTGAATTGGGATAGTTTGGGCCTTGGAAGAGAGAGATACGGCAGCATTTGAAAATAATTTGGATGAGTGTTATTTGTACTTAATTTCTTTATATTAAATCCAAAGCTTAGATTTATCCCTTGGAAAAAAATTGAGTAACTGTCAAAAATGCGTACCCTGTTTGATCTTCGTGTAGTGAAGTCTGTACAAAGAAATGAGCCCCCCTTTTTTTGTTGTTTTATAACCATAACCCATAGGTGAACAATTAATAGAGTCCAGTTAATGTAGATACAATGGCAAGATTATTTTATTTGTAACGAGTATGACAAAATACAGAGTAAAGTATGTTCAGGTTATTTACACTGTAATGTAATTTCCTCGTATTCTACCCTGTAGTAGTGGGAGACTTTTCTTCTAAAGACTGGAAAAGAACTAGATTAAGAAATGAACTGAAAGATTTTTAACTTAAGTGGGTCATTGCAAACCAATGTTATTACCAGTTATTTATAATTTTTAGATGTCAGTATATACTGAAAATGCTGACTTTTCCCATTTTAGCAGTTGCTTTGTACCAACAAGTAAAGTTAAATATATGTGTTGACTTTAAGAACAGGAGAGGCCTCAGGCAGTGATTCACACCTGTGGGGTTTTTTGTTCTTAGTTTAAGGCTTACTGTGAATGTCTAAAGCAGAGCAAAATGTTGATCATTTAATTTGAAAACAGGTTTAATTCTATGCTTGATTTTATTTTTCCTGCATCGAAAGGACATTGGCCTAGGTTCTGTGGATATTGATTAATATCCATCATTAATGTCTGAAACGGAAGGTGTGTGGCACACATCAGGATTACAGTTATTGGGTATCAGAGTTTACAGTGTCTTCCTTCATCAGTCATGTGACCTGACCAGTGATGTTCTGATTAATAAAACTGCATTCTAAATGCAAAGCTTGCAAGGCAGATTTTCTGGAACTGGTACCTCAAGTAAGCAAAAGAAATGAATTTATTTCCATGTTCATTTCAGATGCTTTGTGGGAAATTTCAGTGGAGATGTCAATATTTTGGCACAGATGTCCAAGAAGTGACAGTGCTGAAGGGATTTAACTCTACATGTCTGGCACAGATCTGCGGCTCCTAAGATTGCCAATAGGTGTGTTGAAAGTGGCAAATTGTTGGAAAGGAGCAGAATTCTGTTGATTAAATTGGTGCTTACTAGAGTGCAATAGACTCCTTCATTTCATATTTTACACTTTTGTTATGTGTTGAAACATAATGAAGATGATATCTTCTCTTCCCCTAAAGATTTCAGAAGCTTCTAAGAGAAGCAACCATAAAAGCGAAAAGTTATGCTGTTATGATTTAGGTATTTGTAAAAAATTTTATAAAATGCTATGAGAGTCCAGAGAATCACCCAGCTTGTAATGTATAGGGCCTTAATCAGAGGTATAGTACAGTGGGTATTCATGTTGAGCAATGTGAAAGAGGGATCAGAAAGGGAAGAAGAGATTGTAAACAGTAATCTAGTGATGCCTAGTAATCTAGGCAAGAGAAAACAGCTGCTAATGGTAGGTTCAGAAACAGATTTTAAATACATTTACAGATGTGGAATCAAAAGGAACCTTGGCAAAATGTAAATTTGAGGAAAAGGAAAGAATCTAAGATAATTTACAGATTTTCTGCTCAATACCATAAGTGAGATTGGGAATATAGGAAGGGCAGGTTTGTTTGGAGGTGAACATAGTTCAACTTTGGACTTTTATTTATTTATTTAAGTTTATCTATTTTGAGAGAGAGTATGGGGGAGGGGCAGAGAGAGAGAATTGCAACCAGGCTACACACTGAGAGCATGGAGTCTAGTGCAAGGCTCGAGTTCATGAACCCCTGAGATCATGACCTGAGCCAAAATTAAGAGTCGGAGGCTTAACTGACTTAGCCACCCAGGCACTCCCAGCTTTGAACATTTTTGAAATGAGGTGCCAGTGGAACTCATGAGTAGAAATGCTTTCAAAGAAGCATTTGGAAGTAGAGATCTGGATTTCAGAAGAGAAGTCCGGGTTGGAAGTCCAGATTCGTATTTCCAACTGCACATCAGAGGAGTGAGTCTCCCAGCAGCCAACCATATCGCACTAGCAGTGGTTCTAAAAAGTTGGATAATAGTTAACATTGGTGGTCTTACTATATGCCAGATGTTTTTACATTTATTTCATTTAGTACTAAAAAAAATTCTATGATAGGCACATTTTTTACCACCCCCCCCCTCCCTTTTAAAGATGTACAACCTGAAGTTCAAAAAGGTTAAAAGAATTTGCTTAAGGTTCTTCAGCTAATCAGTTAGCAAAGCTGGGTCGTGCACTCAGATCTGTCAAAATCCAAAGCATAGGGAAAGCACCATGCTGTACTGCTTTCTCATAAGGGTAGCTATAATTTTTCTGAGTCACTGCAATATGCCAGGCATTTTGCTAAATTACAAACATCTCAGCAGAATATGGTTGGGGACAAATTTTTGATACTAACAAAAGCAGGAAAGAGGTCTTCTAGAAGTTTTATTCTCTCGTGTAAATATATAATCAATATTTGCACATCCTACTCAACCTGTTTTCCATAAGATTTTTAGTTTTGCTCACAAAGTTTGCCACCACCACAGTACATTTGAAAAATCATACTCAGGTAGACAGAGTGATTGCAAGCTGGGGTTTTAGTACTTCCAGACGAAGGGCCAATTTATTTGGTTCCTTTATTAGGGTGCAGAGTATGCCGGATCCCAAGAATGGAGAGATAAGTAAGATTTGAGTCTTGCCTTTTCAGTTCTGTTCTCTCCCAGCTGGGGAATTAGAGAGGGTATCACAAAGGAAGGAACGCTAAAGCTTATTTCAAACCCTGACCTAGAGAAAGAAGACATCAGGCTGAAAGAACATCATTAACATAAGGTAGAGGTGTTTGAAAGTCCATGGTCTATTTCTGGAATAGACCATGGAAAATAGTAGTCCATTGTGGGCAGTTTGGGGCTTGATTGAAAGATGTGGAGGGAGGAGAAGCTTAAGGGGGATGAGATTTATTTGAATGGTACTCTGTATCCATGCCTACACATGTGGAAAGTAGTTACTCAGGTTTTTGTTTCTTCTACATTCAAGATCATTTGAAGCATGATTTATAAAGAAAGTCAGATCTCAAGGGTGTCCTGCAAGATGTCTTAAAAAGTCTTAACTCAGAGATGGCAGTGATTGAAACATAGTGTGGGAAGGAAGAACAATATATAAAGAAGAAGAAACAGGTAAAGGAAAAGAAATACAGTAAAACTTTTTAAAATTATGCTTTATCTCTTTAGAAATTTGGCGGGTGCACTGTAAAACAAATGTTCTTTGATGCCTGAGTATGGTTAGTTACAAGTTGTATTCAGAACCTGGATCCATATTTAAATTACTAAAGATGGCCTGCTTAATCTCTGTGATCAGCAAAGGAGAAGTGATCACAAAGTGACTAAGTCTTGCCATTTTAAGCCATCAAGACAGTTTTGTCAAAATTATCCTTATCCATCCTCTTTACTCAGCTAGTCTAAATTTTAGTCCCCATTGGGGTTGTGAAAGACAGTCTTTTCTAGGATAATTTTTTCATCATAAATGTGTTTAGTTGTCCTAACTCTGCTCTCTCCTCACCCTGTACTTGGAATTCATTTTTCAGTTTATATAAATCCAAAGAGAAACTGACAGTCATCTACAGAGTCCTCATGACTTTTTTTCACAGACTAACAAAAAATGATGTTTTCCAGCTTTTTATAATCCCAAAGACTTCTTTATTTCTTTTTTTTTTTTAAACAGCTGTATTGAGGTATAATTTTTATACAAAAAAAAACTACACATGTTTAACATAACACAATTTGATGAGTTGGGACATATGCATATACCTATGATACCATCACCTAATAATCAAGGTAATACATATATCTGTCATCTCTACAAGTTTCCATGTGTTTGCCTGTGTGTGTGTGTGTGTGTGTGGTTAAAAATGTATAACATGGTATCTACCCTCTTAAGAAATTTTTAAGTGCACACCACCATGTTGTTAACTATAGGCACTATGTCCTATAGTGAGTCTCTAGAACTTACTCATCTTGTATAACTGAAACTTGAAATCCATTGAACAACTCCCCAAAGACTTTTTAAATTAAAATGATTTCCAAAGGAAGGAAACATCTTTTAACCTAAGAAATGCTGTTGCTAAAGCATATCATCCTTTCTATAGTCTCTGACAAAGCTAGCTTTTTTAAAAGTAACTTATAGTTGTTTGAGTTTATTTTAAAACATCCTTAGCAAATATATTTTAAATTGTATTAGTATTTAAGGGAGCATCAGTTTTTTGTGTGCAATTAAAGATCAACTTTATTTTTTTTTTAATTTTTTTTTTTTTAACGTTTATTTACCTTTGAGACAGGGAGAGACAGAGCATGAACGGGGGAGGGGCAGAGAGAGAGGGAGACACAGAATGGGAAGCAGGCTCCAGGCTCTGAGCCGTCAGCCCAGAGCCCGACGCGGGGCTCGAACTCGCGGACCGCGAGATCGTGACCTGAGCTGAAGTCGGACGCCTAACCGACTGAGCGACCCAGGCGCCCCAAGATCAACTTTAATGTTGAAGATGTTACTCATAGACTGTCATGGGCTTTAAAAATTATATCCTTAATACATGTAAAAACAATAAAAGCATATTTACTTCTTTGATAAGTAAACACAAAGATAAAAAATAAACACTAAGTTAGCTTTTGACGTTTGCTGTGGGAATGAGAATGGCATTGTGTTTAGCGATATTGGTCTTTACCAGGCAAACAAAAATTGGAGAGTAGACATTGTTTTTGGTTGCTTAGAAGTTTGAATAGAGGAATTACTATATTAATATCTAGAGAAAATGAGATTCGCCTGTATAATTTTTAAAGTGTGATGTGAACTATTACTTGGAGCATAGTATCCAAAGGTTTTGCTTTAATTGCTAATTTCCTTCTTTAGGACTTGGCTCAGCAAGCAAAAGAAACACTGAACAAAGGAGAGGAAACCAACAAAGATAAATTTGGAAGCACTGAATGCAGCAAAACAAGAACAATGGATCTCAAGTTCAACAGTTCCAGGAAATATATTTCTATAACTGTCCCTCCCAAAACACAGACAATGTCACCACACATCAAGTCAATAGATGACGTTGTAGTGCTTGGCATAAATCTCAGCAGATTTAACAAACTTACTCAGTTTTTCATATGTGTTGCTGGAGTTTTTGTATTTTACCTAATTTATGGATATTTACAGGTAAAAATATTTATTTACAAGATGCTAATTATTTATAACAGTTGAGGTCAATAAGAGCATTACTAATAGTTTTACCCAAGGTAGTTTTCTCCATAGGATACCAGTTTATTCACATTTTTGAGTTTTTTAAATACAGAAAAAGACTTTCTAAAAGTTAGTGTGCTCCTTTTTTCGGGGATCAAAATTTCACAGTTGAACATTTCAGATGGGAGAGGAACAGAGACCATCTTAAAAAATTAAAATTATGAACACAATTTGAACTATTTATTGTGTTTAACAAAATGGGGGTAATATGCACCCATGTGTTTGTAAAGAGTGATTCAAGTATTTGCTGATATTTTGGAA
Source organism: Neofelis nebulosa (assembly GCF_028018385.1). Classification (NCBI taxonomy): domain Eukaryota; kingdom Metazoa; phylum Chordata; class Mammalia; order Carnivora; family Felidae; genus Neofelis; species Neofelis nebulosa. Next base: position 23,753,005 of record NC_080787.1, read on the forward strand.
CATAATTCTCCAATAAAATTGAATAATAACACAAAAGTCATATTCTAGCCCATGGTTGATTCTTGGAGCTCATTAGAGTGATCTTAAAAATTACTGTATTCTTTTCGATTATCATATATAGATGAAATATAAAAGGAAGTATAAATAAAGAAGATGGTAGAATTGATTATTCCTTGTAAAAATGCTATGAGGAGTATTAGCGTGAAATAAAAACATGAATTAAAAATCTTAGTATTTATAATAACTAATTTCCCCACTAGAAGATGATACAAAAATTCAGATATCACAATGAAGAACAATGAAAAATAGTAAATTTTATCAAAGAAAGGTTGCAATTTCTTGTTAAAAAATATTTTATTTCTTCTTCAAAATACCATTGTTACCAAATAGTTTGGGAGCAGAGTTAGTCATTAGAAAGGAAAATGAATTAGAAGTTTGCTGTACAAATTTATATTAATCTTTTTCTGTTTGATTAATGAGCAGAGACTTTATAATCTATGCAAAAATTCTTTTAAAATTAGATAAACATCACTTTCACTTTGTGAAAACTGATGTTGCTAGCATATTAAAATAGTTTAGGGGCGCCTGCGTGGCTCAGTTGGTTAAGTGTCCGATTCTTGATCTCTGCTCAGGTCATGATCTCACAGCTTATGAGATTGAGCCCCGTGTCAGGCTCTGCACTGATAGTGCAGATTCTGCTTGGGATTCTCTCTCTCCCTCTCTCTCTCTGACCCTCCCTGGCTCGTGCTCTCTCTCTCTTGCTCTCTGACTCTCAAAAATAAATGAAAAAAAGAAAAGCTTTAAAATAGTGTAGAGAAAATGGTGGGGTTTTGTAATGGAAGTTATATATATATATAATATATTATATATATATAATATATTATATATATATAATATATCTGAATGCTAGCATACTTAATAAAGCTATTTTCATGTTTTTTAGTTCGTGTGCCAGAAAATTCCTAAATACCTTGCAGACGTACTTGAACATGAAGTAAATTTGGGGAATTACACAGTATCTAGTTCAGAGTTTATGAGGGAGGGTGATTTATTGGATTAAGCCAAATAACTATTGGAATACCTCTTAATGACTTGTTAATAATGGCTTATTAACAATTAATATAAATGTTACTTCATGACACAACATTGTGTTTAGATAAGTAACCATTTACAAGGAGAAATTTCATAAAATCCGTGGCCCAGATATTCTAAAAAATAACGTTGGTTTGAACTGATTAAATTCCTATAGAAAAAACAGGTCTGAGATAATAAACTAATGAAATATATTTATTGTATCATAAAGGAGTTCTTGACCCAGGGACCTTTCTCAATGTTTGGGGGCAGTTTTTAATTTTGGCAATCTTTTTTTTTTTTTTTTTTTTAAAGAGCAAAGCATAGGATAATGTTGCTTTATAGCCAGCCTTCCTCCCTTTGTTTTTCTCACTCAGTTCTTTGGAAAGGCCTCCTGGACTTCTCTAATTTTACCTTTGAGGTGCCTTGTGATTTGGATGGTGTTTTGATTTTTGGTGGGTTTTTTTGTTTTGTTTTGTTCTGTTTGTTTTTTTGGTGGTGGTGGTGGTGAGGCTTGGTTTCTTTTAAAATGTTGTGTTTATAGGGGCGCCTGGGTGGCTCAGTTGGTTGAACGTCCAACTGCGGCTCAGGTCATGATCTCACGGTTTGTGAGTGCGAGCCCCATGTCGGGCTCTGTGCTGACAGCTCAGAGCCTGGAGCCTGTTTCGGATTCTGTCTCCTTCTCTCTCTGCCCCTCCCCACTTGTGCTGTGTCTCTCTGTCTCTCAAAAATAAATAAATGTAAAAAAAAAAAATTTAATGTTGTGTTTATAGGAATTTATTGTGAAGAAATTGGTTTGCCCAAGAACTTAACAGTATTCATGTATCTCTTGACAGGAATTAATATTTTCAGTGGAGGGTTTTAAGTCCTTTGGCTGGTACCTAACTTTAGTACAGTTTGCATTTTACTCCATATTTGGCCTAATAGAACTTCAGCTTATTCAGGACAAAAGGAGAAGGTATGTAGCTTGTTTTTATTTTTTTGACAGTTAAATTCATTAGTAGTAGTTAAATTTTTTGTTTTGTGTTTTGGGAATATGGGGTATATTATACATGCAATATACATATTTCCTATTAATAAAACATATCTAATACCCAAGAATTTTTATCAGTATAATCAACTTACTAAAAAATACTAAATATATTTCCTTTGTACCCTGAAAAAAAGTGGTCTCTCTTACAGTGTAATGTTATCAGAAAAATGTAGTTTAGGCTCAACTTACAGTAAATGTATCTTCTTGAAACAGGAGAAAGTATCAAGTGTACATAAGTGTTTTTATAAATTTCACTGAAGTGGGTGTGATTACTGAAAGACTTACAGTGCTACTAAGATCAAAGTGATGAAATGAACTATCAATGCCACTTTTATAGTGGTCTTTGAAATGTACAGTTAATGTTTGGTGGGATATGCTCTGCTTAATATTGTTGTATTTGTAATGTCCAGGACCTGAGACTGCATGTTTAGACATCAGAGAAATTTCATAATGTGTGTTTTCATCAAAACCACAGGAGCTTGTTTAACAGTATATTTTAAATTGACCATCTAGATTTGAGAAATATCTCAAAATATTTTTAATGGTATACTGAACAATGTGCAATAAAAACCTGATTATATACAAGAGGAGGTTAGGAAATTGAATGTAACTTCTGTAAGTGTGGTTATCCTGTCATATCAGACTTTAATATGTGAATATTTCATGTATGTATCGGGCAGTTTAAATGCAGTAAAGGAGCTATAATACTGACATTCGATCTTCATTGATACAAATGTTCAATCTTTCAGTAAAAATAGGATATTTTCACAGCTGCTATTTTTCTTACAAACATTTTTGATATTTGTAAGAAGATAACTATAAAATTTTAAATATTTAAGTCTATACCACTCGTATTTCTTCATAGTTCTAACTCGTAGTTCTCAACCTCTTTACTGCCAATAAATTTTTAGAGCAGTCATAGTAAAATGTTTGAATCTGAGGATAGCATTTGTATTATTTTCATGCTCTAAAACTGCCATTCTCAGTCACAGGTGATAGAATAAAAAGTAATTAAATATATCTGTCAAGACTAATATGTAGGAAAACCTGATGATTCATCACCAATTGCAAACTGCTGGACGTCTGTTTTCAAAGTAAAAGAATCTAACACTGTCTTTCTTAAATGGAAAGTGATACCAAGATACGCCTCCCTGTCATCTACCCAAATGAGATGGGGAGTGTGCCTCCGGCCATGTTTATCCCTGCCTTTAAACCACATGACTGTAACATGTTTAAAGATAAAATCATTTCTGTTTGATTTAAACATAAATGAAGGAGTGTAGGAAAAGAATTTACAGATGAAGATAATTATGAGTTGAAACCTTTTCATTTCCATGGCACGTTAAAAACATTTTTAGAAAAAGTCTTTAAAGGTATGTTACAATGAAAATATGCTCAGTCACATATTTCTGAATTTATTTAAATGCCACTGTTCTCTAAATCTTGAGTTAGCCAGATTCTTTGCTTGGTTTTTTTTTCCCCCCCTTTCTTCCTATGTTTATATGAATACCTTGTACTTGAAAGAGAAAAGGATATGGAGTCAGAAAACATGTATTTGAGTCTTGGCATGGCCTCTAATTAGCTGTCCTAAGACCTCACGGGAGTTTCTTAAGTTCTCTGACCTTTGAGGACCACTCCCTATTGTGTGGTAAAGCATATTGTAAGTTGCAATACCCTGAACCCGCTACTCGTTATTTTTCACCAAAGATTACCTTGTAACTTTGTTATTACTTTATGTGAGTTTTTAAGGAAGATCTGTCAAATTGGTTTTGAAGGCGCTATTTAAAGTCACAATTTCCCCACCATGTCTAAAGAAGTAAGAAATTGAGATACTAAATAAAACAGACCCAGTGAGCACCCCAGAGGCAGGATGATGAATCTAATAACCTCCTGGTTTCACCAGTGAGCGAACACCCCTGGAGGAGGCTGGGGCCTTCATGAGTTTCTATGGCAAGTTGCTCTCAAGAGTTGCGACCTTCTGAATGTAGGTCTCCTGGTTTTCTTTTGACCTGTGTTATGGTACTTTTTAATCGACATTCCTTATGATTTTTCTGACTTGAGGTTTTTTTTAATTTTCTGTCCACTATTTGCAATTTATCTCTGAGGAAATTTGACCACTGTGACTTCTGTCATTACCTGGAAGAGTAGTGCTGTCCTTCCCTGATGATGCCTCACTGAGGATTAGACCCCACAGATAGCATGTAAATCAGTGTTTGTGTTCTACACTGATGCATATGGGCATGCCACGTTATTTCCACACGGACTTTAAATGTTGACTACTCTATTAGCGGTTGAGTAGGAAAGGCCTGAAAATTGAAATGTAAATGGGAAGGATACATTTCAATTGAATTTTCCAGTATATTATTTTGCCTTATATCTAGCCAAATAAAAACTATGGAGGAATTTTGTTGCCTTGATTTAATCCCAAAATGGAAGCTACATCTAAGTATGCAGCATAATCTAATTATGTGCATAGTACTTCACGTGTTAGTCACACCAGTGTACAGGGTTATTTTAGACCATTAAATATCCAGTCAAAGTGCACAATAATAATGCAAAATTCTGAAGATGTCATATTAAAATCCCCTTTAGGAAATTCAGATAGGACCCCAGGTAGTGATTTGGGATCGTGAGGAGGGGAATCAGATACCTCATCTTGAAGCTAATTGTTGTAACATTTTATGGAATACAGAATTAGAGTTCACTCATATGACATTGTGGTAATAAAAATCACGTGCAGCGTTTTAAACTGCCATGTACTTTTTCTGCAGGTACTCTGCTCAGGTTATTTTAGCAGAAGGGCTAGACGTATTTTTCCTAATGCTAGATGGGAACATTAGGAAACAACAATTTAGAAGTTGAAAATTAGTTAAGGTTCCTTTTACCATTATGGAGGTCAATATTTTTTAAAACTCTTTTTTCCAAATTTAGTCAAGATGGTTTTTATACGTAGGTAGAACTGCTGTTAAAAAACTTCTTACCAACGTTTCAGACCATCCAGAAGAATCTGTAGAACTCTGGTACACCGTGTTTCACACAGCTGAAAGTTCTCACTTGTGATCAATTAAATAAGGGTAAATTGTTGCTTTTACCAACATTCTTTTGTATGAATACAGCGTGATAACCTTTAAAATAGTGATATTTCACCAGTATTTGTAGAAATATTCATCAGAAATTAGACATTTACACATTGTAAACACATTATCTTATAATAGTGTGAATTGGGTCCCAAAATGAAGATTTTAAAAATTGTCTTTTACAGAATACCAGGAAAAACCTACATGATAATAGCTTTTCTAACTGTGGGTACTATGGGGTTATCAAATACTTCCTTGGGCTACCTGAATTATCCCACCCAAGTCATCTTCAAGTGCTGCAAATTGATTCCTGTTATGCTAGGAGGAGTTTTTATTCAAGGTATAGTAATGATATGTTTTCATACTGTTTGAAACTAATAGGATCTGTTATGGCATCTAGCATTAGGAAAAACCTGAAACTCCAATTAATATTTTTTAATGAACATTCGAAATACCAGAACAATTCTGAGTGACATTGTATCAAAATAAGGTATTATAAAAACACTGATACTTCTGCAGTATCCCCTAGTCTTTGCCGTCAGTAATTTGGACTGGGGAAAAATAAAAATAGTACTTTTTTAAATTATTTTTTCTTTTAGTCGGGAATCCATCACATTTCCAGAAATACTGCATTCATCTATTGAAGACGTAGCTCAGAAATACCTAGAAAACTCCTCTTTTCAATTCTTTCATTCTTCTGCTCTGCAGGGCTCCTCTCTCTACCTCCATCATACACACGGACAGTTCTCACACTGAAGTAAAGGTTAACCTGAGCAGAACTGCTTTTTTACCAACTCTGCTGGCTCACTGACTTCCTAGAGCCCCAACTAAGTTACAGGCTATGTGGAAATAGGAGCGAAAGAGGAAGCAATGATAGCAAGTGGAACACATTTTTGTTGTTTCTATAACAGTCATGCAGAATATTCATGTTTTGACAATCAAGGGTCTCTATTTCACTAAAGTTCTTCATTTTTTACATTAGAGGCCTTCCCACAAAAGCCCTTTGAAATGAAAGTATGGATGTCAACTACTTCATGTATAATTTCAGGGTAACTGTTGATGCAGGAAAGAGTACTGATACCCTTCCCTATTAAAAACCACATGCATGTGTAATACGTCCTTAACAATCCTTACCAAAAAGTTACACTACATGATTTTATTATTTAGATGTGGATCTTCTAAAATAAGTTCATTCGCACCAATTCTGATTATGGTAGTTGCAAACTTAAACAGTTATGCAGCCTGAAAAATTGCTCTGGTTACTTTGTAAACGTATGGGCTGTAAGAAAATTCAGAATCTTCTAACATACACGAAGTAAAAAAGGCACTCATGTCCATGCACTTTAAATGTTCATATTTACTCACCGTAACAGATAAGGTAGGATCTCATATCTAACTCCTAAGGACATGTTGCTGCTCGTTGGCAATTTAATTTTCCGAAGCCCTTCTGTGACTGTCTAAGGCACTGATCTAAGCATTCTTCGTATGTTTTTGACTTTGGATATAAAAAGCAGATCCTGCTATACTTGGTTAGACACATAGATCTAAAACTGTGTCAAGTGGGCATGTGCATAATGAGGTTGGCTTACATTTATTTTACACAGGGAAGCGTTACAACATTGCAGATGTGTCTGCTGCCATATGTATGAGCCTTGGCCTGATATGGTTCACCCTAGCTGACAGCACGGTTGCACCAAATTTCAACCTGACTGGTAAGGAAATTGTTTGTGCTGCTCAGATTTTACAGGCATTTGGGTTTAGAGTAAGAATTTTATAATTGAGTAAGAAATAATAATAAATAATAGAGTAAGAAATTTTATAATTTCATGAGAATTTTAAACGATAGTGTGACATCTATGATTTTCGTATCTGACATAAAGCTTTCGGACTTTCTGTATAAGATGTAGTAAAAATATTACAACCCTGCAAATGTAACAGTTCTTTTTAGTGCTCTGGTATCTTGACATGACAAAAGGCTGTGCGGCCAGTCAAAACCTTCTGTGATCCAGTACATGATAGATGAGTTTCTTATGGGCTGAATCGGAAGTATACGCATTAGTTATAGGAGAATCACAGTAGTAACTTTTTATTCTTTTTTTAAAAAAATTTAAATTGCACATTTACTTGTCATTATTTTAGCTAAAGAGGAAAAGTTATGCTATATGTTAACATAGAACTGTGCACTCTAAATATGTCTATAACCTTACAGTGCTTGAAGTTTCCACCATGAACAGTTTCCTCCTTGTGTGTCCCGTGGAATTTTGCAAATAAAATTTAGATTTTTCAAAGACAAAATAGGTATTCTGTATATTTAGAACTAAATAAGAATAAAAAATGTGTTATAATATTGTTTTTATTCTAACGACCTTGAAGAGAAATTATTATATTATTATATACACAGTATTGTCATTCTAATACTGTTGAGTTTTATTCATAAGCTTAGTATCATCCCATCTCCTAGCCTGACAAAAGTAGTATTTAAAATACTTACGTGTTCAGGGCAGGTCTCGGTGGCCAGAGGAGGAGTAGGTGCAGGTAAAGGTGGCAGCAGCCAAGGCCACAGACTGCATCATGGAGGTCACCTGGGGCCAGGCAGAAAGCATCAGGAAGCCCAGTGCTGACATGCAAAGATCACTACTTTGATTCCAGTGCTCACTTTGGCATTTCGAAAGAGATACTGAAAGATGAGGCACTCACCCTCATGTACCAAAACTCCATGTTTCATAGCCGACACCTCTTTGTGGACAACATGGTACTGGACGTGGGCTCCGGCCAAGGGATCCTCTGTATGTTTGCTGCCAAGGCTGGAGCCTGCAAGGTCATTGGTCATTGGGATCCAGTGCTCCAGTATTTCTGATTATGTGGTGCAGATTGTCAAAACCAACAGTTTAGACCGTGTGGTGACCATCACCAAGGGGAAGGTGGAGAAAGTAGAGGTTCCAGTGAAGAAGGTAGACATCATCATCAGTGAGTAGATGGACTGCCGCCCCTTCTACAAGTCGATGCTCAATATGGTGTTCCAGACAAGTGGCTGACACCTAATGGCCTCATCTTCCCAGGCTGAGCCATACTGTATGTGACAACCATTGAAGACCGGCTGTACTAAGACTATGAAGATCCACTGGTGGGAGAACATATATGGCTTTGACATATCTTGTGTCAAAGACATGGCCATCAGAGAGACCCTGGTGGATGTGGTGGACCCCAAGCAGCTGGTCACCAATGCCCGCCTCATGAAGGAGGTGGACATCTACACTGTCAAGGTGGAAGACCTAACCTTCACCTCCCCCTTCTGCCTGCAAGTGAAGCATGCCCTGGTGGCCTACTTCAACATCAAGTTTACTTGCTGCCCCAAGAGGACAGGCTTTTCCACCAGCCCTGAGTCCCTGCACACGCACTGGGAGCAGACAGTGTTCTACATGGAGGACCACCTGACAGTGAAAACAGGCGGAGAGATCTTTGGCGCCATTGACATTCAGCCCAGTGCCAATAATAATCGAGATCTGGACTTCAAGGGCCAGCTGTGTGAGCTGTCCTGCTCTACTGACTACCAGATATGCTGAAGCAGCACCTGGCTTCTCCCACAGGCCCAGGGGCAACAGTGTTCTTAGGCAGTTCTTCTCTTCCCTCCCTCAGAAGGGCTTTTTTTAGGGCCTGGGCTGAGGGGCAGGGCACATCATGGCTATGTTTTTCATAATTTATGCTTTTATATGGTTGCATTTATTGCCAGTAGATCTCAATGGGGGGGGAGGAGAGTAAAAATAAAATAAAATACGTGTTCATAAGAACTCTGAAGAAAGGGGAAAAATTTATTCATGAGAAAAAGGTACTACATAATGAAGAAAATGATTTACATCAGCTTTGCTATTCCTAAGAATCAAAAATTTTTCTTCATGGCTGTTAGTCAGCCTTCTTTATTTACTAACCTGGTTAACCAGGCTAAGTTAATGGATTTAAATGTAACCAGCACAGCCTCTTGGAGTAACCCTTCAACAACCAAAAGATTCTGATGGAACCTCTTACATCTGTTTCAACTTTGCTCAGAGTACAGGTGATCATTACTTCACTGAGTTTTCCTTTGAGAAAGAAGCTTATAGTTACAGATGTGTCTGACACGGTGTAGATTTTTCAAGAACGCTTCGTATCAGCAACTCTCAAAGGAAAATTATGTATGGAAACTGAGGTAATTGACTCTTTTACTTATTGAAAAAGCAGTTTTAGAGAAGGCACAAATTGCAGTCAGAATCACAGCTTCAAATTCTGTTCAGATCACCTAAAATTATAACCCTGGCTAAAGTGCCAGACCCCTTTGTACTCTCCCCTTAAAACAGAGATCACGATGATAGCTTGCCTCACACAGAGGTGGTGGGAGGGTTGACTGAGGTGATGGAACAGTGGGTATGAATGAAAGCGCATGCGCGTGCTGAGGGTGAAAGTGACAATAAAGATGGGCTGAAGTGGTGTCAGTGGTGTCTGTGGTCCCGCAACCTCTCAAGGTGACATGACCGCTGACCTTTTCCAACTCCCATGGAAATATTTTGTAAGAAAATTAGAACCTGGTCATACTTCATCATTAAGAATAACTGATGAGCACTTATCATGGTCTCTGATCTGTAATAATATATTATCTAAAGGAGATTAGATTAACTGTTTATTTAAGATAGACATAAATAAAACTTTGAATGTGTAAAGTGAACATATCAGAATTTACTTATGCAGATAAATGTCTGCCTTTAAATATTCCCCTTAGAATGTAGTTCAAGCATTTTCATGCTGTGTTGCCTTTGTTCAGAACATTTTTAGAATGTCTTTGAATAGCCTGCCGGGAGCGAGGATGTTGTATTCAAGTCTTCAACAATAGCCCATCTTTGTTTCAAGGACAGGTTTCATATTTGAAATAAGTAAAAGAGCATTCAGGATCAAGTTTGGTGAATAAAAATGTATGATTAGGTAATAAATACCACAAAGTTAGATGATGAAAAGGCAAACTGAAGAATACGTATGAAAACTTGAAAATTCTCAAGTGCACACACATGCACATATATTTTTCTGCTCCGTGTAATTGCTTCTGCATTGTTTAAAAAAATGAAAAGGGGGAAACTCCTGTAGGTCCCAGCAGACTCACAGACGTGACCAAGGCTGCTTTTTGTTCTTTCTGTAAAGCACATGGCTGGTGACCGGTGTCCTAAACACTTCAGGTAACCAACCGCCTGCTTCTTAGGTAGATGTGCCTATTCGCATTGGTGTGTTGATTTCCAGATTTGTACATGCCAGTTGTACTGTTACAACTAGGTAATAATATTGCTTGCATTGTGCAGAAATGAAAGACACCTGGGTGGCTCAATCGTTGAGCGTCCGATTTCAGCCTAGGTCATGATCTCACGGTTCACGAGTTCGAGCCCCACATCAGGCTCACTGCTGTTGATGCAAAGCCCATTTCAGATCCTCTGTCCCCCTCTCTCTGCCCCTCCCCAACTTGCGCTCTCTCAAAAGTAAATATATTTTTTTAAATTGTTTAAAAATGAGTTTGAAGAGAGAATTGTTTCTGCTAATTGAAACAATATGGTTGACTAGTCAACAGAATCATTGTTGAATTAGGTGTGGAGGAAACAACTGTAAAAATAGCGGGATATCATAAAAGCATGAAGGGATTCTGCCCCCTGACTGTGTCCGAAGTTCCTGTGTTTTCCTGTATGCTTTTTAACGAAAACAACTGGGAAATCATTAACGGTGTGTATTATGAGTATGGTTTTCGTTAGGACACATATTCAAAGAAAAGACCTTGGCAACTATGTGTATGTTTATGTGTTTTAAATGTTTTAATAATGTAGGTAATTTCTTTTACGATTTCCATCCTCATCTGATTTTTTCTATTAACTAACTACCAGTCCCGATAGAGCTCCTAAGAATTTCTTCTGTATGTGTTTAATAGAGTATTCCTTTCAAACATTTAACCTAAACAGAACTATTATTTTATATAATAATGAAAAACAGTAAGGTGACAACTTTAATGTAGTTTATTAGTGTCCATTACCTTTTTTTTTGACGTTATCATCTATGCACCCAATTACAGCTGGTTGTGGATGAAAATAATCCATTTTTACTGAGCAAATGTGATTTAAGATCTGCTTTGGTTTTTTAGCCAAGTTAAATCTCTGGTAAACCTTGAGTGTCGTTCACATGTTTAAATAAGGAGGTTGTATTTTTTTGCACTTTCTTGAAGGTGTGATCCTTATTTCCCTGGCACTGTGTGCGGATGCCGTCATTGGGAACGTTCAAGAGAAAGCCATGAAATTACACAATGCTTCCAACTCAGAAATGGTAAGTGCTCTGGTGTTTTTTCTCCACGATGGACAGGCTCAGAAATGGTGACGTGCTTCATTTTGCGAACCACTTCTGGTGTTGAAGACTGGCACGGCATTTTCCAACTGGTTTGTCATCATTATTTTCACAAAAGTAATCCATGCAAACATTACAGGAAATGAAAAAGTAAAAATACCATTACCACTATGGAGCTTATTGTATAATATTTGATGAATATTTTCCCTATTTCTAGAGTTTTTTACATATTAAAAAATCCTTTGTTACATCACTTTTCTCCTCTCTTTGTATTTGGTATTATCTTCCATTTAGAAGCTTGTGATTTTTATATGGTTGATCTTTTCCTTCATGGTTCTGGAAACATATTATCATTGAAAAGCGCTTTCCCATCTCTTAAGATTTAAGAATTTTACCCAGGTTGCCTATCCATTTTATGATTTCCTTTTTAATTAAAGCTTCGGTCTAGCCAAAAATTTAAAAGATTTTTCTTCCATATGGCTATCCACTTGCCCCAGTTTCATTTATTGAAAGATCCACTTTTCAGCCTAAGTGCCTTCTTTATCATATCATAGTCTAATGTAGGATTCAGAATTATATTCTTTTGATTTCTTTCTGCACCCAAACCATGTGATGACAGCAGCTTTGTCATACATTTACCATCTGCTAGGACTAGCCAGCAATGTTCCTTTTGTTTTTCAGAATATTACTACCATGGTTATTCTTGGGTGTTCATATCCCCAAATAAACTAGAAATCGCATTGCTATTGTGATTGGTATAGCACTGAATTATAACTTAATTTAGGGAGAATGACATCTTATACACTTGATTCTTTCAGTCCAACAATAAGGTATGACTTTCCTTTTATTCAAGTGTTTTTTTTTCCAATGTCCCTTAGATTTTAAGTTGTTTTTTTTTTTTTTTTTTCATATAAATCCGTATTTCTTATTGAAGTTATTGTTAGGGGTTTCATCTTTTTGCTGTTGTTACTGCTAATAATGTTCTTTCTTTCCCTATACCTTCTACCTGGTTGGTATTTATATATAGGAAAGTTACCATATGTATGTTTACATTAATTTTATAACCAACCTCTTGCTAGACAGAACGTACCACATTAAGAGTATATAGGAATGGTCTTTCCTGTTACTTTGTCAGCAGAGTGAGCATCTTAAAGGAGTCTTTAATCTCGGTCAGAAGTTTTCTTGATGATCGTCACCACTCTTCCTGGGTAAGGTCAAGATCAGAGAATTAAGGAAGTGTAAATAGTTAGAAATACAATGGTTAAGAGCTTAGGCTCTGGGCTAAGATCACCTCAGTTTATATCCCAACTTGGCGAGCTCTCTTATTTGGGGAAAATGACTTACTGTCTCTAAGTTTTAATTTCCTCATCTGCAGGTTGAGGCGTAAGTGGAATTATTCATAGAGAGCGTGGTTAACACGGTACCTGCAGCATCACAGGTCTGTAAATTTGATGACGATGATGCTGCTGACTGTTCTGAGAGTATACTAAACCGGGATAGAAAGGTTGGTAGGAAAACTGGGAAACGAAGCAATAGATATGCCAGATACTGCTTATTTTCCTTATATTTTAATTTCTTTGCAAATTTAACGTTTGGGTGTTTTCATGTTTAATAAGTAGCTTTAAAGTTATTTTGTTTTATTTATATGTGTTTTTAGAACCCCAACAATAAAATGTGGTTTGAGTTCAGTAATTAAGCCAGGCAAAAAAATGAATATTATGTGACCGTATATATGAAAGGATCAGTACTGCTGTGTTACCTTATACATAAAAAAAGCTGTAAACTTTGAAACAGGATCCGTCATCGTCTCCAGAAAGTTAGGCCGTATTGAAATAATGATGTTACTTAAAAAATGGTTTGTTCTTCACATTTAATTAATTAAGCCATATATTAAAAATCCTTCATTTTCTGCCTTTGGTTTGATAGCATTTTTTTCCACTATATTTTTATCTACTATAGGTTTTGTATTCGTATTCCATCGGTTTTGTGTACATTTTACTGGGATTGACATGCACTAGCGGATTAGGCCCTGCAGTAACATTTTGTTCAAAGGTAAACACTAATCATATTTTTAAAAATAAACATCTCCCATTAAATAGTTTCCTCTGTATTTCTTGTTCAAAAAGATTATTTTTATGTAATTTGATAACTCCTTTAATATAATATATGCAGATCAGAAATTATTTCAGAAATGAAATGATTTATATTTAAATTTATTTTATCCTTGCTCTACCCTATAAGTTAATTTTTAAGCGATGCATAATGTGTAAAAGTTGGGATTTTTAATTTCATCATTGTTTTTCCATTAAATCAGAACTAAATAAGAATCTTTGCTTGACTGCATTGTTGAATGGCTTATTACTACTCAGGAGGTTGATTAAAATCTGTAGTTTTATTTCATTTGTAATACCTCAGGGTTTGTTTTGCATTTTCCTAACAGGCTTTTTTTATATGTTGCAGAATCCAATTCAGACCTACGGTTATGCTTTCCTTTTTTCCCTCACTGGGTATTTTGGAATCTCCTTTGTTCTGGCTTTGATTAAAATTTTCGGTGCACTTCTTGCTGTAACAGGTATGAATGATATACTTACTTAGATTATGAAATAAACATTTAAATTTTCTCTGACTCTCATTTTCAAAAGATACGGGCAGCGTCTACTCTGCGTTAAAAAGAAAATTGTTGCATTTCATCAATTTATTTTTTGGCTTATGGTATTTCTTTAAAATTCTAAAGAAAATGATGTTTCCTCATAATATTTTATTTATTTGAAGGTTTAATTTTAAAATCAAATATGTATATGTATCTAAATAGTAACTTTTAAATGCATTAAAAGAATTTTTTATTAAAAAGTGTGATGGACTATGGGGCGCCTGGGTGGCTCAGTCAGTTAAGTGTCCAACTTCAGTTCAGGTCATGATCTCGCAGTTTGTGATTTCAAGCCCCACATCAGGCTCTGAGCTGTCAGCACAGAGCCTGGAGCCTGCTTCAGATTCTATGTCTCCCTCTCTCTGCCTCTCTCTCTCTCTCTCTCTCTCTCTCTCTTTCAAAAATAAAATAAACATTAAAAAAAAATTTTTTTAAAGTGTGAAAGGCCAAATACCTTCATATAAAAATGCTGCTTTTATATACACTTTTAATTTATAACAAAAATTCTAGTTTTGATGCACGGAAAATATGGCAGCTATATTTCAAACAAAACTTTGGACCTTCTTTCGTACCCTTTCTGGGGCATTAGCCAGATTAGCTTCTCTTGTCACTAATAATTATTATGCACCTGCTTTGTGCAGGAACTCTGCTTGCACTTTAGAGGAATGGAAGTTATATTTGTTATGCTTTGGAAGAGTCAGGAAAACAGATGAGAGGCTACAGGTGAGGCCCAATGAAAAAGATAGATGACTCCATGTGCTAACCTCGTACCATTTGCCAAGTGAATGGTCCAGATGACAAATGCACTCAGCATCTCCCATATGGAGAGAGCGCTGAAAGGAGCCCAGGATTGGATGCAGTGTGGCTGGTTTGGGATGTCAGAGAAGGTAGAGCGTCGTCCCAGCTCAGATGCTTAATGGCATGTGGCCTGGAGAGTAATTCTTTCCTCTTCTCTGGCCTTCATTTCTCTCTTGGAAAGAGACTGGGTTGGACTCAAACATTTCTATCAGAGATTTGTAAGGTTTGCATCATAATGCATACACACATTAGCCATTTATAGCTGAGTTTAACATTTCATACTTTTAAGGGAATAGTTTAATACTACAGAATAAATAAAGCAAATGGATTTAAATCCTAAACTTTCTCTTTATTTGCTCACATATGACTCCCCTGCTAAAGTTTGTATTGCTAATGGTAAACAGAGGGCATAATTATAGGTGAGGCCATATGTATAATCTGTCAAGTTATCTCATACTACCAAGAAAGATTAACAAATTCATATACTTAGCTCGGATTCCAGTTTCGCTTAAAGATGATAACTCTTCAAAAGGGAATTGATATCAATTGATACGTATTATCTAAACCCTGTAGTTGGTATAAAAAAATATGAGATGCAGTCCTTTTCTTAAAGGTGCAGACAGGTTTATTTCTCTTCCGTGTAAAAGAAATGCGCTGGCAATAAAATAGCCAGCATGTATATAACCTTCATTATGTACCCAGAGCCATTTCACATACATTATTCATTTTCATCTCGCAATAATCCTGTAATAAAGTAGGCACTGTTATTGTTCCATTTTACAAGGGGTAAACAGAGGCACAGAGAGGTTAAGTGGCTTGCCCAGTGGTCAACCAGCTGGTAAGTTGCAGCATCAGTATTCCAACGGAGGCAGTCTGGCTCCTGACCTATGCTCTTAACCCATATGTGATCCTGCCTCCTGAACTGCTGTGGTGGCTCCACGTTCATCAGGAAGCTGGACTCCTGTCTTCTCTGCCGGCTTGTCCTCATCCTCATTTCAGGCAGTGGGGTGGAGAGAAGATGAAGGGCACACCTTTGTCTTCAGAAAATCTTCCTAGAAATCACACACCCCTAGAAACAGCACTTCTCACTTTTCACCGGCCAAAACCTAATCACATGACCACACCTGACTGTAGGAAAGGAAGGTATGCCCAGGTAAAAATAGAGCATAAAAAATAACACAGAAGGAAAAATAGATCTGGGGAGTCAGGCTCTGACACATTTCCAAAACTTTCTTCCTTTGGAGTTCATTTATTCATGCATTGGACATTGAGTGCCCGGGACTGTAGTCTGGGGATACAAGGATGAGTAAGACAAGGAACTAAGTAAGACACACAGTCCAGAGAGAGGATAGCAAGTAATAATGCAAGGCGGGGAACAGGGCTACCATGGAGATATTTGCCGAGTCCTACCTCTACCTGGCTGGGACAGGGAGGAGGGCTTCATGCCTAACAGCAGACTTAAGATAATACTTGAAAGACCGGTAAAGGTTAATACAGCCATGTCAAGATTATTCATGGTCTTACCCAGACATGACCAGTAACATTAGGATATTAGCTTACTTTATCCTTTAGCTTACTACTTTCATTTGTTTATTTATTTTTAATATAATTTATTGTCAAAGTGGCTAACATAACAGTGTGTTCAGTGTGCTCTTGGTTTTGGGGGTAGATTCCCATGGTTCACCGCTTACATACAACGCCCAGTGGTCATCCCAACAAGTGCCCTGCTCAATGCCCATCACCCATCTTCCCCTCTATCCCACCCCCCATCAAACCTCAGTGTGTTCTCTGCATTTAAGAGTCTTTTATGGTTTGCCTCCCTCCCTCTCTGTAACTATTTTTTTCTCCTTCCCTTTCCCCATGGTCTTCTGTTAAGCTTCTCAAGTTCCACGTATGAGTGAAAGCAGATAGCACTCCTAGGAATTTAGCTTACTACTTTTAAAGAATAATACCTGTTCTACCTAATCATACCTTCCTCGTGAAAGCCTTTCTTTCCTGCCAGACTAAGCATCTCTAAGGGATTGACATGCCTCCCTAGTGTTGTGGCCTTTATCAAGTACTCATTACAGTTGTACTTTAACATTTAACTGTATGATTTAATGTCTCTACCCTCTACCAGACTATTAACTCCATAACCCCAGCAGCAGCTTTCTGTTTGTTTTTTGGTTTCTGTTGTTTTCTTAGTGTGTCATGTAGATCTCGGCACATAGCAGGCTTAGTTAATATTTGTTGAAATGATTTCCAAAATATTCTAAAAGATAGATATTAGTGGGCACATTCTAAAGCAACCTTTTTTTCTCCCTACAGTGACAACCGGAAGAAAAGCAATGACTATCGTACTTTCATTTATGTTCTTCTCCAAACCATTCACATTTCAGTAAGTAGTTTGTAATTCAACAAGTTTTTCTACTTGCAGGGACCTGGTTTCACATTTCATATTTCCTTAATTTCTTTATAAAGAATCAGTTTTATCTGGAGCCATACTTTATTGATGTGTCTTCTGCTACTTCAGAAATGCATGTAATTATTTTGAAGAAATCATGTTGTACACTTGAACTGCCTAACTGGAGTTCCAGTGCTAGCATGACCCTGTTTCCAGTATAAGTGAACGTGAGTGATGTCTTGAGATGAAGGGATTCTGCCTTGCCCTAGTACAAGAGTATAAATTATATGTGTGTAATACATAAATTATATACATTATATATATACGTGGTTTTTAAAGTTACTAAGTTTAGGGGCGCCTGGGTGGCTTAGTCAGTTAAGTGCCCAACTTTGGTTCAGGTCATGGTCTCATGGTTCATGGGTTCGAGCCCTGCCTCGGGCTCTGTGCTGACAGCTCAAAACCTGGAGCCTGCTTCGGATTCTGTGTCTCCCTCTCTCTCTCTGCCCCTCCCCTGCTCACGCTGTCCCTCTCTGTCTCTCAAAAATAAACATTAAAACAAAAAAATAAATAAAGTTGTTAAGTTTATTGTTCCCCTTTCCCACAAAAGATTTGAGGTAGAGATCTATTCTGTAAGTTTATTTAGTTTATGGCTTCTTATAAAGCATTTACTGTTTTCTTTACTGTCTGGTATACATTTAAAATTAGTATCCTTTCAATTTATGCTGCTTAGTAATTGAGAAGATTCAAACCTAGAAATTATCAATGTATAAGTTTAAAGTTAACCACAGATAAATTTCAGTTGGTGTATTTGTTTTCTGTATTTAGTTTCTCTTTGTGCATGTGCTAGGTATACATTATAGCAACCCATGTAATTCCCCTACTTTCTCAGGATGTGCCCCTTTTTACCTCTGTATGTCCCACCCAACTGGGATAACTGGGTAGATTGTTGAATTCCCAAGATGGCCACTGGCAGATTTACACATTCAGTGCTTAGACTCTTAAGACTATTGGTTAGGACATGGACTTGAATTTGCTATTATCCTCAAAATTCAAATGAACTATATTTAATATTTTGTAAAATATCTTCTCTGTACCTATACTTAACATAAATAATATGGAATTCTATCTAATCTGGTCTAAAAATACTATTTTTTTTTTATTTTAGTGTCATGGTGGCCCTCCAATAACAAAATGTTTATTTTATTGCAGAATTATTGTTAACTCATCACCAAGTTCTGTGGTTAACAGTAAATCGTTACCTTGATATTAATATTTTTTCCTTCCTTCTTTTCTTAGGTATGTCTGGTCTGGTTTGTTAGTTGTCCTTGGTATATTTCTCAATGTTTACAGCAAAAATATGGATAAACTAAGACTACCAGCACTATATGATCTGATAAACAAAATAGTGGAAATGAGAAAGTCAAGGACGTTGGCACAAACCGTATAGTGAGTGATTCATCCTGTTTAAAACAGAACTCTAAGGGAGTAATCATCAAGTAATTAACTTTCCAAAGGGATTATTATAAAAACCAAAGGATCTGAAGGCATGCTACCCATTTGTGATGGGTCACCTACGAAGTCAGCCTTTTCTTCAGGATACTTGTTTAACCGTTTGACTTCTGAAGCAATCAAGAGAGCCACATCTGGCATGCCTTAGAATCAAATGTCAGTGTGAAGGACTGACATTTCTTAACAACCTGTTGAGAATTTCACTGGAAATGGACCATGTTGCAAAACTAATTGGATATCATTATGACATATCAAAGAAATTGATATAATAATATCAATTAATAGATTGTTTTGTTTTCATTCCATTTTGGTGGTGTTATTTAAATGATTCTCTGTTATAAGAGTGAACTGATGATTTAAAGTCTAGAAAGAATAACTTCATTATAAATAAAAATTATTCTGTGATTTTTTTAAATAAATGTGTTATTAGAATTTTGTTATGAAGAGGGAAGTGAAGGTTGGAGTAAGTCTTTACAGAAACTTTAAAACTTAGGCTTTTCTCCGATAATTTAGTAGGAGTATTTGTTAGAGGAAACGTGCTTTAAGTTTTCTGTGAAATATAGACAGCATAATAAAAGGAGTCATCCTGCAACCTGTAAGTATGTGTCGCGGAAAAAATTGCTGCTATTCATCAAAGAAGTGCTAAAAGATTTAATGATTTGGATTTTTTAATTGAAGGGAAAATAATGCATGCCTTAAGTTATAATAAAATAATAAAACCATCATAGTTTTTCTCATAAAAGTGAAATTTAATTTGGCAGCTTAAAGATTAAATAGGGTAAACGTAAGAAACACAAGTAGATTTTACCAAATTTGTACAGTATCTTGTTTGCACAGTTTTGAGTATAAACTCGTAAAGATTTTGGCTCTTATTTTGTAGCAGTTCAGTTTTGGAATTGCTTCCACTGTATTAAAAAAATCCAATTAATCTTCATTTTCAGCATAAGTAATGCTAGTTAAAACAGCTTAGTTTCTGTGTTATTGGTAATATCACTTATATTTTGTGAGTATAATATACTTGGAATATTAATCTTGTTCTGAAAATTCCATTGTATTCTGATGGTAATTTTAACCTGTTATGTGCATATGTGGGTGTAACAGAGCCCGTGATAATTTAAGGGTCTAGCCATAAGGAATTCTGACTGAAAATCAGTTACATGTTAAAATACTGTGAGGGTATTTTTCCCCAAATGGTAATCATTTTTTAAGTTTTCGTATTTTAAAATGAAAGGAATGTTAATTTATATTTCATTATGCCTTCTTAAACTCTTAAGATGGTAAGGAAATTTGTGCCATTAAAAAAAATCAGTTTTCCCGAGTTCTTGATAAAAGATTATAATTTTAACTTTTCAAGGCATCCTTTTATGTACACGCTTTTCTAATTTTTTTTTGTCTTTGCCTGTTAAGAATTCCTCACCCCACCCCCCAATTTTAAACAGTTGAGCACTGTTTAAAAATTGGTTTGCCAGCCTAACCCTTTTACTCCCATTTCCTTTTTTTACCTGCTATCAGATGGAAGCAAACTTCATCTCACTTATTTGTGTCCCTAGAGTACCCTTAGTGAATAGTTTGAAATACAGAATACTTTTCTATGGTGAAGGAAATCAATATTTGAATGTATACTTTGTGTCAGGTTTTCTAATAGCATTCGTAAATATTATGTGATCCCAACAACCCACGTATAAGTAATATAATTAATAAGGGAATTAAAAATAATAATTACTAAAATCACTAAAATTTAAGTGCTTATTAGGTGCCAGGCACTATTTTAAGTGAAATACTCAACAGTTTATTTAATCCTCACAACAGCTCTATGAGGGCAAGTATTATCCTCATTTTACAGATGAGGAAGCTGTGACCAGAGAGATTTGGTGACATTTCTCACCTAGAAAGAACCAAAGCTAGAAAGAACCAGAGCTATCTGTCAAGCAGCCAAGTCCCACAGTAAGGCTCTTAGCCATGTTGCCTCTCTAAGTAGATGTGATGGTTTATGTTCATGTTTTGCAAATACAGAGGTTGAGGACCAGGGTAAGTACTCACTAGCTCACAGTTAATTGGATTTCAAGCCCCTTTCCATCATACCCCAAAGCATATTTTCTGTACCCCACTATGAGCATTTAGGTAATAAGTAACGTAATGATGAAAATTTTTTTTTTTAATTTATTTTTGAAGGAGAGCATGAGCACGAGCAGGGGAGGGGCAGAGAGAGAGGGAGAGAGAGAGATTCTCAAGCACACTCAGCACGGGGCCTGATGCGGGGCTCAAACTCACAAGCCATGAGATCATGACCTGAGCTGAGATCAAGAGTCGGACGCTTAACCGACTGAGCCACCCAGGCGCCCCAATGATAGAATATTTTTTAGTAAAGAATTTGTGAGACATACTTTAATGAATAGGCAAAGATGATTTGATTGGACCGTTAGTTTGGTGCAGATAGATGTATTTGTTTTAAGCAGTATGTAAATATAGATTGTTTCCTCAGCTGTATTCAAATTAGGTGCCTATCACATAGTTAACACTCAGTAAATACCTGTGTTATCCAAGACTAGTCCTCAAAGAATACCATGAGGCCAAAAACTATATTGGATAATATATGTTCTGAATTCTTCCAGCAATGTCCCTCTTTTTAGCATAATAGTGCAGCAACAAAATAATAGCAGAAGAATCTGGCCAACTCATGTGGATCACTCTATTCAATCTTACGTACAGGTAAGCCAGCCTAGCTAGAATCCTTAGTAAGGCCAACTTATATGATGAAGTTGGCTGGCCTTTCCTTGGTTCCTGGTAGGGAGTTTCCAATCTTTGGGATTTCCCAAGTGATGGGCATGTCTTTGATATTCATGGTAGGTCCCTAAATAGTTCCAGAGTAGGGGCTGACCATGTTACAATGACTAACCATGTAACTGTCTATGGAGTTGGGGTTTTGAGCCACATCATACCAGCCCGACCTCCAAGGATGGCAGAGGATTTGGGACTTCAGTTCAGGTGTATAGCCAATGATTCAGTCAATCATGGCCATGCGGTGAGGCTCAATAAACACTATACCTGAAAGCTTGGGAGAGTTTCTCAGATTGGAGATGCCCGTGGATGTACCAGGAGGGAGACAGGAGGATGTGCCAGAGGACTTGGAAGCTTAGTGTCTGTCACCCTCCCAGACCTTGCCCCAAGGATTTCTTCTTTGGTCTGGTCCTGATTTGTAACTTTGTAACAAAACAAACATAGGAAGTATAGCACTTCCTTGAATTCTGTGAGTTGTTCTGGCACATTCTCGAACCTGAGGGGATAGTGGGAACTGCCGAATTTGTACCCAGTGGGTAACAAGTGCGAGTGGCCTTAGGATCCTAGGGCTTGCAGCTGGTGTCTGAACTGAGGGAAGTCTTGTGAAGACTGCCTGTGAAATGACCTAATCTGGGTTGTTACAATTCCATTGTGGGCTTTATTGCTGAACAAATGCTTATAAATAACTATTAGCATTCTCTGCACTATTCTCAAAGCCTCTTGAGTTTTCTCAAGTGATTTTCATCTTCAGCCCACTTTACATTCTAGATTCCTCCTTGATCAAAGAGCATAGGGTTCTAGTAAAATTTGACCAATATTTGGGCCAACAAATAATAGGGCTTAACATAATGAAAATATTTTTGCATTCCAATATCACGTTTGTCCTTTAAGCTACAGTTTTCCAATTACCAAGTTATGCCCAGAATGCTCAAAACCTTTGTATGCTTTCTTCCTAATTAAGCACATGACCTTTTTTTCCCATTGTGTGTTTGAGCAAAAACATTTTCTCCTGTTTTTACTTACTCTGCTTTTTACGTGTCCCTATTGAATGTCCTCGTTCTTGCCCATGGGGCCAACCATCTTAACCTTTTTAACAGATTGTGTAGCATCACTGACTTGACTACTCTTATTTTTACTTTAACATACTTTTCTCTTCCATTCTCACTGGCTAGATATGAGCCAGGCATTATACTAGATGCTGAGGATGAGGAAAATAATCAAATAAACCCTAACTCTTAAGGAGCACCTATTCTATAGAGAAGATTTGCTGTGATCGCTACGTAAAAATACATAAACTTCCTGTCACAGAGTAGCTTATTAGCCTTAAGTTTTCAAAGAACACCCCAAGGTGGTAGTGCTTCTAAAAGTTATATGTGCACGTAAGTCACCAGAGGATCTTTTTTTAAAAGATTTTAATTTAATAGGGTTGTTTTGGGGCTGAGACTTTGCTCTAACAAGATGCTGATGCTTTGGTCTTTGGACCACACTTGAGTATCAAAGCCTTAGAATACCAGATCTGTGTCCTGCTCTTGGGGTCCAGACATCTTAAGCTATTTGAATAGCTTCCACCTCATTCCCTTCCATTTGCTTTTCAAACTTCCCATTCTCACACTATGTAACATCTCTAGGTCTCTTTGTTCAAACTGAACAAAAATCTTACCATGTTGCAGAGTTGCTAGCGTAAGTGAAAAGAGTTCTTTAATCAGTGTAGGTGTATGAAAGATTTAATATTCATTACTTTCTCCATAAATGTGGCTTTTTTTTTTTAAATCTTCACGAAACTGAGATAAACCCATAATTTCCTACCAGTCATGGTCTGTTGTTTTAATTTCATGGCATGTAGTTAGAATCCGTTTTACGCTATTTTGTAGTGACATTATGAAGAAAATGTTCACTTCAGTGATTTACTCTGGCTTCAGAATGAACTGTATTATAAGGGGTTCGGGAAGTAGGACTTAACACTTAAGGGATTCTTCTGAGACTTTAATCACAAAAATGTGTTTTATTAAATATCTTAATCCTATGATACCCCCAAATGTCTAAAACGTTTCCATTTTCATCAGTTTCACACAATTGATACGATTTATTTATTTATTTATTTTTTTATTTTTGGGACAGAGAGAGACATAGCATGAACGGGGGAGGGGCAGAGAGAGAGGGAGACACAGAACCGGAAACAGGCTCCAGGCTCCGAGCCATCAGCCCAGAGCCTGACGCGGGGCTCGAACTCACGGACCGCGAGATCGTGACCTGGCTGAAGTCGGACGCTTAACCGACTGCGCCACCCAGGCGCCCCTTGATACGATTTAAATAGGTGAAATAGGTAAAGTGTGGATAATTATCACAATAGATAATGACAGAAATGAGACTTTGGAGCCTGATTATTAGAGATTTCCTTACAGTACTCACCTTCCATGTTTTCTCCTAACGCCAGTCACAATGAAAGGACTAAAAAGCATATTTCTGACTCGACAGAAAATGAACATGTGGGAATTCATTTTTTTATATGTTATGAAAAATTGTCCGTTAATATATATCCTATTTTTAATTGTGTAGGATTTGTACATGTGTGTATACCCAGAGATGACTCATAAAGGTGGGTGATTATCTTTTCTCTAGTTTCTAACTACATATTAATTGACATAATGTTAATCTGCAATATATGTGCTAATCTCAGGACTGTTTTGGTATTTGGGTACCTCTCATGAAATGAAAAGTTGATTGAAATGTCTGCCCTTACGAAGGTTTGGTCTAATAGGATGGGGTGGGGCTGGGGGTAATTTCCTATAAAATACCTACAAACACATCCACAGCCAGTTCAAGCCGATCTTTAAACCACTAGGGATTATTGGAGGATCTAGGAGAGGCTCGCACCAGAGGAGTGCGGTGCCCTTGAGGACACAGGTTGGCTCATGGAGCTAGTGCACAGTTAACGGGACTAGTTCAAATGTGCCTACATTAGCTGACAGTCAAACACTGAATAAAGAAGCTCCTTATTTTTTTTTTTTCTTTAAGGTTTATTTATTTTTGAGAGAGAGAGCCCGCGCGCACCAAGTGGGGGAAGGGTGGAGAGAGAAGGGCAAAAAGATCTTCAGAAGATCTGAAGCAGGCTCTGCACAGACAGCAGAGAACCTAATGTAGGGCTCGAACTCACGAGCTGTGAGATCAGGACCTGAGCCGAAGTCAGGCACTTAACCAACTGAGCCAGCCAGGTGCCTGGAGGAACTCATTCTTTAAGATCCCAGCTACTCGGATTCTCAAACTTAATCTTACTAAACATATATTTAATTATTCATTCAATTCTCGGCAGTCAGCCATTCTCATAAAACTGAGCCATGGTAGTTTTGTTTTTGATTTTGTTTTTGTTTTTTCTCTTAATTCTCAGGGTTTATCTATTTACAAAATTTCTAAGAAGACCTGATAGTTTTTTGTTTTTGTTTTGTTTTTATTTTTGTTTTTGTTTTTGCTTTCTTTTCTCTCCCTCAAGGACTCCTAAGAGATGCCAATTCTACTTTTGCCTCACATATCCCTGAGCTGTTCTTTCATGGTTTCCAACTCTTTACTGTATTCTTTCTTGCCGCTTCTAAGAGAGTTTCTCAGTCTGATCTTTCTGCTTGTTCTTCATCCATTCAACCTACTATTTATCCCATTCAGTGTAGTGTCATTTTTTATATCCCAGTTATTACATATTCATACCTAATATGTCCACTTGGATTCTTCTAATGATTTCTTGGTTCTGCTTTATGTTAACAATATTTTCCCTTATTATAGTTACCATGGTTATTTTAATTTCCTGGATTCTCTATCCTAATCATTCTGTTTCTGATGATAGATGTTTTTTTAAGTTGGTGGTCTTTTACTAATTATACACCTTTGTGTAGGCATTGGCCGTTCCGCCCAGCCTTCTCACTGCCTGCTATAACACATTCCCCCACATACCTGGCTCCCACACACACCAGGCCCCTCCCACACTATGCTCTCTGGCACCGTGCTCCTCCTCCATAC
Source organism: Neofelis nebulosa (assembly GCF_028018385.1). Lineage (NCBI taxonomy): Eukaryota > Metazoa > Chordata > Mammalia > Carnivora > Felidae > Neofelis > Neofelis nebulosa. The sequence goes on from NC_080787.1 coordinate 23,778,645, forward strand.
ACCGTCCCCTAGGCACATTGCACTCCTTTCTCCACGCTGCAAGGCTTAAGACTGTCTTGGCCTCCCCAGGACATCTCACTTTTCTGTTTTTCTAGAATCCATATGTCTGTCTCCCTATCTGCCTTTCTCTCTCTTCAATAATTTCTCTGGGGTGGTTTTATTTTTATTTTTATTTTTTTTTAATTTTTTTTTTCATCGTTTTTTAATTTATTTTTGGGACAGAGTCTGGGGTGGTTTTAGAAGAAGCCAGCAGCCTGTGCTAGTTCACCGTTTGATAGGAGCTGAAATTAATTAAAAAGGAAGCTCTCTCAATTCTGTCTCTCAGTGATTCACACTGATGATTCTCTGATTTGCCATTCCAACCCCTATAAGTAATAGTTTGCTGGCTGCTATTTTGATTCAGTGTATTTTACAAATACTGGTTCATTTAAATTGGTAAAAATTCAAATTTAAGCAGTAAGATTTATAATATTCAACCATTTGAAAGCTTTCACATCTTTTGAAAGGAAAATTAAGTAATGGAAACATAAAATAGAATTCAGTCATTACAATAAACTTAAATTTTATATTATAATTAGATGAGATTTTTTTAAATTAATTAATTTATTTGGGGGGCAGGGTGGCAGAGAGAGAGGGAGAAAGAGTATCCCAAGCAGGCTCTGCACTGTCAGTGCAGAGCCCAACACGGGGCTCAAACTCACCAACTGCAAGATTATGACTTGAGCCAAAATCAAGAGTCAGAAGCTTAACTGACTGAGCCACCCAGGTGCCTGAAGATTATTTTAATACATCTGCATAATTACTTGAGATTGAAAAACTTCACTACACTTAAAGCTTTAATTTTGAGATGATACTTATTCATATACCTTATAAAATTCTCCAATTGTGCTGTTGTCTAATGCACAGCGAAGTAATCATCACTTGTACAAAATTCTGGGAACAGAAAAGGCAAAAATGATTTCTGTTGTGCAGACATGGAAACGGGCCTTGGCAAGACAAATGTGGCTAAAGTTCACATATAGTAAAGAGCAAAATGAAACCACACCCAGTGTCTTTCACTCTGTGTCCTAATACCTTTCTGATAACCCACGATTCCTGAACCTCCACTCTTTCTAGCCACCACAACACCACATTCAGATTGGCATCCTCTCCATTGTTCCTGTGGTCTGTCAAAGGACTTAATGCTGCCTTCTTTCTCTGTCCCACTTACACTGAGCAAGACTTTTTCCAAGGAAGGGATTTTATGGACAATTCTGCTTGTATATTACCTATTAACACATCTCAGGAGACTGGCCACTTCAGCCAGGTTTTAAGAGAGATACCCAGACAGTGGTGAAAGAAGGGATTTTCTGCCTTGTGTCCCTGAGCAGGTAAATCCACATATGCATCAGTGAGATTTTACAGGTAGGCACTTAGGGTAGGCTACCAGCAGGTAATGGAACCCAACCGGAGAAGTTTTAGGGACAAGTGGAGGTGGGGAATAGAATTAAAGGATGAGTCAAGGGAGCCTGGGTGGCTCAGTCGGTTGAGCATCCAACTCTTAATTTCAGCCAAGGTCATGATCTTGTGATCATGAGATTCTCTCTCTTTTTCCCCCACCCTCAAAAAAAAAAAAGAAAAGAAAGAGAAAGAAAGAAAGAAAGAAAGAAAGAAAGAAAGAAAGAAAGAAAGAAAGAAAGAAAGAAAGAAAGAAAGAAAAAAAAAAGGGAGAAAGAAAGAAGAAAGAAAAGAAAGAAAGGAAAGGAAGGAAGAAAAAGAAGAGAGGAAAGGAGAGAGGAAGGAAAGGAAGGAAGGAAGGAAGGAAGGAAGGAAGGAAGGAAGGAAGGAAGGAAGGAAGGAAGGAAGGAAGGAAGGAAGGAAGGAAGGAAGGAAGGAAAGACTAGTCAGAATGTGAGTTTCAGCAGAAATGCTGAGCACAGAGCTAAAGTGTGGTCAAGGTTGAGAAGACATCACTGGAACAGAACACATGGCGGAAGCTTAATCACAAGGGAAAAAATAGAAAGTGTAGGTGCCAGGGTCAGAGGAAAATGAAATGGGATCTGGCTTGCTAAGCTGTGAACTCCAAGGTCTATTTGCCTCCCCCAGTAAGAGATCCAGAAGGGACTAAACGTAAAGATTAAAGGTCATCCACCACCATGGGAATTTCAAAAATATGGCCTGTAAGAGCAAGATCAGAAGTTATGCTTAATGATTTTGTGTGACTCTTCTAGGTTAGGTCAAGACAATGTTACCACCATAAGAAAGGGGGAGAATCTAGAATTAGGACTCAATACTCCTGAATTAGTGTCAGTAATGTGATGAGAGTTAACATAAATTGCTTGATTTTACTGTATTTTATTTGCTGCTTTGAAAAAGGGATGATTAAAAACACGTTCACCACAGAAGTGAGATTTCTTTCTTATGATAGTTTTGTTAATAAGTGGTATATAATTTGAAATTATAATATTCAAAATTCAAATTACATGATCTGAGCTTTTCTAAGCATACAGCTTCAATAGTATTATGATTTGGCAATTATCTTCCAAATAGACATGAATATTCAAATGAGGTGGCTATAATGTCAGAAGGCTTCATTATAACTGCATGAACACAGACTTTTCCTGGAGAGCAGAGATGGTCATATTCTATTCATGTTCTATTTTAAAGTGACATTGACTCAAATTAATAGTGCCATCTGAACTAACTGACTTTTCCGAAAGGTTAATAAATAACAATCCATAGACCCACATGGCCCCTCCACTGAGAAGTATGAATTATCAGCAATTGTGATAAGCGATGAGAAAATAGTAAGCTTTTCTTTTTTGTTTTTTGATGAGATCCATTGACCCAAATGTCACATTGCTTCATCCATTCAACAAATGTGTACTGAGCAATTTGAAAGGCTCTCAGAATATATATTAGGATATATATAAATGCCTTGGTCCTTCACTCAATTATCCTACAGGAGAGAGGCAGGCATAGCGTTATGGTATAATCATTTCTATAATGTGATAATAATTTCTATGATGTGAATACATATAAGTGTTCAGAAAGATTTTCGAAGAGGAAGTATTTAAGAGAATCCATATAAGAAATTATGAGGACATAAATAAGTACTTGGAGATTGGTGCTGGAGAGAATGGAACCAATATGAGAGATATGTAGGAGGTGATTAATACAGGGGGTGGAAGGAACAGAAGAATTCCAGGGTAACTTTTGAGGTTCCCTCTACAAAATAACTGACCAGTCAGTATAAAGGTCATGAGAAACAAAGATTTAGAAATTACCACAGGCTAAAGGAAACCCAGGAGACAGGATACCATCATGGTATCCTGGATTGGATGCCTGAACAGAAAAAAATACAACAGTGGACAAACTGATGAAATCTGAATAAACTCTGTAGTTTAGTCAATTGTATCATACTAGTGTTAATTTCTGAGTTTGATAAGTGTTTTGTTTGATAAATATGTTAATACTGGAAGAAGCTGGATGAAGTGCATATGGGAGCTCTCTATAACTCTTCATTAAATCTGAAATTAATTCAAAATAAAACTTTAAAAATAGAAGGTTGTTACTCATCAAAAGATACCACTAAGAAAATAAAAATATAAACTGTGGAGTGGGACAGTGAATTGACCACACACATAACCAAAAAAGAACTTGTACATAGGATATGAAGAGAGTCCCTTTAATGAACAAGAAAAAGGATAACCACACAAAAGCTGGGAAGAGACTTCAGGCATTTTACAAAAGAACATAGCCAAATGGCCATCAACATATGAAAAGGTGTTCAACCTCAGGGAAATATAAATTTAACCTCGATTGGAAATCTACAAATTTACCAGGAAGGATAAAATTAAAGAAGACAACTACTGCATATAGACAACCATGTGGAGAAAGAGGGCTTCTCATGCACTGCTGGTAGAAATATAAATTTATGCAACCATTTCAGAAAGCAACTTGTCATTATATCTACAAAATTTGAATGTATGCTTCCCCAGTGACCCAGAAATTCTACTCAAATGCACATACAACAGAAATGTAAGCACATGTGTATCCAAAGACACAAGAATATTCTGAGCAACATCATTTGTAAAAGCAGAAACTGAAAGCCACTCAGATACAGCAGCCACCTACAGTAGAATGGGAAACAAGACAAAAACAAAAACAAAACATGGTATCTACATATAAATGTAATGAAAATGTACGATAAGAATAAATTTCATATTAATGTTGGATCAAAAAACATAGTACAAAAGAAGAGAAATGTCTGATTCCATTTATACAAAGTCCCAAAAAAAAAAAGACAAAGCAAAACTGGAATGTTTAAGGATGCATGTTTTGGTGGTAAAATTATCTAGGAAAGCAAAGAAGTGATATGGACTTTGTGGGGCACCTGGGTGGCTCAGTCGGTTGAGTGTCTGACTTGACTCTTGATTTGGGCTCAGGTCATGATCCCAAGGTTGTAGGATCAAGACCTGTGTCCACTCTGAGCATGGAGCCTGCTTGAGATTCTCTCTCTCTCTTTCTGCCCCTCTCTCCCATCCCATACTCTCTTTCATAATAATAGAAAAGAAAAGAAAAAAGAAAATACTACTACATTTTGGGGGTACAGAAGGCAGGAGGAATGGCAGGAGGAGGTTCATAAGGTGCTTGGCAATTTTTTATTGTCCTGTGTGGTAATTTCACTACTGTGCCATTTCAGATAAAGCATCGAGCTGTATATTTTTTGGTACAGTTTTCTGTACGAGTATTACATTGCACAATTAAACAGTTCTCTAAAAGAGGAAAGGTGGGGGGGAGAACAGAGAATATATTCTTTAGAATATAAGATGACTCAACAGTTCTCTAAAAAATGGGAATCTTAGGGGTGCCTGGGTGGCTCAGTTAAGCAACTGACTTTGGCTCAGGTCATGATCTCACGGTTCGTGGGTTTGAGCCCCACATTGGGCTCTGTGCTGACAGCTCAGAGCCTGGAGCCTGCTTCAGATTCTGTGTCTCCCTCTCTCTTCTCCTCCTCCAATGTGTGTTCTCTCTCTCTCTCTCTCTCTCTCTCTCTCTCTCTCTCTGTCTCTCAAAAATAAATAAAATGTAAAAAAAAAAAAAAATTTTAAATGGGGAATCTTAGACCAACCATGATTATTTCTATGTCTTAAGTCTCGTTTTCCTCTTTCAGTGAAAAGATCTATCCCTTCATTTTGGACTGAATCAGACATTTTTAATAAAACATAAAATTTTCTTTTCACAGTGCCTTCTCCTTCCTTATCAGAGTATCTTTAGCAAGCTAAAGGTCCTCCTGGAAAGAGTTGTTGTTCCTTAAGACAGCAGCTGATTAAATGGATGTAACTTACACACACATGCCTACCTTTAAATATGGGTTTATTTTTTAAACCTCCCTTCAAAGTCAGTATATTTGACTGGAAGGGATATATTCAGTCATTAAGATACTTTTTCATCACATATCGCATTAAGTGTTTTCCATTTAGAAGATAGATCTAAAACACTAGTCTTATCATTCTTCTGTTTGCAATTTAAGTATAAAATCCTGCCAGTGTTGCATTCATTAGAATAAAACAGTCTTGGAAATTAAGCACTAATTTCCCCCTCAAATGGCCATTTCTGGGTTTTTTTTCTTTCTAATTACCACTGTAATGAAGTGGCCAGTATTGTGGTAGGAAGTGATTTCAAAGGCAGCAATTTCTTATTATGAATCATATACTTTATTTCTTCCCTAATGTGAGTCAACCCCAGTTATAGAAAATGCACGTGCAAACTCCCATCTCTGCTGAGACTAAAATCGTTTTGGAATAGCAAATCATACTTTCAGCTCAAAGAGTTAGGCTTTCAAACATTCCACTAAAGCAAAGAGGAAGAAGAAAGCCATTATATTTTCGCTCTGGGATCATTTCTGATCACTCTAATCTATTGCACTCAGAAGCAGATTTTCAATATCTTAAAACAGTGCTATGCTAATAACACATCTGGTAAGGCTAACTTGTATCAAAATAAATATGAGAAAACGCACCAAAAAAAGAGTGTTAAGTATGCACTCCATTCTTTGGTATTAGCACTATCAAATTTAAATGAGAGTGGCATCTAGAAATAGGTTAAGTGTGTCTATTTGAAAATAAACAGTGCTAAGCTTTGGACTCTCACAACTGAGATTTTTCTGATGGAAAAATATAGAATAATACTGACCATGACTGGACACCTGGTTGGCTCAGTTGGTTAACTGTCCAATGTTTGATTTTGACTCAGGTCACGATCCCTGGTTCATGAGATTGAGCCCTGTGTCAGGCTCTGCACCAAGCGTGCAGCCTGGTTGGGATTCTCTCTCTCCCTCTCTCTCTCTCTGCCCCTCCCCCCATCCTGCTTGCTCACTCTTTCTCTCCAAATAAATAAATAAGCATTAAAAAAAATATGATGGTAATTGCCTAGATTGTGCACCAGATTATTTTATCATTGCCACATGTTAGAAATTGATAAAACTCTCACTGAACTGTCATACATAGCTGCTTGCAATATGGTAATGGATAAGAGAAATCAGTGTCCCTCATGGGCATTTCTGGGTCTATCTGGACCCTCATTTCTTCCCAAGGGTCTTTCTTCTTCCTATAGCTTGAATACATTGATCAACAATGTATTCACTATAGGTTCATGGGAGTAGAAAATGCAACCTGGTCGGTCCTTGAAAACCCTCTACTGCTCACTAAAAAACATTCAACCTGTATTTACTATTTGTGCAAAATAATTTACATTTCACGAAGCTATTCTTTCTTTGTTTTAAGAAAACAGAGGTCTTGGGGTGCCTGGGTGGCTCATTTGGTTGAGCGTCTGACTTCGGCTCAGGTCATGATCTCGCAGTCCACAAGTTCAAGCCCCTCATCAGGCTCTGTGCTGACAGCTCGGAGCCTGGAGCCTGCTTCGGATACTGTGTCTCCCTCTCTCTTTGTCCCTCCCCCACTCATGCTCTGTCTCTGTCTCTCTCTCTCTGTCAACAATAAACATAAAAAGAAAAAGAAAAAGAAAAAGAAAAAGAAAAAGAAAAAGAAAGAAAGAAAACAGAGGTCTGCCTAAAAAGAAAAGGCAATTTGAGCAATCCATGGCTCAAAAGATAATATTGGAGGACAACTACAGTGGCAGTAAAAAGATAAGTGGTTGAGGAGGAGGAGAGGGAAGGGAAGGATGAAGAGAGGAAGCACAAAGGAAGCTATTCTGTGTGAAACTGTCATGTTGAGTACATGTCATTACACATCTGTCAAAACCCATAGAACTGGACATCACAGAGTGACACTTAATGCAAATTAAATGGACTCTAGTTCATAGGAGTATATCAATATTGGAACATTAATTGTAACAAATGTACCTCGCTGTGGAAGGTTGTTAATAATAGGGAAACTATGTGTGGGGAGTTGGGGGTGAGAATGGGGGCATGGGAGGAGGAGTGGGGTGTGTATATGGAATACTTTTTACTACCTACTCATTTATTCTGTAAATCTAAAACTATACTGAAAAATAAAGCTATTATTTAATTTTTTAACATACGAAAGAAGACGGGAATGAAGAAGCAACCAAGGTAGACAGAAAATGGCCGAATCTCTTCCTGGAGATCTGGGAGTAAATCCACAGCTCCCCAAGCTTGCTTCAAGGTGGTGTGAGTTACACATACAATTAAAAGACTTGAAAATATGAATAGATTTAAAAGAATAACAACTGTTTTGAAGTTTTGCAATGCCTGTATTCATCTGGACCATATCAGAAAAATAAAGAGAATGTCATTACATATTCATTAAGGTATTTTTTTCATTAAGGTATTTTAATAAAGTTTAGACGTTCTAATTAAAAAAAGATTTGCTCACTGTGAAAAATTGGTGGTGGGGGAGAACATAAAATAAAAAACAATTTTAAATGTTAAAAAAAAAAAAAAAAAAAATATATATATATATATATATATATATATATATATATATATATATATATATATATAACACTTGCTCAACAGATCCATAATGACAAGGACAGTGAAGGCAAAGAAAGACCTAACAGCCCAGTACTAAGAGGTTGGGCGGAGAAGCAGTGTAAGCAAATAATTGGTTAAACAGCAAAGGGTGCTCAGATAGCTGCACGTAGTTCACTGCAGCTGAAACTCAGATTTCAATTAGGGTTAAGCTGCAGAGGGAGATGGGGAAGGCTTGAAGAGTTGAGTGTTGCCCTTTGGGAGTGGGAAGCCATTGTGGGCCTCACAGCAGGAAGCAACATGACTTAGTGTGCCTGGTGGGGGGTGGGACAACCACATATGAGGTGATGTATCAGAATAATGCAGATTTGACCTCATGAAGGGATATACAGAGGAGGGGATGACTTTGAGAGATATAAAGCAGGCAGCACAGTAAGACAGTGGCAGCTTGGGTGGGAGGAGCCAAACACTTGAGATGGCTCCCATGTGCCATCTGTGACATGGGGAGTCTAGCAGGAACAGGGGAGGTTCAGAGCACAGCGTTGGGAAAGCACTGGATTTCTTGCGGGGCATGGTGAGATTTAGTTTTCTGTGGGTCATCTGGACCTCCTTGTCCAAAAGGAAAGAAATGGGATTTATGCCAGTCAGAATGGTCTGTGCCAAAGATGAAGTCATCAGTCTACAGATGGTAGTGGAAACTGAATGCGTGAGATCACCTAGGAGATGTTACATACAGTGAGAGGGAAAGTTGCCCAAGGACAGAACTCTGAGAAACACCCACATCTCATGGAATAGCAGAGGGAGATGATCCCACCCAGGGCTCTGCAAAGAACTGGAAAGGAAGGGAGAACCAGTAAGCAAGAGGAAAAAAAAAAAAATGTTATTCTCTGGTGAAGAATGTTACCAAGTATTTTCCTTCAAGATGTTTTCTCATTGCTAGAATATTTTGAAAAGTCACAAAAGAAAATAAAATTTTGTTCCATGTCTTCTAACTCTGAAATATTAAAAATATAGCTCCGTTGGGATGCACACGGGCTGTTATATGTAAGTGATGAATCACTAAGTTCTACTCCTGAAATCATTATGACACTATATGTTAACTAACTTGGATGTCAAAAAAGTTTAAAACTTATTTAAAAATTAAAACATAGCTCAGTTAAATCAATCTAATTATAATGGAATGCCAAGTATGAATTAATTTAAAAAGTGTTGTATTCAACTTAACAGCACTAGGGACCAAAAGAGGAAATACTGCTGGCTTCTCTTCTCGTGGTAGATAATGCCTCCATCATGGCTTATACCCTTACTGGGCTTTGAAGAGAAAAAATAAGACAGTATCGATGTGCACCAGCCTTCAAGTAGGTAGACCTGAGTTTAAATAAGATTCCCGTCACTTATCAGCTTGGGCAAATCATTTCACCTATTCGAGGTCCAACAGAGGGGGCAGCAAGTTCTGGAAACTTAATGCTTGGAGTATCTTTTTTTAGAGTTCAATTCACATTCTTCAACCTTTGGTATTCGTTGCGTACTTTCAAATACTGAAAAATTTGATGGTGTTCTAGAGATTATCTAATATTTTCTTTTAGCATAATTCCTATTTAAAGGCACACAGGGACCCCTGAGGTCACAGTGGCTCCTTCTCTCCTCCTTGAAGACTCTGGGGCAAATGCCATGCAGGGGGGCCCACTAGCTGAGAACTACCTAATTGTGCCAATTCTTTGTTAAGTTTATTTATTTATTTTGAGAGTGAGAGAGAGAGCAAAAAAGTGGGGGGCGGGGGGGGCAGTGGGCAGAGAGAGAGGGAGAGAAAGAGAATCCTGGGCAGGCTCCACACTATCAACACAAAGCCCAGCGTGGGGCTGGAACTCACAAAGCATGAGATCACGACTTGAGCTGAAGTCAGATGGTTAACCAACTGAACCACCCATGCCCAACCGTGCCCGTTTTAAGTGCAAACATGGGCGTGCAACTTAACAATTTAATTCAACCCAAAGATTTTTTTAATGAAGTTTCTCCAAAACCATCTGTAGATCTGTTGAATTTTTTTTTTCATCCCGCAGGTTATCTGATATATAGTAGAAACCCCCGCAGGTTATCTGATATATAGTAGAAACGTAACAAAGGTCTTTGTCTCCCCCGTCTCTCCCAATGCATTAATGTCTCACTGTTGTATCCTAAGCCTGCACAGTACATTATGGTAGAGCTGAAAGTCCCTCCCCGCAACAAGTAGACAGCTACACAATACCCCGTCCCCTCCCAATTACCACAGCAAGAAAAGACTGGAAGCCCACTTATTACCTTAGTCATTTTGAGTAAAAAGAAAGATAATTTGATTCCTAAAAATGATGGAACTGAAACAAAATACATATCCCTTGATACACTCAGCTGGAATGTTGCTTGTCTTTATTTTGTTTGTTTTTTTTTCCCTTGGATTTACTGATGTATCATTTACCTATAAGAAAATTTGTTCTTTCTTATATACAGTTCTATGAATTCTGGCAAATATTACAGTAATGTAGCATATACTTTAGAAGAGCCAAAAAACTCCCCCACCCCCCAAATTCCCTCCTCTCCTTGTAGTCAACTTATCTTCTCCCACCCACCCCACCTCTTGGCAACCAATGACATGTTTTCTGTCTCTGTAGTTTAATCTTTTCCAGAATATCACTTAAAATGGAATCAAGGTGTCTGTACGACCTTTTGAGTCTGGCTTTTTTACATAACATAATGCATTTGAAATTCATCCCTATTGTGGACAATGCAAGCTGTCCCTTTGCATCATTGAATAATATTTTATTGTATGAATGTGACACAGATTATCATTTCACTTGTGTTTTTTTTTAATGTTTCATTTATTCCTGAGAGAGAGAGAGAGAGAGAGAGAGAGAGAGCATAAGTGGGGGAGGGGAAGAGCGAGAGAGGGACACAAAATCAGAAGTAGGCTCCAGGCTCTAAGTTGTCAGCACAGAGCCCAATGCAGGACTTGAACTCACAAGCCATGAGATCATGACCTGAGCCAAAATCGGACGCTTTACTGACTGGGCCACCCAGGTGCCCGTATCATTTTACTTGTTGATGGACATCTGGGTTATTTCCAGTTTTGGTGAATGTGAATAAAGCCACTACAAACATCTATGTATAGGTTTTTTCATAAACAGAAGTTTTATTTCTCTTGAATTAATGAATACCTAGGAGTAGGATATTTATACTATATGGCAAGTATATGCTTAACTTTATAAGAAGCTTCCAGACAGTTTTTCACAGTGGTATTCCTATTAGTAATGTATGACAGTTACAGCCTCTCTGAATCCTCGCCAACACTTGAATATGGTAAGGTTTTATATTTCAGCCATCCTAATATGTGTATAAATGTATCTCATTGTGATTTCAATCTGCATTTCCCTAATGATTATGACGTTGAGTATCTTTTCACACACTTACTTGTCATTTATATATCTACTTTAGTAAAGTGTTCAAATCTTTTGCCCATTTTTTATTGGCTATATTTTTTATTATTGAGTTTTAGGACTTCTTTCATATTCTGGATACACATTCTTTATCAGATACAAATTTTGAAATATTTTCTCCCAGTGTGTGGCTTGTCCTCGTTTTCTCAACAATATTCTTCAAAGGGCAGAAGCTTTTAGTTTTGATGATATTCAATTTAACACCATTTTCTTTTGTAGATCATGCATTTGACCATTTCTAATAAATCTTTGCCTAATCTGAGATCACAAAATATTTTCTTTGTATGCTTTCTTCTAGAAGTTTTATAGTTTCAGGTTTTACATGTAGGTCAGGTTATTCTTTTTGACTTAATGCTTGCTTATAAAATAAGGCATGGCATCAAAGTTTGTGGTTTTGCATGTCGATATTCAATTGTTCCAGCACCATTTATTGGAAAGACATTCCCTTTTCCACTAACCTGCCTTTGCACTTTTGTTCCCAAATCTGTATGCATGAGTCTAATTATGGACTCTATATTTTAGTCCATCAATTTCTGTGTCTGGTTCTGTTTTTTTTATATTTAAATTTTTTTTTTCAACATTTTTTATTTATTTTTGGGACAGAGAGAGACAGAGCATGAACGGGGGAGGGGCAGAGAGAGAGGGAGACACAGAATCGGAAACAGGCTCCAGGCTCCGAGCCATCGGCCCAGAGCCTGACGCAGGGCTCGAACTCACGGACCGCGAGATCGTGACCTGGCTGAAGTCGGACGCTTAACCGACTGCGCCACCCAGGCGCCCCCTGGTTCTGTTTTTTTCACCAATATTGCACTGTCTTGTTTATTTGAACTTTAAAATAAGTCTTTAGGGTGCCTGGGTGGCTCCGTCGGTTAAGTGTCCAACTTCAGCTCAGGTCATGATCTCACAGTTCATGGGCAATCTAGAAGAAATGGACAAATTCATAGAAACATATAAAGTACCAAAACTGAAACAAGAAGAAATAGAAAAATTGAACAGACCCATAACCAGTAAAGAAATCGAATTAGTAATCAAAAATCTCCCAAAAAACAAGAGTCCAGTACTGGATGGCTTTCCAGAGGAATTCTACCAAACATTTAAAGAAGAGTTAACACCTATTCTTTTGAAGCTGTTCCAAAAAATAGAAATAGAAGGAAAACTACCAAACTCATTCTACAAAGCCAGCATTACCTTGATTCCAAAACTAGACAAAGACCCCACTAAAAAAGAGAACTACAGATCAGTTTCTCTGATGAACATTGATGCAAAAAAACCTCAACAAGATACTAGCCAACCAGATCCAACAATACATTAAAAGAATTATTCCCCATGACCAAGTGGTATTTATACCTGGGATGCAGGGCTGGTTCAATATCTGCAAAACAATCAATGTGATACATCATATCAATAAAAGAAAGGACAAGAACCACATAATCCTCTCAATGGATGCAGAGAAAGCATTTGACAAAATACAGCTTCCTGTCTTGATAAAAACCCTCAAGAAAGTAGGGATAGAAGGATCATACCTCAAGATCATAAAAGCTGTATATGAAAAACTCACCACAAATATCATCCTCAATGGGGAAAAACCTGAGAGCTTTCCTCCCAAGGTCAGGAACACTACAAGGAGGTCCACTCTCACCACTGTTATTCAACATAGTATTGGAAGTCTTAGCCTCAGCAATCAGAAAACACAAAGGAATAAAAGGCATCCAAATTGGCAAGAAGGAAGTCAAACTTTCCCTCTTCACAGATGACATGATACTCTACATGGAAAACACAAAAGATTCCACCAAAAAACTGCTAGATCTGATCCAACAATTCAGCAAAGTTGCAGGATATAAAATCAATACACAGAAATCGGTTGCATTTCTATACACCATAATGAAGCAACAGCAAGAGAAATCAAGGAATCGATCCCATTTACAATTGCACCAAAAACCACAAAATACCTACGAATAAACCTAACCAAAGAGGTGAAAAATCTATACACTGAAAACTAGAGAAAACCTATGAAAGAAATTGAATAAGACACACAAAAAAATGGGAAAATATTCCATGCTTACAGATTGGAAGAACAAATATTGTTAAAATGTCAATACTACCCAAAGCAATCTACATATTCAATGCAATCCCTATCAAAATAACACCAGTATTCTTCACAAATCTAGAACCAACAATCCTAAAATTTGTTTGAAACTAGAAAAGACCCTGAATAGTCAAATCTATCGTGAAAAAGAAAAGCAAAGCTGCAGGCATCACAATCCTGGACTTCAAGATGTGTTACAAGGCTGTAATCATCAAGACAGTATGGTACTGGCACAAAAACAGACACTTAGAACAATGGAACAGAACTGAGAACCCAGAAATGGACCCACAAACATATGGCCAACTCATCTTTGACAAAGCAGGAAAGAATATCCAATGGAATAAAGACAATCTCTTCAGCAAATGGTGTTGGGAAAACTGGACAGTGATATGCAGAAAAATGGACCGCTTTCTTACACCATACACAAAAATAAACTCAAAATGGATGAAAGACCTAAATGTAAGACAGGAAGTCATCAAAATCCTCGAGGAGAAAGCAGGCAAAAACCTCTTTGACCTCGACCGCAGCAACTTCTTATTCAGCAAGTCTCCGGAGGCAAAGGAAACAAAAGCAAAAATGAACTATTGGCAATTCATTAAGATAAAAAGCTTCTGCACAGTGAAAGAAACAATCAGCAAAACCAAAAGGAAACCAATGAAATGGGAATAGATATTTGCAAATGACATATCAGTTAAAGGGTTAGTATCCAAAATTTATAAGGAACTTACCAAACTCAACACCCCGAAATCAAATAATCCAGTGAAGAAATAGGCAAAAGACATGAATCAACACTTTTCCAAAGAAGACGTCCAGATGGCTAACAGACACATGAAAAAAATGCTCAACATCACTCATCATCAGGGAAATACAAATCAAAACCACAATGAGATACCACCTCACACCAGTCAAAATGGCTAAAATTAACAACTCAAGCAAGGACAGGTGTTGGCAAAGATGTGGAGACAGAGGATCTCTTTTGCACTACTGGTGGGAATGTAAACTGGTGCAGCCACTCTGAAAACAGTATGGAGGTTCCTCAAAAAGTTAAAAACAGAACTACCTACCCTATGACCCAGTAATTGCACTACTAGGTATTTATCCAAGGGACACAGGTGTGCTGTTCCGAAGGGGCACATGCACCCCAATGTTTATAGAAGCACTATCCATAATAGCCAAAGTATGGAAAGAGTCAAAATGTCCATCGATGGATGAATGGATATATAAGATGTGATATATATATATGAAAATATATAATGCATATATATGTATAATGTATATGTGTATATAATATATATATAATGTATATATATATATATATATATTATACATATATACATATAATGGGGTATTACTTGGCAATCAAAAAGAATGAAGTCTTGCCATTTGCAACAACATGGTTGGAACTAGAGGGTATTATGCTAAGCAAAATTAATCAGAGAAAGAAAAATATCATATTACTTCACTCATACGTGGAATTTAAGATACAAAACATATGAACATAAGGGAAGGGAAACAAAAATCATATAAAAAAAGGGATGGGGACAAAACATGAGAGACTCTTAAATATAGAGAACAAACTGAGGGTTGCTGGAGGGGTTGTGGGTGGGGTGATGCAATAAATGGATAAGGGGTATTAAGGAAGACACTTGTTGGGATGAGCACTGGAATCTACTCCTTAAATCATTATTGCACTATATGCTAACTAACTTGGATGTAAATTAAAAACTAAAAAAAAATACAATTGATTTTTCTATATTTAGTGGCATTTTATTTCCAGTTACAATTTTTCCCCTGGTCATTATATATATATATATATATATATATATATATATATATATATATTTGAGGACAGTGGTCCTCAAAGCTAGATGAGGGTGAAAATCATCTATGAAACTGTACATATACAGATTCTCGGATTTCATCTCCCACAGGTTTTTATTCCACAGTTCTGGGACAGTCCTAGGAATTTATGCTTTAAAATATTTCCGAGGCAATTCTGATCCCAGTGAGGTTTGGGAATTACTCTTATGGGTTTGTGGATATAAATTAATCAATAAACAAATATGATAGCTAGCAGTTCATTTCCTATACCAACACTACTGACTTCCATTCACTAGACATTTTTAGTTGGATTTCTGGTGATGAATTTGCAGTGATAAGTCTTTTCAGAAAACTAGCTGCTCCTTTTTAAACAATGGCATGTATTTGCTGGAAATTGTGCCAAATCACTAACTGGTGCATTAAATTTTAGTCAGTAAATGAAGCATTCAACTCATTAAGTTTCTGTCTGTGGCCATGCTTGGCCAGATTAGCACAATATTGTTGACTGCTTGAGCAAACTATATACAATTTGGTGGGAAGAGGAAACAAGTAAGAGGACACTGGCTGAAAAGGCAATAAAAATTTGGTAAATTCTAGAGTGGTTTGCCAAAATCAAGTGTGGTGAGGAAGGAATTATTGAGTGCAAGTGCTACACAGTCATATTTAATTAGCCTTGTCAAGAGGTTTATCACTAGGACATTGTTGTTTCTCTTAGAAGAAGAACCCAAGAGCAGGGATTGCAAACTGACTGCATCCAAAGGGACTGGAAGAAGGACAAAGAAAACCTTCAGGATCCAGTTGCTCTTCTTCCTTCTCTTCACATCACCATTCTTGCCTCTGTCTTGTTTTGTTCCTGCAGAGCAGCTCTATTTCCTCTTAGTCAAGAATATTCCTAAAGGAGATCACGCTCTTTATATCTACATGACCCAGAAGTCACACCAGTGTCTAATTAACCAAGAAGCTCTCTGGTGAAGTTATGAGATTGACCTAAATTATATTATGTGACCACTTCTTAATATCGACTGATAGAGGTGCTGATAAATGACATTCTGAGAAAAATATTTAGAAACATATATAATTTTATTAACACTTGCCATATATGGATGCCATATATGGAAAATCTTAAAAAGTATGAAAAACTTACAGTGATACGGTGTGTGTTTCTACCGTGTCATTCTGTGGTGATGACATGATATATCCAATGCAAGTATAGATATTTTGAATTATCTAATAAACTAAGAACAGTATTTGTCCAATAAAACTCTAATGTTTGTAAAAAAAGAAAAAAGAAAAAATAAATTCCATTCTCAACACATAAAGCTTAAATTTAATCTATCCTTTTAAACATGAGCATTACAAAAACAGAATTGGGGTAATTAAAGTGAAATTACTTCTAAATAAATGAGCTAACTACATAACAAGGCCATGGAAATAAGGCCATTTACTTGGATTTTATACTATGGTTTCTTTCCCCTCTTCCTCCCTACTTCTCAGATTACAGTGATTTCCAGATTATACCTCAGAATTCAATCAAGTTGGGCATAAAGATTGGCATTGTGGAGCTACTTACACCTACGAAGAGAAGAAAGGTTTCTATATGTTACATGGCAAGTGTTCTAGAAACATTGGAACCAGAATATGCATTCTCCAGAAGGAAGTCTTAGGGAAGTCCAAGCCAGATGTTAGGAGTAGAGTAGGATTTTACTGCTACGTACACTTCATTTAAAATTTTTTTTAATCTTTATTCATTTTTGAGAGGGAGACAGAGTGTGAGCGGGGGAGGAGCAGAGAGAGAGACACAGAATCCGAAGCAGGCTACAGGCCCCGAGCCGTCAGCACAGAGCCTGACACGGGGCTCAAACCCACAAATCGTGAGATCATGACCTGAGCTGAAATCGGACGCTCAACCAATGAGCCACCCATCGCCCCAAAGTACACTTCATTTTAAAGAAGAGGAAATTGAGGACTCCAAGGATTATCCCAATTGTCTAAGGTTTTACTCTGAAGGATCGGCACGACTGGGTGGGAAAGAGTAGAGGTAGCTGGGCTCCCTTCTGTGAAGCCATGTTTGTCCACTTAAAAGCTCTGGTGAGAGAAAAATGACAGAAGTAAGCTTTTAAAAACCAAGCCTGTTATTCTCCCTGAAGAAACAAGCCTGAATAGGGTTCCTTCCACTCTCACCCTACTGCTGATTCCCACACCTATCTAGCTATATTCCTCTCCTTTATTAAACCTCTCCTCCACCATCTGAGCGTCCCCAGCTAGACTTTGTATCCACTGCTTTATTAGAATTCTCCTTTAATCTCCAAAGAATTATGTCAGTATTGCTGATATTCGTATAAATTCATCTAGAGTTTCCACATAATACCTGGCATAAAGACTTAGATAACTAAAAATATTTATATATAAATACCTAAGAGAGTAGAAGAAACTATCTTAGAGCTTTAATGACTTAATTTGTGGTTTAATTGCTCTCAGAGTTGATACTGATGAGTGTTATGGGCTGAATTTTGCCGCCTATAAAAAAACACTTATGTTGAAGCCTCAACCCCAATGTGACTATTTGGGGACAGGACCTATAACACAAGCAACTAAGGTTAAATAAGGCCGTAATGGTGGTGCCCTAATTCTGTAAAACTGGTATCCCTGTAAGAAGAGGAGAAACATCAGAGACCTCTCTCTCTCCACACATGCACAGAGGAAAAGCCATGTGAGTACAAGAAAGAAGGCAGCCGTCTGCAAGCCAAGAAGAGAGGCCTTGCCAGGAAGCAACCATGGCACTTGATCTCTGCCTTTGGCCTCCAGAACTGGAGAAAATAGATGTCTGTTGATTAAGCCACCAGATTGTGTGGTATTTTGTTATGGCAGCCTGAGCAGACTGATACAATGAGTCAAGCTGCGGGCTGTGTTGAGAATCGTAAGATGTTTTCCGAACAACTATGCAAGGAAAAATAGCATAACAAAAAATAACATGAGCGTATCTCCAGAACTTATAATATATATTTTTAAAGGTTTACTTTCATTTTCCAATGTCAGCACTTTTAAACCTTATTGGAAGGTAATATATTTGTTTGTGCTTCTTTCTACCATGACATTTTTTGCCAGATTTTTTTTACATGACCCAGAACAATTTGGGAAGGTTTAGCATTTTTTAATTTTATATTTATTTCAGATGTACCATTTACTAACACTTTTCCATTGGATCCCCACTCGTATTATTTTTTCAATAGTTTCTTTGTAGATTTAATCAAATATTGTGACCCATAATCTGCTTTTTCTGAAATCAAATTACATGCTTAAAAAATCCTATTTTTCCATTGTATAAAAATGTTAGGCAGTTTAGATTCATTTTCATTTTAGCTTGATCTCTTAAGTTTCCCTGAAAATAAGCTTTTTTTTTGTCTCTTGCATGAGCCTGTTAGGTTAAAGAGATACTACCTGTCTCATTTTTCACCATATCCAGACCCCACTCCTAAGTTGTAGGAGGATCCATACGGACAATACTTATTTACTGACTCCTGGAAGATATAAATCTCCAAATGACAGTACATTCCATTTTCAGTCATAAATCCTGAAGTCATACAGAAAGTTGCCATTAGCTGCGTCATACATCCCTGAGGCATTTGTGTGGGAAAACGTTAAGGGCATTTTACAAGCTGGTAAACTGAATAGCAAGATTATATGAATTTATTTTCAGAGCCAGACTAAGGGATTACAATGAAATCCCCTACTCTTAGTCCCTCCTGTACATTTCCATTTTCCATTACCTTACAGTTAAAAATCATTCAAATGTGCTTGATTGAGGTCAAGAAAAGAAGACAATGTCCACTGACTTTTTACAGTTCTGATTTGGTGCTAGTCAATCAACTTCTAAAGATTTTTCAGTCTATATATCATGATTAAGATACTAAAACAAAAAGAGTACCAGTTATGATGCTCAGATTCACTTTAGAAACTGTTATTTTATGTAAGGAATTTGAATGCATGAGGAATTGGGACAAAATATTATTTGAGAGAGATCAGCATTAGTTGAGATATTGAGGATATAACATTTATTTTCTACTTGTCATTGTTAAATGATGCTAGCAAAGTCAGAGAGTATGACTGTGATTGCCCGGGTTCACACAATCTGGTTTATTTGGACTGCATATTTTCATGTGCATGAAGCTCATGTCAAATGAGTCTCACAAAAAGAAATGCCAGAATGAGAACATGAACCTCCAGTGACCAGATTATGTTCCAGCTCAAATCCAAACTTCTGTGAAAGACACACAAAATTCTCTATTACCTTCCCTTTTCACACTCTCCCTTTTCTCAATCTCTCTCTCTCTCTCTCTTTCTCTCTCTCCCTCTCTTTCAACTTCACAGAAGCCTGTGCTCCAACCAGGCCTCCTTCCTTCTTGCTCTTTTACGAATATGGTATTTGTTGCCGGCTGCTTCCAGAGTAACATCAGAATTCTTTGGTAGGATTTCTCAGGTTCTCCTCAGCCTGGTCCCGACCCGTGTCTCCAGCCTCACCCCTCACACACACATCACACTCCAGCCAGACTGAAACAGGACGAACTCTCCTCTTCTCTCTTTCCCACTTGCCCTCACCAAATGATTCCCTCTGCCTAGGATGTTCTTCCTCTCCTTCCACTGGCTAATTCCTTCCTGGCTCGAGATTCCTATTAGGCATGAACAACTCTGGGAAAAGTTTCTTTGTACTCCTGTTTCTCCCCCAGTCATGTCACGTGGCCCTTCTCTGAGGTCAATGAGCATACCACCCTTGGCTCTTCCATGGCACCCATCACTCTGTATACAATAGCCTGCTAAGGTCTGTTGGACTTTTCACTCTAGAACAAAAACCATGGCTTTTATCTCTGTGGCCCTCCCATCTAGAAAAGTGAGTTTGAGAGTAAATGTTTATTCAATTTATTTATTTTTTTTAATGTTTTTATTTATTTTTGAGACAGAGAGAGACAGAGCATGAGCAGGGGAGGGGCAAAGAGAGAGGGAGACACAGAATACAAAGCAGGCTCCAGGCACAGAGCCCGACGCGGGGCTTGAACTCACGAACCATGAGATCATGACCTGAGCTGAAGTCGGACACTCAACCGACTGAGCCACCCAGGCGCCCCGAGAGTGTTTATTAAATAAATACCCAACGTTGTGCCTTTGTTCATATCCTTCTCCTTGGCCAGAAGCCCCTCCTTCCTTTTGTTCACCCATCCCAATATTTCTTTCTCTTCTACCAAAATCCTACTTAAACCTCATCCCTCTATGAAGATCTTCCCTTCTCTGTTTGTGGTTTGCGCTTTTCATTGTTTTGTGAAAGTCTTACAGACCCAAATCCTACTAGAAGACATTCTAGGCAAAGGTTGTGTCTGTATTACTTCTGCTCAGCTTGATACTGGGTCCAGAGAAGTCTCCTCATACTCATTGACTGATTTGCCTGAATGGGAAATAAAACACTCTGGAAGTAGGGTAGAGGGCCAACCCCTTCAAAAGAATAATGATCTGTACAAGGCCATGGCACCCTTTTAAAATAAAATAATTCCTTTTGTTTAGTGTAAGTGCTATTATCATTATTATTTGTATTATTATTATTACTTGCCAAATAAAACACATCTATCCTGAAGCCAAGAAAAGCAATAAGACTAGTGACATGCTTTGAGTGCTTTTATTAGTCAGAACACTGGTCTATTACATGCTCAAGTCTTTAATATGCATGAAACAATATTCTCTGATGCAACAGATGATTAAAGAAATATATTAGAGCATTCATTCTGAATGAAAATACATGGACAAGGTAATTCCCAAGGCTCAGAGCAAATACAGGGAGGAATATAAGCTGAAGTAGGTCATTTCTCTCCAGAGAAATTCTATGGAGATTGCTTTCAATTTTGGTTTTAAATTTAAGAAGTTGTGGCAGAGAATCGAAAAATACGGTTTCTGGCTTATTCACATGCAAGCTCTGGGTTTTTGTGCTTTTTTCGTTTTTGATGGGGGAAGGGTAGGGGGCGCGGGGCGGGAGGGGGGGCGCGCATGAGATCCTTTTCTTTTTTCTTCTATGAAGACCCTTCATTGAGAACTTCATCACAGGACCTGTTTGTTGTCAAAGCGCCAGGAACCTCCCACGTGCCATTCTGGCTATTAACTAGTTCCGGGCTAAACCTCCTGACCTTTCTGAACCTCCGCTTTTTTACGTTTCAAATAGGAGCAGTAACATCTTTGCTTACCCCACATTGTTGTGGGAATGGAGTAGGGCTGGGAGGTCAAGTAAAATAAGGAGTTAGATTTTTTTTTAATTTATTTGTTTTTACTTTTATTTTAGAGGGAGAAAAAAAGTGAGAGGGACAGAGAAAGAGGGAGAGAGAATCTTTTTTTTTAGCTGTTTATTTATTTTTGAGAGACTGCAAGCAGAGAGGGGCAGAGAGAGGGGGACAGAGGATCTGAAGACGGCTTTGCGCAGACAGCAGCAAGCCTGATGTGGGGCTTCAACTCACAGACTTTGAGATCGTGACCTAAGCCAAAGTCGGGCACTCAACCAACTGAGCCACCCAGGTGCCCCAGGAATCAGAATTTTTTATTCAAAGAGAAGGCATGAAGATTCACTTATTCCCACAGTTTGGCTGCCTCCCAAACTGAATTTACAAACACTTATGTTAAATCATGAGATTAGCACTGATACAGGCTTAACGGGGGCAAAATCTGTTTTGCTTTTCTAGAGGTAGAATTGTTCTTTGGCTGGCTAGCACACTTGACTGGGATTCTTCTTTCAACCAACCAATCAACAAGTTTATATTGATTAACTTATTCACAAGCACTTGTCTGGACAATGGACAGTGTATAGAGTTTGCCCAGTCTCCAGAACCATACTACATAATTGAAGATATCAGACATGTATGTGTGCCAAGTTAATTAAAACTCCACCCAATGTAGTTGTGTAGATTGGGGTTTGGGGTGCGGAATAGGGGCTGGAGGAGAGAGCACTTGAAACTTCCGGAAACCAGAAAGACCGAGTATTAGTCCTCTGGGCTCCTCTAACAAAGACCACAGATTGGGTGGCTTAAATAACACACATTTATTTCCTCCCAATTCTACAATCTGGAAAGTCTAAGATTAAAATGATGGCAGATGGGGTTGGTTTCTTCTGAGGCCTCTCTCCTTAGCCTGTAGGTGGCCGTCTTCACCCTGTGACTTCACATGGTTCTTCCTGTGTGTGTGTCTGTGTCCTGATCTCTTCCTTCTTTCCTTTTTTTTAAAATTTTTAATGTTTTATTTTTATTTTTGAGAGAGACAGAGTACAAGCAGGGGAGTGGCTGAGAGAGAGGGAGACACAGAATTCAAAGCAGGCTCCAGGCTCTGAGCTGTCAGCACGGAGCCTGACGAGGGCTCAAACCCACTAACCATGAGATCATGACCTGAGCCACAAAGTCCAATGCTTCACTGACTGAGCCACCCAGGCGCCCTTCTTTCTGTAAGAACACCAGCTCTCTTGGATTCGGACCCATCCCAATGACTTCATTTTAACTAATCACTTCTTTAAAGGCCCTGCCTCCAAATAGTCATATTCTGAGATACTGAAGGTCAGGACTTCAACACATGAATTTTGGGGGCATTCAACTTAGCCCATAATTCAGATAGATACATGGAAGGAAGTGAGGAAAGGTTTTTCACAGATAGGGACATGTGAGAGGCAGAAAAGGGCCTGGGTGAATGGGGACAGTAAGTAAACCACCATCATATAATTCAAATCAGCAACATGCTTCACAGTCAGCAGAATACACTGTTTTATTTCCTCTTTGCAGCAGTCCTAAGAGAGAGATTATTCTTTACAAAAAAAATGTGAAAACTGAGATTTAAGTGGCTGGCCCCTCACCTCCCTCCTTAAACTGTGTGTGCTTGGGCGACCTCATTCTCATTTTACTTATTTAGGTCCTTTCTCTTTTCTTTGTGATAAGTCTGGCTAGAGGTTTGTCAATTTTCTTAATTTTTTCAAAGAATAAGCTCCTGTTTTCATTGATCTTTTCTGTTATTTGTTTGAAATTTTAGGATTTCTATATCATTTATTTCTAATCTAATCTTTATCATTTCCTTCCTTCTGCTGGCAGGATACAAAATCAACATACAGAATTCTGTTGCATTTCTATACACCAATAATGAAGCAGCAGAAAGAGAAATTAGGGAATCAATCCCATTTACAATTGCACTAAAAACAATAAGATACCTAGGAATAAACTTAACCAAAGAGATAGAAGACGTATTCTGAAAACTATAAAACACTGATAAAAGAAATTGAAGATGACACAATGAAATGGGAAGATACTCCATGCTCATGGACTGGAAGAACAAATATTGTTAAAATGTCTATACTAAATGTGTATACCAAAGCAATCTACACATTTAATGCAATCCCTATCAAAAGACCACCAGCATTTTTCGGAGCTAGAAAAGACAATCCTAAAATTTGTATGGAACCACAAAAGACCCCAAATAGCCAAAACAACCTTGAGAAAGAAAAGCAAAGCTGGAAGCATCACAATTTCAGATTTCAAGTTATATTTCAAAGCTGCAGTAATGAAAACAGTATGGTACTGGCGTAGAAACAGATACATAGATCAATGGAACAGAATAGAAAACCAAGAAATGAATCCACAACTATATGGTCAATTGATCTTCAACAAGGGAAGAAAGAATATCCAGTAAGAAAAAGATGGTCTCTTTTACAAATGGTGTTGGGAAAATTGAACGGTGACATGCAAAAGAATGAAACTGGACCACCTTCTTACACCATACACAAAAACAAATTCAAAATGGATTAAAGATTTAAGTGTGAGAGAGGGTACCATCAAAATACTAGAAGAGAACACAGATAGTATCGTCTTTTACATTGGCCATAGCAGCTTCTTTCTAGATACGTCTCCTGAGGCAAGGGAAACAAAAGCAAAAATAAAAAATAAAACTATTGGGATTTAATCAAAATGAAAAACTCTGCACAGCAAAGAAAACAACCAACAAGACTAAAAGGCAACATACAGAATGGGAGAAGATATTTGCAAATGACATATGGGATAAAGGGTTAGTTTCTCAAATCTACAAAGAGCTTATAAAACTCAACACCCAAAAAAACAAATAATCCAACTTAAAAATGAGAAGACATGGACATTTTTCTAAAGAAGACATGCAAATGGTTAACAAACACTTGAAAAGATGTTCAACATCACTCATCATCAAGGAAATGTAAATCAAAACTACAATGAGATATCACCTCACACCTGTCAGAATGGCTAAAATTAACAACACAAGAGACAACAGGTGTTGGCAAGGATGTGGAGAAAATATTCTCTGCATTATTGGTGGGAGTACAAACTGGTGAAGCCACTGTGGAAAACAGTATGGAGGTTCCTCAAAAAGTTAAAAATAGAGCTACCCTATGATCCAGCAATTGCACTACTAGGTATTTACCTAAAGAATACAAAAATACTAATTCAAAGGGATCCATACACCCTGATGTTTACAGTAGCATTATCTACAATAGCCAAATTATGGAAAGAGCCCAAGTGTCCACTGAGTGATGAAAGGATAAAGAAAACATGGTGTATATACACAATGGAATATTACTCAAGCATAAAAAAAGAATGAAATATTGCCATTTGCAATGGCATGAATGGAGCTAGAGAGTATTATGCCAAGGTAAATAAGTCAGTAAGAGAAAGACAACTGTATGATTTCATTCATATGTGGAATTTAAGAAACAAAACAAACGAACAAAGGGAAAAAGGGAGAGAGAGAGGCAAACCAAAAAACAGACTCTTAACTCTAGAGAACAAACTGATGATTACCAGAGGGGAGGTGTGTAAGGGGATGGGTAAAACAGGTGATGGGGATTGAGGAGGGCACTTGTGGGGAGCACGAGGTGCTGTATGAAATCACTATATTGTATAACTGAAATTAATATTATAACTGTATGTTAACCGGAATTCAAATATAGACCTTAAAAATATTTTTTAAAAATAAAAGAATATGACAGGAACAGAGTACAAGTTTGGTGTTGAGTCTTTGGTATTAAAACTGCTGTCTCAGATCATGGGTTAGAATTGGTATCATCTAGCAAAAGTCAAGGAGTAGCAATGATTTGCTAACTCATAGAAAAACAAATGAATGACTTAGATGGGGTTTTCTCAATTAAAATTTTTCTCCCATTTTCTTTAGACATACAAATGGCCGATACCTATATGAAAAGATGTTCAACATCACTAACCCTCAGGGCAATGCAAATCAAAACTGCAATGAGATACTCCGTCACACCTGTTAGAATGCCTATCATCAAAAACACAAGAGAACAAATTCTGATGAGAATGTGGAGAAAGGAAACACTTGTGCACTGTTAGTGGGATTGGTGCCGTAAAGAAAAAAAAAGTTAAAAACAGACCTACCGTGTGATCCATCAATTCCTCACCCAGGAATATATCCAAAGGAAACAAAACACTATGGTAAAGAGCCTCATATTCATAGCAGCATTATTTAGAAGAGCCAAGGCATGAAAATAACCTAATTGTCCATTGATGGATAAATGGGTAAAGAAAACGTGGTATGTATATATGCAACAGAATATTATTCGACCACAAAAAAAGAAGGAAATCCTGCCATCTGTGACGATGTGGATGGACCCAGAAGGCATTTATGCTAAGTGAAATAATCAGAGAAATACAAATACTGTGTGTCTGATTTCACCTACATGTGGAACCAAAAGGAGAGAAAGAGAAGAGAAAACCAGACTCACAGAAAAAGAGATCAGCCGTGTGGTTACCGGAATATCAGAGGCAGGGGTTGGAGGGAGGGGGTATTGAAGGAAGATGTTCAAAATGTATAAATTTCCAGTTATAAGATAAGTAAGTGCTGAACACATAACGTACAATATGACAAAAGTGGTACACGTTGCTGTATGTTGTATAGCAAAGTTGCAAAGAGGGTAAATCCTGAGTTCTTATCACATGAAAAAGAAAATGCTTGCTGGCTCGTTTGATTGATTGACGTATCTGTATGAGATGGCGGATGTTAATAAATTGATTGTGGTGATCATTTCACAATATATGTTAATCAAATCTTTGTGCTGTCTGTACGCCTTAAACTTACAAAGTGCTGTTTTCCAATTATATCAGTATCAGAAAAAAATATTCCTTTAAAAGTTTTACACTTCACTGAAGTGAAAATACGAGTAACAAGAAATTTCCAGAAAATAGCCAAGCGTGCTTAATCTGACAGCATGTTCTTAAGGGAGATGTGCTTCGGTCTGTAATTTTTATATGCAGTAGAAAATTTTCCTGCTGCAAATATTATTCTTAATCTGTTTATTGGAATTAAATCTATCATTACTCGATGGTGCTCTTCAGACAGTACGCGGACTTCCAGGTGAACACGCTGGAAATAACTCCACAGGAAAAACAGAACCACTTAGGACTACTGCCCAGGATGTGGTTTGATGGAACAGGCTTTGGGGAGGCTGAATAAAGGAGCTTATGCAGGGTGGGTGGGTACAGAGAGGAGGAAGAGAGGTTGAAGGCAAAAGGACTCAGCATGAATTGATGAAGTTCTGAACAAAAATGCTAATAAAAAGCAAAGGATGGAACCTGAATTGTCCAGATTGGGGGCCTGAGCTCAGTCCGACAGTGTTATAGTCTTTGTGCTCTGAAGGCATGAATGGACTGCCAAATGTGCTCATCAGATCTCAATTAAGAAACTGACTCCAGGATGGGGCACTCGGGTGGCTCAGTCGATGAAGTGTCTGGCTTCAGTTCAGGTCATGACCTAGGAGTTCGTGAGTTTGAACCCCATGTCCGGCTCTGTGCTGACAGCTCAGAGCCTGGAGCCTGCTTCAGATTCTGTGTCTCCCTCTCTCTCTGCTCACTCTCTGCCTCTCAAAAATAAATAAATGTTAAAAAAAAAATTTAAAAAGAAAAAAAGAAAAAGAAACTGACTCCAGGGAAAATTGCCTCATAAGATTTTGAGGTGTATTCACAATTTGTGGTTAGAATTAACCTGAGAAATGAATGTAGTCGAGATATCCTCATAAGTAGCCGTAAAACTGCTTTCTAAGTTACTATTTTCTTTAGGCTCCATAAGAAAAGGGGGTGGGAGAATTGAGGAGACGCATTCATGATCAATTAAATTTGGAAAATGTGAGATACTTATAGTCCCTCTTTATAGATTTGCAATGTACATTTGTTTATTAAAAGTTCTGAGAATCCCACTATTAACCAAAAAATATACCAAAAGCTTCATTAAGCTCTAACACAGCATTTCCTTTACTGACCACATAATTCTTTTTATAATAAACGCTCCACTAACATCAGGCCCAACTCATGTTCCAAGAACATATCTTAGAAACCCCTGTTCTAAATGAACTAGCTAAACAAACACTTTTGTTCTTTGTAGTTTGTAAACTCTTATATAATTTCTCCACTACATGATTTGGGAGAAAAATTTGCTATTTTTGTAAAGTTTGTATGAAGAAACCAAACTCATGGGTCTCGAACTCCTGAAGCCAGTAGCGGATCCTTCTATTGAACTTCAAGTTGGCCAGTCCATCATTTACCATTCAGCACATAGGTTTGGGTATTCACTTCTGTGTAAGGAACCGTCCTACATACTCTTGTAGCATCTAGTAAAGCAGTTTTCATGTTCAAAATCTTTAGAGGGAAGAAGTGAAGACTGTCTATGACTATAGCCAGGAAAGCACAAGAGAAAAGAAGGTAGATGATGTGATTTTGAAGAGGTCACAGCCATTCAAGAGGATCAGAAAAGACACCGTAAACTGGTGACATTTGAATAGGAAGGTTTGACAGATAATCCCATACAGCAGTACCCTCTTATTCATGGGGTTTCACTTCTGTGGTTTCAGTTACCCCACCCCCACCCCACACACTGCCCCTGCAACTGCAGTCTGAAAGCAAAGGATCCTCCTTCTGAGGTGTCGTCACAAGGTCAATAGTAGGCTAAAACTATTGTTACAATGCATATGTCAATGTCTTGCTTCATCTCCTGAGAGAGGAATTTTATTATCTCACATCCTCACAAGAAACAGACAGTACAGTAAGATATTTGAGGAGAGAGACCACATTCACCTGGCTTTTAGTACAGCATATTGTGATAATCATTCTACTTTATTATTAGTTATCGTTGTTAGTCTCTTAATGGAGATTAAGTTTCCAGCAGCCACTGGGGGCTTGGTAGGTGTTCCCCACAGATAAGAGGGGATTACCGTAACATCGTCCAAACCTAGACACTTTTGAAAATGAAAGGGGGTACCACTGGTATTTGCTCTAGGAAATAGGCATAAGCTATCAGTCTAATTTTGGAGGGAAAAATTAGTCAGACCCTCCATTTGCAGAGACTCTGAGGAAAGCAGAGAACAGGGAAGGGTTCCACCAGGCCAGGACATTGGGCAGATGGTCTAGCTCCCGGCTACCTCTGGACCATGTCTTATACACCTTAGTCTCCACCCTCACCACCATCCCTAGACACAGCAAACAAGCTCTCCTTAGGGTGTTTGCACTTGTTTTCTTCATATATCCACATGGCTAATGTTTTCATTTCATTCGTGTCTACATAAAATATCCTTACTGTGACCTTCTGACTGTGATGGTTTGTCACGGAAAGGGAGTGATGTGCTCTGGTTTATGGTTGAAAAGGACCATTATGACTATGTGTGGGGAGTAGAGAGACCAACGAAGAAACAGAGTTAATTTTGGAGAACAGATTTGAGATAGGAAGGAGGGACAAAAGGAAAGGAAACAGAATGTAAGCAAAGCCGGAAGTGGAAAGGGCTGGAGTTAAGGATATCCGTAAAATCTCAAAGAAATGACAGGTAAGGTGACTTGTAGAGAGGGCGGGGATGGGTGAACACCTGGGAGCTCTGGGGACTGGAAAAGGTAGACCAGATGCCAGAGCTGGAAGGGAACTTGTGTGCCACTTTACAGTATAAATCCTTTATTCCAGGTTGCAAGCCTGGCTCTCACCCAAAGAGGCAGCATCTGTGTATCGATAGCTGAAATGTTCTCCTCACTGGGGGAAGGAGGAATGTCAGGAAGCAATAAACACTGGTTGATAGGTTTTCACCAGCTCTTCAACATGAAGCCTTTCCGCTGAGTCAGCTAATCAGCCAGTTATTCTCAAAGTGAGAGGCACCAGGCTGGGCTCTGAAACTACAAAGATAGAAATACTCCCAGTCTCTACTCTCAGGAAGCTTACCATCTAGCCAGAATCTAAGCCCAAGCGTTTGCTCAGAACTTCAGTGCTTTATCCTCAAGTTCAGTGCACTAATGATCAGAGCCATCAGCAAAACGGAGTAGGAAAGAATAGTGTTTGTAAACCACTGGATGGCAAAGCTGGCCATCATGGCACTTGGACCACTTCTGTATATTTTAGATTGTATTTTTATTAGACATTAAATGATGACAAGTTAAATTTATGGACTTGCATTGCAACCCATCACAGTTATTTTTTAAATACGGTATTTGCATAAACAATTGTATCTTTGCTATGCCAGCCTTCTCCACTGTAAATTATTTCTCTGTGCCTCCTTGCTGCACAGTAGAAAAATTAAAATGAAAATAGCCCTAAGAGTGAATCAGGAATTAAGACTGGCTATACGACCGTGCCTTTTGATAGAAAAAAATGTGTATCTGAACCAGTTAATTACCAGTTGATTACGTATTTTAAATAAATGAAACTCTATCCACATATATCCTTTTCCTAAAAAGATCTGACAAACAGGACATCTGGGTGGCTCAGTCGGTTAAGCTTCTGACTTTGGCTCAGGTCATGATCTCACAGTTCATGGGTTCAAGCCCCGTGTCAGCTCTGTGCGGACAGCTCAAAGCCTGGAGTCTGCTTTGTATTCTGTGACTCTCTCTCTGCCCCTGCGCCTCTTGTGCTCTCTCTCTCCCTCTCTCTTTCTCTCTCTCTCAAAAATAAATGAGCATTAAAAAAATTTTTTTAAATATCTGACAAATAAGAGAATTACAAATATAAAATTTTAAATATGAATTAAAAAGAGAATGATGAACATTTGAGAACTAACAATGTCAGTCTGTAAAGATGAGTAATTTCCAGTTAATTAAAGACCCACTCTCTTTTATTTTTTTTTTCCTCTCTGAGAAAACAAATATATTATCTATTTTTTAAGAAAGCAGTTTTAAGCCCTTTAAACCTTGGAAGGGGGATACCTTGTTTTGGGTGCCCCCATTTTGTATACTAATCTAAACTGTGGTATGGTCAAATAGCAATCTTTCTGGATCTTCCTAGACCAAAATAAAACATTATAAATTAAATACTGGTGACATAAGAATATCGCTCTTGGCATTCATAGCTTGCGTCCCTCTGGAGTGCTATTGCCAGTAATGTTAGAGCAGTATTTTCAGAGGTCAAACGTCTAGCTTGTGTTTACATGAGGGTAAAAAATAATAGTAGTAGAAATGATGACCATGAGGACGACGACGACGATGATGATGATGAAGAAGAAGATGGCAATGATGGTGGCTCCAGAAATGACAAGTGTTCTAGCATTCCTTGCTCTGTTCTGAGTTGGCCTACGAGGAAGCCCCTCTATGTTTGCGTTTTTTTAGGAAAGCTCTATCACCTAGTTTGGTCAGTTGCCTTGCCAGTTACACACACGCACACACACACACACACACACAGAATCAAATGAGCTCTCCACACTCCATTCATGTCAGAACTCAACAGCTTGAGTAGCACAAATATTCTGCAGTCACTCATGAAAAGAAATTTTTAATAATAAATATCTAACAATTAATGGGCTGGTAGCTGCAATTGTCTTCAGGGCATACTATCTAATTTCCTTGCAATGTTTCATATCCTTACTTTTCACGCTGCAACAGTCTATCATTAAAACCAAATGCAGGTTTCTATCACTTTTATTTATTTTTCAAATCAACTTATAAATCAGTGCCAGGCCTTGTTACAGATGAGTTCCAATAAATTATCGGCTGTGGACAAATTCTGAATGTTAAACACTTCCTTTCTCTTCCTCCCACCCCCGGTCTCTGTCTGTCTCTTTCTCCGGAGTGCTCTTCCTCTCTCCTGTCCTGGGAGCCAGTGCCTCTCCTGGGCCCTCAAGGCCTGCATAGCTCACTGGCTGTGCTCAGGGTACAAATAACAGAGAGCCCTTAGTACTTAATTATGTGCTATTTAAATAATGCAAAAAGGCATTTATTTTTCAGAGAAAAATATAGGAGACAAGAGTCATTTTACAGTCCTTGGGAAATTTACCTTTCTGAATTTCAAAAGTGAAAGCATTCTTGTTAGAGGCTTTTTACATCAGCAGCTGAAGACTGGTGACCTGACGTCCATTTTTCAGAGACGTCAGTCTGTTTAGGCAGCTTGCCTCCTTTTCCAAACCATCCTGTCACCTCTAAGAAGCCCTTTGGCACACTGTATCAGGCTCCTGTCAACTCTCCCTGGGAGGGTTGGGGACACACTATCTGGGTTTCTACTCCTACTGACCTAGGGTCTGTAGCACATACAGGAAACCTGAGACACCCTTCCTTTTTTTTTTTTTTTTACCTTAGGCAATTTATTAAATTATGAATAATTTTTTTTAAATATGAAATTTACTGTCAAATTGGTTTCCATACAACATCCAGTGCTCATCCCAACAGGTGCCCTCCTCAATACCCATCACCCACCCTCGCCTCCCTCCCACTCCCCATCAACCTTCACTTTGTTCTCAGTTTTTAAGAGTCTCTTATGCTTTGGCTCTCTCCCACTCTAACCTCTTTTTTTTTTCTTTTTTTTCCTTCCCCTCCCCCATGGGTTTCTGTTACGTTTCTCAGGATCCACATAAGAGTGAAACCATATGGTATCTGTCTTTCTCTGTATGGCTTATTTCACTTAGCATCACACTCTCCAGTTCCATCCACGTTGCTACAAAGGGCCAGATTTCATTCTTTCTCATTGCCACATAGTACTCCATTGTGTATATAAACCACAATTTCTTTATCCATTCATCAGTTGATGGACATTTAGGCTCTTTCCATAATTTGGCTATTGTTGAGAGTGCTGCTATAAACATTGGGGTACAAGTGCCCCTATGCATCAGCACTCCTGTATTCCTTGGGTAAATTCCTAGCAGTGCTACTGCTGGGTCACAGGGTAGGTCTATTTTTAATTTTTTGGGGAACCTCCACCCTGTTTTCCAGAGTCGCTGCACCAATTTGCATTCCCACCAACAGTGCAAGAGGGTTCCCGTTTCTCCACATCCTCTCCAACATCTATAGTCTCCTGATTTGTTCATTTTGGCCACTCTGACTGGCGTGAGGTGATATCTGAGTGTGGTTTTGATTTGTATTTCCCTGATAAGGAGCGACGTTGAGCATCTTTTCATGTGCCTGTTGGCCATCCGGATGTCTTCTTTAGAGAAGTGTCTATTCATGTTTTCTGCCCATTTCTTCACTGGATTATTTGTTTTTCAGGTGTGGAGTTTGGTGAGGTCTTTATAGATTTTGGATACTAGCCCTTTGTCCGATATGTCATTTGCAAATATCTTTTACCATTCTGTTGGTTGCCTTTTAGTTTTGTTGATTGTTTCCTTTGCTGTGCAGAAGCTTTTTATCTTCATGAGGTCCCAATAGTTCATTTTTGCTTTTAACTCCCTTGCCTTTCGGGATGTGTCAAGTAAGAAATTGCTACAGCTGAGGTCAGAGAGGTCTTTTCCTGTTTTCTCCTCTAGGGTTTTGATGGTTTCCTGCTGAGACACCCTTCCTATAAGACTAAGGAACAAAGATTCTAAAGAGACGCAGTCTATTACAATAACCCATGATGGTCACATGTTTACTTACAACTCACACACACATTCACAAGGTGTACCTGAAATATTCATGTCTTAGCTGGAAACCAAGAAAAATGCTTTAAGATCCTTCAAACAGCAAGACCTTTTAATGAAAGCCATTGTCAAAGTTGGTCTACCTTGTTGTAAAGGAAATAGTACAATTAGGGGTGCCTGGCTATCTCAGTTGGTGGAGCGTGAGACTCTTGATCTCAGGGTTGTGAGTTTGAGCCCCACATTGGGTGTAGAGATTACTTAAAAATAAAATATTTTTTAAAGCTTATTTTGAGAGAGAGAGAGGGAGAGCATCAGCCATGAGTGGGGGAGGGGGAGAGAGAGAGGGACAGAAAGAATCCCAGGCAATGCTGCGTCAGCACAAAGCCTGATGCAGGGCTTGATCCCAGGAACCACAAGATCATGAGTTGGATGCTTAAGTGACTGAGCCACCCAGGTAACCCAAAAATGAAATCTTTAAAAAAGTAAATAGTACAATGCATTTTACTTTATTACATATTTTTGCCATAATTGTAACTACTGATCCATTTTATAGCAGCTAAGATCTATGTGGAGGCTATTGATATTGTTCATTTGACAACCTCAGGAAAGATCTCTAAAATGCCATTTGTGGGGTGCCTGGGTGGCTCAATCAGTTGACCATCCAACTCGTGATTTTGACTCCTGATTTCAGGTCATGACCCCAGGGTTGTAGAATCAAGCCGTCATGTCAGGCTCCACACTGAGCCTCTGCCCCTCTCACCTGGTCCTATTCTCTCTCTCTCTCTCTCTCTCTCTCTCTCTCTCTCTCTCTCTCTCTCAAATAAAAAAATAAATAAATAAAATAAAATGCCATTTGTAAAATATGAAGTTCTAGTAGGTTCCTGTAACAGACTTCCAATGTCCTGTTTTTCAGGTTTTAGCAAGATCTTTCTCCTAGAAATCTATAGCAGCCTGGGACAAGGACCATCTGAAAAGCTGAGGTCTGGAGAGTAATCCTGGAAGCTTGGGGACAGGCCTCAAATATAGTCCTAGGAAGCAGCACCCAAGAGATGTGACCTGCAGGTTTTTACCTGCAGAACCTAGAGATATCTTTCATTCTGCTACTGGGTGTCTCCTTGTAGGCAGAGAATGTTTTCATTTCTGTTTTCTTCACAGCACCTGAGCGCTGTGTCTTAGCACTGTTTGGTATTCAGTGGTATGTTTGATAGGTGTGTAAGGGGAAAAGTTTGGAGTAGGTACTTTACTGGGAAAAATCTAGTTGGGTTTGTGAGTAATGTGCCGGGTTCCTTGGTGGGAAATAAGAGGAACCCGAGTCAAACGAGGCCATTTCATCATTTTGACCATAGCAAGCTTCTAATTACAGTGTATGCAAAAACATTCATTAAACACACATCTTCCAGGCATTATGTTTGGTATGAAGATGAGCAAAACAAAGCCCTTGCCTCCATGTAGATCCGAATCCACAGTGAGGGACAGTGAATAGTCACAAAGCAACCTTGTAAGTGTTGTGCTGTAGGTTTATACACGATGACTTTGGAGTGAGGATAAGGGGAACCCGAGTAAAGAAAGAAATTTCTCAATCAAGGAAGTAAAACCTAATCTCAGTCTTAACAACTAGAGTTCAAATAATGGGCAGGGAAAGAGAGGGCAAATCAGAGGAAATAAATCACACACACACACACACACACACACACACACACACACACACATGCTGTGTTGTAATGTCTGTAAATCTAGGCCCTGTCTACCTCCTGAGACTTACCTACATATTGAACTTCCCATTGGACATCTCCACCTGGATATTCCATAGGCACCTCAAGATTAACCTAAGCAAGATGGAACACATAGATTTCTTTCCACCAACCAGTTTCCCCTCCTCCTATGTCCCTTCCTCATTGAACCAGTATCCACCCAGCTGCCCAACCCAGAAATCAGGAGTCATTCTTATCTCCTCTGTCTCCTCCAAAATACCTCTTCTATCAAATCTATCGTGGATGTCTGTAAGTTCTACTCCCTAGACATTTTCCAAATGCTTAAGGCCATCACTCATTTTCACCCAGGTGATTGAAACTGCTCATAACAAATCTCCCTGAATCTATTCTTGATTATTCCCATCTCCAAGTAATTTTTCAGATTGAAGAGGGGGAAAAATGCTATTTACATATGGTATTATGTAAAGTTCTCACCCCTTTCACATGGTGCAGAAGGCTTGGGTGACCAGGCTCATGCCTCCCCCTCCAGCTGTGACCTGGTAAGCCAATCCAATTTTGTTCAGTTTCTTGACTCCGTGTGCTCTCCCTTTCTTACAAGCCATTGCATAAATTCTTTTCTCTGCCTGGAACATTTATATTCTCCCCATTCCACCTTACATGGCACCTTCTGGTCTCAGCATGGAGCTCACTTCCATTGTGAAGCTACCCTTGATTCCCCAGTTCTAATTAGAGGATGTCCTAAGGCTTCCTTGGTATACACATTCTCTATCATAACACTCAACACATGGTTTTGTAATAGATTCACAGCTTTCTCAATTCCCCACTAGACTGAGCTACATAAGCTTTGTTTATTGTTGAATTCCCAGTGCTTCGCATAATATTTGGCATATAGCAGGTTCTTAATACATACTATTGATACACCACTGAGAGAGAGGAAGGGAGGGAGAGAGATATGAGAAAATCAGCTGCTTTAGTAAATTGCAAGTAATTTGAAATGACTATACTAATGCATCTGGAAGAATGGTAGGGACGAGACCAAACCAGCAGATACTGGCTTTTGGACAGACAACAGGGATGTCTTTGAAATCATGTAGAGCTACTAATGAAACTTGCAAATATAAAGTTCTACCTTTATAACTCTTAGAGGAAATTTGATATAACAATTCACTGGGGAGTCCAAATATACAGAGAACTTGGAGAACTTGAGAATAAAATAAGAGGACAATAATCAAGTTTAAGTGGTGTGGTACATACAGTAAGTGCAACAGAACTCTTGGAAGAGAGATATCAGGGTGAGAATAATCATGGAATAAATGTGACTTGCTAGGCTTTGGGTAGGGCACTGGGCTTAGAAGTAAGGACATGGAAAACAATAACAACATGAACAATAGCACAATAAACTGATTGAGAACTGTGTGCCAGAATTATACAATACTCTTTCGTACTCACAGCCCATGAGGTATTTATTATCATTGTCTTGACTCTGTAGCTAAAACACTTGAATATTAGAAGTGTTAACAGCTCAATATTTGAGCAAGTTCTCAGACCCGGGACTGCCTGACCATCAAAGGACATAGCTTGGCCACTGGGCTGCAATCCTTCTGGATACAGAGTGTGGGCTTTACTGACAGATAAACCTGAGTTTGTATCTCAGCCTCACCATTGCTGTGGGATTTGGGGCAAGTTGCTAAAGCTCTCTGAATCATCAAAAGATAACTTTTTCTTATCCCCCCCTTGAAATTGAGGTAACACCTCCTTTTCCGATTGGTTTTGAGGATTAATTAAGGTTAATGTTTCTAAAGGCCTAGCACAATGCCTGGCATATTAAAGGGATACAATGCACATTAGCTATTTCCAGAATAATGTGACAAGTGGGCAGGATTTGATTGGACAGCGGGCAGGAAAGGCTGAAAAGCTGAGGAACACAAACAAGTAGAGGTACATCTCCGTGCAGAGGATGCCTTCCCTCATAGAACAGATCTTAGAGGAACCTGCGGATGACCTAGTAGAGGAAGAGCTGACAGCAAAGGAAAGTGAGACCAAGGGGCTGAAGCAGAGGCATGACCAGGTTCACAGGATGGTCTGGAAACCAAGAGAGAAGAGTGCACAAAGAAATCTGACCAACAACAGAATCAAACATCAGAGACAGGTCAGTGAAAATAAAGACAGAGAAGAGACATCACATTTAAAAGTAAGGAAGTCGGAGTTCCGGAAGATGGCGGCGTAGGAGGACGCTGGGCTCACCGCGCGTCCTGCTGATCACTTAGATTCCACCTACACCTGCCTAAAGAACCCAGAAAACCGCCAGAGGATTAACAGAACAGAGTCTCCGGAGCCAAGCGCAGATGAGAGGCCCACGGAAGAGGGTAGGAAGGGCGGCGAGGCGGTGCGCGCTCCATGGACTGGCGGGAGGGAGCCGGGGCAGAGGGGCGGCTCGCCGGCCAAGCAGAGCCCCCGAGTCGGGCTGGCAAAAGCGGAGGGGCCGGACGGACTGTGTTCCCACAGCAAGCGCGACTTAGCGTCTGGGAGGTCAGAAGTTAACAGCTCTGCTCGGAAAGCGGGAAGGCTGGAGGACAAAGGGAGGGAGAGCTGCTGAGCCCCCGGACGGCAGAGCTCAGCTTGGCGGGGAACAAAGGCGCTCGCCAGCGCCATCTCCCCCGCCCATCCCCCAGCCAAAATCCCAAAGAGAACCAGTTCCTCCCAGGGAACTTGCTCGCTCCGCGCAAACACCCAACTCTGTGCTTCTGCGGAGCCAAACCTCCGGCAGTGGATCTGACTCCCTCCCGCTGCCACAGGGCCCCTCCTGAAGTGGATCACCTAAGGAGAAGCGAGCTAAGCCTGCCCCTCCCGCCCCCGTGCACCTTGCCTACCCACCCCAGCTAATACGCCAGCTCCCCAGCACCACAAGCCTGGCAGTGTGCAAGTAGACCAGACGGGCCACTCCACCCCACAGTGAATCCCGCCCCTAGAAGAGGGGAAGAGAAGGCACACACCAGTCTGACTGTGGCCCCAGCGGTGGGCTGGGGGCAGACATCAGGTCGGACTGCGGCCCCGCCCACCAACTCCAGTTATACACCACAGCACGGGGGAAGTGCCCTGCAGGTCCTCACCGCTCCAGGGACTATCCAAAATGACCAAACGGAAGAATTCCCCTCAGAAGAATCTCCAGGAAATAACAACAGCTAATGAACTGATCAAAAAGGATTTAAACAATATAACAGAAAGTGAATTTAGAATAATAGTCATAAAATTAATCGCTGGGCTTGAAAACAGTATACAGGACAGCAGAGAATCTCTTGCTACAGAGATCAAGGGACTAAGGAACAGTCACGAGGAGCTGAAAAACGCTTTAAACGAAATGCAAAACAAAATGGAAACCACGACGGCTCGGATTGAAGAGGCAGAGGAGAGAATAGGTGAACTAGAAGATAAAGTTATGGAGAAAGAGGAAGCTGAAAGAAAGAGAGATAAAAAACTCCAGGAGTATGAGGGGAAAATTAGAGAACTAAGTGATACACTAAAAAGAAATAATATACGCATAATTGGTATCCCAGAGGAGGAAGAGAGAGGGAAAGGTGCTGAAGGGGTACTTGAAGAAATTATAGCTGAGAACTTCCCTGAACTGGGGAAGGAAAAAGGCATTGAAATCCAAGAGGCACAGAGAACTCCCTTCAGACGTAACTTGAATCGATCTTCTGCACGACATATCATAGTGAAACTGGCAAAATACAAGGATAAAGAGAAAATTCTGAAAGCAGCAAGGGATAAACGTGCCCTCACATATAAAGGGAGACCTATAAGACTCGTGACTGATCTCTCCTTTGAAACTTGGCAGGCCAGAAAGGCTTGGCACGATATCTTCAGTGTGCTAAACAGAAAAAATATGCAGCCGAGAATCCTTTATCCAGCAAGTCTGTCATTTAGAATAGAAGGAGAGATAAAGGTCTTCCCAAACAAACAAAAACTGAAGGAATTTGTCACCACGAAACCAGCCCTACAAGAGATCCTAAGGGGGATCCTGTGAGACAAAGTACCAGAGACATCACTACAAGCATAAAACATACAGACATCACAATGACTCTAAACCCGTATCTTTCTATAATAACACTGAATGTAAATGGATTAAATGCGCCAACCAAAAGACATAGGGTATCAGAATGGATAAAAAAACAAGACCCATCTATTTGCTGTCTACAAGAGACTCATTTTAGATCTGAGGACACCATTAGATTGAGAGTGAGGGGATGGAGAACTATTTATCATGCTACTGGAAGCCAAAAGAAAGCTGGAGTAGCCATACTTATATCAGACAAACTAGACTTTAAATTAAAGGCTGTAACAAGAGATGAAGAAGGGCATTATATAATAATTACAGGGTCTATCCATCAGGAAGAGCTAACAATTATAAATGTCTATGCGCCAAATACCGGAGCCCCCAGATATATAAAACAGTTACTCATAAACATAAGCAACCTTATTGATAAGAATGTGGTCATTGCAGGGGACTTTAACACACCACTTACAGAAATGGATAGATCATCTAGACACACAGTCAATAAAGAAACAAGGGCCCTGAATGATACATTGGATCAGATGGACTTGACAGATATATTTAGAACTCTGCATCCCAAAGCAACAGAATATACTTTCTTCTCGAGTGCACATGGAACATTCTCCAAGATAGATCATATACTGGGTCACAAAACAGCCCTTCATAAGTTTACAAGAATTGAAATTATACCATGCATACTTTCAGACCACAATGCTATGAAGCTTGAAATCAACCACAGGAAAAAGTCTGGAAAACCTCCAAAAGCATGGAGGTTAAAGAACACCCTACTAACGAATGAGTGGGTCAACCAGGCAATTAGAGAAGAAATTAAAAAATATATGGAAACAAACGAAAATGAAAATACAACAATCCAAACGCTTTGGGACGCAGCGAAGGCAGTCCTGAGAGGGAAATACATTGCAATCCAGGCCTATCTCAAGAAACAAGAAAAATCCCAAATACAAAATCTAACAGCACACCTAAAGGAAATAGAAGCAGAACAGCAAAGGCAGCCTAAACCCAGCAGAAGAAGAGAAATCATAAAGATCAGAGCAGAAATAAACAATATAGAATCTAAAAAAACTGTAGAGCAGATCAACGAAACCAAGAGTTGGTTTTTTGAAAAAATAAACAAAATTGACAAACCTCTAGCCAGGCTTCTCAAAAAGAAAAGGGAGATGACCCAAATAGATAAAATCATGAATGAAAATGGAATGATTACAACCAATCCCTCAGAGATACAAACA
Source organism: Neofelis nebulosa (assembly GCF_028018385.1). NCBI lineage: Eukaryota > Metazoa > Chordata > Mammalia > Carnivora > Felidae > Neofelis > Neofelis nebulosa. The sequence continues at coordinate 23,818,792 of NC_080787.1, forward strand.
ATTATCAGGGAATACTATGAAAAATTATATGCCAACAAATTGGACAACCTGGAAGAAATGGACAAATTCCTAAACACCCACACTCTTCCAAAACTCAATCAGGAGGAAATAGAAAGCTTGAACAGACCCATAACCAGCGAAGAAATTGAATCGGTTATCAAAAATCTCCCAACAAATAAGAGTCCAGGACCAGATGGCTTCCCAGGGGAGTTCTACCAGACGTTTAAAGCAGAGATGATACCTATATTTCTCAAGCTATTCCAAGAAATAGAAAGGGAAGGAAAACTTCCAGACTCATTCTATGAAGCTAGTATTACTTTGATTCCTAAACCAGACAGAGACCCAGTAAAAAAAGAGAACTACAGGCCAATATCCCTGATGAATATGGATGCAAAAATTCTCAATAAGATACTAGCAAATCGAATTCAACAGCATATAAAAAGAATTATTCACCATGATCAAGTGGGATTCATTCCTGGGATGCAGGGCTGGTTCAACATTCGCAAATCGATCAACGTGATACATCACATTAACAAAAAAAAAGAGAAGAACCATATGATCCTGTCAATCGATGCAGAAAAGGCCTTTGACAAAATCCAGCACCCTTTCTTAATAAAAACCCTGGAGAAAGTCGGGATAGAAGGAACATACTTAAAGATCATAAAAGCCATTTATGAAAAGCCCACAGCTAACATCATCCTCAATGGGGAAAAACTGAGAGCTTTTTCCCTGAGATCAGGAACACGACAGGGATGCCCACTCTCACCGCTGTTGTTTAATATAGTGCTGGAAGTTCTAGCATCAGCAATCAGACAACAAAAGGAAATCAAAGGCATCCAAATTGGCAAAGATGAAGTCAAGCTTTCGCTTTTTGCAGATGACATGATATTATACATGGAAAATCTGATAGACTCCACCAAAAGTCTGCTAGAACTGATACATGAATTCAGCAAAGTTGCAGGATACAAAATCAATATACAGAAATCAGTTGCATTCTTATACACTAACAATGAAGCAACAGAAAGACAAATAAAGAAACTGATCCCATTCACAATTGCACCAAGAAGCATAAAATACCTAGGAATAAATCTAACCAAAGATGTAAAAGATCTGTATGCTGAAAACTATAGAAAGCTTATGCAGGTAATTGAAGAAGATATAAAGAAATGGAAAGACATTCCCTGCTCATGGATTGGAAGAATAAATATTGTCAAAATGTCAATACTACCCAAAGCTATCTACACATTCAATGCAATCCCAATCAAAATTGCACCAGCATTCTTCTTGAAACTAGAACAAGCAATCCTAAAATTCATATGGAACCACAAAAGGCCCCGAATAGCCAAAGTAATTTTGAAGAAGAAGACCAAAGCAGGAGGCATCACAATCCCAGACTTTAGCCTCTACTACAAAGCTGTCATCATCAAGACAGCATGGTATTGGCATAAAAACAGACACATAGACCAATGGAATCGAATAGAAACCCCAGAACTAGACCCACAAACGTATGGCCAACTCATTTTTGACAAAGCAGGAAAGAACATCCAATGGAAAAAAGACAGTCTCTTTAACAAATGGTGCTGGGAGAACTGGACAGCAACATGCAGAAGGTTGAAACTAGACCACTGTCTCACACCATTCACAAAAATAAACTCAAAATGGATAAAGGACCTGAATGTGAGACAGGAAACCATCAAAACCTTAGAGGAGAAAGCAGGAAAAGACCTCTCTGACCTCAGCCGTAGCAATCTCTTACTCGGCACATCCCCAAAGGCAAGGGAATTAAAAGCAAAAGTGAATTACTGGGACCTTATGAAGATAAAAAGCTTCTGCACAGCAAAGGAAACAACCAACAAAACTAAAAGGCAACCAACGGAATGGGAAAAGATATTTGCAAATGACACATCAGACAAAGGGCTAGTATCCAAAATCTATAAAGAGCTCATCAAACTCCACACCCGAAAAACAAATAACCCAGTGAAGAAATGGGCAGAAAACATGAATAGACACTTCTCTAAAGAAGACATCCGGATGGCCAACAGGCACATGAAAAGATGTTCAACGTCGCTCCTCATCAGGGAAATACAAATCAAAACCACACTCAGATACCACCTCACGCCAGTTAGAGTGGCCAAAATGAACAAATCAGCAGACTATAGATGCTGGAGAGGATGTGGAGAGACGGGAACCCTCTTGCACTGTTGGTGGGAATGCAAATTGGTGCAGCCGCTCTGGAAAGCAGTGTGGAGGTTCCTCAGAAAATTAAAAATAGACCTACCCTATGACCCAGCAATAGCACTGCTAGGAATTTATCCAAGGGATACAGGAGTACTGATGCATAGGGGCACTTGTACCCCAATGTTTATAGCAGCACTCTCAACAATAGCCAAATTATGGAAAGAGCCTAAATGTCCATCAACTGATGAATGGATAAAGAAATTGTGGTTTATATACACAATGGAATACTACGTGGCAATGAGAAAAAATGAAATATGGCCTTTTGTAGCAACGTGGATGGAACTGGAGAGTGTGATGCTAAGTGAAATAAGCCATACAGAGAAAGACAGATACCATATGGTTTCACTCTTATGTGGATCCTGAGAAACATAACAGAAACCCATGGGGGAGGGGAAGGGGAAAAAAAAAAAAAAAAAAGAGGTTAGAGTGGGAGAGAGCCAAAGCATAAGAGACTGTTAAAAACTGAGAACAAACTGAGGGTTGATGGGGGGTGGGAGGGAGGGCAGGGTGGGTGATGGGTATTGAGGAGGGCACCTTTTGGGATGAGCACTGGGTGTTGTATGGAAACCAATTTGACAGTAAATTTCATATATTAAAAAATAAAAAATAAAAAAAATAAAAAAAAAATAAATAAATAAAATAAAAAAAAAATAAAATAAAAGTAAGGAAGTCAATAGGGAGCTTTCAGAGCAATTTCAAAGTGGAGAGGCAGGAGCCATGTCATGGGGGGTTAGGAAGGGCACTGGAGGAAATCAGCAGACGCAGTGATGGGTCAAGTTACCAGCATTTAACCGTTAAAAGAAAGTGCACAAACTAAACTAATTTTGAGAAAACCAGATGGTTGCCTGTATCCGATCCAGGCGTCACACCTGACTGGGTGGGTAATGGGAACGAGAAGCACATTTCTGCCCCGTTGTCCGTGGCTGGTGTGCTCAGCTGGTGCTTGCATGCAGTCCTGGGCACATGGCATGGGTAGCAGGGGAAGTCACAGCACCTGCACAGGCCCTTTCAGGTGCCACAAAAAGAGCAACTGCCCGAGTTTCCCGCTTGCTGTCCTGACCTACTAATTTTAATTGAGTACAGCCGCATGATTAATGTCCATGCAAAGGACCGAGGGCCAAGAACCCAGCTTGCAGTGTCTCTTGCAGAAATAAGAGGCATACATTAATCCTAGCCCCAGAGATGAAAAGCAATTGTGTTTTATTAACTAACCTGCTAGCATACCATCTACAAATAGAACCGGGAGGGAAGAAAATATTTTTTTTTAACTTCCACCACCAAAGACATCTTGTGGGTTTATTTCCCTCAAGTGCATGACTTTCTTAATAGGACAGAGAAGTCAAAAGTGCCTAACTGCCATTTAATATAGGACGCATTTATTGAACTTCCTGCCATAGGCCAGTCCTCCACAAGGTGTACAGAAAACCCTTTAGGGTCTAGGGCTTTGTTACTTGGAGACTTCTGCCATGTTTGAAGCGGCAGACACTGGCAAACCTGCTTGGCGGGTCCACCTGCATCCAGCACACCTATGGAGCTATGCTTTCAGAGCACTGGTCCAGGTTGATGGCTGCCATGCTTAGAGAGAGTTGCGCCTTTCATTGTTCAGCAATCTGTCTTCACCCACCTTACTAAAAATATGGTTTTCCACACTTTAGCCATTTTGGTAGATGAGTGAATAAATTCTCATCTTGCTTTGAGTTGGCAAAACCAGTATTGGGAAACTGACATGTAACTAACCTGACATCTTGGGGCTGAGGGCTATGAAACTGGAAATAAACCTACACGCTGGTCACTGTTACTTAAACACTCAGTGACGCAATTCCATTTTTCTAAGATGGAGTTGCTCTAACTGGGAAAATTGTCAGGAGCAACTAACATACTCTGAAATGGGCTAGGTTCAGTGATAGGAAAGAAAAAAATTATCTCATTGGAAATGACTCTCAAACATCTGTTACATACTTTAAGTTCCATGCTAGAAGATCTGACATCCAGCTTGTAATAAGTAGCCTGTACTCAAGATGGCAAAATAAAACAAAAACTTCTAAACCCTCCAGCTCACTTCTTTTTTTTTTTAATGTTTTATTTATTTTTGAGAGAGAGCACGCAATCAGGGGAGGGGCAGAGAGAGAAGGGGACAGAGGATCTGAAGCAGGCTCTGCACTCACAGCAGTGAGCCCGATGTGGGGCTGAAGTGATGAGCCCTGAGATCATGACCTGAAACGAAAACAGATGCTCAACTGACTGAGCCACTCAGGTGCCCCTCCAGCTCATTTCTGACGAAGCATCAGTGGTGGAGGCAACAAGAATGCTATGAATTCTAAAAGGAAGGGACTAAGTCCAAGGGTGGGGGTGAGGGTAACCAACTAGCAAAACAAATACCTAGAAGCTCATCACCACTCTGTTTGGTTTTGGTTTCCCTAGGAGACATTATCAAGAGAATTTAATGTTAACATTCATATTCTATTTCCAGTGTTCAATTTGAAAATCAACAACATTCAATACTATAATAATTTACTGAGCATCTGCTAGGTGTCTGCCTTTATAGAATAGATGATAAATTAACTAAATAGTACATGTCAGTCAGTACACAATATGTTAAGACGTGGAGCTTTCATTCCGATTCAGGAGATTGACAATAAACTAATAATAATCTAAATAATCATTTACTTGCATTAGTGTTAAATGCTATGAAGGAAAACCTCAGCAAATAATGGAAGTGCACCACAGGGAGACTTCACCTTTTTTTGGGGTCAGATAAGGGTTCTCTGATATAGGGTTGTTTAGACTGAAACCCAAAGCAATGATGGGTTTGGTAGATTGTGGATGGGTTTGGAATGATAGTAGAAGGATGCTCATTGTTGCAAGAATGTAACAAACAAAGGGAAAATGGTATCAAATGAGGTTTACGATGATGTAGACAGGTCACACAGGGTCTCCTGGGCCATGGCAAGGACTTTGGACATTGGAGTTGAAGAGGAGCCATTGGAGGAGTTTAACCAGAAGAGTATTTAATCTTTATGTTTCTCTAAGAATATTCTGATTGCAAAGTAGAGAATGAACTTTGGGGTGTGGATCCACACAACTTACAAAAATGATTTAGGGACTGTCTCAGTCGTTAGTACAAGGTGGCAGTGTTAGTACAAGGTGGCGCAAGATAGTGGTGGCAGTGAAGATTGACAGAAATAGCTCTCTAAAGTATTTTGGAAGTAGAAGTGACAGAACTTGGTGACTGAGAGGCTGAGGGGGAATGAAGAAGAGTATAAATGATGACACCCCGAGTTCTGGAATGAATATCTGAGTGGATGTCAGTATCATTTATGAAAGTAGAAATTGTGAGTGAAAGCCAAGTTGAGAGAAAGATCAGTGGTTCCATTTTGGACATGTTGAATTTCAAGAGTCTGCAAGTGGAGGTATTGATCACAGAGTTGGATATGTGCATGTGAAGCTCATTGGAAAAGTCTGGGCTGAAGACACATTAGACATCGGGGAGTCACTAGAGAGTAGGTGGTAACTGAGCTCAATATTATCACTTAGAAAGAGAAGGCAGAGTGAGAAGAACGCGGAGCCAAACATGGAGCCCAAGAACTCTCGTATCTGCAGGTTAGATAGAAGATAAGGTACTGGCAACGAAACCTAGAAGGATTGGGCAACAGAGAAATACGGAGAGATGTGGTGTCAGCAAACCAAGAGAGAACTATTTGGAGAAAGTGGAAGTGGTCAGACGTGTCAAAAGCTTTCTGAAAGTCAAATAAGATGAAGACAAGAGTTTTAATCTGTATTTTCTGAATGGGGATCAGGGAGAACCTGAGGAAAAGCGATTTCATGAGGTAGGAACAGAAATTGTAGACAACATAAACATTTTTTATTATGAATAATTTCAAACCTACGGAAGTAGAGACAACACACTGAAGCTAAATAACATGCTATGAAGAAAAGAACGGGTCAATGAAGAAATCAAAGAGGCAATAAAAAAAACACATGGAGGCAAATGGATATGAAAACACAACAGTCCAAAAGCTTCAGGATGCAGAAAAACCTGTCTTAAGAGGAGGTCTATACAATACAGGCCTACATGAAGAAACAAAATAAAAACCCTCAAATAAACAACCTAATCTTACATCCTAAGGAGCGGGATAAAGAACAAACAAAACCCAATGCCTGAAGAAGGAAGGAAATAATAAAGATTAGAGCAGAAAGAAATTAGAGATTTTTAAAACAACAACAACAACAACAACAACAACAGAACAGATCAATGAAACCAGGAGCAGATTCTTTGAAATTAAAAAAAAAAAAAAAGTAGACCGAACAGAAGAATGACCCCCAATATCCCTAGAAGCCAGAATAATCATCAGGATTTTGCCACAGTTGCTTTATCTACCTTTTTGTTGCTATTTTCTCCTCTTGTTGTTTCTGGAGTTTTCTTCAAAGCCCAGACTCATGTCTTTTACCTTCACTGTACATCTTTAAGGATTATAGAGAACCATAATGTCATCATCAGACCAACAAAAGAAATGTTAATCCCTTGGTATTGTCCAATAGTGAAGTCATATGTAGATTTTCCAGATCGTGTACACACTTTCTATACAAGTGTGGGTCACAGATCAGCAGCATGGACATCACGCATGGAAGCTCATCAGAAATGCAGAATCCCATGCTCTAATCCAGACTGACTAAATCAGAACCTGCATTTTCACAGCATCCCTGGGTGATTCCTGTACAGTGCATGTCCCCATTCCTATTCCAAATCCTGTCCTTTTTGCAAGTTTCCACTCCCACGCATGTGCACACACACAAACACACACACATGCACTGGTACCTACTATTACTAGTTTTTTTCCCCCCTTCCCAACTTTTCTTCTTGCATATATAAGCAAATACAAAGATACACATATTTCCTACCTTTTCTCACCAAAGCTAATTATTACTCATTGTTACGAATCTCGCATTTTTAACTGACTAAAATTAGTTTTAAAGGACTAAATGCTCTTTTCACATTTAAAAATGATTTACTATAAACACTGCACTTTTTCACTTTCCACCAGTCCTTCTTTTCTTCACTGGGCACACAATTGTCAGCATTACTGGCTAGTTGCTATGAAGCATGCATGCTCTTTCACCTTAATTAGCCACATCACATGATTGCAAGATGAGGGCTAAGCTGATGACATCACCCATGACTTTCTCTTAATACGCAATTAGAAAAGCCAATATAGGAACTGGGCCTATTCCCACTAGAACCTGACTCCACCTCAAAAGACTTTTAAAGAAAAATTACAATGAGGGGTGCCCCAGTGGGTCAATTGGTTAAAGCATGTGAGTTTGGCTCAGGTCATAATCTCATAGCTCGTGAGTTCAAGACCTGGATCAGGCTCTGTGCAGACAGCTTGGAGTCTGGAGCCTACTTTGAATTCTGTGTCTCCCTCTCTCTGCCCCTCCCCCACTCACATTCGGTTGCTCTCTCTCTCTCAAAAATAAATAGACATTAAAATTTTTTTAAAAAGATAATTATAATCAAATGACTGTTCTCTGTACTTCAGATCTGCACTGAAGGGAAGTTGAAGGTCTTTTATTTTATCCCACGTACATGATCATTTACATCTTAGATTTTCCAACCTCTGAACTTTTACCCACGCTGTTACCCCTGCTGGAACTACCTACCCTTGAAAATTGAAATTCTCCCCATACGTCAAGATTCAACTCTAATACCATCTTCTTTGAGAAGCCTTTTCTGACCACCCCAACCAGAAGGTGTTCCTCTATCTTCTGAAATCTAAAATCGTTTTCTGTGAGTGCCAGCTCTCTGACACTTCACACATTCAGCATAATTACCTACGAACAGAGCTTTCACTTCAGTTAGCTGTGAGCTCCTTCTGGCCAGAGACTGTCTTATAAAAATTTGTGTATCCACTTTTGTGCCTACTGTTTTACAAAAATACAGCATAGGCTCTTGATAAATATTTGTTAAGTGGATGAATGAGACTGTATACCTTTTCCATGTAGCCTTATGCTCAGTTCTGTATTATCTCCTCCTCTTTTGCTCTGTCGGGCCCCCCAAATTTGTTCTAACCCTCTGTAATCAGACCACAACACTCAGCTGTGAGAGCAGATCAACCATAATTCATGCATCGCTTCAATGTTAGATTATTAACCAAATTAGTATTTGGAATGCATAGAAAACCTTTTTCCCTATATACCAAAATATCTTAAAGATTATTATTTCATTTACTCTTAATATCTCTGTGAGATAGGGACTTTTAAAATTATACATTACCTCAATCTAAGAGATCTGAAATTAAAATGATTGATTCATACAGAACCCAGAGATGTTACAGAAAGATGAAAAGTGTGAATATATAACTCCCAAAGTTCTTCCAATTTAAGATTCAGTAATTCTTTGATGTGTTTGAACCAGACTTGTCATAATCTGACATTTTTAAAAGTCAGATATAACCCACACTTGATAAAATTGATAAAAATATATACAACATTGGATTTGGCACCAATGTTTGTAAATGGCATGATAAATATGTATAAAATAAAGGTTAACAAAAAGTGTTTCAACAACTTTATATGTCACAGGTAATATATTATACATACTATTACACATACTATATATTTCTATATCTACCTTCAAGATGGAAGCAAAGAGTATAACACACTGTGCAATTAAAATAATTCTGCAATTTTGGAATTTGCTATGTATATCAGGGCCACCCTAGATAGATTTTTCATAATACAATCTTATTATTTCAATTTTCTGTCTTTGGAGAGAAAACAAATAAACAAACATTCATGGATGCCATCACACACCTCAGCAGGAACAATGAACTTCCCAGCTATCTCCCTCTCCCCCTAAAAAGCAATTTAATGCACCACTGGAGGTTGCCTATTAATTGGACTAGAAATAAAGTAGCCTGTGAGTGTTGGCAGGAGAAAACACAGTTTGTGTGTGTGTGTGTGTGTGTGTGTGTGTGTGTGTACATATATACGAGTATATATGTATGTAATATTTCACCCACAAAGTAAACAAGCAACACTAGTGCGTCATTTTCTAATTACAGGGCTGTTTCATAAACTATAAATGCTAACATGGGAGAGGTAAATCATAGCAATTTAATTAATAAAACAGTTTAGACACTTAAACCCATATGTGCACCCCTGGGGGCACCACATCAATAATAGAAGCTTGCAGGCATATTTTAGAAATTTTATGCAATCATTTGCAGATCTTGTAGTCAATAATTGTTACAAACTGCATTAACTCTTGCCATACCCAAGGAGTGAATTTTCATGTGTTAAATGTTGTTGTTCTCTTTGGATGGTCTCTTAGAGTTGCTAAGAGTGGAGGAGCATATGGTTTCTTTCCCTGAATTAGCAGGGCTAGGTAAGGTAAGACAACCCTCTGGCAACCAACGAGCAAAATATGGGAGGTCAGAATCCCGGGAAGGCATTCTGAGGGACAGGACTGTCCCTCTCTCTTTCCACTAAAGGAGAGATGTAAAAGGTAACAAACTTCAGAGAATGGAAATTCAACATTTTAACTTGTATTTTTTTATGGCTAGATATTTCTCTTTTAAAACTTCTAAAACTATGTCTATAGACATAGATATATATCTATAGAACCCTCATGTATTGCCAGTGGGAATGCAAAATGGTGCAGTCACTTTGGAGAACAGCTTAGCATTCTTAAAAAGTTAAATATAAATTTACCATATGACCAACAATTTCATTCCTAGGAATTTCCTATTTCCACCGAAACATACATCCACCAAAAACCTTGTATGCAAATGTTCATAGTGACAAAAAGTGGGTTATTCATAGTAAACAAAAAGCGGATACAACCCAAAGAGTCATCAATTGATGAGTAGATAAGCAAAATGTGTATTTCTATATAATGGAATATGGTTCATCAATACAAAACAAAAATACTGATAATGTTCCAATATGATCAGAAACAAGTTAACTGTAAGAAGCCAGGCACAGAAGACCACATATTATACGACTCCGCTTGTATGAAATGTCCAGAAAATGTCAAATCACAGAGAAAGAGAGTAGACTGGTGATACCTGAGGCTGGGAATAGGAGCTGCGATTAAGCCTAACAGAGCACAAACAGCATCACTTAGGGTGATGGAAATGTTCTAAAACTGTGTTGTGATGATGGTTGTACCACTCTGCAAATTTCCTGAGAATCATTTAATTGCACAAATTGGATGACTTTTAAAAAAAATGTTTTTGAGTGTTTAGTTTTGAGAGAGAGTGAGTTCTCACCTGTGAGTGGGGGAAGGGCAGAGAGAGGAAGACAGAGGATTCTAAGCAGGTTCCATGCTGATAGCAGAGATCCCTATGTGGGCCTGGAACGCACGGAACCGTGAGATCATGACCTGAGCCGGAGTCAGATGCTTAACCAACTGAGCCACCCAGGCGCCCCTAAAATGGATGACTTTTATAAGTAATTATTCTTCAGTAAAGCTGTTTTTTAAAATGTGCCTAAAATCTTATTGATGTTCCTTATCATTCCTGAAAAACAAAAAGGAATTCATATGGAACTATACTCATATAGGATTATTAGTAGATTGGGAAGCATTTTGTCACTGGATAACACTAAAGCTAAACAAACGCAGTCTTTCTGTAACTGTGCTTATCCTTGACACAGTATATACCCGGTTATCAAAAAAATTCATTCTTTTCCCTTCTGCAGTGCTCATCAGAGAGATAATAATAACTACTATTACTGAGAAGTTACTAACTGCTATGCATCCTATAAGGTGTTAACTTCTCAATCATCTTCTTAATATTTATACATGAGTCATTGGAGGCAAGGAAAACTGGTTCATTTTTCCCAGTTTTGCAGTTAAGTGGCAGAGCTGAGATTTGAACACAGGCAGCCGGCTCCAGGCTGCACTCTGACTTGTCACCATAGCTGACACCCACCATAGGGGCTGACTTCTCTCCTCTGCAATTGGAGATTGGTCATCAACTGTTTGTGAGCCGCTTTAAAGGCTGCAAATGCAAACCGAATGAGCCTCGGTCAAGAGAGAGGCTGGAAGTATGTAAGCACATTGTTAATGTTGGCTGCCCTAGGGGATCGTTCTGGAGGACAAGCGTGGGCAACTACATTTTTTCTTCACAAGCCTCTGCATTGTTTGACCTTGTAATTAACACATATTATTTTTGTAATTAAAAACATAAACGAGAAACACTTTTCCCCCCAAGAAAAGAAGTAAGCAAATAACAAAGCCGTTGGCATGCATCGCTTTTTCTGCATATGATTATTCCCAAATTTACCAAGTTGACTATCTTCGGCAAGAAAAGCTGAATGATTGGGGTGTCTGGTTGGCTCAGTCGGCTAAGCGTTAGACTTTGTCTCAGGTCATGATCTCACAGTTCATGAGTTCGAGCCCCACGTGGGGTTTTTTGCTGACAGCTCAGAGCCTGGAGCCTGATTTAAATTCTGAGTCTCCCTCTCTCTCTGCTCCTCCCCTGCTTTCTCTCTCTCTCTCTCTCTCTCTCTCTCTCTCTCTGTCAAAAATAAATAAACATTAAAAAATCTAAAAGAAAGAAAGAAAGAAAGAAAAGAAAAGAAAGAAAGAAAGAAAGAAAGAAAGAAAGAAAGAAAGAAAGAAAGAAAAGTTGAACAATTGTTTTAACCTTGTGACCCGTCATTCTCAGAGGTCATCAAACCTAACAGAAAGCAAGCCATGAATAAGAGGACTGAATTTTACCAGAAATGAAAATCCCATCTGTGGTATTAGCCCTGCATTTCCATAGCACATGGCTGCTGTCTGTGCTGGGCAGCACTCATAAGGAGCGGTGCCTTGTGGGGGAGGGGATGTCTTTAACTGGGGGAGGGTCTTCTGCAAATTCTTGAAGATCTATGTTTTTGTATGTATCAAGAAAGTCTCAATTTACCAAAAGATTGCAAGTGTATTGTGAATATTTTTGTATCATTTCAATGGAACATATTTTAATCCAAGAGCAATAACATAAAATGGTAGTTAGGTTGTCCACAGAGGCTGTATAGACTGACACAGAGAAGAAACATATTGATGATAAAAAATGGTGAAGAAAATGCTATTGCAATGTCAGTAACTAAAAAGCAAACACAAAAGAACCCAGAACTTTTTAAAATAATTAGATTAAAAAATGATTTAATTTAATTATTTAATTTAAAAAATTATATAAGTATTTAAAAAATTAGATTAAAGGTTTACGATGTATTCTCATGACCTGAACCTGCTTGATATTGAGGTATCATCAGAATGTTCCCTCTGTTATCATAGCATCCTCACATTTTTCTTATTTCCTCGCATGTGCTGAATTCTCTCTTCCCTTCTCAGTAACCTCCAGCCCTTCAGCCCTTCTGAACTCCTCATCCAGCCAATCACCCATCTATGTGTCCATCCATCCATCCATCCATCCATCCATCATTTCAACCCTTCCTAACCTCACTTGATTCCTGTTATACTGTGGACCACATAGTTAACCGTTTTGGGATGTCTTCACCACACCCCAACTAGCTCAACCCCTGTCCTTCTGCTATGTCCTATACAGCTTCATAAATAGAAGCTGACTGTCTGACTTCCTACCTCGGCACTACCTGTTGGTGGAAAAAGTAATAAAACTGTCTTAATTGAATCCATTAAAACATGCCGAAGTCTTATGTCAGCTGACCTTGCTCCAAAATCCTCCCATTCAACTCCAGATGATGTATACTACCTGTCCAATAGGAGTATAACCCCTTTATACTCAACCCTGCCTGCCTTTAAAAAAAACTAGTCCCAAGCCCCATTCCAGACTAATTATTAAACCAGAATATCCAAGGTCAGAACCAAGACATCTGCATATGTAAAAGCCCCCCAGGGGATTCTCTTGTGCAGCCAAGGCACAGAAGCCAGATTTCCATTCCCATCTTTCTCACTCAGAATAGTGAGAGGAGCAAGCTGGGTCATTTTGTGTTATTGGGAGATGAAAAACATCTGGTATATGGTTCTTCAATTTCCCTCTTCACTCTACTGATATCATTTCAGAGCAGGGGTAAGCAAACATTTTTCTGTCGAGGGCCAGATAATAAACATTTTAAGCTCTCAGGCCAAGAGGCAATGCCCTCAACTCTTCCAGCAGCTATTATCAATGTTAAATGTTTTATACTTAAAACCACTGTTAACTTGTGCACCAGACAAAAACAAGCAGCAATCATAGTTGGCCAACCCGTGTTTTAGAGGCACTGATGATCTCCTAACTGACAAACCCAAAGATTTTGTTTTCTTTTGTTTTTAATATTTTATTCGCCTTGATTCTGTGGCAGCTCTTGACCATCCTTTCCCTCTTAAAGCTTAACTTCCATGTCCTCAAACCATGCTGGTTATTCCACCTGTGCTATTCCTTCTCTGTCCCATGCACCTGTTCCTATGTGTATGTGTGTGGGTGTGTGCACATGTGTGCATATGTGTGTGTGCATGTGTGCATGGTGTGTATCCCAAGCTGCTGGCCTGAGCTGCTTCTATGGCCATGGTGTCAGTCAAGGTGGAGATACACTTTTTTCAACCAAGTTGTAACCCCCACAAGAGCCTGACAATGCTGGCCCCATCTGCTCCTCAAATAGACAGCTCTCATCAAGCTGTGCCTCCCCTACAAAGAAAGAAGAACAGTTCTGTGTCCCCCTGTAGTACGCACTGCAACCTAAGGCTGCCTGACCCAGGGTTTACTGCTCTGCCTAATTGAAACCCAAGGCCATAGCTATACGATCATAATTGGCAAGGACCACAGTGCATTTTGTTTCTGTAGCACCCCATGCTGCAAGAGTTTGCATTCTTATCAAGGTCAGTTGAATGAATAAAACTTATTTCTTAATGTGGAAAACTGACATAGAATGTGTACTGAGAATATTTGTCAGTTGCTCAGTATATTCAAATCTATATTCAAATGCCATCTCTGTCGCAAACTGTCAATGGCAGGGACAGCTGTGCAGAGGAAACTACTCTTCCAGCTGGGAACTGAGCCTAGGAAAGGACTCTCGCCTGATTTTGAAACTACTAAGAATTCTAATGAAGTTGACTTGATTTACATTTTAACAATATCACACAAATGTACTACATGGCACTTTTCCAATAACCACTTCAACATCATTCATTTTGACACCTCCCATTGTTATGAAAAGCAGAATGAATAAAGCAGCATTCTGTGATAGGGTGCATAGGGTGGGAGGTGGGGGGGGGAGCTAGATTTCATTTGATTTTTAAATCAGATAGCCCAAACACACCCTTTTGATATACAAGGTTCTCATGACTGAAATTCCATGATTTACCTTCCCCATCCACATGAACCTGAGCCCTGAGCTCTTCCTGCCCACCTGCTGTCCAGGACAGCTGTACAATAATTAACACTGGGTATCTGACTGATCCGTTCTGGGAGCGAAGCATGTCATACTTCCCCTATACCTCAGCAGTAGTCAGTCTTGCTTAAATCTATTGCTTCGGGATAGTTACTGTCTTCTAATGAAATAACCTGGTCAAGGCTTCTTACTTCTTCTCTGTGTCTTGACCAGAAAATAAAGAATCAATTCTACTTCCCTATTGACAAAACCCAGAACAGTTTATACGTGGTCCCTGGAGGGTTTAATCAGAAATTTTCACAAGGTTTGGTGTCCCTAAAGAAGCAGCCCTCTTAACACTGATGGTCTTTGTGTTAACCTGTGCTGAGAGACAGATCCCCTGTTTTCCTTTTCTATCCTCTTTCCAATCCTAGAGGAAGAAGGTGGTATTACTCAGCATGCTTCAGGATATATCTATTTAGATGTTCTCAAGGTTTAAAATGTCAGAAGCCAAATCCAATATCCGCCTGCACATCCCGGACAAAAGAGTCTGTCTCCTCAGACCCATGAGCTCCCTCATGGACAGCTGAGGACTGACTCAGCTCTCCCTTTGGCTCAGCCTTTTCCTTCACAGAGCTGGAAATGTAATGTCTATGCAGTGAGTCCTTGTTTATTGCTGGAACATAATCTCAGGTTAGAGGGTACCAAAAAGAGGTCACCTGTTAACCATCATGCACTGCATCAATCCCCTCTACATTACCATCAGGTAGGGCTAGTCAACTTCTGCTCTTGATACCTCCAAGAATGAGAAAGTCACTGCCATGTGAGACATCATTGATATTTTTGAGAAAACCATCTTTCCTCCCCATCTTCATGGAAAAAAAAAAGAAAGGGAGACTTTTCTTCCAATTATACTTCTTATGAAAAGCAAGAACAAAAAAACATAGAAGCATAAAATGAGCCCTGCAGTGTTTTGTAATGAAATGAACATTGGAGTCCAGAGGAATCTAGGTTCATACTTTGCAATCCCTCAACATAGATGTCTGACTTTTAATAAGTTTATTTCTTTTTTAAAGTTTATTTATTTATTTTGAGAGAGACAGAGACAGCATGAGCAACAGGGGGGCAGGCAGAGAGAGGGAGAGATAGAATCCCAAGCAGCCTTCCCACTATCAATGCAGAGTCCAATGCAGACTCGAACAAGCCATGAGATCGTGACCTGAGTCAAAACCAAGAGTCAGATGCTTAACCTACTGAGACACCCAGGTGTCCCACAAGTGCATATATATATATATATATATATATATATATATATATATAACAAAAATTTTGTTGGCTATTTATCTCACTTATTCATTCATTCTTTCAACAAATATTCATGAATACATAATTTATGCCAGGCATACTGTTTAATACTGAAGACACAAGAACAAGCAAAATAGATAAAATTCCTGTAGTCCCAAAGCTAGCATTCTATTTGGGGAATTCAGGGGAAAAAAGGAGAAAATTATATAGTATGAGCTAGATATGAGCTATGGAAGCAGAGAAGGAGAACAAGAAATAGGAAATTCATGTTTAAGCAAATATTTGAATAATAAGGTGTAAGCCATACAGATACATGGAGGAAGAGTACTTCAGGAAAAGGGAAGAGCAATTGCAAAGGCTCTGAGGTTGAAAGGTAGCTGGCATGATCCGGAAATGGTAATGAAGCCAATGTGTCAAGAGCAAAGAGAATGAGGGTGAAACCAGAAGATGACATAAGGGGGATTTCAGCCTTAAACGTACGGGTTTTAAGCAGAGAAGTGGCATGATATGAATTATATCTTAATAGGATCACTCTGTGAACAGATTGTACTGGTTGTACAATCACTCTGTGAACAGATTGTAATGGTCAAGGTGGAAGTAGGGAAACCAATTAGGAAGGTTTTGCAAAAACCCAACTAAGATATAATGGTGGCATATGTTTGGGTAGTAACAATGAAGGTAGTTGGACTCTGGATATATTTTGTAGGTGGAGCCAATTAACTTTGCCAATGGATTTGCTGTAGGGTGTATTAGATCTCTATTGCTTCAGAACAACCCAAAACTAAGTGGATTAAAACAACAAACATCTCACAGATTTTGTGGGCCAGGAATTTCACACAGGTTAGCTGAGTATTTCTGGCTCAGGTCTCTCATCAAGTTGCAGGCAGGATGTTGCTGGGGGCTACTATCATCGGAAGGTCCGACTGGGGCTGAATGACTGACTTCTAACATGGCTCACTCACATCAAGCTGTTGATAGGAGGCTTCAGTTCCTTGCCTGAAGGACCTCTCAGGCTAATTGAGAGTCTTTATGACCTGACTACAAACTTCTCCCATTGTTATGACCTGAATGTCTGTGTCCTTCTCCCAAAATTTATATTTATGAGTTCCAGCCTCCACAAATGTGAGACACTAAATTTCCATTTAAGCCACGAGTATGTGATATTTTGTTATGACAGCCCAAGTAGACCAATATACCCAGAGTAAGAAAAGAGAGAGAAGGAAGAGGAAACCACAGTGTCTTTTATGACCTCATCTTCAAAGTTTCACACCTTTGCTT
Source organism: Neofelis nebulosa (assembly GCF_028018385.1). Classification (NCBI taxonomy): domain Eukaryota; kingdom Metazoa; phylum Chordata; class Mammalia; order Carnivora; family Felidae; genus Neofelis; species Neofelis nebulosa. Next base: position 23,835,925 of record NC_080787.1, read on the forward strand.
CCATTTTATTTTATTAGAGTCATGCCAGTAAGTCACACTCAAGGGGAGGGGAATCAGACTCCACCATTTGAAGGGAGGAGTATCAGATTTAGTAGGCATATTTTATAACCACCATATAGGGTACAAAAGAAATAGAGGCAACAAGAATCATACCAAGATTTCTGGAAACAACAGCTGAAAGAACGGAATTAGTATAAATGGAAACGTGGGCAACAGTGAATGAATAGGAAGACCAGGAGTTTAGTTTTCAACCTCTTAAATTTGAGTTGCCTAAACACATCCAAATGGAGATGTCAAGTGGATAGTTGAATATGTGAATCTGGAGTGAGATGCATAGTCTGTGCTAGAAGTGTAAACTTCAGAATTTTCAACATGTAGATAGCATTCGAAGCCATGAAACTTTGTGAAGTGAAGAGAAGAAGAGGTCTAAAGACTCTGAAATATTCCTACATTAAGGGAAAGATGTGTGAGGACAAACAAGAAAAGAAGTTGTCTGTGGGGTAAGAAGAAAAGGCCAGGGGAATGACATTTTGGAAGCTGAGTGAAGATAGTGTTTCAAGGGATAGACAGTGATCCATTTTATCAAATGTTACAGATGATGTACACTGAAGACTGAAATTTGACCACTGAAATTAATAATGTAGAGGTCACTGGTAACCTCAATAAGAAAAGGTTTAGCAGGGCATTAAAAGAACGACCTGATTATATTACACTTAAGAGAGAATGGGAAGAGAGGAAGTATTGACATGATTTAAACCACCTGGTATATGTTTCTGTCTTTACTGAGATTTCTTTATAGAGTCACTGATGATCTCCTAATTGACAAATCTAGGAGCTTTTTTATGAGTGTTTTATACACCTTGATCTTTTGGCAGCCCTAGATCACTGATCACCCTTTCCATTTTAATCCCTGATTCTCATGTCATTTAAACCATCTTGGTTATCCCAGTTTTATCTTATTCCCTCTTTTTCCCATTCACCAGTGGTGGTGTGTGTGTGTGTGTGTGTGCTTGTGTGCGTGTGTGTATGTGTGTGGGTGTGTGTGTGTGGCATGGTGTGTATTTTGTGTTTGTGTGCATGTGCATGCATGTGCCTGAGCTGTCTCTGTGACCTTGCTGTCAGCCAAGCTTGAGATCCACTCACTTTCTTGACCCAGTCACAGCTCACCACCAGAGCCAGGCTGCTCCTCTTTTGCAGAGTTATAATGGGAAGCAGAGAAATAGGGGATCAGGGCAGATCACGTGCAGCGAAATGTGGGATCAGGGCAAAGTTCTTTCCAGATGGACGAAATACTGAATGTTTGAATACCGTTCAGAGAATTAATGCAGTGGCAAAAACAGTGACATAGGGGACAAGGAAGAGAATATCGATGGTTGTGAGACTTGTCTCCCCTTGTTGAGCAGGTCCCATGTGTTAGATATTATGTGAAATGCTTGTTATATCAGCCCACTTTATTCTACTTGAAGTCCTATAAAGTAAAGCATTGTTATACTCATTTGTACAGATGCTGATTCTGAGACTAGACAGATTAGGCAACATGCCCAAGGTCACCCAGATAACAGACAGATGAGCTGATACTCATTTCTGCCCAACTCCACAGATTCTCCACGGTACCTGGCACATAGTAGGATGCAATGAGAAATGTTTTTTGCTTCTTCTAGCTCCCCTTCCTAGGTAGTATAAAGTAAAATGGTCAATACAGTCTGCTAATCGAAATTTTCTTAAATGAAGGTGAAAACTTACGAAAAAAAAGAGTATACATATTGAACTGATTTTGATGAAGTCCTTGAAGGATACCCTGCTATTAAAAAGTTCCTCCCAAATTGTATCTTCCTTTTATGAAAATAAAATAATTGAGGATATTATCACTTAATTTTGCTAATTTAAATTAGACTCTTTAATATATAACTTCATATTCAATAGCCGTGCAATTCAATCTTTAGAGTAAAATTTCTAACATTTGTACAGCAAATGATTATTTGCCTAGAATCATTGGGCATTAGGGAATCTGGTTGCCTGAATAATATGAATGAAATTTTATACCATCTGAAGATTACCAATTTTCAAAGAAAATACATTCAAAAACTATCCTTAGCACCAAAAATCACCCTAAGACCTTGATTTGCTGCCTATAAATGAAGTATTTCATGGCTTCTTCGGTGCCTCAGGGCTGTGGTTTTGAACATAAATTATCGTCATGTTTCTATGAAAAAGAAATCTAGGTATTTCATTTTCCTGGTTCTCTGAATTCTGAATCAATAGAATTCTGAATCAATGTCAGAAGAAAGTTCTGTTAGTCAACAAAGACAGAAAACCAAAGCAGCCTGGGAGTAGAGTATAAAGGAGTAAGAAAGTGGGCCCAAAAAAGCATCAGGCTTTTTCCAGGAGTACCACTTCTGCCCAGGACGCAGATTTGGCCATCCTGGGCAGAAGTTCTGGAGGCTAGAGGTCTGGGATCAGGGTGTCAGCATGGTCAGGTTCTAGTGAGAGCCCTCTTCTGGACTGCAGACCACCAACTTCTCACTGTGTCCTCACATGGTGGAAAGGGGCAGGAGAGCTCTCTCTCATAAGGGCACTAATCCCGTTATCCCATTCATGAAGGCTCGGTGCTAATGACCTAATCACTTCCCAGTGACTCTATTTCCTAATACCATCACCTTGGGTGGTTTTAGTTTTCAACGTATGAATCTTGGAGGGACACAAACATGCTATCTATAGCAGCATGTTCTTTGTAGTTCCTGTAATCCTACAAAAATAATGATCACTTCTATGGCACCTCATGTGAGCCCAGTGCGTTGGTAAAAATTCTATGTCTATAGTTAAGCATTTTTACCATAATGTTGCTAGGTAACATTCCTGATACATTCAGCAATAACTGTGGTTCTGTTGAAACTTTTCCTTATAAATCTCAAAGGTAGCTATACTGAGAAAGTCTGAACCAATTAGTTGAAGTGCTTTTGAGTAATATATGAATGTGGCAGACAAAAAAAAAGTAGTTTTCCTTTATTAAAAAAAAATGCATCCAGAATTATTTGTTTCTTTTTAACTATGGTATTATAAGGTAGCAGCACCCTTGACTGCATTTAATTTTTTTTTTACTTAGCTTTGTAAGCTCCCTCTAAACCATATTTTAAATATATGCTAAGCTGTTCAATAAAGCTGATTTTTAATGATATTCAAGAGATTTTCCTTCAGTTCCCCAGTTGATGTCAATGTTCCTCAATGAGGAAGGAAAAATCAATTCAATTATCAAAGCACAGTTAATTGCTTTCAAGATTAGGGTGATTTAAAAAGCAGCAAAGTATTTTATCTGTACTCAGCAGTTTTGGCTAAGGATATTCTCCTAAGCACATTTAGAAAAGAAGTTTAAAATTCTGTCTGGTCACTTATTACACTCTTTCCAGCTTTCCTTCACTCTTGCTGTTAATAGAAGAAATGACAGGAGCTCTTGAACCCAACAACCACAACATAGAGGTATGGTTTCCGACTAGTACTGTCTGTTTCATCCTTCAGAAGACTGATATTTTTAGGCCTTTCTGCTTGGCACTCCTAACTTTTTCAATTAGCAAAATAGTTTTGTGAACACACACAGAATAGAGAAAAAAGCCTTTTATGCCAAGTATTGTCCCACCTCCTATATTCACTGCTGGCTAAAATTATTTTATTGATGTCATTTGAATTGAGTTCAATTTTTGCAGCTTGTATCATATTGAAAGACCCTTCTAGAAACTATTGATGTGAAGATGAGTAAGACAGGGCTCCCGCTCTTAGTGAGCTTACATCCTAGAGGGGAGTATAGACAAAAACACAAACCGTTTCATTGCCAGAGGTAAAATGCAGTCAGGCCTCACAAGGCTTCCCCAGGGGGCTGCCTTTCCTGAGGGATGGAGGTTGGTGGGAGTAGGCAAGGGAAGGGAACCCATAGATAACCCACACGAACATTGTGCTGTTTTTTCCAAAAATCTTTCGTATGAATACATATACATTTGTGTCTGTGTGTATGTAAATTAATGATATAGAAAATATACTTTTTTACATTTTTTTAAATTTTTGTTTATTTTTGAGACAGAGACCGAGACAGAGCATGAGCAGGGGAGGAGAGAGAGAGGGAGACACAGAATCTGAAGGTTCCAGGCTCTGAGCTGTCAGCACAGAGCCTGATGCGGGGCTCGAACTGTGAGCTCATGACCTGAGCCAAAGTCGGATGCTTAACTGACTGAGCTACTGAGGCACCCCGAAAATATATATTCTTAACAGATGATCTTTGGACAAGGGAGAGCAGCCTCAATGAGAAGATGTTTGACAAGCCTGGTGGAAGGTAGAAGTGAACCTCGGGCATGCCCCACTGTAGGAAAAGGAAGGGGGAAAGTACTGGAAAAGGGGAAAAGTGAGGAAGAGCTGAGCTTCACATGTGTAGAAAGGGTCAAAAAGAAGAAAACCCATATTCGGATGCATGGTATTTAATTGGGATTTATTAGGTTGTTTGCTGTGTGATGTGAACTACTCCTCTCTCTCACTTAAATAGTTGAGTAAATTCTACATTGCTCCCTCACTTATGCTTTGTGTCAGTAGAGTTTTGGGGACACTGTTTTAGAAGAGGACAACATACTATTAGACATCCAGGAAACAGTTTTATATGAAAAGAAATACATATTGATCTATCTCATTTGTGGAATGGATGCATTATGATCAGAGAAAGTCTGTAGCTCTTTCTTATTTAGGGAATGAGCACATCATATTTTTATAAAACTTATATTTGGACCCATTTATTTCTAATTATCCCTCCAATACGTGAGATGAGAAATTAAGAATCTTTAGTGCCACTTCTCTTACCATCTCATGAATTTCCAGTTTCTGATGATATAATCTGAAATTTTAGACTTAAATGATTTTTAGTAGGGTATATTATATATCTTCTATTTCAAGAATTATTTTTATACTTAAATTTTATAACTGTTAAAATTATTATACTTAACTCTGTTTTTCTAGTTTTATCATTTAGTTTTCAATTATAAAATAGAAAAATATGTTTCTGTGTGAGTGTATAGATGATAGATAGATAGATGATAGATAGACAGATATGGATTTATAGCTTCCTATCTAGAATTCTTTATTTTGATTATATCTCTAATGACTAGAAAATAGTAATGTATACTTGAGTAAACTCTTTTCGGGACAAGTAAATGAACAAAATAACCAATATTTACTTAGTACTTATCATGTGCCAGATGCTGTTCCTTATCTGTATTAAATCATGTAATCTATACAACAACCCTATGAGTAAGTTACTATTATTATACACTTTATATGGATAAGAGTGCTATGACACAGAGAAGTTAAGTAACTCATCTAAAATCCCAAATCTATCAAGTGGCAAAGATGGGATTTGAACCCAGGCATTATGATGCCAAAGTCTACATGTTTAATCATTTAACTGTGCTGGGTGATATAACTTAGGAACTCTTGCACAGCAGTGAAGACTTTTACTGTTATCCTCACTGTTAAACAGTAAGAATAAGTGTAATGAAATAAGATGAGAACTGAAAACTTTTCATTGAATTGGTCACTTAGGAAGTCATCAAATGACACAGCTATTTTCAGGAGAACCACAGAGGTAAATGCCAGATTAAAATGGGTTGAAGAAAAGAGAAAACAAACTAGAGTGTGCTGTAGGCCCAAGGAAGTGTGTTAGATATAGAAATATATCTATATCTATCTATCTATCTGGCTATCATCTTCTATCTATATCTCTAGCCATCCATCCATCCACTTACCAACTTATCTATCCATCCACCCACTTTTTATATATCATCTATCTCCATCATCTACTATCTGTTATCTATCTATCATCTGAATATGTAGGTAGGTAGGTATGTATATATGTGTGAGTTTGTAACATACAGATGGTAGTTTTCCCATAGACAGATTGGAACAAGAAAGTTACAAATACATAAAGGGAGAGAGCCTAGTATGTTTACAGGTGGAAAGCACCATAAGAAAGAAATGTAAATAATTGAGGAGCTACAAAGTCAGGAAGCAGTGGAATCAAAAGCAAAAACAGAGAAGGTAGCTTTGAGTAGAAAAGAGTCTTCTTCCTCTGAGCCTGGAAAGAAGTGGTATAGGGGGGCATGGTGTGGTCTTATGGCTGGGGAGGACCAGAAGCTCAAGTGGCTCCTGCCTGGGGCCAAGGTTGTTGAAATTGAGGAGTAGAAGACTTCAATGGGGGCCTGAGGGGAATGATAAACACTGAAAAGGTGTTCTGAGGAGAATGGGGGATGCTATGATGTGTAATAAGGGAAAGGGGGGTCAGTTATTCCCATGCTATAGGCTTAGTTGTGACTCCAAATACCTTGGAGACCGGGAATTTGGGAAGAATGTTTTTCAATGGAGATCTGTAGTTCTGTGGTCATCTTGATATTTATTAAATATTAATATGTGTTAGGCTTGGAACTAAGTGCTCTGTAGGCAGTATTACATTTAACAACTCCATGAAGCAGGAGTTATTACCTTCGTTGTAAAGATTCAAAACGCTGAGGCATAGGGAATCTTAAGTAAACATAACCTATGTCCAAAGCTCTAAAGAAGTAAAAAAGTGGGGTCATCTGGGTGGCCCAGTCAGTTAAGTGTCTGACTTCAACACAGGTCACAATCTCCCAGTTCACAAGTTCGAGCATTGGGCTCTCTGCTGTCAATGCTCTCCCCCTTCGGATCCTGTCCCCCTTTGTCTCTGTCTCTCTGTCTGTCTGTCTCTCTCTCTTTCTCAAAAAATGAATAAACATTAAAAAAAAGAAGTAAAAATTGAGCTGGGGGACTTACTATTCTCCTTAGTAACTAAAAGAGGTTGAAATCAAAATGTCCTGAACTCAAAGTAAATTACAGTTTTTGGATCTAGCAGAAGAAACTGTGCTACAAAACATCCGTTGAAAAGAGCACAACCTGGAGTGCCTGGATGTCTCAGTCGGTTAAGTGTCTGACTTTGGGTCAGGTCATGATCTCATGGTTTATGAGTTCAAGCTCCACATGGGGCTCTGCGCTGACAGCTCAGAGCCTGAATGCTGCTTTGGATTCTGTGTCTCCCTCTCTCTGTCCCTCCCCTGCTCTCGCTCTCTCTCTCTCTCTCTCTCTGTCTCTCTGTCTCTATCAAAAATAAATAAGCATTTTAAAAAAAATTTTAAAGAAAAGAGCATAATGTGATGTGCTATGATAGGGAACCTCACAGGTCATTTCTAACAAGAGTTTCAGGCTGAACTTATATCTAAATGATTGAGTCCCACACGACAGGTTTTTATGTAATTGTTCACACACGTACCACTTAGGCATGTTTTCCAAGACTCTCCCAACCTGACCTCAACATACCTTCAATGCCTCATTGAATCTACCATTCTGCTTGTCACTGTGTTTTAGCCAAAACGTTGGGAAACACCGACAGCTAAAGTCCAATTTAAGAGGACAAGTCAATGTCATATTTAGAACTGACCTTTGATCACTCGTTTGGGCCATTTGGCCATCTGAACTAGACAATTAGTTGATTGCCTAACTAATCTTTTTGTTGCTTCCACAGTTCCCATGCCGCATTTTTATTACAACATCTATTACATTCTCTTACAATTGTTAGTTTGCCTATAGTTCACCCCAACTCATGGAGGGTATGGAGAATATCTTATGATTATATCCATGGGATCTATCAGAACATCCACTAAATAGTAGGTGACTTGTATATGTTTAAAGGATGAATGAATAAATGAATGAATGAATAAAGGAATCAATGAACAAGCCAATGCTAGATTTTATCTGAACCAAATGTGGTTGTACAGGCGGGAGACTGTCAAAATAAAACATGATTACCCTAGGTTAGCAGGATATTTTACTATCTTTAAGCTTAAATATTTATTTTGAAAGAGAGAGAGAGGAAGAATGTGAGTGAGGTAGGGGAAGAGAGAGAATCCCAAGCAGGCTCCATGCTGTCAATGTGAAGCCCAACATGGAGCTAGATCTCACAAACCATGAGATCGTGACCTGAGCCAAAATCAAAAGTCAGACGCTCAGCTGGCTGAGCCACCCACCACCCCTAGCAGGATGTTTTAAAATGCAGTGTAGTGTATAAAGTAGCTTTAAGTTTAATATTGATAAAGAGTTACCATGTAGAGGCTCTGATAGGCTTGCAATAAAGGTGAGTTCTTTACCCCAAATTTTGAGGTTCTTTAACATTTGAGCTCAAACCATCTTCCTTAAGATAGTTCTTTATATTTTCTTTTTTTTAATGTTTATTTATTTTTGAGAGAGACAGAGATAGAATGCAAGTGGGTTGGGGCAGAGAGAGAGGGAGACACAGAATCCGAAGCAGGCTCCAGGCTCCGAGCTGTCAGCACAGAGCCTGACGCGGGGCTTGAACTCGCAACCTGTGAGATCATGACCTGAGTCGAAGTCGGCCGCTCAACCAACTGAGCCACCCAGGCCTCCCAGTTCTCTATATTTTCTTAAAATACCCACCATTCCAAACAACACTGATCTTTGTTTACACCCTTACTTGTCCATATTTTCTCACTGCCTGGATCAACTTTCCTTTCTATATTTGAAAATTAAAATCTTCCCAAGCTCCAAACTCAACTCCTAACTCCCTCTTGCAGACTTCTAACATTGCTGTGGTTGAAAGAAATTCCTTTTTATGCACACACCTAACGCTTTTCACTTATTGAACTGAAAAATCTCATTGTGACATGGGCAAAGCATGCATCAGTATCTGAATTTAGGTTCCATCACTGGCAGATCTTGTGACCTTAGAAAAGTTACTTAGACTTTCTGAGACTCATAATCTTCATCTGCAAAATGGAGAATAATACCTACTTCCCACTGTTGCTATAAACACTACAATATTGAATATCAGTAAAATGTCCTTCTTCCTTCTCATAATTGTTTGTGTTTGGGTAAGTTTCCAGTCTACTAGACTCAAGTTCTTTGACGACAGAACTCTTTGATGGATCTTTACAATATTCCAGATACACCATAGTCAATGAAAATGAACATGAATATGTAATCTGTCTGACTCCTTTTGATGTAAATAGACACTGTAAAGGTAATTAGAAACAGTTCTTTTTTCCTTTGTTATGTTAGCTATTCTTTCCTATCATCTTCATCCCAGTTTATTTTTTATCAAAGTCTCTCTTAAAAAAAAAAAAAAGCTAGGCTATGTTTAGTTAGTCATTAGCTCTGGATAAGTACTGATTTTATCTAGGAGGTTTTATTAGCAAGAAAAAAAATATATATATATGTTTTATATATATCCTATAGTTTTAAGATTTAGAAAAAAAATGAAAAATCAGGAGAGGAATCTCAGTGTCCAGAAAGCATGGATCATAGGTCGTTTCTCGAGGGCACTGCCATTGGACAAACATCTCTCCAAGAAAAATATATCTTTTGTCAAGATTTTTCTCCTGGGAAAAAGAATCTTTTGGGCTTTGAATGAGTTTTATACTCACCCAGAGGAGCAAGGATCATGAGTGGCAGTACTTCCAAGCCAAATACTGGGAAAGCAACAGGGCAGGAATACACGTGACCTACAAAATTTAAAACAGAAAGCAAATCATCATTATATGATGCTCTGCTTTATGAATTTTCCTGAACTCCAACTGTCTTTTTCAATTATCATCTCCCCACTTATAAGAATAATAATGTAGGGGATCATAGACTGCAAATAGACACTTTGTCCTGACTAATAAACAAAAGATTTCATTTAATGTTATTTAACTAAGGAAAAGATACCCTAAAGCTCAAAACCATTCCATACAGGTTATTAAGCAGGGGTGGTCATGCATAATTAACCTTATAAATACATGATTGTTTTTCTGTGCATTTGGCAATTAGATGTTTATTGGTTATTATCTGTGGCACAAAGGTTTGAAGTCAAGTCTATTTATAAATAGTCAAATATTAATATGGAATACTTCTGTAAGTCTCATTTATTCATTCAGTCAGCAAGTGGTTATTGTGAGTGCCAGGCTTGAGCTAGGGACTCAAAGGTGAGCAAGGTGGACACAACACTTGTTCTCACATAGCTTACAAGCTAACGATGAAGAGAAAACACACTCAGAATCACACAGGTTAACATACGGCTATAGATGAGGGTAAACTCTATGAAGGAAAAGTAAAATCCCTGTAATAATATGAGCAGAAAGCCTATTTTATATTGAGCGGTAGAAGAAGGCTTTTCTGAATAAGTGGGGGAATGATAATTGTGACTGTGGAGATAGGGATTCAAGATACATTTTAGGATATAGAATCTATAGGAGTTCATACAAATTGAAAAATGACAATTCTCAGGTTTCTGACCTGAGACACTGGGTAAGTGGTGGTGTTCTTAGCTGAGGTGTGATCACTGGAGTGGCAGTAAATCCTGAAGGAGCTGTCAAGTGTTCAAGTTGTTAAATTTGAAGCACTAGATGATATTCAAGTGCAGATGTCATGCAGGCAGTATGATATATAGGTCTGAGAATAAAAGAGGCTGGAATGAAGTTATAAATTTGGATGTTGTCATTTATAGGCATTAATCGAAGTAATGGGTCAGGGTAAGATTGCTGAAAAAGAAAGTGTGGAATCAGAGGAAGTGGAAACTCCGAACTCAGCACAGGGAAATTCCAACTCTCATCGAGAATAAAGGAAAAGAAACTCACAATAGAGACTGAGAAAGAGTGTCAAAGACACACATGGACAGAAGATGGACAGAAGAATGTGGAATGTGTAAGATGCAAAAATGAGAAACACCATCAAAAGATGCATATAAAGTTCTATGGAAATTTAGAGAGAGATGATACCCATCTTGGAACTGGCTGGTTCCCATCTAGGAAAGCCTGGAAAGAGTAGTTGCGTTCAATTATTTCTCCTTCCAGCCTTTTCTAGATCAGAACTTGTGCCACTGTAACATACACTTGCAATAACCTGCTTTTTCCTGCTAGATTGATGGCACTGCAATCTTGGAAAGCCAGAGTATGAGAAAGAATCCGAAATCTCTCCTTCTAACTCTTTTAATTACATGATTATAGGAACCAAATTGACCTGGGAGGCAACTGGAAAAGTCATCCACTTTTGTAAAAAGGTGTCTCTCTGCATTCAGCTTGGACAAGGCTTCTTCTTGCCCCCCCGGGTGAAGAACACAATGTTCCCGTAAGTCATCTTAAAATTCAATGGCTCTCAAAAGTCTGTGGAATCTATGAAAAGGGAAGATGGTTTCTGTTATGATGGGTTCTGTCCATGGCATGGACATCATGATGGAGATGACATATGAGCTGAGATTTGAACCATGGGTGGGCTGGGACATGCATACATGGGAGTGACATAACAAAAGGCAAAATGTGCAATGTGCGAACATGTGTACATGGAAAGGCTGATCATAGGGAAGAGTGGGTTACTCAAAGTGGCTGGACATCAGTGGTCTAAACAAGGTAAGCAAACGTTGTTCAGAGCCTGGCCACAAACATTAGCCACTGGGAAGCAATAGAGAAGAGGATACTCTTTTGAGGAGAACTGTGTTTCTTAAGTAGAACCATATTTGTCTCCTCTTTGTTTCTGCCTCTTGATATGGGAAGTGAGAAATGGTTTCCCAGGCAAAATGATTTATCTGCAAATAATTGTCCCTGGACAAAAATAGCTAGTGACAAAGAAGCGGAGCAACCAGCAAAGCAGCAAAGAGTTGGTAACAGGAGGAGGTAGTATGCATAAAAAATGTCACTGGCCAAGTCCCCAAGTTAAAGACTGAAGGTCTAAGTCATTTCCCAGGTTTGACAATTTGGTGCCTGTGACTTCTGGACTCAGAAGAGAAAGAAACAAAACTCTGTTCTTCATAGGACTTTTGCTTTTACTTCAATCCTCAAAGTAGTTATCTTTTCTTTTGTTACCATTCTACTTTCTGGTCCCTTCCCAAGTCCTCAGGGAATATTTTTGAGTAAAGAGTCAGCATGGTTAACTTATAGAAAGATTACCCAGTAGTGGATCTTGGGATGGGTTGAAGGAAGAATGACTGGAAGAGGGAGATCCATGAAAAGGCTATTACAAGAGATATGATGAGATAAAACTAAATTAAGATGGGATAAAATAAAGAGACAAACTTGAGAAATATTGTGGAACTGAAAGCAAATTGCTGGCTGATTGGATATAGTAGCAAGAAAGAACCGTGAATAGGGTGACCAACCCTGGTTTGCTAGGCACTAACAGTCCTGCCCTTAGAAGATCTTTCAATCCTGGATAAAGCAAGATAGTTGGTCATCCTTAGGAGGCAGTGACGAACCTAAGATTTCGATTCTGGGTAGCTCGGACAATTATTGTGTCTTTAACAAAAATAGGATGCACGGGAAGAAGTGGGGCTAGAGGAAAAAGACAACTGGGTAGAGCTTTGAGTGTTTTGAGCATGAGGTTCCTGTGGGGCAGCTGGCCATGGGACCCAAGCTCCCAGAGTTAGAGTTACAGGTGGGGAATCAGTCATCTGGAGGGTAGCTGAGCCTTAGTGTTAAGTAAACTTGTAAAGGGAGAGAGTGTAGGGAGAAAAATAATAAGGAAACAATGACCCCATTTAGGAGAGAAGGGAAGGAATAGGAATCTGAGAGGGAGACCAGGAAGGAAAGGATAGTGGAGCAGAAGATAAGACTGGGGGAAAAGGAGAATAAATGAGTGTGAAGGCATCTATTCTTAAATATTCCAAGATTTAAAGATATAATGCAGAACCATATTATAAAATAAGAAAAGCCCTTTGGATGTAGGAACTAAGATGTGGTCAATGTCCTTAGTAGATACATCTTAGTGATTGTAAGAGCTGAAACCATCCAGCAAGAGAGTCCAGAGTAAATGGGCAGGAGAAAGAGAAGGCATGAATATGGACTCTCAGGACACTTGCTGATAAACAAAAGGAAAATGATAAGCTAGTAATTTACTATTTTAACATTGCATGAACTTCTCAAAACACTTCTGGACAATATATACACCAGCTTTATGAAGAAAAGCATGATATAAAGTTATGAAATGTATGCCAGTAACTAGTTACAGGACTTTTGACAAGTCACTAGCCCATGCCAAACCCACCTTCCCTTAGGTCTGTAAAACAGATGGCTCCTCTCGGATGATTTCTAAGGCTTCTTCCAGTTCCTTAGGGCCTCTTTTCTAGGATTATAGGCTGTGAATCAAACAAACATTTTCCTATTTTTGTGATGAAAAATTGTAGTTTTGGAACTCCAGATGATTTTTCCCAATTATCTAAAGCAGCACTGTCCAATAGAACTTTCTATGATGATGGAAATGTTCTATATGTGTGGTGTCCAAAACAGTAATCACCAGCCACATGAGGCTGGTGAGCAATTGAAATGTGTCTAGTACAACTGATGAGGTGAATTTTAAATTTTATTTAATTTTAATTAATTTAAATTTAAATAGTCACATAGGCAAGAGGCTACTCTACTGGACGGTGAGGCTCTAAAGGATGATAATGAAATGCTCAAAAAGTTTCAAACCCAAATTAATTTAGAATAATCATATACCATGTGCTGTATTTTGTTGGTAGTAGGACTCTGAAACAGGCAAGCCCTCGAGTGCATTAGCTGCCAAAATGTTTTACAAAGCAAATGCCGGATGAAAGAAGGCATATTGGCTGCCACTATGATGACTGTCCCGGAAAAGAATGAGTTTCACTCCCCAAAAAAATTTTCCTGAACCTGTTAGTTCCATCTTCTTTTCTTTTTTTATTAATGTATTTAAATTCAATTTAGTTAACATACAGTATAGTATTGGTTTCAGGAGTAGAACTCAGTGATTTATCACTTACATATGACACCCAGTGCTCATCTCAACAAGTGCCCTCTTCAAAGCCCATCACCCATTTAGCCCATTCCCCCACCCACCTCCTCTCTGGCAACCCTCGGTTTGCTCTCTGTATTTATGAGTCTCTTATGGTTTGCTCCTTCTCTGATTTTATCTTATTTTTGCTTTCCTTCCCCTATGTGCATCTGTTTTGTTTCTTAAATTCCACATATGAGTGAAATCATGTATTTGTCTTTCTCTGACTTATTTCACTTAGCATAATACACTCTAGTTTCATCCATGTTGTTGTAAATGGTGAGATTTCATTCTTTTTCATCGCCGAACAGTATTCCATTGTATTTTCTCTATTCTTACCAAAAGTACCTCCAAATGCGTTAGGTGATACTAACTGGATAGGGGAGACGCTTCAAAGGAAATAGATCACCATGTCCTACAAGCCAGTGTAGGCCTAAATTAGTCCTAATTGCTTAACTGATTATAGAGGAATAAAAGTTACTGAAGTCTAAACAAAGCAAAGCTTCTTATCTGAATAACACTGATTAAAACTGAAGAGTTGTCCTTCTAGAAGTTTCTCCTCTGGTCACCACTATTGGCTCTGTTAATACAAAGTGGGTATCAAATTTCAGAAAAGTCAGCCTTTTGTTCTTATACTCTGTCAAGGTATTAATTAGCTAAGAAGCCCCATTCCAGTTTTTCTCACTGCAGATATGAAAATAAAAAACAGCGTTTCATTAATGTATGTGTCATCATTTTTCATCTGAAGATGACAGGATCACTTTCTCGAGGCAGAGTTCAGAGGATGGGCACAATTGTAAAACTTGGATGAGTAATACAGTCAGTCATTGATTGTTTCAATCATTGGAGAACACTTTTGTCAACAGCTGCAAACCCTAGCCAGTCATCACCCTACCAAAAGTACCATTTGTCATAAGCAACCAAAATGGAAAACTCAGTACTAATATTGCTAATATGGTGAAAAATTAAAAAGCAATAAATACATATCATAGAACAGTACAAAAGGCATCCACCTAATAGACATGGATTCTGGTCTTGATCATAGCACTTACTAGTTACAAAGTGAAGCTAAGATATCCAAGCTCCCTGGACCTCAGTTGTCCCATTTATGAAATGAATACATTGTTAGCTTTGCCTGCCATCCTGCATTGTCATGAAACTCAAATAAATAATCATTGTCAAAGCATATGAAAAATCACAGAATACCTTATAACTGTAAGCATGATTCTAAACTCATAGGAATTATTATGATGATTATTACGGTGGACCCTGGGATGCCTAACTCTGCATTTTTATTGAAGTAGGAAGCCTTCCCTGTGTATTACATTAGTGGTTCTCTGAAGAAACATTCACCTGGCAAAAACAGCACCCCAGTTTGGAGGCTCCTCAGTAAGTTGAATATAGAATTGTCCCATGACCCAACATTTCCACTCAAAAGAATGAAAAACAAGTATTTAAACTAAAACTTGTACAAGAATGTTTGCAGGATCATTATTCACAATAGCCAAAAGGTAAATAAGCAAACTGTGGTACATAAATACAATGGAATATTATTCAGCCATAAAAAGGAATAAAGTTCTTATACATGTGCCAACACGGATGAACCTTCAAAACAGTATGCTTGGTGACAGAAGCCATACCCAAAGGCCACATGCCATATGATTCCATTTGTATGAAATGTCCAGAAGAGGCAATCCCATACAGACAGCAAGCAGATTGGTGGTTGCCAGAGGCTCAGGTTTGGGGGGTAGTGAGAAATGACTCCTAATGAGGATGGGGTTTCCTTTAGGGGTGATGAAAATTCTGGAATAAGACTATGGTAATGTTTGTACAACATTGTGAATGTATTAAATGCCACTGAAATGTACACCTTACAATAATGAAAATGGTACTTTCATTTCATTTATAAATATTTTAATTACTATTATTTAGTAATTACTATTATTTATTTAATTACCATTATTTAAAAAATGGAACTTCTGGTTTGAAAATTGGTTCAACTTAGAAAAATAAGGCCCTCCTGTGGGTTCACAGTAATTTCACAGAATACTAATCTGATACTCCAGTAATGGACTCAAAGCATCCTCTATAACTATAACCAATGTATGAGAAGGTGACAATGAATTATCTAGACCAGCGGTTCTCAGCCCTGATGTCAGAACACATTCGTGGCTTTCAATCAGTTGGATGATTGTTTAGGTCAGAATTGAGTATAACCTACAGTCCATCATACCCCTGAGAGAGTCCCCAAACTCAGTGTAACCACCTTAGGAGGGAATGTTCCTCACAGAAAAGGGTTTTGGAATCACTCCTCTGATGATGAAATAGTTGCAATCCAGGTGGTTCCAGACAGTTAGAGAATAATGTCAGCACAGTTTTCTCAGAGCACAGACCACCAAAAAACCATCAACACGATGAGTAATAGACCAATAATTTTTGTCCCAGGTATGTTCAAAGACAAATCAGTAGATTTAAGGACTCTCTTCCATCCCATCCATTGGGAAATTCCACAATTGGCAGGCCACAGAGCTTTCACAACATCTAGCCAAATTCTCAATAGCCTGCTAAACACCAAATTAAGAGCACTTCACAGGGACGGTAACAGAGCAGGTGAGACCAAGGCCACACCAACGACAGAGGGAAAATGGAAAAGTAAACTAAGAGAAGGGGAAAGAGAATGTTGGAGGCACCAAAAGAATGCCTCAAAATTTTTGCCTTATCACTGCAAGTTTTCTAGAGAAAACTTTTTAGCATGGACATGACAAGCTTCTCAATGTGCAAACTTCTCCCCTCTAAGCTACAACTTGCACTAAACGTTTTAACATCAACACAGGTCATATAACCACATTCGGAAATGTTTTCCACCTCTTGAAGTGAGTCAACATTTTCACTCTTATGTACAGCTAAATTCAGACAATTTTCAAGTTGATGTTAAAATTCAGAAGTACATTTTATTCCCTAGTCTGACTTTAGACTTCTTTTTAGATTCACATAATCCCTTGAAACCAGATTAGGTACTTCGAGAAAGGTATTACACAGGTATAATCTTTAGTCAGAACATAAAGACTCAAAGGGTCTGAGAGCAATGAGAATCTGTTGTGTAATCCTCTTAAAATTAAAATGCCCTCATGCAACATTTTCAATTGAATATGGTATACACAAATAGGCATTTAAAACATGGATTTGGATAGGGGCATCTGGATGGTCCAGTTGGTTAAGCAACTGACTCCTCATTTTGGCTCAGGTTATGATCTCACAGTTTGTGAGTTGGAACCCGGAGTTGGGCTCCGAGTGGAGCCTGTATGGGATTCTCTCTCTCCCCCTCTCCCTACCCCCCGCCTCTGCTTCTCTCTCTCTCAATAAATAAATAAACTTAAAAAAAAAAACATGAATTTGGTTGGGAGATGCTTTATATTCAAGTTTCCTTTTTTTAAAAACCTTAATGTCTCCATTCATACAAAAACAAGATTAACTGACAATCTCAGGCCTATAGATTGAAATCTTCAGTCAGGGAAGGGAGACATCTACTGGTAGATAAAATAAAAATGTAAAAGATGTATTTATAAATAGATCTATTTCTAAATATAGAGAAGATGCTATAATATATACAAATTATAATATACACATGTAGTATTTGTATACAATAGTATATTTCTGTGTGTGTACATATATACACAGACATCCATTCACATAAAACAAGTACTTGACCAAAGACATTTTGTAGATACTAAAAAGGACCCAGTTAAAATCTACTTTCTTAATACAGAGACCATGACCTAAAGCAGTGAGGTACAAAGGAATGAAACAGGCAAGCACAGTTGGTTAATATGACACAGAGAAATCCAAGTCACCTCCATTGATAAGTAAAGTCATTGTACAATTATTTCTCCCAAAAACTTCAATATTATTTCAACTTAGTAAATTTTGACTTTTTGTGTGACTTATTTTGTTCCAACAGAGAAACTACACTGGATTGTTATTATTTTTCGTTTACTTCTGACATCATTTTGTGGCATTTATAAGTTTCATTTTGGTCTCAGTCTAGTTAGAGATCATCCTGAATTTTGATTCATTTCGTTTGAGACCAGTAATCCTCAATGGTGTCGTTTTTCTAGGGCGGTGTCAGGGAATGTCACCAGGCCTACATAGACCGTTGTCGTTATCATCTGCTGGATGATCAGGGAAGCAGAAGCAAGACTCTCCTCTCAACACACCAAGTCCCATACTTTCTTGCTATTTCTCTCTCTTTTCTAGAATGGGAGGAACAAAAAAAAAAAAAAAATCCTTTCCCCAACCAGCAGTAATCTCTCCAAAGGTCTTTTAATTTCAGAAGTCATAAGTGTTAATTAGCTATTATTAAGTGCCCTCTGTATAAATTAACATGATTGATGAAAAAATTAAGGCTAATGAAAAATGTAGCAATGCATGTATTTTTAAGTGACTATATTAAAAGATGGTGGTCCCTCTGGACAGAAACTAAGGCCCTCTGTTCTGTATCCCGACTTTATTATTATCTCTTGCTCTCTCTCTTCCCACCACTTTTTTTTCTTTTTCTTTTTCTTTCTTTTTTTTTTTTTTTTCCAGTAGGAGGGAAAAGGCTGAATCTTTAATTCAGTTGTCTTACAATTTCAGTTTTTAAACTTGGGAGACTAAATTGCACACCTTATTTAATATTGGTCCCATGAGGTAAAAATGCCCCTAATTTTTAACCCTCCGAATAGAAGTAAAAATGTCCTCTGTATTTAGAAAAGATCTGATTCTTCTGGTCTCCAGAGTGCCTGCCATATGAGCAGCCCTGCAGGACGCCGACACTGTGGAGCGGAGCCTGACTTCCAGGGCTGATGAGCCATCGGCCACCCGCCTTGCCTTTCCTTACCTCACTCTGTGGACTATCTGGGACATAGTTCAAAATTAACAAAAGTTTTCCACAAAAATTAAAATGGAACCTACAAACCTATACCTTCAATTGAAAGTTAAGTAATTCAAATTCTGTGCTGAAGATGACTAGGGTTGAGGGATGTTTTTTAACTAAAATGTGTAGGATTGTCACAATGAGGGCAATTCTTTCATTGAAGGTTTGGGGCATCTAAGACCACGTGTGACTTACTTCAAAGCAAATACTGGTGAGAAGTTTTAAGAACAAAAGGTGCTCAAAAGCCATGAAATAAAATTACCACACAAGAAAAAAAAATGCAGGGCTAAGTCATTGGTCCTTTAAAACTTTAAACAGATTTTTTTTTTTAACACGAGACATGAAATAGATTTCTTTTCTATAGATAATTGCAAAGAAAGGCATGGTCTGCACTCACTTTTTTTTTTTTTTAAATCGCACTTCTATCCAGAATCAAATCTTACCCTGAGAAGATAAAAATCCTTACATTTTGTCTTTAATAAAAAATGGAAAAGCAACTGTCCATTTCACACACATTACAATATTTTGCAAACCTTTTAAAAGGCATCAGAATAATCTGGGCCTCCCAATTCCCTGGACCGTTTCTAAACGTCCAAAATATCTTCACTATATATTATTACATGTTGGTAATAAGCATGTTAGCTTGCCTGTCTGCTCATATTAATGGTTTCAGCAGGCGTGTTTTCATATTCTTTCTCCCTCTCCCTCCCTGCCTTCCATATCAATCTCTCTTTATAAATACTTAGGCAGCCAGTGAAGGTGAGCATCCGAGATACTCTACACTATCTCGTGTCTCATCTTTGGGATAATGTTTGCTTTGACCAGTTGCAGATCAAGATTGTGTGACTTACATCCATTTGCTCTGTTCCACTGTATTCTTACGGTTTCTTGGAGCACTATGCTTTCTGCAGATGGTCACTCCTTTCTCACGGGTGTCCTAGTGTACATCTAGGGTGACTGCTGTGTTCACTGTTGAGGTGACTGCATTAATTAGCTCACTGCCTTTTCAGTGGGTGAGCTCACACTCTGCAGCTGAGAACAGCAGAGCCTCTGTGAGATACATTAACATATTGCTTGTAAGGACAAAAGAAAAGAAAGCTGAGTGGTGGGAGACCAAGATGGGTCCCCAATCATGTTCATAATTATTGACTGGTCTAGTCATGTCTGAAGATACAAGGGTACTCAGGGCTAGAATAATTTTGATGTTCTATGCCAGCCTCTTCTTCCAAATAAGGGTGCAAGAGGAGCCCCTATTTAAATAAGGAAGCTGTGAAAAAAATAATAAATAAGTTTAACACTGAGACTTGAGAAAACAAAGTAATTTAGTGCTACTTCTGTTTTTATATGATTTATAATGTCTGTAGCTCGATAATTATGCCTTATGGTGAAAACAAATAGAGCAAGATTAATGTAGAATGCACTGAATGTCTTCCTCACCCACACAACTCTCATTCAAGGCAAAAGCACCCAAAAGTTTTTTTATGGAAACATTTAGTGAGGGATGTGATTCCATTTTCAAAAAGAATAGACTAGCCATACTGTGACTTGGCATTCGAATCTGAAAAATGCTTCTTGGTGCTCTCAAGTATTTTCATTAACATTTTACCCCAAAGGGAATCATAATTAAGTGATCAATGATGTCGCTCCATTGCTACCATGAAAAAGTGAAAGAAAATCCTCCAAGGCAGAAAGATGTATTTATGGTAAATTTCTACTAAGTATAATTTTAAATGAAACCTAGAAAAAAAATCGGTTAACTGTTTTTAAAATATCACATTCTGGTAAATGATCATGGAGAGAAAACATGTCATGGAAATCTCAGCTAAGTAAGAAAAGTATCTGTTTCTTACCATAGTTGGCTAAGGCCCACGTGCAAAAAAGAAATAATGCTTTCTTCTAAATTTCGTATTGTTAGACTACGTTCCATCTAAATAAACAGATATTTAGATCTGGCACTTCTTGGTGAGTTCAGCAGGGACATACCCATTTGAAATACAAAAAATAAATAAATAAATAAAAAACCACACAACCACTTAATGTGCCTTTCTATTTTACCTTCCAAACACATAAACTTTCTCTCTGCTCAACCCAAGGTATCCATCTGCTGGAACAGGGTGTCCGGTGGGCATGCTTAAGATTGCTGTAGAAAAGTGGGTCTCCATGTGTGGTCCCCAGACCAGAAGCACCAGCATCACTGGAACCCATTAGAAATGAAAATTCTCAGGCCCTTCTCCGGCCCTACAAAATCAGAAACTCCAAGAGTGAATTCCAGCGATATGTGGGGTTTTTTAAAGTTTATTTATTTGGAGAGAGAAAGAGAGAGAACGAGAGAGAGCAGGGGAGGGGCAGAGAGAGGGAGAGACAGAATCCCAAGCACAGCCCCACCGACAGCAAGGAGCCAACGCAGGGCTTGAACTCAAAAACAGTGAGATCACCACCTGAGCTGAAACCCAGAGTTGGCGGCTTAACTGACTGAGCCACCCAGGTGCCCCCAGCAGTATATCTTTTAATCAGCCATCCTTGGTGATTCCAATGTGCCTTCAAGTCTAACTACAGCTGTAAAAGAATCAAAGAAGAAACTGGAATAAACGTAAAATTATTATTTCATTTCTGACATCAAATCTAGAATTCAGCAGTAAAACAATAGTCTTAAAAGGCTAATATCATTGAGGACGAAAGGATTTTCTAGATCTCTTTAGCTCTCACTTAACATATCAAGGGTTAAGCCCATGAGCAGATCATAGATTTTTTTCATTAAGAAAGTAGATTAGGGAAACAAAAGAAAATCCATCCCATGGCCACCTGGGGGAAAGACAGAGGAGAGGGAGTAGAAAGAAGAAAGAGGAGGTAAGCCCTGGTATCCCCATCCCCAAGTGTCTCTGCTGTACAGAGTAGCACTCATCCCACCACAGTGAAGAGGGTAAGAGCACAGAAAATGTCTAGTTTGCTTTTCTGAGCCATCCTTGGTGTCCATATGGTGTTGAATATGGTATTGGCACTGGATTGAGAGCCAAAGGGCCTTCCAAGAGGCTCGCTGTGGTTGAGAGCAAAGCCACTTCAAAGTTGAGCCTCCAGGGTGGCTAGTCTGAGACATAGAAGTCATTCAGAAGGATCTGTAGCACCTATAAGGCCAGGGACAGGGGGGCATGGGGGCAGGCTGAGTACATGGGGAAGGTTCCAGTACCCATTCCTAATCTTAGACCATGCTTTAAAGTAGAGTATACCACAAACACATATACATACACACCCAGGCGATAAATCAGTGAAATATGGAGTAAAAGCAAAATATTCAGAATTAAGTTAACATAAAATAATTGTTAAGAATATACAATGAAGCAAATACTATCTTATTTTTACGGGATATAAGAAATTACCTAATTCTCCTAATGACACATTCCCAGGGCCAAAAGAGCTATGTGCCTACAGGGGCAGCTCTGTGGGGTAAAAGTACATGGTATCTCCATCGCACAGGATCTGGGGCTCAGTGGTGCACAGAGTGACCCATAACCCCAAGCATCCACTCTCATGAGCAACCCTGTTCAGGTGCCAGGGAGACACCTCACATGCTTTACCCTGTGTCCTTGAAAGAAGATGACTGCTTCCCAATGCTGTGGTGGCTCAAGGTGATCCTGACACTGGGAGCCATAGTATTAACAGGTTGAAACTCGCAGAAAGTCTAAAGCTTGCTTTTCAGAGAACTGTTACCCCCTGGTCAGCTACCGTGTCCCTTCAGACCCCCACTAACAAACTCACTAGCTCTCTCTCTGCAGAAGCGTGGACTCTAGGTCAACTCTAGGTTCCAGCCTATGAACAAGCAAGGCCCTGCCCTCCTTGCCCAAGATAGCGAGCCCAAGACCCTGCCACATTATACCAGCTTTCCGCGCGTGCCCACAGCTCCTTCTCTTGTCCTACAATAACCTCCTGATATCAGGGGCTGCATTTTGCCTCATTTTAATGTTAAGTCTCCACCCACAGTAAACATGAGAACCCACATTACATATATGTTTGCTCATGGTGCCTGCTCCATCTTTCCTCATGAATAATCATCAATTCCCCCGCCCTTTTCATCAATATGTATTTCATCCCAACCCCTGTGATTATAAAACACTTGTTCTTTCCCTCTTCTGAGAGGCAGATTTGAGGCTTGTCCTCCTGTCTCCTCGTTTGGCTGCCTCTCGAATACACTCTTTCCTTGCTTCACACCTAGTGTTTCAGTGACTGGCTTTGCTATGCATCAGGCATAGCAAACATGGAACGTGGGTTCGTTACACTCCTACTGCTGAGTGAGAAACGGTCACTGCTTCAAAGCCCGGAGATTCTGAGCAGAGGAAGCACTCAGTGTATCAAATCCTCTCAGCAAGAGTACAATAGAATTCTTGTGTAATGAGGTGTCGTTTTCCAAAAGTGCTAAGTGTCCATTGTCTTGCATCTTGCTCTGATTTGTGACCCTGGGACACTCCAGAACAAGCTCAGTATTCATGATAGGCACATATGACAAGTGGCAGACAGGATTACAACTGCGTCACAGCAGCGATGTCCTTTGGAACAATCATAGATTATATAAGCAGTTTCTGGATATGCCCAAGGGAGAACTCTTCATGAAATACGTGTTAATTCTGATTTTCCAACCACTTACTAAAGTACACACAATATTAAGAAAAACAACACAAGATGCTCAAGAGAAGATGCTCAAATAAAGAGTGAATTGTGACTTGCGGGAAAGTGAAATTAATATCAGATTTGCATTATCCACAGTAGGGGGATGGAGCTATTGCTTCCCATACATTCTGGCAAAGAAAAAGAAAACCCCTCTAACTTTGGTTATTTTACCTTTAAAAGGATTAAAATTGCTTTTTAAGGGGCACCTGGGTAGCTCAGTCCCTTAAGCCTCTGACTTCTGCTCAGGTCTCAGGTGATGATCTCACTGCTGGTGAGTTCAAGCCCCCTGTGGGGCTGTGTATTGACAGCTCAGAGCCTTGAGCCTGCTTGGAATTCTGTGTCTCCCTCTCTCTCTGCCCCTCCCGCACTCATAAACATTTTTAAAAAGTTTTTAATTACTTTTTAATTTTTTAGAAAAAATATGGTATGCCTGAATTGAAAGAAACAGCATATGAAATATGCAAAACAAGTGACATTTCAATTAAAAAAATAAGAAAATTAGAGTAAAAAAATAAAATCACTTGCCTGATTATGAAGAAGATGTGTATAGAAAGGTCTCCAAAATATAGACTGCATTTTCTGGCCATTATTGATCGTGGTACAGTTTATACGAAACAGAGAAATGTTCATAGAATATAGCTATTTTCACTTCAAAAAATATATTCAAGAATTGAAAGTTTGAAAGAAGAAAAACTGAAGATAAACTATATGGTTCTAAAGAGATGGTGAGGATCATTAGCAACATAAGTAGTATTTATAAGGTATAATTTCATAACTTGTATAACTTCTTTAGTAACAATTTTATCATACACAACTCCATTACAATGTTTACACATTTGTAAAATTCATGGGTTCATTTCAAATCAAATATTGTTTTAAAACAATTACTTAGATTTTTGTTGCTATACCCCTCAGCAGAGCTACAGACAAAGGAAAAATGCATAAATACTACAATCATTCAGGAAATGTCTCATTTGGCATTACTATCAGTGGACCCAAGTTATGAAAGTCTTGATCACAATAACATTATTAATAATTCTGCTGAAATAAAATCAGAAAAAATAACTTAAGAAATAAATAGGTAATAATATATTGAATTATGTATTTATTTTAGTAGTCATCCAACCCATCAACAGAACTCTCAAACACATATAATAATAAGTTTTTCTATAATATATTGCCAGTTTTCAAATATATGAAAGCCTTAGCTTTAAAGATATTTTTCAATGTTGTCATTTCAAAAGTATACCCATAGAGGTTCTATTACATAGAACATACGTAAGAGTACCTTCGCTTGATTTATATTTATATACATTTATAGTCATACTTCCTGGTAGTCTTCCTCAGGTCCTGCAAATGTTAGAGGTGAGCTGGCCAGGCCCTGATCAAGTTTAAGAAACAATAGACGATGGGACACCTGGGTGGCTCAAGCAGTGAAGCTTCTGACTCTTGATCTCAGCTCAGATCTCGATCTCAAGGTCGTGAGTTCAAGCCCCTCTTTGGGCTTCACACTGAGCATGCAACTTAAAAAAGAAAAGAAGGGAAAAAAAAGAAAAGAAAAGAAAAGAAAAAAAGAAAAAGGGAGGGGAGGGGAGGAGAGGAGAGGAGAAGAGAAGAGAATATATACCATGGGATTATCAGCCCTAGATGTTACTGGTGGATACCACAGGGACGGGGTCACACTAAACACACCTCAGCAGATGCCAACTGAAATGCATCAGGAACCAGTAGGAAGCTGAGTGCTTCCTCCAAAGCCAAGTAGTCATGGGAGCCTCTCCCCCAAATCTCATACTCTACACACCATCTTGGAGAACAGCAGAGTGGAATCTAAGAGACTGAACATTGATCATAAAGAGCCTGAATTAAACTGTTAAAAAACATGTTAGAATTATTGCTTGAGGCTAACGGTCAACTTAGATTGTACCAAATGTATTTTCAACCACCACCACCGTTACCAAGTGTTAGTGAGGAATGTTGGGTTAATAGTTCAGAAACTAAGGGGTAATAAAATCTTTTGCACATCCAAATAATGAAGAAACACTTCTTCATGTGTAAAGGGAGGTGGCAGGTAACAACCAACGGATATTGACAGGAAACTCAGGCCCAGTATAGCAGGAAAAGGGTGCAATCACAGACACTATTACCAGTTTCTGTCTTCAGATTTCATTGGACAACTTCCCTTACTTTCAAGCACCCAGGCACTTGTGCCCTTAACCAGACATCCGTGCTGGTCTGTAACTTGATGAATGGCCGTTGACACTTGATTCATAGAGAATGATCCTCTGATCTCCCCCGCCTTTAATAGGCACCTGTGGCAAACAAAACATTCGCCAAAGCAGCTACTTTATTGAGCTTTTAATCTGCATTTGTTCTTACTACCACAGGTTTCTTTTCCTTTCTCAGGTGACCTGTGTGAACAGAGGAACAGAGCACCCTTGCCTAAATGTTCTGTAGTGATTAAGCACTCTCTCCTAAACTTTTACTCAGCAAGGGGGAAATCCACCAGTGAATTTGTCCATTGATCAGGATAAACTGGAAGTTGGTTATTTGGATAAAGATATAAATCCTATGAGACTTCTTGCATCTTATTGTTTGGGACTAAAATATGTGTTACACTATCATCAGCATGACAGAAGTCTCTTAAAAACTGAAATCTTTTTGAGGTGCCTGGTTGGCTCAGTCTATTAAACATCCAACTCTTGATTTTGGCTTAGGTCATGATCTCACAGTTCACGAGATGGAGCCCCACATCAGGCTCCGCCCTGATAGCACAGAGCCTGCTTGGGATTCTCTCCCCCCTCTCTCTCAAAATAAATAATAAACTTAAAATAATAATGATAATGAAAAAAAACAAAAACTGAAATCTTTTAAGTCCAACAGTAGGAAATGAGATGAGGTGCTACTGGGTAAAAGGAGTGGTGGAAAACTGTGAATCCCAGCAGTAAGTGTTCTCATCCTATCCCAACTGAAAATCATCCATGTCCCAGGGTGTCTGGGTGGCTCAGTTGGTTAAGCGTCTGACTCTTGATTTCAACTCGGGTCATGATCTCACAGTTCATGAATTTGGACGCTGCATTGGTTTCTGCACTGACAGTGTGGAGCCTGCTTGGGATTCTCTCTCTTCCTCTCTCTCTCTCTACATCTTTATTTGCTCATTCAGAGGTCTTCTCGTGTAATAAGTAAATGTGTTGACACAATATCACAATATTATCTCCATCTTTTTCTTTTCTTTCTTCCCTTTGCAGTATGGAAATGTTTAGTAATCTAGATGGGGGTGCCTGGGTGACTCAGTTGATTGCGCATCCGACTACAGTCAGGTCATGCTCAGTCAGGTCATGATCTCACAGTTTGTGGGTTCATGCCCCACATCGGGCTCTGTGCTGACAGTGCAGATCTTGGAGCCTGCTTGGGATTCTGTGTCTCCTCTCTCTGCCCCTCCCTCCCCTCGTGCTCTGTCTCTGTCTCTCAAAAATAAATAAATGTGAAAAACAATTTTTAGAAAAAGAAAGAAATCTAGATGGACTAACAAGCAAACACACAAGCAAAAGCTGTCATCCTCAATTTTAGCAGTAAACATTGAAACCCTGAACTTTAAACACAAAAGAAATCAAAGTGAATGAAAACAGACCATGTAGTAAGGCAGATTAATGAAGAGATTAGTGCAAAATGAGGTAGGTATTACATGAATCAAATCCCCAAGATAGTCCCAAGTATGGTCTTTCCGTTATAAAATGGGCCCTTAAAACAGCAACATATGTGATTATTAAAATTGTTTATTGTGAAAACAGCATCCAAATGGGGTTCAGCATTTGCTTTTTCAAAAACTTAAAACGGCAACGCTAAGTGACAGTGTGGGAAGAGCTTGTGACTTTGATGTAGTAATAATGTTTATCCGGTTTTCTTTCAGACTTTTTTATTTTAGAAATAAACACTTTAGCCAACTATAACTATAGAGAGGGGCTAGATATGGAGAGGAAACTTCGGAAGAACTAAGAAACCTGGGAATTCTGTGGTGCTAATGATACGTATTAAAATTGTGAAGTGTGGAGAATCATAAGAGATCCCAATTAAGCTTTTGCAAATTATAATTTCTCCAGAAGGGGCAAACAATTGATGTGATTTTATAAAGGGCTTTAAAAAAAAAAAAAAGCCCGTGGGTAAATAAAAAACAGGACCGCATCTGGAAAATGGAACAATGGAAGAAGAATCAAAATAGGAAAATGCTGTCAAGAAAATCAATTAAATATGTCTAAGAGAGGTCAGTGGCTGAAAGGAAGATTGAGTCTGTAACAAAGGGGATAACTGTGTGGAAGCAGAAGGAGAAGGAGAAGAATGATAGTCCATTAATGCTTACAACAGCAAGCTTTGTTTTTATCATGGAGGTGTTATTTTCATTTTTCTCAAGACATTCTTACTTTTCCCGATCTTTCTAAAAACACTGGTACTAACTGGAACCTAAGAGTTTACATGGAGATACTGAATGCCACTGTATTAACAGAAATATCAGCTGCACCAATCAGTATAACTAAAAGAAATTTCAAAGATGAACTATTACCAACTCCCTCTCAGAATCTGTTTATCACCTAGACCAAAATATATAAATGATACCCTGTGTGTCACTGCTGAACCCCTGTCATTAACACATGCTTAGCTTGCTTAGGCGTTCACCGCCTCCACAGCCCCACACAAGGAACAGGGGCACATGTAGGAGTAGAGACAATATGTGCTACTTACATGTTCAGATTTCAAGAACGCAAAGTGTTTACTTGGCCAGACACTTAACTCTCCTCCCTGCTGTCTGCATCATGAAATGCCAGCATTACAGCTTCATGCCTCAGTGTCAGGCTTTGAGCAGGTTACACCTAAACCCAGGAGGGTCCCATCTAAACTTTTATCTGTCAGTTGCATTTCTGTCCCAATGAGCTTATCGAATCTTTTGCTAAGGGCAGGTTTTTGAGAGGGATAACAAACCTGAAGGCAATGGACAGCCACTAAAGGGGACCAGACAGAAGACTGTTGAAAGTGACCACAACAACAACAACAAAACCTCTTTTGATTTTGTGGGAATCATAAAAGAGTTCCATGACTCCCTAAATCTCTCTCCCCAAGGAACTAGAAACAGTTTGCCAGGGCAGAAATGGAAGCTAGCCACTCCCAAGCTGTGGCCTCCTGTTTAGGGTTAAATATATCTCAAGGTCTCCCCGAAGAATGAGTTTAGCAGGAATGTTACTAGTGAATGAATAAACAACAGAGGGCATTGGAGATACAGGCACACCGTGTAAGGGTAAGAAGAGCAGGAGGTGTAAAGCTCTCTCTGAATTCAAATTTCTTAACATCCATGAAGGAAGAAGAGTAAATAAATTGACTTCAAAGTGTACATGGAGAGGGAATGTAAAAGAGACATGTTCTGATAAGTTTTGTGGGATTGTGATGCTATAGAATTCAATAGGAGCGACACAGAAAAATGAACCAGGTTGAGCCCTTCATTAAGAACCCACTCTTGGAGCGCCTGGGTGGCTCCGTTGGCTGAGGTTCCAATTTCAGCTCAGGTCATGACCTTGTGGTTCATGAGTTCGAGCCCCACGTTGGGCTCTGTGCTGACAGCACAGAGCCTGGAGCCCACTTGATTCTGTTTCCCTCTCTATCTGCCCCCTCTCCCAGCTCTCTTTGTCTCTCTTTCTCTCTCTCTCTCTCAAAAATAAATAGACATTAACTTTAAAAAAGAAAAAAAGGAACCCACTCTTTGGTAAAAGAATGTATCACAGGTTTGGCTATTCTAAGAGATGGCAGAGATGCCAAAAAATAAAGTCTGCTTATGAAACCAAGAACAATCTTATGAGGAAGAGAAGGCATATGTGTCATGAGGTATGGAGGGTGGGAGGCAGGGAGACCATTCAAAAAAGCTAATATCTTGGCAGGGAACTACCCCCCGCAACCCCCGCCCAAGCTCTGGTTTTTAAGATTTATAGGCAGTTCAAAGAAAAAGAAACACAAATGACCTTGAAACATGAGAAAAAAAATCCTTAACTTCACTCGTAACTTATAGTACACATGAAAACAATACCACTATCAACTATCTGGTTGGCCAAAGTCAAAAAATGTGATACACTACGTGGGCTGGGATACAGGGACAGATGCACATCCATCACAATTTTGACAGACATATAAATTGTAATCATCTCTACAGGAAGGCAACTTGCAAATATATGGAATATATTTATATTTATGATATATATGATGTTTTAAATGACACCTTTCATTTTTAAATAGTTGAATATTCACACGGATTTGTAACAAATAACAGAGATCTGATGTACCCTTTACCCAGTTTCCTTCAACAGCAACATCTTGCAAAATTACAGCATGATATTATAACCAGGATTTTGACCGGTATACTGGCAAGATATAGACCACTTTTGTCACCACAAGGGCCCCTCCTGTTGCCCTTCTATAGCCACCCCAACACTCCTCCATCCCCACTCCCTCTTTAACTCTTACAACCACCAATTCATTCTCCATTCTTATAATTTTGTCATTTTAAGAATGTTGTATAGATGGAACCCGATGGGATATAGCCTTTGGGGATCGACTTTTTTCAGTCAGTCTAATTCTTGCAGATTCATTCAATTCGTGCTATCAATAGTTCGTTTTGTGTTCTTTTTATATATTTTTTCACAGCCAAGTAGTAGTCCATGGCATGGATATACCAGAGTCTGTTTAACCATTCACTCCTTGAAAGGCATATGGCTGTCTTCTAATTTGAGGGCATTATAAAGAAAGCTGCTGCAAACAACTATGTTCAGGTTTTTGTGTGAAGATAAGTCTTCATTTCTCTGGGAAAAATGCCACAGACAGGGGCCTTTCTAGTCATGCATTTTTAGATTTTTAAGAAACTGTCAAACGGTTTCCCAGAGTGATTTAACATTGTACATCTCTACCAGCAATGTATGACAGATGCACTTTCTCCACACAGTCACCAGCATTTGGCATTGTCACTATTTTTTATTTTAGTCATTCTGATAGGTGTGTGGTGATACCTCATTGTGATTTTATTCTAGTGTCCATAATGGTTAAGATGTCGAACGTTGTTTCACATACTTATCTACCGTCCATATGTCCTCATTGGTGAAATATCTCTTCATATCTTTTGCCTATTTTCTAATTGGATTTTGTTTTTTATGGTTGAGCTTTGAGATTTCCTCATATATTCTGGATATTAATTCTTTGTGGAATATGAAGTTTGAAAGCTTCAGTGAGTCTGTAATCACTGATCTCAGATCACCATAATCAATAAGATAATTATGGAAGAAGTTTGAAATATTGTGAAAATTACCAAGATGTGACCCTGACACAATAAGTGAGCAAATGTTGTTGGAAAAATGGTACCAATAAACTTAACCCAGCGTTGCCACAAACGTTCAACTTCTAAAAAACACAATATCTGTGAATCACAGTAAGCAAAGTGAAATAAAATGAGATATGCCTGCAAATTGCTTTTGTACCTTTGTCATAAATCAGCTAGGTGTATTTTGTGGAGTCTATTTCTGTTTTGTTTTGTTTCTTTTCTGTTCCATTGACCTACTGTCTATTCTGCCAATGACACACAGTCCTGACTGTCTTAAAATTGAGTAGCCTGATTTCTCCCACTTTACTCTTTTTTTTTTTTACAATATTACAGATAGTCTATTTCCTTTGCCTTTTCACAAAGATTTTAGAAAAACCTTCTCCATATCTATAAAAAAAAATTCTGCTATGATTTTGGTAAGAATTAATGGTAAGCCCTTGTCTCAATTTGGGAGAATTGACATCTTTATTATACTAAGTATTCATATCCACAAACATGTCATTTCTCTCCATTTATTTAGATCTCCTTTGATTTCTCTCAACATTTTATAGTTTTCATGATACCCTTATTGTACATGAGTATTTACACCAAAGAATTTTGTTGTTGTTTTAAGTGATTGCAAGTGATACTGTATTTTTTTTTTGGTATCCACAGGTTCATTGCTAATATATAGAAATTCAATTGATTTTTGTATGTTTATCTTGCATCCTATAACCTTACTTTACCAAATTAGTAGTTCCAGGAGCTTCTGTGAATATTCCTCGGGATTTTTACATAAAGAATCATATTGTCTGCAAATACAGTTTTATTTCTCACTTAACAATTCTTATGCCCTCTATTTCCTTTTTTTTTTTTTTTGCCTTAATGCATTGACTAGAACTTCTGACACTCAGTTGAATAAGAGTGATGAGATCAAACCTCCTTGACTTATTTTTGATATATAGAATGTAATGTTAACTATAAGGTTCTTGCACAGTGCTAGACCACTTTATCAAGTTGAAGTTCCCCACTCTTCCTAGTTTTCTGAAATGTTGTTATGAATAGGTGTTGAATTCTGTCAGATGCTTTTTCTGTATCAACTGATATGATCATATGATTGTTCTTTAGCTTATTAATATAATGGATCACATCAATTGATTTACAGATACAGCCTTGGAGTAATCCTCACTTGATCATGGTATATAATTCTTTGTGTACATTGCTAAATTTTATATGCCAAAATGTTGTTAAGGATACTTACCTCCATATTTATGGTCTATAGTTTTCCTGCCCTGTCTGGCTTCAGTATCAGGGTAACACTAGCTTCATAAAATGAATTAGATTATTATTCTTTTCTCTTCCATTTTCTTGAAGATACTGCGTAGAGTTGGTAGTAATTCTTCTTTAAACATTTGGTAGAATTCTCCAGTGAAACCATGTAGGCCAAAGGAATTTTTTAATTATAAATTCAGTTTTCATGAAAGTTATAGTGCTGTTTAAATTATCTATTTCATTTTGGGTGAATTGTAGTTTGTGTTTTTCAAGGAATTGGCCCAGTTCATCTAAATTCTCCAATGTATGTGTACAGAGTTTTTCATGACATTCTCTTTCTATTAATTCCTTTCTTCTGTTTGCTTTGGGCTTATTTTACTTGTTGTTTTTTTTTTTTCTTGGTTCTTCATATGGGAGCTTAGACTCTTGATGTGAGACCTTTCCACTTTTTTTATGTAAACATTGGTTTTATAACTTTTCCCTTCAGTACTCTTTTAGCTACATCCCACAAGTTTTAATATATTGTATTTTCATTTTTATTCATTCTATTGTATTTTTTAATTTTTTTAATGTTTATTTATTTTTGAGAGAGAGAGACAGAACACAAGTGGGGGAGGGACAGAGAGAAAGAGAGAGACAGACAGAATCCTAAGCAGGCTCCAGCCTCTGAGCTGTCAGCACAGAGCCAGCTGCAGGGCTTGAACCCATGAACTGTGAGATCATGACCAGAGCCGAAGTCAGAGGCTTAACTGACTGAGCCATCCAGGTGCTCCAGTTACTGTATATTTTTTTAAATTTCTCCT
Organism: Neofelis nebulosa; assembly: GCF_028018385.1. Lineage (NCBI taxonomy): Eukaryota > Metazoa > Chordata > Mammalia > Carnivora > Felidae > Neofelis > Neofelis nebulosa. The sequence continues at coordinate 23,868,707 of NC_080787.1, forward strand.
GAGACTTACTCACTGACACATGGGCAATAAGTAAATAAGTAAGTATAAAACAGGAGTGTCTTATTTACTTTCTGATTGTTCAGATATTTTCCTGTTATATTTCAGTTATTGATTTATAGTTTGATTTCACTGTGATCAAAGAACATATTCTGTATGATTTAAATTCTTTTAAATTTATTAAAGTTTGTCTTGTGAGGATACAGGAGTGCTGATGCAAAGGAGCACTTGTACTCCAATGTTTATAGCAGCACTTTCAACAATAGCCAAATTATGGACAGAGCCTAAATGTCCATCAACTGATGAATGGATAAAGAAGATGTGGTTTATAAACACAATGGAATACTACTTGGCAATGAAAAAGAATGAAATATGGCCATCTGTAGCAACGTGGATGGAACTGGAGAGTGTTATGCTAAGTGAGATAACTCAGGCAGAGAAAGAGAGATACCATATGTTTCACTCATATGTGGATCCTGAGAAACTTAACAGAGGACCATGGGGGAGGAGAAGGGGGAAAAAAAAGTTTCAGAGAGGAAGACAAACCATAAGAGACTCTTAGATACTGAGAACAAACTGAGGGTTGATGGGGGGTGGAGGAGAGGGGAAAGTGGGTGATGGGCATTGAGGAGGACACCTGTTGGGATGAGCACTGGATGTTGTATGGAAACCAATTTGACAATGAATTACATTTAATTAAAAAAAAAAAAAAAAAGGTTGTCTTGTGGCCCAAAATATCTTCTGGGATGGTGTGTGTCCCAAAGAAACCTCGAAAGAAAGTGTGCTCTGTTGTTGGATATAAATATATCAATTAGATATAAATATAAATCTATAAGTATCAGAGTCCTTGTATGTGCTATGTATTTTTATGTTTTTAATTTGTTTTTAATGTTTATTTATTTTTGAGACAGAGAGAGACAGATCATGAGCAGGGGAGGGGCAGAGAGAGAAGGAGACACAGAATCCGAAGCAGGCTCTAGGCTCCAAGCCATCAGTACAGAGCCCCACGTGGGGCTTGAACTCACAAACCATGAGATCATGACCTGAGCCAAAGTCGGACACTTAACCAACTGAGCCACTCAAGTGCCCCCGTATGTGCTATATTGATCAGAGTTAATTTGCAGAGAATAAAATCCACTCTAAGTCCATATTTCTCAAGTAGGATTCTATAGAACCCCAGTCTTCTGCAAAGTGTTTCTTAATGATGTGATTTTGTTACATCACTACTAAACAAAAGGAACATCATATTTGAATTCGGCAGGCCATGTGATGCTACCCTGTGATGCCAGCCTACTCATCAGAGATCTTTCATGCTTCAAACTGATAATCCAAACTGTCCTGTTCCATCGTGCTTTGTTGATGGCAACAAATTCAATTTTTTTAAATTTTTTTAATGCTTTTATTTATTTTTGAGAGAGAGAGAGACAGAGTGCTAGTGAGGGATGGGCAGAGAGAGAGGGAGACACAGAATCCAAAGCAGGCTCCAGGCTTCGAGCTGTCAGCACAGAGCCCAACCTGGGGCTGGAACTCACAAACCATGACATGAGATCAAGACCTGAGCCAAAGTCGGATGCCTAACTGACTGAGCCACCCAGGTGTCCCTGTTGATGGCAACAAATTCAAATGCAGTGCTTGCTCCAGCAAAATTGGAGACAGCCACACGTGGCGATTTGACAAGTAAAGGTGCCAGTTATTTTCAATGGTCATAGGAATCCCAAAACAAACAGAATAAAACTCTTGTTTAAAACTTAAAAAGTCGCATTCAATAAAAAGTCTCAAGAAGCAAGTTATTTAGTAGCAAACTTCACCACTGAAAAAAAAGAAAAGTTGTAGGGCACCTGGCTGGCTCGGTCAGTGGAGCGTGTGACTCTTGATCTCAGGGGGTATGAGTTTGAGCCCCACGTTGGGTGTAGAGATTTACTTAAAAATTAAACCTTTTTTTAAAGAAAAAAAGAAAAGTTGGATTCTACTTTTAAATAATGTGATAAGTTGCTTCATAATGACAGGTTACATGAAGCTGGAGAAGTTCTGTATAATAAACTGAAAAACAACAGCTTCTCCATCCAGGTTGATAAACCTACCTATTTCTTTAATAAATGTCATTCTGTAGTATTTGTGAGATTTTAGATGATAGTAAAATTCAAGAAAATTTTTTTCTTGCAAAGAATTATGCCAAAGAAACAATGACCAAGATATAGTCAATGTTTGGTCTTCCTACCTGGAAACAAAAGGTCTGTCTTGGGGGAGCAAAGTTGGCATGATACTAATGATGCCCATCTATGGTTGGCTCCATGAGAAGTTTGGTCCCTCTTGGATAAAAAGAAAGTCCTAACATTCTCACCATACGCCATTTTCTTCACACATGGAGATGGTGTTAAAAGTACTGGAGACGAAGAACGTCTGGACAATACAATATTAGTTAACTATTAAATGAAGCTCAGATCACTGAAGAATGCTTTAAAAATTGAGAATCTGGGTGCACTTGGGTGGTTCAGTCGGTTAAGCATCCGACTCTTGGTTTTGGCTCAGGTCGAAATCTCACAGTTTGTGAGTTTGAGCCCCATGTTGGGCTCTGCGCTCACAGCATGGAGCCTGCTTGGGTTTCTCTCTCTCTCCCTCTCTCCCTGCCCCCCCCCCACATACTTCTGTGCGTTCATTCTCACTTTCTCTCTCTCTCTCTCAAAGTAAATAAACATTAAAAAAATTCTTTAATTGAGAACCTGGACAAAGAGCCCCTGAGTCTCCAGCACCACACTGAGATGTGGCAGCTTAAAGAGGAAGAGTTCTCAACAAGATATTTGAATGTCAGGAGTTCGTCAAGGGAACATAGGCCATATTTTGCAGAGGGTTTTGAAGATGAAGACTGACTACAGAAGCCAGCCTACCAGGCAGACATTTGTTTTTAATCACATGAATTAGTTGAGGAAATTTTCTGCAAAGACCTGGGAAAAATGTTTTTATTTCAAGTAATCAAATTCTTGGATTTTAAAGGAAACCAAACTGTTAGAAAAATCATGTGGTGGGGCGCCTGGGTGGCGCAGTCGGTTAAGCGTCCGACTTCAGCCAGGTCATGATCTCGCGGCCCGTGAGTTCGAGCCCCGCATCAGGCTCTGGGCTGATGGCTCGGAGCCTGGAGCCTGTTTCCGATTCTGTGTCTCCCTCTCTCTCTGCCCCTCCCCCGTTCATGCTCTGTCTCTCTCTGTCCCAAAAAATAAATAAAAAACGTTGAAAAAAAAAAATTTAAAAAAAAAAAGAAAAAAAAAAAAAGAAAAATCATGTGGCAAAGAGAACTCTTGGCATGTTTCTACTGGTACTTTGGCTTGAGAATTAAGGAAGTCAGTAGGTCTCAAGTCTTACTATAATCTACCATGAAGAACTACACAATAAACCTGAATGATATTCTCTGTCCCTTTCAGTACAAGTGTACAACTTGGTAAGGGATGCATCTCTGAGCCATGGACTCAGTTGACACATTGACTGTGAGAAAGGAGGAAGAATTTATAAATCGCAAAATTGTATATTCAAGATGAGATTTACCAATATCTCCCTAGACTAGTTGTCTATTTCTGTCAAGGAGAAGATGCTGCCATTCAGAAGAAACATTTTTCTCTGTTTCAACTTCTTCCATGTATGAGCAAGACTTTTATTGCTTCATAAATATCAAGAGCATGGACAGAAACCTTCTCATTTCAACTGAAAATGAAATCCATGTGTGTTTATCTCAAGCTCAACCCAGAACTGAGTAGTTGCACAGCCAAAAAAAAAAAAAAAAAAAAAAAAAAAGGTTTCACATTAAAGATATAAGCTTTATTCTGTATCTCTAGTTTCAAAAATAAAACTTGATGGACATATAAGCTGCAAGTGATCCACACATGCACACAATAATTTTGTGATGTCTATACCTGTGTTTGAGCCTGATCAGGTTACTTGCTTAAAAAATGTTTTTGAGGGGCACCTGTGTGGTTTAGTTGGTTAGTGTCCAACTCTTGATTTCGGCTCAGGTCATGATCTCACGGTCATGAGATCAAGCCTTGAGTCAGGCTCCATGCTGGGTGTGGAGCCTGCTTAAGATTCTCTCTTCTCTCTCTCTCTCTCTCTCTCTCTCTCTCTCTCTCTCTGTCATAAATAAATAAATAAATAAATAAATAAATAAATAAATGTTTTTTCAAGGCCAATATGCATGTTAGACCATATTTTCATTCATAACATTGCTTTGGCTTATGTGTTTAGAGGTTTATACTTCAACATTATCAATAAATTTTCGTGTTGAAAATAACATTACTTAAAATCAATTTACAATCTAAATTAAATCTACCAAAACTACCAGTGAAAAAAATAATTTCCATTTTGGTTCAACACAGTTATTTAGCAGAAAATTATTCTCTCTTGCTCTTATTAACAGGAAAGATTAACTACTGTTTTTATACAGGAAATAATAGCGAAAGTGACATTTTTAGTTTTAAGTAGAAGACTACCCTTGCCCTTACCATATGCTGTATACCATACTTCACTGTGATCTGCAGAGTAGATATTTTCGACAAGACCCTTGAATCTACTTGGATACAGTAAAAACATCAAAATAACTTATTTTAGAGACAAATCTGAAGTTTCCTCTTCCTGTATTACTGACTTACATCAGAGCTGATATCCCTTGTGGGAAGAGGAACCATATAGAAGAGTAGACTAGTACATTAGCCAAAATAAACAGATCCACATGAAAAGATCATTGTCAAAAGAGACTGACAATTATGCCTCAATTATTACATCTACAACTTACAGATCACCGTTAACAATTCCATGAACTGGAAAATAAATCTTTTTTTTTTTTTAAGTCTTGAAGGAAGAAGCCTTGGAAATCCTAAGGCACAGGCTGAGAAGCATACAGGTGTAATGTAAGAAAAATAAGTGTACCATGTAAAAAATGACCTATGTCCTGCCAACGCTTGTTAAGCTCTGATTAATGATAGTGAATGGTCAGGGTTAGTTATATCTTGGCGTGTTTGCCTTGGTACAAACACAGGGGTTCCCTGAGATCTAGAAATTGTTTTAAGCCGTTTTAAGAGTAAAGACTGAGAACAGATGCGTTAGTTAACTTGATTAAGAGTGGCTTTGTTACAGCATATTAAGTGGCTTAGAGAGTCATGAGACGACTTGACAAAACAGACTGAAAAGGTTGAACTTTCAGGACCACTTATGTCCAGCAAGAGAATTGCTCTCTCTTCTATGATAAGGCAGCCAGTTCCCAGACTGCAGCACCAACACAAGGGGAGGCTGGGACTGATAATCCTAGAACCTCACCTCGCCTGCTGCGATCTATACCACCAAAGAGACGCTGGCTCCCTGGCTCTCCAAACCCACTGACCTGCTGGCTGCAGGCCGAGCCTTCTGGGAACCACAGAGAGAACTGCTGCCATGACTGTGCAAGGAAAAACCAACACAACGAGCAGCTTTGCATCTTCTAAGTTTTGTGCAAGTGCACCTGATTGTCAAAACCTAACTCTTCTTTGCAACATGACTGTAAAGGCATTTAGGAAATATCCTTTTTATTCTTCCAGCCCCTTCAGAACATGTGGGATTATTAGTAAAAGGGTGGAATGGGAGCCAATCGTATACCCAGCACAAAGGATCCTTAATGCACTCATCCTACCTAAGGAAGTAGATTTGGAGCGATGTGTGATTTTATTCAGTTTAACTTAATTTCCAGTCCTGAAATGATGAGCTGATAGTGAAACCAGGGTAATCCAAGGCAATTTGGTCCATAAATCTTCCCTTTTCATGCATTACTTCAGGTAATTTATCCGAAATCCCACATACATGATTTTTAATTATGTATATTAGTAATGAATCTTTGGAGTATGACCACCATACTTAGGTAACTTTGACTGTGGTACCCAAACCTAACAGGACATTTTCATTTAGTCAGAAAACATTTCCTGAGCACCCGATCTGTAGCTAATACTGTGTAGACCATCTTCAGTTTTCTATTTCTCACTTGTGTGGATTCCAAACTTAAAATACAGTAAGTCTCCAACTATAACTTTGGCTGGAGATGTGTTGGTTGGTGCTTATTTGCAGAATGGTCCCAAATATTTTGTAGTTTGGTGAATTCTTCACCACCGCCATCAACTTATAGAAGCCAACAAAGACCACAAATGTAAGAGAGAAAAGCAAAGAACATCAACAAGACATCTTGATAAAGGACAAACCAAGAATAAATCAAGAGGTCCCTGTCAATAGAAATTTAAAGCACAAAATTTTATTTTCTTTTTAATCTGTTGCTATAAAGTGTCAGGCATCTTCAGAAACAAAGTGAAGCTGACAGTTTTGTGTTGGCTCACATTTCCCATTACAGACACCTCTCATGGCTGTCCCGGAGCAAAAATAAATTTCCCTTTTTAAGCTTTTGATGATAAAAATCTCATCTGAAGCCTCATAAATGATCCTTTATTATCTATATTAATAATGAATAAATGTCTTTTGAATACCTCTGATCTTTTGCATTAATATCACCAGATGTATTATAGATAACCTTTTGATTTAACAGCACAAACTCTGAAACAATATTAAACACTAAAGGACTGATCTTATGGAGTCACTGAGGTCAGAATTATAAACATTTCTTTCAGTTCTAGGCATCCATTAGGTGACACTAACACCTATAAGTATTTATTTTTTGAATGTGTGTGTAAATTGTGTGTGTGTGTGTGTGTGTGTGTGTGTGTGAGAGAGAGAGAGAGAGAGAGAGAGAAAACCCTAGAAACCAAGCTCATAATTTTTTATTTTCTTTACCCTTTTATTTCTCACACATTCCATGTTCCCTCTCCAATTTTTTTCTAGTGTGAATTAAAGATCTCAGCAGAGACAGAATTTAAAGCATTCCCATAACTTTCTGCTTAATTTCTAACCTCCTTTCTTAAATAAAATTCATCTCTTATGAGTTCATTTCCACTTGGAAAAGCTCCAGTTGGAAAGATTCTGTTTCGTATTACAAAAAATGAAAGGATTATGAATGAGGAACAGCTACTCCTTCTTCAGATTTTTTTACTCAACTTCACTGAATACTCTTCTATGACTAAATGCCTCCTTCTTTCCATCCCAGCCTTGTACAGATGAAAGAATGTCAGAGGCTAAGATGGCATAAGTTGCCAGGTCATAGAGCTAATCAAGGCAGAGCCACAACAATAACCCAGCTTCCTGACTCAGACCAGCTTTCTTCATCATATCCAGTTTCAATGCCTTCCATAAGTCTTACTTCTTGGCCTTGGAGCTGGAACACTGAAGATAACAGTCCTGAGTTTGTAGGCTCACTCTGGGAATGGAGGGCAGGGAAGGGAAGTGGGTAAGACAAAGGAAGAGCAGTTACATGTTCCCTCTGGAAACTTGACTCAGTGGCTTGACATCATGCAATTATTTACCATGGAGAAATTTTTTCAGTCACCAGTATGCACATCTAGTAATATAATGCATCACAATATCTGGGAAGCTGATCTCTCAGTAAGAAAGTGATTTGTGTAGGGTGCCTGGGTGGCTCGGTCAGTTAAAGCGACCGACTCTTGATTTCAGCTCAGGTCATGATCTCACAAACTATGAGATGGAGCCCCGCATCTGGCTCTGCACTGTCAGTATAGAGCCTGCTTGGGATTCCCTCTCTCCCATTATCTCTGCCCCTCCCCTGCTCATGCCTGTTCTCTTTCTCTCTCTCTCAAAATAAATAAACATTAAGAAAAAGAAAGTGATTGTGGATTTGGAATGAAGTAAGAAAACATAGATGCCCTTGACACAGACTCCTTCTCTGTCTTTTCATACTTTCCCTTTTCCTACCCTAAAAGTCCCAGAAAAGGACCAGAATTCAGAGTAAATTTACCTCAAAATAAATCTAAACCCATGTATTACCTCTTTCAAGACTATTTGCCTTTTTCAATTTTTCAAATAAACTATTTTAGAATAGATTTAGATTTACAGAAAGTTGTGAAGGTACTTATATTAATTAATATTCTCCAGATAAACAGAACCAATAAGATAGATGATAGATAGATAGGTAGATAGATAGATGAAAGAAAGAAAGAAAGAAAGAAAGAAAGAAAGAAAGAAAGAAAGAAAGGGGCAATCTGCTTTACTGGAAGCCCACCACTGATTTAAATGTTAATCTCATCCAAAACACCCTCACAGAAACATCTAGAATAATGTTTGACCAAACATCTTGCACCCCATAGCCCAACCAAGTCCCCAAATCTGAACATCTTATATTAGTAAGGTATATTTACTATAATTGATAAGCCAATCAATTATTAACATTATTATTAACCAGACTTTACTCCATAGTTTATTCACATGCTCTTAGCTTTTATCCAATGTCCTTTTCTGTTCCAAGGTTCCATCCAAGATGCTACATTACATTTGGTAATCATAACTTCTTTTGCATCTCTTGGCTTTGACAGTTTCTCAGGCTTTCCTTATTTTTGATGATCTTGCAAGCACCCTCTTCTTTCTTTTTTTTTTTTAATTTTTTTTTCCAACGTTTTTTATTTATTTTTGGGACAGAGAGAGACAGACAGAGCATGAACGGGGGAGGTGCAGAGAGAGGGAGACACAGAATCGGAAACAGGCTCCAGGCTCCGAGCCATCAGCCCAGAGCCCGACGCGGGGCTCGAACTCACGGAGTGCGAGATCGTGACCTGGCTGAAGTCGGACGCTCAACCGACTGCGCCACCCAGGCGCCCCCACCCTCTTCTTTCTTAACTCCTCTTCCATTTTCTTTTGTTACATCTGCCTTACCCCCACAAATTCAGCCTCATGAAATCTTTCCAATTCTATGAGGCTTATCTCAAATTCAATGTCTTCATGAAATCTTGAATAGAAATTGAATTCTTCCTGCTCTGAATTATCACATAATCTTGTCTGTGTCTGTTTCTCACTTAATACTCTGCATCATAATAAAGTTATTTGTGTTTGCCAAGTTGACAGTTTACATGAAGCCAACCCAAAACTTACTAGGAACAATGACAACACTTCGGTGTCCTGCCATGTGAGCACATCCTTTCCATCAATGTGGGTTGTTTGCCCTATAGGGACTTAAGAGACTCAGAAGTGACTTTGGACCTGTGTAAAGTGTGAAGACCAAGTCCATGTGAGCAGTTCAGCCTTTATTCTATTGTTGTTTCTTTAATCTCTGTCCTCTAGCATGTTTTATTTCATTAGGGAGTGAAAGGAGCTCTGACTTTTTGGCCTTTACCACTACTTTCTGACCAATATGCTGCATGACTGTTCCTTCTAATAGGTGTTGTTGGGTTTGCTTTGCTGCCTCCCACGGTTCCCTCTCTTTCCCCACATTAACCTGAATTTTCTGGGTAATGGTGCAGTCACCAGCAGCCTTAAAGCTCTCCAGCCTGTCTGCCTCACTCCGCTCACCCTGCCAGGTTCCCAGTGGGACTTCGACGGAATTAGCCACATAGAAGCTCAGAAGTGAGGCTGTTTCCACACAAACAAAACCGAAAAAGGAAAACTGGTTCAGTTAGACAGACCAGGTCCTCAATCTTTATGTCTAATAAAAGACCACAATTAAGTGGGCCACAACTGTAGCTTGCTTACCAGAAATGCCCAAACCTGTTGGACACCTGAAGAGTTCTTATATCTATACATAAAGCCATTAGTATAAACTCAGTTGGTTAATACTTTGCTTATACCACATGCCAAGGTTATACAGATACTTCAAAAAAAAAACTTCAGATGAAAATCTGGGGGTGAATGTAGAGATGGCTCTAAATGAGCTACATGTTAAGTGGAAAAGATGAAGTTCTGAAAGCTACCTCCCACTATAATTAATCTAGAGATATGAGGTGAGCACTTAAAGAATAGATTGAGAGGTGGGCATAGAATGATCAGCTAGTTTCAAAAAAAAAAAAAGTGCTATGTGATTCCTGTGCACAGAGCTGAAGCTACACAAGGCAAAGGTTGGCCCTAATAATCATCACAAAGTTTGGTCCTAAGGTTAAGCTCTACTTGGGAGAGTATTAGCCAGAGCATCTGCAACTAGTGTGGTTCAATTTGTGGGTACAAATAGTCAGCAAGGATATGTCCCAAGTGTCAAGCCTAAGATAGAAATATGAGGCCAAAAACTAAGAAACAAGCCTTCAGCCAAAAGAAAAAAGTGAACCTTGATCCATACCTTGTACCATAAACAAAAATTAGCTCAAAAAAGATCATAGACCTACATGTAAAGCCTAAAACTGTAAAACTTCTAGAATAAAATATAGGACAAAATATTTGTGACCTTGAGTTAGGAAAAAAAATTTTAGACATGACACCAAATGTATAATCCATAAAAGAACAAATTGATATATTGGCATTCATTAAAAGTAAAAATGCTCATCAAAAGGTACTGCTTAGACAGAAAAGACAAATCACAGCTTGGATGAAAATCTTTGCAAAGCATATATCTAATAGAAGATGTATATCCAGAATATATAAAAAAATCTCAAAACTCAACAAGAAGAAAACAGCCCACTTAAAAAATGGGCAAAAGATTTGAACAGACACTTTATCAAAGAAAATACATAGCTGGCAAATTAGCACATGAAAAAATGCTTACACAATTACTTATTAGGGACATACAAATTAAAGCCACAATGAGATCCTACTATTAGAATGGCTAAAATTAAAAAGATTGACTGTATCAAGTATTGGTGAGAATATAGAGGCACTGGAACGCTTACCCACTATTGGCGGAGATGTAAAATGACACAACCACTTTCAAAAACATTTTGGCAATTTCTTAAAAAGTTAGATTTACCATGAGGTCCAGTCATTCCAATCCTAGGCATTATCCTAAGAGAAAATGAAATATATATCTATACAAAGATTTATATAAGGATATTCATAGAACATTATTTTTAATAACCAAACACTGGAAACGATCCAAATTTCCATCAACAAGGAAAGCGATCAAATTGCTGTGTGCTCATACCATGCAATACAATTCAGCAATAAAAAGAAATCCACCATTGGTAAAAGCACCAACATGAATGTATCACAACATAATTAGGCCAAAAAGTCAGACAAAACAGAATACATTCTGCATGATTCCGTTTATATCCATTCTATCTAGAAGACACTTCAGAAGCACTACTGAACAGACCATATGATCGCTAAGTTTCCCTTCATGACCCTTCTTTCAAGAATATTGATTGGCACTGTAGACCAAAAATAGACCTGGGTCTCCTAACACTTACAGCCTACAGAGGAAGATAAGTAAATGACTGGATGGATCATCACAAACTGGTGAAGCTACAAAGAACTGTCACCTGGTGTCAGTTGGTCACCTCCTCAGGAGCTTCCCAGGTGTGGTCTGAAACTGGCACCCATTCTCGGAGGGCAAAGAATGAGAGACCAAAGAAAGAGGCAGGTACTCCAGACTGGTAGGTGGAAAGTTTCATAAACAAAGAAACTTACCTACATGCTTATCTTGGGTGGCTGCAAGATGAGTAGATCCCCACACTTACCTGCCAGAATCTTAAAAGTTTACATAGAGATTTTAACCAGGTTCAATCACATATACCATCCAGATGACCTCAACACCACATCACTATCTCAAAGCTGTGTCCTTGGGGGCTAAGCTTCTGGAAGTGCAGAAGGCAAGCTGAGTGCACATTCCAAGGACAGTGGAGGGAGTGAAGAGCCTCTGATTGTTTGGGGTCCAGCTGCCAGGTCCATGGGTAGTCACTTCTCTGAATGACCTCCCCAGCACCCCACCCCATGACCTGGCCTTACAATCTCATATGTCCACCCCTTCACAATGTGACCTGAGAAAATAGCAAGGGGATATATTAGCATAGAAGTGACTTCTTTGTAGCTGGCTGCAGTGGAGGCAGATGCCACAGCAAAAGTACAAGTACGTAAAGAAAAAATAAAGATTAAGACAATGATTCCCAAAATCAGTGACAATTTTCTCCACCAAAAGGCCCATGATCCGGACCACTGATTTATTAATTCCCTGAGGCAAGACATCAGGATGACTTAGGGTGTACACGTGTGCCCTCATGTGACTTACTAAAGAAGATACATTAGCACACTCATCAGGTGTAAACACAAAACATTCAGTTTAGGTAATTGCACAGATGTCTCCTTGCAAGGCAGTAATGATGTCCAGGCCATTCTATTTTGGAGGACAGCTTTTCTCATTAGAAACATTCTAGCATTCAGCAAGGATAGGCATTGTTGGCTATCATTCAAGGCTTGCAGAGGGCTTCTATGTGTGCTATAACATCCTCCAGGTCAATGGAAGGAAAAGAGACAAAAGCCAAATAATCCTACCAGTGGAAAACAGAACATGCCCACCTGGCCTTGAGGAGAGGGAGATTGGCTGCTTTAGGAACTTGACATGGTTGTAACATACCATACATGTTATCTGGAAAAGGCTGCACTGTCAGGTATAAGAAGAGGGATTGGGGGAAAGATATGCCATACCAGGACCCTCACTTTCTCCCCTCTTCCAATGATTCATATTTCATTTCAGACACAGGATGTATCACCAGGTTCATCTTGCAGTAAGGACAAGAGCCCAGGGGCGACTGAATAGTTGCACTGCACCCAGGGGTGTGAAGTAACTCACTCATCCAGGGAGATGTCCCATTGCAAATTCTGATAGATAACTCCCTTTCCAGTTGGTGATGGACTTGGTGTTCTCAGCAGCATAGTACACTGACCCACAGTGATAGTTGGAACAATGGCTGTTTCCTGGGACTTCCATACCTATATGGTATTGGGTGTCTAGTATATGGGGGCACAGACCCTACTGATCGACCAGTCAAATGTACTAAAGCCTGGGACATTACTGTAGTTCACCCAGCCAAGGCAGTTTTACCTGTTAGTAATTTAATCTGCTGCTTTAATATTTCACTTTTTCTTTCTACCAATCCTATTACTCACAGGTTATAGAGGAGATAGAACCTGTATTCAATGTCAGGTTCTTTTGTCCAGTTTCATACATTATGACCTTTGAAATGTGTCCCCCCCATCACTGTCTCATTTGTGAGGGTATCTATACAAGGTACTCAGCTTCTCGAATCCCCTAATGGTTGCAGCCTAGTTTGCACAATGACAGAGGAAAACAGGTTAGTCCATACCCAGTGTCTACACAAACCAGGGCATATTTAGAACCCTCACCTGGAGAGAAAGGGCCAACACAATCAATTTACTAATCATTCACTGGGTAGGAACTCTGGTGGATGGCCCCAGACTCCTTTGGCAGTTACCTTGGGTGTTATTTAGAAAACACAGGGCATGTTATTATTGCTTAACCAAGTCACTGTGCTCACTGTGCTTCAAGAGCAATCTGGCATCCTTGGCAACCCTCCATCCCATCTGGGCTAAATGGTAGCTACTCTTTCTGTGCACCCAATCTGCTGTATCTACTGAAGGATAACTTGCTAAGGCTCATACCTAAACTATGGCATCAGCTTTGGGAATTCCAGGCGGTGTCAATGTCTCTTGAGCCAAGACAAGAAAAACAATGGAGACTGTCTCAGGTTCTTACAGGTAGACCCAAATGTCTTTCCATGTATCCTGATCCTTCAGGAGCTTGTTGATGACCATCCACCCATTGGCTTGCCATTATCTGAGCCACAGAATTAATACCTTGGCTCACATGACATCCCAGCTGTCAGTGCAAAGGGTTAATGGCCAGGACTCATGTGATGACCAGCCAACTAAACTCCACTCTGAGTCCAGCCCATTGGCTGCCAAAGTTTATCCCTTCCTCTGAGGTCCCACACGGAGAAGCACTTTGTACACTGCAGGAACTGTTAGGTTTCTGCTCCCTTCCAGAGCTGGGGCCAAAATCCTGGGGGCACTCTCTCCTTCTGCTGTCTCTGCCACAGTGCCTGACCCATACTTTCCTGAGTCACAGCCACATCTAACTCAAATAGTAGCCCTGCTTAGGAGATATCCAGAGCTTTAATCTGTTTCATTAGTATTTTTTCCTTCTCAAAGGCAGCTTACTGCTCTGATTGTCAGTCCCACATATTCCCTTTGCTTACTAGACAGCATAAGGGGTAGAGGCACTGTGCCAAGTGGGGAATAAAAGGCTTCCCAAACCCCCAAATCCCTATAAAGTCTTTCACCACCTTCATGTTCTTAGGAGCTGGATAGGCTTGCACCTTATCAATCACAGCTTCTGAGACAATTAGCTTCTTACCCTACCAGACAACTTCTGAAACCTTACAGTAGTGACTGGGCCTTGAATTTTCTGTGGTTTTAACTGTCCATCCTTCCCTTGCAAATGTTCCAGCAAACTCTGCAGAGTGTCTTGCAGCAAAGTCAAGTATTCACATGTTAACATTACATCATCAATGTAATGGGCCCATTTTACTAGTGTGGGGGAATATCAGGACAGGTCACATGCTACCATCCTATGACAGATGGTGGGGCTGTGCAGGTAGCCTTGGGAAAGCACTTGAAAGGTCCATTATTCTCTCCAACAGGAAGACAGATTGTTCTTGAGACTCAGTGACCAGGGGTATCCTGAAAAAATCTTTTGCTAAAGCCAGCACAGCACAGGATACTCTTAGTATCATGGCCAAGGTATTAAGATGGTGGCAATGTTGGGCACAGCTGCATGGATGGGGCCCCACCCTGTTCAATTCTCAGTTCCACTGTCATCCACCACTGGTCATCTGGCTTTATACCCAGCCATACTGATTGTTGAAACTACCAGGGGTAGGGCGTACAATACCCAACTGGTATAGTTCTTGAATAGTTTCTCCTATCCCCTTATGCCCCTTGGCCATTTATATAGTTTGAAAATTACCATTCTTCACTCAGTGGCAGGTTTACAGACTCCCTGTTGGCACTTATCTTCTTCATTGGTTTGATTATTCTAACCCAGAGGCAGACTTCACCAATAAGAGGTTTGTAGAATTTTGCCTTATGGGATATCAATGTCTACTATGTTCTCTGGTATTGGAGAGTTAAAAACCTCATATTCTTGGGACCCCTGGGTAGCTCAGTTGGTGGAGCTTCTGACCCTTGATTTCAGCTCAGGTCATGATCCCAGGGTCACGGGAATCGAGCTCCACATCAGGCTCCATGCTAAGCATGGAGCTCGCTTCAGATTTTCTCTCCCTTTCCATCTGCCCCTCTCCCCTGCTTGTGCTCTCATTCCGTCTCTAAAGTAAAAAAAAAAAAATTAAAAAAAAACTCATGTTCTTGGAGTTGGGAAGAGAAGGCCCAATTTGCATTGTCATAAGACCTTCCTGAACATAACTGTTTGCTCTCCATAACCATTGATGGTGTTGTGGAGGCCAGGAAATTTAAAAGTATCACCATGTATTAGAATACATTCAACTCCAGTATCCACCAGAGGCATCACCCCTTGTTTATTTCTGGAGGACCAATGAATAGTGAGCCTGCCATGAGACTTCTGATCACTCCCAATGGCCCTCACCTGGAGGTACTCTTGGCCTGCATCCTGTCTCTGGGACATGGGAGGCACCCAGCCTAACAGGACTGTGTCCTTGAGGCCTCTGCTGTATCAGATGGGGTACCAGGGATGCTAGGAACATATGGGGCAGATCTGAACTGTTGCTCATGTTTTAAGGCTTTCCACAGCTTGACCAACATAATGTTAGCTTGTCAGTCTATCTCTTCAGGTGGGGTCCCCACAGTAATGAAGTCAAACCACATCTGCTTTAAAGTTACTTTTCTTGAATTACTGGGACCTTATGAAGATAAAAAGCTTCTGCACAGCAAAGGAAACAACCAACAAAACTAAAAGGCAACCAACAGAATGGGAAAAGATATTTGCAAATGACATATCGGACAAAGGGCTAGTATCCAAAATCTATAAAGAGCTCATCAAACTCCACACCCGAAAAACAAATAACCCAGTGAAGAAATGGGCAGAAAACATGAATAGACACTTCTCTAAAGAAGACATCCAGATGGCCAACAGGCACATGAAAAGATGCTCAACATCGCTCCTCATCAGGGAAATAAAAATCAAAACCACACTCAGATATCACCTCACGCCAGTCAGAGTGGCTAAAATGAACAAATCAGGAGACTATAGATGCTGGAGAGGATGTGGAGAAACGGGAACCCTCTTGCACTGTTGGTGGGAATGCAAATTGGTGCAGCCGCTCTGGAAAGCAGGGTGGAGGTTCCTCAGAAAATTGAAAATAGACCTACCCTATGACCCAGCAATAGCACTGCTAGGAATTTATCCAAGGGATACAGGAGTACTGATGCATAGGGGCACTTGTACCCCAATGTTTATAGCAGCACTCTCAACAATAGCCAAATTACGGAAAGAGCCTAAATGTCCATCAACTGATGAATGGATAAAGAAATTGTGGTTTATATACACAATGGAGTACTACGTGGCAATGAGAAAGAATGAAATATGGCCTTTTGTAGCAACGTGGATGGAACTGGAGAGTGTGATGCTAAGTGAAATAAGCCATACAGAGAAAGACAGATACCATATGGTTTCACTCTTATGTGGATCCTGAGAAACGTAACAGAAACCCATGGGGGAGAGGAAGGAAAAAAAAAAAGAGGTTAGAGTGGGAGAGAGCCAAAGCATAAGAGACTGTTAAAAACTGAGAACAAACTGAGGGTTGATGGGAGGTGGGAGGGAGGGCAGGGTAGGTGATGGGTATTGAGGAGGGCACCTTTTGGGATGAGCACTGGGTGTTGTATGGAAACCAATTTGACAGTAAATTTCATATATTTAAAAAAAAAAGTAAAAAAAAATGAAAATAAAAATAAAGTTACTTTTCTGCATACTTTATAGCCAACTGGATTAGTCTTTTGGCTTCCCAAGCTCCCTCTCAATCACAAGACTTTTGAACATCCCATACCCCAGATTTGCCAGCTTTATGCAGATCTGCAATGGATTCTCCACCATCATAAATATCTTGTATCACAATTGGGCTTAGCATAGATATCAACATCCCATATCATGTGCTGGGGCAGATTGGATAATAATCTGATTCCTGTAGTGAATGTGGCCCAATCAGGGCCTTGAAAGACAGGGGCACAGATTTCCTGTCTCATTTCCAACTCCCTAAGAATTTGTTGTACACCCTCTATAGATTTCCAGGGTCACATATGCCCAGGGAGTTCCCCTTCATTGTGCCAAAACTCTTTGTAAGGTAGAATGGTCCAATTTATGAGGGAGTGAGTACCATGAAGCCCCCAAGTACCACGCAGATGCTGCCAGAGGCAGGTTATGAGGTGATGTTGCTCATCTTCTTTGTCCCCTGGTAAGAGAAAAGCCATCACTTCCTGGATTTCATAGCCACAAGCCTGGATACTCTCCCTGGCCTTTTGCTGGAACTTGGCAGCTATATCAATAAGTTCAGTGGGAGTATATTCTCTCATCAGGTACATTTCATCAAGTGGAAGCTGCCCCACTGGCTAGGGTTGCTGTTGCTGCGTTTTTACTTTCTTTTGTATCAGGGGTCAGTGACCATGGGATGTTTCATCCATTTCATGATCCATCACCTTAACATCCTCCTCTTTGCTCTCATCACTTTCCCAAGGATTCTATGCACAGTTTCTCTCTCTCTCTCTCTCTCTCTCGCTCTCTCTCTCTCACGCACACACACACACACATTAAAGCAGGCAGTATTTCCAGGATGCCGGCCCACCCATTTATTCACATAGGGGTCCACAAGAATCCAACCTAAGGACCACCTTTCTCAACGCAGAGGTCATGGCCAAGTTGGGATTTACCCTGCAAATGCCTCTTTCCTGAAACCCATTTCTTTGATACCCTGGATGGATCACCAACTATTGGTTCACAGCCTCCATTGTATGAAAACAGAATGGGCCAAAATCTTTGGGATGCAGCAAAAGCTGTTCTAAGAGGGATGTTCATAGCAATACAGGTCTATCTCAAGAAGCAAGAAAAATCTCAAATAACTAACAGAACCTTACACCTAAAGGAGCTAGAAAAAGAACAAGCAAAACCCAAAACCAGTAGAAAGAAGGAAATAATAAACATTAAAGCAGAAATAAACAAAATAGAAACAAACAACAACAACAACACCAAAACAATAGAACAGATCAATGAAACCAGGAGGTGGTTCTTTGCAAAGATTTACAAAATTGATAAACCTTCAGCCAGACTCATCAGGAGAGAGAGAGAGAGAGAGACAGAGAGGACTTAAGTACACAAAGTCATAAATAGAAGAGGAGAAATAGCAATGAACACCACAGAAATACAAAGGTTTACAAGAGAATATTATGGAAAATTAGATGCCAAAAAAACAAGACGACCTAGAAGAAATGGATAAATTTCTAGAAACATAACCTCACAATACTGAATCAGGAATAAATAGAAAATTTGAGCACCAATCACCAGCAATGAAATTGAATCAGTCATTGAAAAACTCCCAAAACACAAAAGTACAGGACCAGATGGCTTCACAGGTGAATTCTACTGAACACTTTTTAAAAAGAGTTAATATTTATTCTTCAAAAACTATTAAAAAAAAGAGAAGAGGAAGGAAAGCTTCCAAATTTATTATATGAAGCCAGCATTACCCTGATATTAAAACCAGATAAAGACACTGAAAAAAGAACTACAGGCCAATATCTCTGATGAACATAGATGCAAAACTCCCCAACAAAATATTAGCAAACCAAATCCAACAATACATTTAAAAACTCATTCATCACAATAAAGTGTGATTTATACCTGGGTTGCAAGGGTGATTCTGTATTCACAAATTAATCAGTGTGATACATCACATCAACAAGACAAAGCATAAAAACTATATGATTCTTTCAAAAGATGTAGAAAAAAGCATTTGACAATATACAACATCCATTAATGATAAAAACTCGCAACAAAGTAGGTTTAAAGGGAACTTACATCAACATAAAAAGACATCTATGAAAAACCCAAAGCTAACATCATACTCATTGGGGAAAAACTGAGAGGCTTTCCCCTAAGATCAGGAACAAGGCAAGGATGTCCCCTCTCACCACTTTTATTCAACATAGTACTAGATGTCCTAGCTACAGCAATCAGACAAGAAAAAGAAATAAAAGTCATCCAACTTGGTAAGGAAGAAGTAAAACTTTCACTATTAACAGATGACATGATATTTTAGAAACCCCTACAGACTCCACCAAAACTACTATAACTGCTAAATGAATCCAGAAAGGTTTCAGGATACAAAATCAATACACAGAAATCACAGAAATCTGTTGCATTTATATACATTAATAATGAAGTAGCAGAAAGAGAAATGAAGAAAACAATCCTATTTACAATTGCACCAAAAATAATAAAATACCTAGGAATTAACTTAACTAAGGAGGTGACAGACCTGTAACCTGAAACTATAAAAACACTGATGAAAAAAATTGAAGACAACACAAATGGAAACATATTCCCTGCTCATGGATTGGAAGAACAAATACTGTTAAAACTGTCCGCATTACCCAAAGCAGGATATAGATTTTTATGCAGTCCCTATCAAAATACCAAGAGTATTTTTCACAGAACTAGAACAAACCATCTTAAAATCTGTCCGGAACCACAAAAGATCCCAAATAGCCAAAGAAACCTTGGAAAAGAACAAATCTGGAGGTATTACAATCCTAGATTTCAAGATATACTACAAAGCTGTAGTGATCAAAACAGCATGGTACTGGCACAAAAAAAGCCACATAGATCAGTGAAACAAAATAGAGACTTCAGAAAAAAAAAAGCCACAATGATATGGCCAACTGATCTTCAACAAAGAAGGTAAGAACATGCAATGAGTAAAAGACAGTCTCTTCAACAAATGGTGCTGGGAAAACTAGACAGCTACGTGAAAAAAAAATGAAACCAGAACACTTTCTTAGACCAAGTATGAAAATAAGCTCAAAATGGATTAAGGACCTAAATGTGAGACCTGAAACCATAAAACTCCTAGAAGAGACCACAGGCAGTAATTTCTCTGACACTGACCATAAAAAACATTTTTCTAGATATGTATCCTGAGGCAAAGAAAACAAAAGCAAAAATAAACTATTGGGACTTCATCAAAATAAAAAGTTTCTGCACAACAAAGAAAACAATCAACAAAACTAAAAGATAACCTATGGAATGGGAGAAGATATTTGCAAATGACATATCCAATAAAGGCTTAGTATCCAAAATATATGAAGAATGTCTAAAACTCAACACCAAAGGAAACAAATAATCCAATTTAAAATGGGCAAAAGACATGAATGAATATTTCTCCAAAGAAGACCTACAGATGGCCAACAGACACATGAAAAAAAAAATGCTCAATATCATTCAGGGTATCAGGGAAATGCAAATCAAAATTATAGTGAGGTATCACTTCACACCTGTCAGAATGGCTAAGATCAGAAACACAAGAAACAACAAGTGTTGGTGAGGATGTGAAGAAAAAGGAAACTTCATGTTCTGTTGGTGAGAATACAGCCACTGTGGAAAACAGTATACCAACTCCTCAAAAAATTAAAAATAGAATTACCATATGATCCAGTAATTCCACTACTGGATATTTACCCAAAGAATACATAAACACTTATTTATTTATTTATTTATTTATTTATTTATTTATTTTTCTTAAATATGATATTTATTGTCAAATTGGTTTCCATACAACACCCAGTGCTCATCCCAAAAGGTGCCCTCCTCAATACCCATCACCCCCCCACCCCCCATCAACCTTCACTTTGTTCTCAGTTTTTAAGAATCTCTTATGCTTTGGCTCTCTCCCACTCTAACCTCTTTTTTTTTTTCTATTTTCCTTCCCCTCCCCCATGGTTTCCTGTTAAGTTTCTCAGGATCCACATAAGAGTGAACACATATGGTGTCTGTCTTTCTCTGTATGGTTTATTTCACTTAGCATCACACTCTCCAGTTCATCCACGTTGCTACAAAAGGCCATATTTCATTCTTTCTCATTGCCACGTAGTACTCCATTGTGTATATAAACCACAATTTCTTTATCCATTCATCAGTTGATGGACATTTAGGCTCTTTCCATAATTTGGCTATTGTTGAGAGTGCTGCTATAAACATTGGGGTACAAGTGCCCCTATGCATCAGGACTCCTATATCCCTTGGGTAAATTCCTAGCAGTGCTATTGCTGGGTCATAGGGTAGGTCTATTTTCAATTTTTTGAGGAACCTCCACCCTGTTTTCCAGAGCGGCTGCACCAGTTTGCATTCCCACCAACAGTGCAAGAGGGTTCCCGTTTCTCCACATCCTCTCCAGCATCTATAGTCTCCTGATTTGTTCATTTTAGCCACTCTGACTGGCGTGAGGTGATATCTGAGTGTGGTTTTGATTTGTATTTCCCTGATGAGGAGCAACGTTGAGCATCTTTTCATGTGCCTGTTGGCCATCTGGATGTCTTCTTTAAAGAAGTGTCTATTCATGTTTTCTGCCCATTTCTTCACTGGGTTATTTGTTTTTCGGGTGTGGAGTTTGATGAGCTCTTTATAGATTTTGGATACTAGCCCTTTGTCTGATAAAAAGATATATGCACCCCTATGTTTATGCAGCATTGTTTACAAAAGCCAGATTGTGGAAGCAGACCAAGTGTCTACTTTTCTATCATTGATAGATGAATGGATAAAGAAAATGTAATATATATACACAATAGAATATTATTTAGCCATAAAAAGGAATGATATCTTGCCATTTGCAACATGGATGGAGCTGAAGAGTATAATGCTAAGTGAAATAAGTCAGAGAAGTCAAATGTCATATGATGTCACTCACATGTGGAATTTAAGAAACAAAACAAATGAGCAGGGGTGCCTGGGTGGCTCAGTCAGTTAAGTGGCGGACTCTTGGTTTCAGTTCCGGTCATGATCTCACAGTTTGTGAGTTCAAGCTCTGCACTGGGCTCCACACTGACAGCATGGGGCCTGCTTGGGATTCTCTCTCCCTCTCCCTCTCTCTGTGCCCTTTCCCTGATTGCATTCTCTCTCTCTCTCTTTCTCTCTCTCTCTCTCTCTCTCACAATAAATAAATAAATAAACTTTTAAAAAACAAGCAAAGAAAAAAAGAGACAAACCAAAAACACAGACTTTCAACTCTAGAGGAACAAATTGATGGCTACCAGAAGGGAAGTGGGTGAAATAGGTGGAAGGGATTAATCAAGATGAGCACTAAGTAATATATAGAATTATTGAATCACTATATTGTACACCTGAAACTAATATAGGACTGTTTTTTAACTACACTGGAATTAAAATTTTTAAACAAAGTACAAAAAAAAAAAAAAGAAACAAAGAAAGAAAGAAAGCTCACCAATAAGAAAATAATCAAAGGCAGACCAAACACCCTAACAGCTCACCAAAGATACAGATGGCAAATAGCATATGTAAAGATGCTCAGCATTATATATCAGTAGGGGATTTCAAATTAAAACAACAATGAGATACCACTACCCATCTATTAGAATGGCCAAAATCCAACACACTGATGAGGGTGTGGAGCAACAAGAATCCTCATTCGTTGCTACTGAGAATGAAAAATGGTACAGCCAGTTCAGAAGACAGTTGGGCAATTTCTTACAAAGCTAAATATACTCTTACCACACCATCCAGCAATCATGCTCCTTGGTATTTACTCAAAGAAGTTGAAAACTCACATCTACACAAACGCCTGCATACAAATCTTTAGAGCAGCTTTATTCATCTTTGCCAAAACTTGAAGCAACCAAGATGGTCAACCTTCAATTGGTGAATGGACAAATAAACTGGTACATGCAGACCGTGAAATATTTTTCAGCACTTCAAAAAAATGAGCTATCAAGCCATGAACAGACATGAAGGAACCTTAAATGCATATTACTGAGTGAAAGAAGCCAATCTGAAAAGGCTACATCCCATATGATTCCAACTATATGACAATCTGGAAAAGGCAAAATTGCAGAGATAGTAAAAGGACCAATGATTGTCCTTGTTAGTGGGGAGGGAGGGATGGATAGAGAACAGATTTTCAAGACAGTGAAACTGTTCTGTATGATACTATAATGGTATATCCGTATTATTATACATTTACCAAAACACATGGAATATGCAACACCAAGAGTGGACCCAAATTTAAAGCATAGGCTTTGGGATTATGATGGGCTATTGTAATGTCATTGATTATAAATGTACCATTCCAGTGGGAGATGTCCATAAGGAGGATGTGATCAATAAAGATATAGGTAGATTCACCTGTGCGGGAGCGGGAAGTTGATGAAATGTTCATATGTGAAATGGCAAGAATTCTTTTTATAATAGGGTATTATAGATAGGTTCTCCAGCCTTCAATATTTAATAGAAAAAAACCACCCATGAGAGGTCTGAAAACAGCCATATCTGCATTCTCGGGCCATGAGAATGAAGTTCCAAACTAAATATAATCTAAATCACTATCCTGACTCAAGACTTTGTCTTTTCCAGGTAGTAAGTGAGGCAAAAGTGCAGGCCTCAAGAGTATTATTTTGTAAAATAGGGCATTTATGGCTTCAGTAATTGGAAGTTATTGAAGGCTTGTGAAAAGGAAATAAAGGTGTTTAAGTGGTTTAAGTGGGGAGTGGGGTTGGCATGCACACGTGTGTATGTAGGTATTTCAACAAATAAATCTAGCCTTTGCTGGCAAAAAAAAAATTATTTTAATTACCAGACATTACAGAGCTATCATTTTTACAACTGCCATTTAAGAACAGAGGAGTCACATTCCCTTGATGGCCTGCGAGATACTGAGGGGGAGGGCTTACTCTTTTAGATCCTAAGAGGACCTTTTGATTCATTCTCACCCTCCTCGGGCAGTCTTTAAACTCTACTGTTTTCCAAGGCTCACTGGCTCTCACTGATACACATTCACATGCACATATAATCCAAAGATTAGGCACCTTTCTGCATAAATGTGTAGACGCTATTTAATAAATCGCTTACTTCCTTTTCCCCAGTCCCCAATCACCTACTATAATAATTTCTTAATGGGCCAACTTTCCACTTTACCATCTGCCTACTGAATATATGTTTGAGGAAACCCATTTGCTCACTGAATTATTTTCATCCTCTTAGATTACAGCGTTTCTTCTTCTTCTAATTGCCCTAGTAAGTGTTCCTGATCTTTATGTCACTTCTGATCTGTTTCCTATTCCTGGACTTTGGACTCATGTCTCATTGGGGTGATTTTCATATTTTGAAATGCCATGCAAGAATTTTTAGTCAATGTAAGAAAATACAATATATCATAAGGTTGTACTCTAAAAAGGTGATAGACTGAGCTCTTTCCAGTAGATGTCTTTTCTTCTTTCTGAAAACATAGATTCTGAATTTTGAGTGAACATGGAGTAAATAGTAAAATTGTTAAAAAATGGCAATTCCTAGGTCCCATCCACAGAACCCATAATATATATCTGTATATAAGAGGAATCTGCTTTTTAACAAGTATTCCAGGAGATTCTAATACCAGTTAATGGGCCACTCTCAGAGAAAGTCTTCAAAATAAATAAAAACAATTGGCTGGCATTGCAGGAATTGTAAGTTTCTACTTCAGAAAATTAGAAATAAGAGTTAAAAGAGCTTCAAGATTGGTATGCTCCATAATTCCACAATGTCTTCAAGGACCTAGGTTTCTTCCATCTTTCAACTCTGCCATGTGTGGTCTGCTGGCTTTCTCCTGAGCTGGTTCACCTCATAGTTGCCAGATGGCTTCCCAGTGCCAGATATCACATCTCACATCCAGAAATCACAACTCCAGAAGAAGCCATGTTTCCCTTTTGCTTCTTCTAAAAAGAATCCTTCTCCAGAAGTATATGTAGGAGATCAGTAGACCTACCCTCACACAATTCACTGGCCTCCGGTGGGTCTCACATCATCTCTAAGCCAACAGATGGCATGAGAAACAGAACCACTCATTGCCTCAGACTGGGCAGGAGCTACATCACATAAGGGAAGCAGTGAATAAGTAAATCAAATGGAAAAAAAGTCAGAAAGGTCTTAAGGAAGTAGTCCTCAATGATCATGGAATATTCTAGTTATTTTCCACAATGTATTTTTCATATAATTCCTCCAGAGTAGACCACTGAAATTTCAATGATAGTAGAAGTCACTGTCAAGATACAATGACAACAAGAAAAGACCATCTAACCTTTGGATTAGGGTATTACCACTCTCCAAAGAGCTCTTGCTGCTCCTACTAAATCCTAGAAGGCCCTCCAAAGTGAAAATTAGCTGCAGCAGATACTCGAGACACAGTGCTGAGTAATCATGTTCACCTGGTATAAAGTCACGGTCACCATGTTAAATGTAATCCACAACACTCCTTCCTTATGGTACAATCTCCAAGCAGAAGAGCAAAGACTAAAAAGGAGATAGCTGACTGCCAGTTTTCACTAAAACACACAAACAAAAAAATAACAAGTACACCCCAATGTCTCAGGAACAGTAAACACTGTAGCTAATTGTTTGATTTTAAGAAAGTGAAGGAAATGCAAGCACACCCAATGGGCAGCGTCAGGGGTGGGTGGCCTCCTGGACATCACCCCCTCACCCACCTGAACTCAGGGGAGCAGCCCAAGATGACAGCTGAAGAGGATAGATGAGTAGGTTTCCCAGCATGGGACATCCACCTGTGAGATCTTTGGTCTGATGCGTTCCACCAGTGACTCCAAGCATCCGCTGAGGAATTGAATCAAGTAGAGCAGGTCAAAGTTCAGGTGAGGGACCCTGGAGCACAGTGGCCATGACCTTCATTCCCACCATTCTGCACTGCAGCATGGCCACCTTTTTGGCCTGTCCATCAAGGTCAGCTTCTGTGTTCCCTTCCTCAGCATTTCAAGGTGGACCCATGCCTGGGAGTACGCAGTGTCCGGGCAGCCCTGGAGACCACCTCTGCCTGAGATTGTGGAGCAGTGGCTGATAGCGGGCTCCCGAGCCTGGCTTTGGTCCCCAGCCCACAAACCCCTGGTCTGGCCCCAGCTGCACCCAATGCCCCCTGGCCCTGTTTTCTTGAGTCACTGACAATGAGAAACTAACATTTTACACTTTGTAATCAACCTTTAATGTAAATTCAAACAGAAAAGGAAGCAGAAATGTCCTTAATCTTTGAATGTTTAAACAAGCCCGTGAAAAAAAGAAATTTACTAACCAAATTTCTCACAAATGGAACCTTTGGTGTCATAAAAACAAAGATGAATGCTATACATAGTTTAAAATAAACCAAATGGCAAATTAAATAATTTCACACCAAAATTCATAAATGATCACTTGGGCTAGTCAAGAATACAGACGTATAGATTTCATTTTATTGAGCTCCACAGAAAATTGATTTTGCTTCTCCAAATTAAAGGTTTGCAGCAGCCCTACTTTACGCAAGTCTATAGGCACCATTTTTCCAACAGCTCTGACTCCGTGTCTCTGTCACATTTTGGTAATCCTTGCAATATTTCACACTTTT
The DNA here is from genome assembly GCF_028018385.1 of Neofelis nebulosa. Classification (NCBI taxonomy): domain Eukaryota; kingdom Metazoa; phylum Chordata; class Mammalia; order Carnivora; family Felidae; genus Neofelis; species Neofelis nebulosa. The sequence goes on from NC_080787.1 coordinate 23,895,151, forward strand.
TCATTACTATTACAGCAAAACCTTGGTTTGCGAGCATGATTTGTTCTGGAAAAATGCTTGTAACCCAAAGCTCTTGCATATCAAAGTGAATTTCAAGAATCATTGGCTCAGTTGTGATCATGTGACATTCGGTGCCATCTACTACTCTTATCACAAGAGCTCATTGACCGAATGAAAACTTATTGGAAATGTTTGCTTGTCTTGAGGAATACTCACAAAACAAGTTACTCACAGTCCAAGGTTTTACTGTATATTTGTTATGGTGATCTGTGGTCAGTGATTACAACTCACTGAAATCTTAGAGCTCAGCATTTTTTGGCAACAAGGCCATTTTTAATCAAAGGTATGTACATTTTTCAGACGTAATGCTATTGTGCACCTAATAAACTACAATATGGTGTAAAATATAACTTTTATATGCACTGGGAAAGCAAACATTGATTTGACTTACCTTATTGCGATGTTGACCTTATGGCACTGGTCTGGAAGGGAACCCCAGTATCTCTGAGGTATGCCTGTACAAGACCTTTCTCTCTGTGTTGTTGTGGCACCATCAGAACAGCTTGGCATCAGTAAGAGAAAGACGGGCCAGCAGGATAGTCAACTCATCCCAGTTTTCCCAGGACTCTCTCTGTTTTAAAACTGAAAGTCTCGGGGCACGTGGGTGGCTCAGTCGGTTACACATCTGACATCGGCTCAGGCCACGATCTCATGGTTCATGGGTTCAAGCCCTGCCTTGGGCTCTGTGCTGACAGCTCGGAGCCTGGAGTCTGCTTCGGATTCTGTGTCTCCCTCTTTCTCTGCCCCTCCTCTGTTCATGCGCTGTCTCTCTCTCTCTCTCTCTCTCTCTCTCTCTCTCTCTCTCTCTCTCAAAAATAAATAAGCAATAAAAAAATCTACAAAAATAAAACTCAAGGCCCCAATCAAATGGGGACAGCAAGGCCAGACCGTGCCTGTCAAAGTCAGAGAGACGCAAGGAAATTGAAATTGAAGAGCAGACACTCCAAGACCAACAAAGGACGTTAAATAATGTCGAAAGAAATCAACAGATAATTTTCAAAACTCTTAGAGATAATTTGTGGACAATCATGATAAATGGAACATATACCAAAAGAGTCTGAGACCCACAAAAGGACTACTTTTCTAATTAGGGAAATAATGTATTTCAGAAAACATACAGGCTGGTTATTTCTAACATCATTCAATTCCATTTAACTAAATTCAGGAAGCAATTCTAGTAAAACACTGTCTAACAGACAACTGGTCTCTAGTTAGTGATCACATGTGAAAATAAACATGTTGTTACTAACAGGTATGAGCCACTACACAAATGAACTGTGAAGACACAATGCTAAATAAAAGAAGCCGGCCACGAAAGGACAGATACTGTATTATTCTTTCAAATTCATAGCTGTTGCTACAGGCTAAATGGAGGGAGGAATGAAGAGTTAATATTTCATGGGTACAGAGTTTCAATGGGGAAGATAAAAAAAGTTCTAGAGACCACAGTAGTTGTGGTTGCACAACATTGAGAATACACTCACCGTAAGCCTTGTCAATTGAAGGAAAGCTAAATAAACACAAAGAGCCTAGATATATTTTCTGGGAAAAAAAGTAGCAACAAATATTTTTCTTATCATGGTATGAATAATATGGTCATTGTCAGTAAAATGCCCCATCAACTTGTTTCTAATCAAATGAGAAAAAAAAAAAAAAAGAAGAAGAAGAAGAGGAAGAAAGAAGAGGGACAAGGTGGAGGGGACACAGGGAGAGATGATTCATTCATTCAATGTAAATAAATTTCACTGAAACTAATAAAATCTATAAAGTCATTTAAGCATGAAAAGGGAAGTGGAGAGTATAGCCATTTAGATACAAAATCATGACTTATAATACGCTGTCCTTTCTAAAGACCACGAGTAAGCCAAAATGTTTTCAAAATTACATTTTCCACATCACCTGAGCTGATATACCAGAGTAATGTGAACTATTATAAATTTGACTTTCAAAGGGGTGTTTCAACCTGTATTTTCCAGTGTGGAAAATTAAGCCAATCCTTCTGAATTGATTAACTGCAGAAAACAAACCTATGGGGGACAAGGATATATTTCCTGACTCTCTAGGCTACCTCTTTGGGGGAATGTATTTTTGATATTCTCTTGGGAAGGAATGATGCAAGGTTGTCATTTAAAAAATCAAACACCACATTTAGTTACAGATGAAAGTTGCCAGACTGTAACCCAATTTTAATTGGGGCATCAGTGCAGTTGCTTTGTGGTTATTCTAAAGGTTGGGGGGGGGGGTGGCTTCCTATTTGTTTTGTAATTGTTAGCGGGAGTGACAATATGAACTGTGTCCTGCACAAGGCAAGGCATAAAGTAGACACGTGACAAATAGTGTTGAAGAAAAGGAAGGAGGGGAGGGAGTTAAGAACAAGGTTCAGGAAAGAATCACCACTTTGTTTATATTTCTACTGAGCTCCTCGAGACAGTCAGCCCACAGCCATCCGATGGCTGTCCAGGCTCAGGGGCAAACGGGAATCTTGTTTTCAGCCATCGACACTTTAAACAAATGCCTGAAAACAGTGTTTCAAGGAATAAAGGAAACAAGTGAATGCCCTTATGAGAGACGAAAATGTGGATTATTTCCCAAGAAGCAAGACTGTTTAATGTGCTTTTAACAGGAGCAGAGAGGGAAGGGGGCCCGGCACCCCTCGTCTCTCCCTTGTTCAGGTTCCAGCCTGTCTACCACACAGACCTGAAGCCTCCGGAGAGAGTCCCATAAATGTGAACTGGAAAAACTTACTATTTCGCGCTGTCTTTCCCTGCCCTCCCCCAGCCCCCGCCATTACCCTTTCCAATTCTTCCACCAGCCATGGACAGACACTATTTTAATCATCCTCGAAGCGGTTTTGGGCAAGAGGAGTTTGAGGGAGAGGAGGACACAATGCAATAATCAGTCTTAGACAAAGGCAGGGAAGGAAGCGTAGCAGAGAGGACAGAACACAGAGCCTCATCTGTAATGCAGGGCCTGCTGTCCCCAGATGTTACCAAAGCATCAGGATCTCTCCCTGCAAGAAAAATTGGATTAGTCACCGTCTTGTCTCCTAATGGACACACTCTGTGATCTTTAGAGCTTCATTTACTGGGTTAATAGTGCTTTGCCTGAGTTCCTTTGCTATGGAAGGGGAAAAAAAAAAAAAAACCTGTAAGAAGAAATATTCTGGGTGCCGTCCACAACCACTGACACGAGTAATATCGTATTCATCACAGACAGACCTCGTATCTCATTACTGCTGAAGAGTTTCCCCGGAGGCATCTGAGCTTGGCCAGGCCAGGCCTCTCATGTGGAACCGTTCAGGTATATTGTGAAATGATTTAATGCGATAATAATGTCCACTTTGCGAGATAGATTATGTTTTTCATAGTGGCTGATGGTTAATGAATGATACATTAGCAAACATCACTAAAACGTTATTGGGAAATGCAGATGGAGAGATGGAATTCTTTTTCCTGCCTCTTCTTGGCTTTCTCCCCACGCGGTCCTACCGATGCCCTTCCCCCGCTCTGATGCATAAAGATGGAAAGCAAAAGAATTTCCAAGAACCAGAAAACTTAATTTATTTAAAAGGGGAAAAAAAAATCCCAGCTGTGTGTCCCTGCCTCTCAGCCTCTCCTTACAGAAGGAGGGATGAATACTAAACACATTCAAACATGAGCTGAAATATCTCTTCTTAAATCAAATGAGAATCAATGAAAGTGCGAACCTGAACAAATACATTATATGTTGACCCAGTTTATTAGATGAAGCCGTTTACCCTGATTTGATTTATCTGGCAATACACAGCTCAGCTGTGAAATGAGATAAGCCGAGCCCATACACCTTATTTACTGTATTATCACAGCTCTTGCTAGCACTGCCATGGTTAAGGGTCTGTCAGCATTTCCATTACAAACCCCTATTTTTAGCTGTAGAGATTCACTCCCAGCCGCTACGTGGCAATGGCAGACCCTAACCCAGAAGCACGGCCTCTGAAAAGATGGATATAATTCCATTTTATTATTCACAGTCTTGCATTGCTGAGTAACCCAGAGGAACGTGGATGCTCCCGTGTCCCTGAAGCTTGCTCTCACCTGCCGAAGAAGCCAGGCACATCCACACCGTTTTACACCGTATTTTGATTTTTCCCTCATCCTCCTTTCCTAGGTGGACATTTCCAGTATGTTCTCTTTCTGTTTCCGCGTACTTTGGCGTGCAAAAGCATTCGTGTTTGCCGGGGCCCTTCCCCACCCTCGGCAAGTCTTCCTCCACAAGGCAACGAGGGGCTGAGATCATAGAAGACAGAGAGGCACACTGTGGGAATAACGGGTACACCTGCCCAGGGGGCAGGAGAAACCCGATATTTTGAGTTTTTCAATGAACATCTATAATCCAGATGCCCAGCTTCAACGAAGTTACAAACAGAGAGAATGAGGCAGGGGTAGAGGGAGGCTTCTATCATTAAAGTTTAGTTTAAAGAGGCAACAAAAAAGCATTCTTATCTGTCGGTTTCGTTCTCGTTCCCGAGCCGCCGAGCATGCAACCCCATGAAACCACATGTGGGTAAGAATCTTCTATGTGATCGTTCGTGGCAACATCTCCGGATTTTGGTGTGTGGCACAATAAGGCACAGCAGAAAGGCGGGCCGGAAGTCCCAGGGAACTCGTGTTCAGCATGAGAGCCCTAGTGAGATCCCTACTGGTCTCAGGTCTCAATGGGGGCATGACCACAGGGCGCAGGGAACAACGGACCCGGGAACCGCAGGGGCGTGTGGGTAACATGGCAGGTTGGCCCCATGCTTTATCCCTGCTCTTTCTTGAAATGCCACTAGAATGGGAGAAAAGGAATAGAATTGGCACAAACCCATTGGAACAAGGAAGACAGGAGAGGCTGCATCTTAAGATGAGCAAGTTTAACCAATTTGGGGGACGCTGGAAAGAGAGTAGTAACTGACTTAACAGAATGGAGGAATCTTCTTTGCAAGTAGAACACCCACAATGCTTCCCCACAGCAGAGGAGGGGATACAGAGCTAGTGTCTGAATAGAGTCACCTAGAGACGCTCCGGTATCTGCTCAGAGTGGAGGGTGGGTGACACCATCCTAAAAGCAGGAAGATAATGGAAAGTTTATGGACTGAGTAACGGGCCCCCCAGTTCCCTTGCCTCACTCTGCTCCTAAAAGGCTGGTGGCCATACACGTGTGTGTTCTCAATGCAAGAGTTTTGTTTTTTGTTTTTTGTTTTAGATTGAATGGAAAATAATAGGGATAGAGTGACACCAACAAAGAGACAAGGCAAAATGCTAAGTCAAGCAAAGCCAAAAACTGAAGAAACTGAAGAAAAAAAATGTAACCACAGTATACAGCAGGCTCAACAGTGAACAATGTTCACAAGGTTCATGATCAAGAACGATGTAAAAAGTGGTGATTTTAACCAAGTCAGGGAGATGGGGAAAGCGAGGTGTGAAAGGCAGTCTGAGGAAGCCAAGTCTTCATATACGTAAATGGACAGGTCTCAAATTGGTAGATGAATGAATCACAGTATAAGCATACTTAGAAATGTGTAACTAAGACCCAAAGAAACAGCAAAAAGATTTTAATGTGGTTAATTGTTCAGGAATGGGGAATATGGGAGTCAGGTAGGTAAAAGCTAAAGTTGGGATAAGGATACTTCTGTCATGACTACTGGAATTAATTCTAAACTTCTCAGTGTTCATAAACTCGTTGAAATATGCAAAAAAGTAAAAATGTAGTCAAAAATAATATGGGTAGGCTCTGCCTTCCTATTTCGTATTTGGATTTCTCTATGACCCTGAAGGTGGCCCAGCTGTGGGAAATGGGAAGAGTAGGAACAGAAAAATGCCCCCCCCCATATCCCTCTCCATCTCTGCTCTACCATACCACCCTTCTTTCATTCCTGGAATTCTCGGGACCTCTTCCCATAACATACCCCATCTCCTCAATATACTCTTTCCCTCTTCTTCTCCCTCCTTCCTGCTCTACTCTCCATTCAAATTATATTCCTTGGGGAACCCTCTGCCACCCTCAGTCAAACACCCTCTTGTCAACTCTCGTATCATCTGAATAACTCTTCTGAAGCCAACTCATAGTGCTTTGATCCATTGGTTCATGGCAAATACTAAGCATTCCCTAAGCAGCAGGGTGTTTATAATTTTTCTCTCTTTTTAATTCTAATGACCAGCACAGTAGCTGCCCATAGATAGCACTGTAAAACATGCTGAATGAAAAAAAAAAAAAAAAAGAAAGAAAGAAAACACAAAATAAGGAATAGATGAGGCTGACATTCTTTTAATGGAGTCTTGATACTCCCAAACTTGAATAAATCCAGAAAGAACCTTTCCTAGGGAAATTTCTCCCTCTCCAGCCATGAAGATCACATGCAATGATTTCCTCGACTCGGTGTTAAGAAATTCCCCTTATGAATCTTCTTATACTATTGGTGAAAAATGTAAATTGGCATAGCCATTATGGAAAACAAAATATTAAAAATAGTACTTGCATATAAACCAGCAATCCCATGTCTGGCTATATGCAAAGGAAATGAAATCACTACCCCAAAGAGATATCTACACTGTCATGTTTTTTGCAACATTATTTGAGATAGCAGAGATGTGGAAACAACCTAAGTGTTCACTGACAGACTATAACATGTGGTGTATAAGAATACTATTCAGCTTCAAAAAAGAAGGAAATCTTGCCACTTGTGACAATATAGATGAACCTGGATGACATTGTGCTAAGTAAAATAAGCTAGACATAAAAAGACAAACACTGTACTATCTCACTTATATGTAGAATCTAAACAAGTCTAACTCAAAGAAGCAGAGAATGGAATGCTGATTACCAGGGATTGAGAGGGTAGGAGAAATGGGGACATGTTGGTCAAAGGGTACAAACTTTCAGTTATAAGATGAATACATTCTGGAAACCTAATGTATAGCATGGTTACCATGTTTGTTTTTTTAATGTTTATCTTTGAGAGAGAGACAGGGAGAGAACATGAGAGGGGGAGGGGCAGAGAGAGGGGGTGACAGGATCTGGAGCAGGCTTTGTGCTGACAGCAGAGAGCCCAACGTAGGGCTCAAACTCACGAACCGTGAGATTATGACCTGAGCCAAAATCAGATGCTTAACCGACTGAGCCACCCAGGTGTCCCTACCTTGATGGGTAATTTTATGTGTCAATTTGACTGGCCTCAGGGATGCCCACATAGATGGTAAGACATTATTTCTGGGTGTGTCCATTGGGTGTTTCTGGAAGAAATTAGCACTTGATTCAGTAGACTAAGTGAAGAGATCCACCTTCATCAATGTGGGTAAGCATCACCCAATCCTTTGGAGACCCAGGAATGGAACAAAAGGTGAAGGAAGAGTAAATTCATTCTCTTCTTGTGATGAAATGTCCATCTTCTCCTTCCCTTCTTTTGGTTCCTGGGCCTTTGGATTCTGGGACTTACCCCAACAGCCCCCTGGCTCTCAGGACTTTGATGTAAGGATGGGAATTACACCGTCAGCTTGGTGTAGAGACCCAGAGGCCTTCAGACTCAGACTGAATTTTAACACCTGCTTTCCTGGTTCTCCAGTTTGCAGATGACAGATGGTGGTACTTCTCAGCCTCCTTGACTATATGTAAGCCAATTCCTATAATAAATCTCCCCTCATATATATCTATGTATGTATCCTGTTGGTTCTGATTTTCTGGAGAACCCAACTTATACAGTTACCATAGTTAATAATAATGTATTCATACTTGAAACTGGCTAAGAGAATAGATCTCAAGTGTTCTCAACCACAAAAAAAATAAAATAAAATGATAATCACATGGGGTGATGCATGTGTTAACTAGCTTGATGGAGGCAATCACTTCACAATGTATATGTATACGAAAACATCACATTGTATACTTTAAATGTATACAGTTTTTATTTGTCTATCAAATCATACCTTAATCAAGGTGGTAAAAAAATGCCTCGTAAATATTCAGTATCCTTCCTCAATGGTAAATCATCAATATCACAACTCAAGAAACAAGAAAGAAGGGCGCCTGGGTGGCTCAGTCAGTTAAGCATCTGACTTCATCTCAGGTCACAATCTCACGGTTTGTGAGTTTGAGCCCTGTGTCAGGCTCTGTGCTGACAGCATTATGGAACCTGCTTGGGATTCTGTGTCTCCCTCTCTCTCTGCCCCTGCCCCGCTCACGCTCTTTCTCTCTCAAAAATAAGTAAACATTAAAAATATTTTTTTAAAAAAAGAAAGAACCAGCAATAAATACTTAACTGGTAGTATTTCAGAAACTAGTATTCAAATCTATTTTAAAGACTTAATAATATGTATAAGCAGCAGTCATATTTTCTACATCCAGAAGTTAAGTCTTGTCCTGACAATAAATCTCAAAGAACTCATGAGAACAAGTCACTGATTTGGGGAAAGATGATTTCTTTAGGACCTTATGGGATTCAGAGGTTAATTTCACTCAGTGTTCAGATTTCAAGGGGAGAGTCTACCAGTTTTCCAACAATAAGCCCAGATCCAGCTGACTTCCTTTTCCCCTGAGGTAGAAGGTAGCATTTGGTTTTGACAATTCTTGTGCCCAGGCCATAACGTTCAAGACCCTGGTATTTTTCAGCTGTTTTCAGCTCAGACCCGGGGTTTGTTTTGAAGCCTCTGTCTTATATCAGTGGAGCTGGCTGTGGGCCAGAGAGTTACTCAGATGTCTAGAGATAACTCTAGAAGAATGAGCTGTCTCTATGCAGATGGTCCTTCAAATTGTATCAAAGCCACATACTTCATTCAAAATTACTTCCAAATTGTTAGGCCATACAGGGAAAGAAATGTGGGGAAACCTCTGGCCTGATAGACAATACTATATCTATATCTATATATCTATATCTATATCTATATCTATATCTATATCTATATCTATAGATAGATAGATCATGACAATACTCAAGTCTACACTTGAGATGAAATCTGGAAGCAAAATGCTGTTAGGCATTCCCTGAATTTAAGACTCAACCATGTGAATATCTGATTAAAGTGGGATGCTTGTCTCCTAGGACACATTCAAATTCCAACACGGTACTTAACCAACACCCAATAACATTTTGTTATTCAAGTTTCCTCGAGTATCATCTTTTAAAATTACATTCTTCTAACACTAAAATGAGCTGTTTCTACATGGGGATGTTTTTTCCCCCTTCAATTTACGACAGATATAAATGGTCCAAGTTTATTTCTCACATCTGTTCTGCATACAAGAATCTGCTGTAGTATTTGGATGCTTGGAAATTCAGTCTGGGTTGTTTACACTGGCTGTCCACAAGGCTGTAATACAAATTCAGCTGCGACGTACTATGTAACTATTTTAAAAATAACATGATGCTGGGGAAAGGACCCCACAGCCCTAGTTACTACTCCATTATAGTCACATCACATTCTCTAACTGGGACAGACTGGGCTAGTATTTCACCACAGTTCTCCTTTGTATTACAAAAACCACTTGCTCTGTGTTAAATGACCTCCATCTACCACCAAGCACTGTTCTAGTACAGGAAAAACAAGATAGAGCCCCTCACATCAAGGTTATTTCTTTCCTGAAGTCCCAAAGTTTTCATATGTTTTGAAGAAGCACGAAATACTTTGGAACAGTGAGTTCATGAATTTTGAAGCCCGACACATCTGTCCCCGAGCTTGAACGACACTTCAGAATCACGAGGACAATATTATCCACTTCATAGATTTGAGGTAGTAAATTCAAGGAGACATTTACCATCTTTTCCTGAATAAAAGACATGAATGAACAGAAGATACATCCCGATTTTACTAGAAAAAGATTTTAGTGAAAAGAAAAGGAGTTTTCATTATATATGTATTGAAATTGATTTTAACGTGATTTTGGAAGGAGGGAGGCATGACTTCTAATTTCAATATGTTTGTATCATACCCTGAAATCCATTTAGAAACCAGGTCACTTTTTGTATTGATCTGCATTGTTTTTATCCCGTTTCTCCTGGACATGGTATGTGCCCAACTACCAGTGTTCTATCCACTACTGGTTTTCTCTGTCTTCCTGAGGAAAAGGAAACCTTGCTTTCTTAGCTAGGCATATTTTCACCCAGATTAGGAATTCACCCCCTTACAGTATTGCTGGACATAAAAGTGGTGATATGTGTAACATCTTCTAAGAAGCCCCTTAAAAGTTAGCTGGTTCATATCCTTTGATGCTTTTGTTCTTCTCCCTTATCCTTCCTGGTGGATGAAATGCAGCTACATGGGTTCAGAAAGCCTTCCTATATCAGGGAACATCAGACCAAGGACAGTGGATGAATGAGAGTGAGAAGCTAGATCCCTGACAGTTAAGGAACTACCAAACCAGAGTGTGCCATCCACCCCAGGGCCCCTTCTATGGAGAGAAAAAGATAACTATCTTGAATAAGACACCATCATTTTGGATTTTCTGTCATGTGCAGCTGAACCAAATCCTGCTCTTGACACACGTTTTTTCCAGTTTTCTTATGGAAGCAGGGTTTGCTACATCTAGTAGTTTTCAACTTATTTCTTCTTTTCCATTTCCTTGGTTGGTGGCAAGACCACTCTGGAGCTCATATACCGTACTTCTTTATGAAGCCTGTAATATTGAAGTTTGAACTTTACCAATGCCTGTGCCGCTCCTTAATCGTCACTTATAGAAATAAAATTGATTCTAAAACATTATGATAACTCAAAATCCACCTCATTTTTATAAAAATTTCTCTCATTATGCTGTCATCAGTGCTCAGCAGCCCTCTGTAATGCAGGTCACTGGACACAGGAGATTTTTTTTAGATACTTTCCTTGGAAAGAGTCTTGGAGGAAATATACTTTTTTAGATTTTTTTAATGTTTATTCATTTTTGAGAGACAGAGAGAGACAGAGCATGAGTGGGAGAGGGGCAGAGAGAGAGGGAGACACAGAATCCAAGGCAGGATCCAGGCTTCGAGCTGTCAGCACAGAGCCCGACGCAGGGCCTGAACTCACAAACTGTGAGATCATGACCTAAGCCCAAGTTGGATGCTTAACAGACTGAGCCACTCAGGTGCCCCAGAGGAAATATATCTTTTAAGACCAAAGAAAAACTATAAATAAAGGGCTGAGTACGGTGCCAGCTCTAATGAAGAGAAGTGGATGGTGATTACAACCAGCCAGGACCCTGGAAACCCTTCCCACCACAAAGTGAGCTTGGACTCAGCTAAGAGCCCTGGATGTCTGGCCATCATACCCATGTGAGAAAAGCAGTCTCACAAGCTGATGGCTGCAGGATAATTCTTTCCCCACAGAGTTCTCAGTTGTTATATGAGGAGCTTCACCGTCTTTATTGCTTTCATTGTTATTATGATTCCTTAAAAGCCTCAAGAGAGGTGCTGATGGTAGCACTTTTCGGGGCTGTTATATACACCCAAACATCCCTCGGAGGGCTGGAAGGCTACGGAGCTCCAACTGTGGGAAGTCAAGCCACCTTGTTCTCATGACCAATGTACAGGTCCCTATTGTGCTGGATGAATTACTCCCTCCTGTATCAACAAATACAAAAGTGCCTTCTAAAGAGCCTCAACACATCAACCTGTGTGCATTCCATGAAGCTGATGCAAAGTCCCCATCTCAGATTGGTCTCTACTCTGGGTGCTCAAACACGGGAACCCCTGGCAAGCCCACCAGCTGTTCTAAACCAGCAGGCTTCTGTGATGCCGAGAAAAATGATGTAAGAAATGTGTGGGGAATCCATTTCTCTGAACACTTGTACCACGTTTCCATCCCCAGGAACCTTCTTTCAGCTGCAAGAAAGAGGAAGTCCCGCCCAGAGTTTCGGCTGGATCAGTTACTTAGCTAGGTAACCTTTCTCAGCCTCAGTTTCCTGTTATTCAGAATAATCATCTGCGAGATAGGATATTATGAGGATCAAAAGAAATAATGTGTGGGAAAGTGCCTGAGGCATCTGAACATCGATCCGTACCACAACTAAGTTTGGAAGTAGAGGTGACAGTATTCTTTTCTAAGAAGCTGCAATATATTCTATATAGTTCTTTCTAGTCAATATACTCAGACCAAAGAAGAGAGAAATCTAAGCTCCCCTCTTTGAAATCAGTTTTTCAATGAAGATTTGTCAGTTTTGCCGCAGTGCCTTCTCCATTACTGGTCCTGGTTGCTGACATAATATCTGTCTTCTAGCAAATTAGGCAGAAAAGTTAAAAATGAAAGAATGAAGGAATGCTACCCTAAAAACTCTGCTCATTTTCTTGACCTCTTTTAGGATGACTAGTCAACGTGACTTTGGATTCCGTAAGGAATCCCTCTGGTTTTTTATGTCAGACTGATAAATTATTTTATCCACCACAGAATGAGGATTTTGATTGTCACCAGATTGAATAAGCATAGATACATAATACTGTTGATTCAGAATCAGCAGGACTTGAGTCTTCAAAATATTCTTTCCTAAAGTAAAAAGATAGCCACAAAGCCTTTGGTATTCCTCTCAGGAGAGGTGGGTCTATGCCTCAGCTTTACCCAAGTCTTCAGAAACCGCAAGTTTCCACTCCTATCTCTTGGAACACCCTTTGAGTGGGCATGTAAGAAGTTCTGTGAGCAGGTCCCAGGCTGCAGGGGCTACAGCAGGCACACAGATCAGTCCCAGTTCAGTCCAGTCTGCCAGCCATTAGTTTCCTATGAATGCTTAAAGCATTAAGTTGGTAGCTTAAACCAACACACATTTATTTCCTTATACTTCTGGAGTCAGAAGTTCAGAATCAGTTTCATGGGGCCAAAATTAAGGTCTCAGCAGTATCTCACTCCCTCCAGAGGCTCTAGAGGAGAATCTGTTTCCTTGCCTTGCCCGGCATCTAGGGCCACATTCAGTACATTCCTCGATTCTTGGACCCCCTTCCTCCAGCTGCAAAGCCAGAAAGGAAGTTGCTTGCTTCAACTGTCACAGAGTGTAATCAAATCTCTGCCCCTCTCATAAGGACACTTCTGATTATATTTATAGCCCACCTGGATAACTCAGGATGATCTCTCCATCTCAAGATTTTTAATTGAATCGCATCTACAAAATGCCTTTGCCACGTAAGTTCCATTTGCAGGCTCCAAGGATTAGGACCTGGACATGCTTGGGGGCTGTTATTCAGCCCACCCTACCCACCAATGCACCAGACCTGTAAGTAAAGCTGTTCTGGATCCTCCCGACCAGCCCAACTGGCAACTGAATGCATCACCAAGTGACCACAGTTGATGCCATGTGGAACAGAGGAATCATCCAAATGAACCCTGGTGCAATTCCTGGCAAAATCATGAGGTATAAAAAAATGGTGGTTGTTTTAAGTTTTAGGGTAATTTATTACCTGGCAACAGGTAAACCGGAACAAGTATTGGTGGATTTGGATTGATGGATTTCATGCTCCTCCCATAGATGCATCTTGTGACACAAGCACATATCTTTGAGGTAGCTGTCAGGGTCAAGAACACCTTGAGGATTACTCCAGTTTAGTCTCTCATCACTGTTTGAGATGGGGGAAGTAAAAGGACATGGCGCATCTATTCCATTAGAGGAACTGGTGACAAGACCTTCTTTTCCCATTTCCTCTCCAGACTCTTTCCACCTTCTTCTTTTCTCCATCTTTCTCCTGTGAGTCTAAAGAAAAGGCACACTCTGAGAGTAAAGTTGAAATGGTGGGTCTGAAAAGAAGCATTTCCATTTCCGTTTTTCCTCATTTTAATCTCTTCCCTCATCTGCAGTGACAAGCTCACCACATACCTGTCGGAGAACCAGCGTCACACAGCTGCTCTTCATTCCAAGCTCCAGTGGGTCCCTCTGGTGACCTGGAGAAGCCTGTTAGGGTGTTTTTAATATTCTAGAAGATGAGCTGTCCTAATAGCCTTTGCCCTTACTCCGTCTCAGTGGAAACAAGACATGCTTTCTAATTTTCTTGTTTGGAAGACTGAAATCCTTGATGCTGGTTCTGAAACATGCCATGTTAATAAATACTCCTCAACCATTCAAAGCACTGGAGAGTCTGTTAAAAATTACAAAAGACTTTACAGATGAGTTACCAAGTTTGTCCACTCAAGCCATGACTCGGGACATCCTGTTCCTTGTAAACCATTTCATTTCTTCAGGGGCACAGATGATACATTTACTTAGAGACACTGTGCCCCCAGGACTGTTGATGAAGAAGAAACATGGAAACATAAATAGGGTGTCCTCACAACCTAACCCCAGACATTCCTGAAGTCCTCGTGTCTGCAGCAATTTGTCCTGGAGCTCAATGCTAATCCCCCTGCCCCACGTCGGAATTGTGACTAACAGAGCTTAAGGCAATCTCCAACCAGGGTATTTGCCTTTCATTAGGTAGTTTCTGAAAATTCTCAAGAAAGTGAATATAATTTACTAGTGAACGTGGTGGAGAGGTGGGGGTGTTTGAGAGATAACTGTAAAAGAATTGCTGTTTCCTGAATGAATAAATGAATACTCTCTTACATAGCAGGCCAGCCTTATACATTATCTTACCGTATGTCTACAGTCTTTTTTAAAATGTTTTTTTCACATTTATTTTTGAGAGACAGAATGTGAGCAGGGGAGGGGCAGAGAGGGAGGGAGACACAGAATCAGAAGCAGGCTCCAGGGTCCAAGCTGTCAGCACAGAGCCCAATGCAGGGTTCGAACCCATAAACCATGAGATCATGACCTGAGCCAAAGTCGGACGCTTAACCAACTGAGCCACCCAGGTGCCCCTATATGTCTACAGTCTTAAATCCATCATTGACTTTCAAAGCGAAATGTTGGAATCAGACCCCCAAAACATTTTAGATTGTGACATTTAGCCATCTTTTTCCAAGTAATGTTTGTTGAGGTCATAAGGACATTGAGAGTGAGGGATGATTCCCCTTTGACCCACATTAAGCACTACTCAATTCTGCTTAATGCGAATGTTTTGAGCATCTCATGTATGCCAGTCACAGTGCTATATCTGGGGGTATGGTGTGAACAGGCTGGGATGACCAACCATCCTGGTTTACCCAGGGCTGAGGGGTTCCCAAAACATGGGATTTGAACTTGTAAAGCCAGATAAGTCCCAGAGCAACCTGGAGGAGTGAGGAACCCTTCTGCCATTCTAGAACTACAGGTAAAAAATGGAAAACAGATAGTGAACACAGAATTACAACTGGGGGTTATGCCATAGGCAGGGAGGAGAAAGTTGCCCTACTTTGATGATTAGGAAAATCTTCCCCAGAAGACACTTAGGTTTCCACTTAGTGGAATCCATGGAAATTAGCTAAGAAAGCAAGTGAAAAACATTTTAAGAGAACCCAGGAGCATGTGTGAAAGCTTTGATGCTGGAGAAAGCATGGTGCATGAATGACATTGGACACAGCCCCTGTGACAAAAGTCTGGAGAGGAGGGAGAGATTGTGTCATGGAGAAGATGCTAAAAGGCCAGATTGGGAAAAGTCTTACACATGATATTCTGGATTCTAGATTGTATCCCAAGGGTTATGGGAAGTCATCGAAAGGCTTTAAGAAAACCTGTACATAAAGTTCTCATGCTAAAGTCTACTCTAAAGTCCTTCTGCTGCCAAATTGTTCTTTCTTCGTGAAGGGGCCAGTTATACTCCATACTGGGTCTCAACCAAAACCCCTTTCAGGCACAGTGAAATAAGCTATCCTTGGCATCAACAAAGCTAGACATGCACATGAAGGACCCAATTTTAAGTAACTAGTGATGGGTAAGTCTGAACTGCTTGTATAGACATTTATAACTACTTGAAAGCACACTGGAACCTATCCAGCTCACCTTCAGCCATAGAAGAATGCCCCAAATCTTGCCCTGGTAGAACTTAGCTTAACAAAGACTCCAATCACTGCCCAGCCATGTGTACCCTGCCTTTTGGAACAATCTATAGTGGGTGAGTTTCTTATGTCCTCATCCTCCCCAAGGATGTTAATTTAATGGAAGCCTGGCTTTTCCTAGGTCACTGTTCCTCCAAGTATGGTCTGGGACCAGAACATTAGCATCGCTTAGGAGCTCCTCAGAGAAAGAAACCCTGGGGCCCCTCCCAGACCTACAGAATTAGAGTCACTGGGGGTGGAGTCCAGCATCCTGTGTTCTCACTGTATCTCCAGGCAATTCTGACACAGGCTTCTATTTGAAAACTATTGCCTTAGGCCAACCACTTGCTCCACAGCTAACTCCAGTGATGGATGCTGCTCTCTCCTCATCTCACAGACCACGAAAAGTAGCAACTACTCCAGATCTAGAATTCTCTCTGTTTCCTTACTTTCTGAGCCTTTCCCTCACATGTGGGGAACTCTAGCCCACTGGACTTACCCGCTTTTCCAGGTCTGCTGGTCTCCTCTTTGCACTTGCCTTCACTTTGCCAAGATCCTGCATTTTAACCTGTTCTTACCTACAGTCACAATCTCCTTTGCCCCTTGACTTGACTCTATCTGCCTTTCCCTTTTCCAGTTTCAAATTAATGTAATTTATTTTCTCTGCATTGTTCCCAGGTTGCTAGGCTCTATTGCAGGAATTCATATAACCAGCATTCAGTCAGAAGTGTAACCTTCAAACCCAAAGCATCCCTGCCTCTCTTCTTCCTTCCTTCCATCTTCACTTCCTTCCTTCTTTCTTTCTTTCCTTCCTTCTTTGCTTCCTTCCTTCCTTTGTCCCTTCCTTCCTTCCATCTATCCATCCATCGTTCCTTCCTTCCTTCATCCCTTCCTTCCTTCCATCTGCCCTCCTTTTCTTCCTTCCCTTCCCTTCCCTTTGCTTCCCTTCCCCTCCCCCTTCTTTCCCTTCCCCTCCCCCCTCCTTCCCTTTCTTCTTCCTTACTTCCCCTCCTTTCTCCCTCCCTTCCTCCCTTCCTTCCTTTTCCATTTTGGTTGGCTTCCTCTTTAATTCTTTCCATCAGCCCTTCATTTTCAACCACCCAAGCCATTTTATTAAAGCCTGGGGGAATCCTTCCCATGACCAGGAGTGCTCCAGCCGTTCTTCTCACCTCAAAATGTTTGCCTCAGAACCACCCAGGAAATTTGCAAAAAATTCAGGCTCCCAGTCCAAAACAGTATAAGTCTAAGTTCTCTTCAAACAGATTTTTTAATATTTGAAGACAATTAATTACCACATCCTCCAAGACTTCTCCAACAAGTCAATTATGCTAATTAGTTCAGTTGTTTTTCTCATATACTAGATATCTCATGCTTTACATACCCCTTGTCATGTTCCTCAGTAGTTTCTTTTTTTACAATTTTTTAAATTTTTTTTTGAGAGAGAGAGAGAGAGAAAGAGTGAGAGAGAGTGTGTGAATGGGGGAGGGGCAGAGAGAGAGGGAGACACAGAATCTGAAGCAGTCTCAGGGCTCTGAGCTGTCAGCACAGAGCCTGACATCGGGCTAGAACTCATGAACCACAAGACCATGACCTGAGCCAAAGTGGGATGCTTAACTGACTGAGCCACCCAGGCGCCACAAAGTAGTTTCTGATTTTTCATTCTCTCTTTTAAAATGTGCTGGCCAACTCTCAACAATAGCCAAATTGTGGAAAAAGCCTAAATGTCCATCAACTGATGAATGGATAAAGAAATTGTGGTTTATATACACAATGGAATACTACGTGGCAATGAGAAAGAATGAAATATGGCCCTTTGTAGCAACATGGATGGAACTGGAGAGTGTGATGCTAAGTGAAATAAGCCATACAGAGAAAGACAGATACCATATGTTTTCACTCTTATGTGGATCCTGAGAAACTTAACAGAAACCCATGGGGGAGAGGAAGGAAAAAAAAAAAGAGGTTAGCGTGGGAGAGCCAAAGCATGAGACTCTTAAAAACTGAGAACAAAGTCAGGGTTGATGGGGGGTGGGAGGGAGGGAAAGGTAGGTGATGGGCATTGAAGAGGGCATCTTTTGGGATGAGCACTGGGTGTTGTATAGAAACCAATTTGACAATAAATTTCATATATTAAAAAAATAATAAAAATAAATAAAAATAAAAATAAAAATAAAATGTGCTGGCCAAAATCATTGCAAGGTTAATATTTCAGTTTTCCCTTTGGCTCTCCCTGCATAAATTGTTACCCTGGGTAAAACGCATTATTTTTCTACATTCTATCCCATTTTGGAAAATACCAATTTCTTGGTTAGATATAGTAACAAATATGCTATCACCTATGGCTACACGGAGAACTTTAGAAAAATATATATACCCAGGGGCCTCTCCTCAGTGACTCTGAATTTTAAGTAAGTGGGACCCAGGAAGATGGGACTTTTTAAAGCTCTCTAGACAATTCTGACCATCAGCCATCTTCAATTGTACCACCGGCCTAGACCTTCTGAAAAAGTTTTGACATTGAACTGTGGAAACTGCCTCTGTCTCAAATAATTATTTATTCAAGCATAACAAAGGAGGAAAAGGCAGTAAATAAAAGAAGGAATTTTGTTTGATCTATAACCTAAAATTGGAAATAGAGTGTTTCTTTTTGCTTCCTCTCCCCAGATTATAGAATTTTTCAAACCCTGTGATATTTTTGATGTATGATTTCAAATAGAACATAATTAGGTAAACATTTATCAAAACATTATATCTCATTTAAATGGCCACACAGAAAATTATCTAAAATCACTTTGGGACCTTAACAAAAGACTTTGGTTTGAAATTATTTTTAAAAATCTACCCATTGGATTTTCTATGGGAAATTATTTTTAAAAACCTATCCATCGTGTAGACCCATTTATTTCTGTTCCTCCTGGCTAAGTACAACTATAAATCCTAGAAACAGCAGAAGAAGCAGGCAAAGGAGAACTTTTGGGAGGGGTGAGATGAAAGTCAACCTGCTTTGAAACCAAGGACTGAAGAAACAACATGGGGCAGGGTGCCTTGTATCTGCCCCCCGCCCCCCCTCCCCCCCTCACGCCAACAACAGAAGAATGTGACTAAGGCCCATCATTTTCCAATCCAACCTAGTAAAAGAAGGCAGCCCAGATAGGCTCATTCCTTCCCTGGAATGAGCAGGCACGCCCTCCAACAATAAGAGACAAACTGGCACTGTCTGCAAGGAGGGTAAGCAGCTAGAAGATGTTCACTTTCTAGGCAGGGCTGGAAAATCCTCTCCTCAGCAGAGATGCCCACAACAGGGAAACATTCCTCCACACCCCTGGAGACTCCCCTCCCTCACCAAGGTGGGCAGTGGAGAGGAGGCTTACCTGGGGAAACACCTCCAGCCCCTCAGGCAGCACCAGCAGGGACCATTGAGCACCCCCATTGGCACATGATAAAACAAGCAAACAAAAGAATACCACAAAGGCTCAGAAAATTAAACTGCCATTGAAACCACAGCCCACCAAATTAGGTCAGGACCTGGGACCTAACCTATGCAGAATGGCTGCTTGCTAAGTAAAAGATTTCAGTGAGACCCAGGATCCCTTATTATAATAGCCCAAATGACCAAGAGACAATAGGAAATTATGTGTCATACCAAGAAAACCACAACTTGAATGAAAAAAGATTCATCAGATAAATCCAACGTTGGAATATTCTGACAAGGGTTATTAACTAGGCATCATAAAAACACCTCAATGATCAATTAAAGATTTTCTTAAAATGAATTAAACACTTAGAAAATCCCAATAAAGAAATAGAAGTTATTTTTTAATGAGGTGGAAATTACAGACCTAAAAAAGAGAATAATGAAATAAAAATCTATCTATGAAGAAACCCAAGAAAATACAAAATAGATTTTTGGAAAGATTATTCATTTTGTAGCTCCAGGTCTGGGCATAGTTTTTAGGCAGTATCAGGTGTTCAATAAGATTTATTGGATGGATAAAACACATAACATTGCAACTTCTTTCCAGAATTCTAGGGTCCAGAAATGTTCAATTTTCAACAAGTGGCACAAATAAGGATAAGGGAAATCTTGGAGAAGATGATGGTTAATTTTACATATCAGCTTGACTGGCCATGGTGCTCAGATTAAACACTATTTTAGATTTTGATCCATGGATGGGCATCATCCAATCCTTTGAGGGTCTTAATAGAACAAAGGGTGAAGAAAGTAGTTCATCCCATTTTTTTCATCCCTGCTTGAATTAGAACATTTCATCTCATATTCTCCTGTCCTTGAACTGTTATTTATACCATTGGTTCCCCTGGTTCTCAAACCTTCAGACTTGGACTGAGTTAAACTACCTGCTTTTCTAGGTGTCTAGCTTACAGATGGCAGATAGTAAGACTTCTCTGCCTCCATAATCACATATACTGGTTCTTCATAATAAATAAATATGTCTATGTCAATATAACTATAAATATATATCATATTGCTTCTGTTTCTCTACCAACACTGACCAATATAGAAGAAAGAATAATTTCAAAAAACACCAATAAACTGAAATTCACACTGCAAGCTTTTTATAGATTCTGAACCTCACTAATGGTCATTGTGTTTTGGGATGCCTGTTAAAACAGAAGCCCAGGCCCCATCCCTAAAGGTCCTGATCCAGTGATCCAGTGTGTCAGCCCTGGGCTCTGCATTTATATGTTCAACAAGCTTCTCAGATGATAGTGAGGCAGGCTGTGTGTGGCTTGATCTGGGAGAATCAAATTTTGGAGACAATTGCACTGGGGTAAGAGACTACACAATTTGTGGCCCTTTGAATGAGGCTATCTCTGTGAGTCCTAAAAGCCTAGCAACTTTCCCTGGGGCCATGAAAAAATATCTTGAAAATTCTATAGCATATGCTTTTTTCCTTCTTTTCCCAAGATTTGCCATCCTCCCTTCTGCTACCAGCCCAACAAGATACTTTGGACTGTATTAGAAGATAGTTGTTGTGTTCTCTAAATCATGTCTCCAAAACCAGGTGCTAATATAACAGAGCCTGATAATATGGTTATATTATTTGCAGGTATTACCAGATGGTTGGAAAATCATATTTCACAACACATAAAAAAGAAATGATTTGCCTTAGCTCTCCAAGTGATCTCCCTCTCCAAATTTAATCATAAGCCCACATTTTAAAAACTTATCACTCACAGGGGCACCTGGGGGGCTCAGTGGTTAAGTGTCTGACTTTGGCTCAAGTCATGATCTCATGGTTCATGAGTTTAAGGCCCCTATAGGGCTCTGTGCTGACAGCTCAAAGCCTGGAGCCTGCTTTGGATTCTCTCTCTCTCTCTCTCTCTCTCTCTCTCTCTGTCCTTTCTCTACTCACACTGTCTCTCTCTGTCTCTCAAAAAATGAATAAACGTTAAAAAGTTTTTTTAAATAAAAATTTAGCGCTCAGGAATTTATGAATAACCACTTAAAATATTGATGAAATATTAATTTGACCAGGGTAGTTGTTCATGTAAATTATCTTCAGGGATAATGGAGTTCTTGGACTGGGATTTGAGCCTTGTCCTAAATGATTGCTTAGCCTTTTGGAAAACCTTGCCTTGAGTCCATCCATACCTCTTTAAGACCACAAACTCAGAGAGTTCTGGATTGGTACAACCCATTTTCATTTTTTGTTAACCAGTTTTAGTAATAATAGTAAGTAAAGAAGGGCTACAGAACCATCTTATGGACCCAAAATAGAGTCTGTCAGATCTTCCCAGGTTCCCATTTCTCACGTTAGAAATTTCCATTTCCTTTCCCAAAAAAAGTGGGGGAGGGAGGGCCCTAGTTGATAAGCCCATTCCGGGACTGCACGGTGTCAGATAGAGGGACACTCCAAAATAGCATGTTCCCGGACTTGATCAGGCTTGTTTTGTCTGGCAAATGAATTATGTAAACCTTATCCACCAGAAACTGTTTCAAGTCAATTAATTGTTGTAATTACTTAAGATTTCTTTTTAATGAATATGGCTCTCCAGGGACTCGATGATATCCTGTCATCTGTAGGGCCTGATAAATGAAATGTGATTTGTGGCTCACTGCAAACTGAACCCTTGTACTTGAGCAATGTGTGCTTCCCGCGTGCTCGTTAAATGGAAGAAATGCCCTTGATGGAGGCAGGGACATTCATTAGAAACAGTTCCCAGTTAGCTTAAAAGTGAGGGGCGGAATGGCTGCACTCACCCTTCTCCTATCCTTCTTCCTTCTGTCCCTTTGGAAGGGAATTAACCAAGCCCATGACCTCATGAAGCTGCACATTATAATCATTATCAATCTCACCATTCCCTCTCTCATATCCATTAGGTTCAATAAATTGAGGTCTCAGAGAGCTATTTGGGGATGATATTTGGAAGCTAATATAGAAAGTGCAAGATTATTTTCCTAGCCTCTGTTCTCTCCCCACTATTACTTCTCTCATCTTTAGGGGTTCATGCCTCCAAGAGTTGAAAAAGTAGGGTGGCTTCTCTCTTACATGGACACCCCATTTCCAAATGATTGTAAACTGTATATAGCTACAGATGAGAGAATCTAAAATGGCACAACAAAGTACTGGAAACAGTACTTAAATGTGGGCACCACCTATTCTAGCAAAGAAGACTGTATAATAAAGAACAAATTTTAAATGTATCTGTTGTCTTCAATGGTTTTATTTTTGCCCAGCAAATCATTTAGTCTATCTGAATAAAATAACGTTTTTTCTGAGACATTTCTACTTGGTAACCATTCTAATTATAAAGCAGTTTCAAGCCAAAATTTGCAGAGAGGATCAAAAGAAGTGATGTTGTCTACAAGCCTCTTCACTGTAGTGTATCTTTCACTGTCTCAAAATCACAACTCAAGGAAAATCCAGGGATGCCAAAGACATTGGAAGATCAGAGATTTTATTAAAGTATGGATTCAATTAATAAATATTTGTTGAGTGGATGATAATGAATTAAGCACTCTGCTAGACCCCTCAGTTACAGTGGTGAATGACCACCATTCATAGCTACATTCATTGCATGTTTACAATTGTCCTACAAATTGTCCACAAATTGTCCTACGGGCTTTGCAAACAAGACACAGTCCCTGACCTCAAGAGTGCACTGAGCCTTTAAACCACCCTTTGTTTAAATAAAGGTTATAAAACAAGACAGACAGCGAGATCACAATATCCAACTTCTATTAACTGCCTCTGCAATGTCAGCAACCGTGTTTCTACTCATGTGTTCTAATCCAAAGGCAACAGTTGATTACCGAGTGCTTACCCTTATTCAAATTGCAGTTCCCTGATGGGGAAGAGCTGCCAGAGTGCTGGTCTTGATGTCCACATCAAACAACTGTGACTTTTGGCAAGTTATAGAAATGTTTTTATCTCTGTTTCCTCAACTGCAAAATGTAAATAATGATGATGATGATGATGATGGCACCTGCGTCTTAAGATTTGTGTGAAGAAATAAGTGAGTTAATGAATGATGAGTATCTTGTGTCTGGGACGGAATGATCAGTAAATTGCTTATTATTATTATGTTATCATCATCACCACTATTATCTAACTTGTAATTGATAAGGAAAAAAAGGCAAAGAGAAATTAAGTTACATTCCCAGTATTGTGTAACTAGGAATAGAGAGAACTAAAATTCAGAACAGCTTTCTTTCCCCCAAACTGACAACTATTTCTTAAACTGCTATGGGAAATGCTGTAGCATATCAAGAGAAGATTATGCCAACTTATCAATTCTCCTTTTCCTCAGCAGCATCATCAGTAACCATAGGCATCATGTGTTGCAATTCTTGGTGACTCAGCTGTACTAGGAACACTGGATTTAACACGATTTTAGTTAGGTGAAATATTTTAATGTAAGAATCATAGAATGTTAGAGAAGTAGTACAGAGCAAATTTGAATCCTTAATAAACCCCTGGAAAGTATTATTATTGTCCTGATTTCATGATAAAATTGACATTCAGATTCATTAAAACACTTGCCCAGAGTCATGCAGAAAGTGGTTAAATTAGGACCCTTTATTTCCCCAAATCTCATGACCTACAAATACTTAGAACAGGCTGGCACTGTTCTAACTACACTACACTATCTTTTCTGAACCTTCCTCCCTTTCTACTGATCACACCTGCAATTAAATATCTGATAGATCAAGTTCCTCTCATTTCATTTATTTACAAGTATGGTTTCCCGGGAATTCTCTCCCATTTATTTTTCTGAATTATCATACATTTCAGAATCATCCAGTCAAACACAGAGTTAATCTTATTGGAATTTTTGTTAGTATCACATTAAACCTATCAATTAACTTGAGAAAATTGACAAAAATATTCTAAATACTTCAGTCCTTCCAGCAGACAGTTTTGTTTGTCTTTTCTTTAATTTCTCAAATTTTACTGTCTTCAGTATATATTTTTTAATTATCTGTAGGTAGCTCCTAAGCATTTTTGATTCAAAATTTGCTAAGTAATTATTAAGGACATTTTGTTATTGTAAAAGATCCATTTTTCTATTATATTTTCTAATTGGTAATTACTGATATTCAGGAAGGCATTGATATTTTTAAGTCAGGTTTATAATTGTCCCATCCATGTATATTTTTCCCTTTTTCTTAGTCACATGTCTATCCTTATAGATTTCCTAACCTCCTTTGCAGCTATATGCAGGCAGGTAACTATGTTTCACCAGTGGGATGTAAATGGAAATTACCTGTGCAACTTCCAAGTCATCTCCAAAAAAATCTTTGGAGTCTACTCCTAGAACATAGACTTGAGATAAATTATCTTTAATCATGAAGCAGTGAACAACTATAAAGCAAGAATTAGCAAACTATGACCCGTGGACCAAATCTTAACAGTGGCCTAATATTTGTATGGACCATGAGCTAAGAATGATTTTAAATTTTTAGATGGTTGTGAAAAAAAGAAAGAGAAAGAAAGAAAGAAAGAAAGAAAGAAAGAAAGAGAAAAGAAAAGAAAAGAAAAGAAAAGAAAAGAAAAGAAAAGAAAAGAAAAGAAAAGAAAGAAAAGAAAAGAAGAAAAGAAAAGAAAAGGAAGGGAGGGATGGAGGAAGGAAGGAGAAAGAAAAGAAAAGAATGTGACAGACTGTATGTGCACTCAAAACCTAGAATATTTACTTTCTGGCCCATTATAGAAAATATTTGCCAATCCCTGTTCTAGAGGACTGGCTGTTGTACTGCAGGATAGAAGGAACTGAGTCTCTTAATCACCACTTGGAACACAGCAGTCCTGCACTTTTGACCACTGATCTCTGGACTATTGTAAAAGATGAAAGAAATTGTCTATCTTATTTAATCCATTATGTTTGAAGTCTCTCTGTTACAAAAGCCATTAATCTAATTAATCAACTAACTGACCTCATCAGTGTTAACAATTTTTCAATTGATCTCTTGCAATTTCTAGAAAAACAACCATGCCATCTACAAATAATTGGAGTTGTTTTTTTTTTCCTCAGTAACAAACCCATTGCCTCTTGCATATTTTTTGTCTTATTTTTAATAGCTGTAAGTTTCAGGACAACGTAAATTGATAGCAGTGATAGCATACATCCATGTTTTGTTTTTAATTTTAATGGCAATGCCTCTAGCTCTTTACTGCCTAGTAAACGATTGCCTTTTGATTGTAGATATTTGTCATTATCTTAAGCATATTCAGAAGAAAAACTGTTCAGTGGTTTTTTCCCATTTTTTAGTTATCTCTTTCAAGTTTTGGCATCAAAGTTGCAATATTTTTATAAAAGAAACTGGAAAGTTTCTCGTCTATGCTTAGAAATGTCTTATGTAGCATAGGAACAAGCTATGAGTTGAAAGTTTTAAAAAAAATTAGGGGCGCCTGGGTGGCTCAGTTGGTTGAGCGGCCGACTTCGCTCAGGTCATGATCTGGCAGTCCGTGAGTTCGAGCCCCGCGTTGGGCTCTGTGCTGACAGCTCAGAGCCTGGAGCCTGTTTTGGATTCTGTGTCTCCCTCTCTCTGACCCTCCCCCATTCATGCTCTGTCTCTCTCTGTCTCAAAAATAAATAAACGTTAAAAAAAAATTTTTTTAAAAGAAAGTTTTAAAAAAATTATATCAAAATAATCCAGCCCTACAGCATTTTTAAAATAATTCTTCAAAAAGATTTTTAATTTCTTCCATGATTATATTCAGCAATATTTCTTGAATTAATTATGATCATTCATAGTTTCCTTAAAAATCATTCATTTTGCCAACATTTTCAAATTATTAGCATAAACATACACACCTTTCTCTTCATTTTATTTCCTCAATATCTGATGTAATAATCTTATTTTGCTTTATTGTCTTATCTCATTTTTGTTTTGTTTTTGTGATTGTTTACCAGAATTACCAAACACTTGCTGGTTTTTAACTGTTTCCAGAGAGCATGCTCTTGGACTAATGAACTAATTTTATTTCGTTTGCTTTCTAACATTTATTTTGCACGTGTGTTTATCTGTATAATTTTTGTATCTTTACTTTTTTAGTTTTGTTAGTTTCTAACATTCTAGTAAATTACTTCATATATTTTTTCTTTCTTAATAAGAAAACTTTATAGTGCTGCAAAATTTATTCAGGGTGTATTAGTCACATCCTATAAGTTTTTGAGATGTGCTGATCTTCTTTATATTGTATTAAGATAATGTGTGTTGTAGTTTGGGTTTTCCCGAAAGTAGATTCAGAACAAATGCTTGGTTATAGAAATGATGTGATGTGATGTGATGTGATGTGATGTGATATGATTCTGAGATGTGATTCTTGGAAGCACAAATGAGGAAGTGAGGATAGTAAAATTGGGCAGGAAAAAACAAGAGAGGGCAGATTAATAAGTGGTTTAATGCTACAAGCAACTGGAGCTCCGCCTCTGAGAAAATGTTTATATGTCTTGGAAATGTCCCATTGAGGAAAGAGGAAGCTGGGGTATGTATCCACAGAAACTCCTAGGAGTATTAAATCCTCAGTAATTCCAGGCTACTATGCCTGTGAGCTAAACACACTAGAGAAAACTTCCAAGTAGAAAAATATAAAGCCATAATAGTTCAAGGTAGGAAACTATCACTATTCATGGATAATGTTCATCTCAGCTACAGGTGAACCTAGGCTAGGCTGAGGAGGCAAAGGTGTGCATTCGCAGTACCTGCCACAATGTATACTTACAGATTTGCTTTTATTTTCACTTAGGAATTGTTTTCCAAGTGGTTTGTTGGTCTTAATTTTTTAAATGTGTATTCACGTACTTTTAGATGTTAATACAAATACTCATGACACATTAAAATATTATTCTCAGTTATAATATGTAAGGTTTTCTTTAAATGAAAGAATTACAGATTAACCTGTAGGAAACTTTAACTTTTAGAACAATAAACACATTTTTTAGTGTAGCTGTTTTATAGATTTCTTCCACCCATTCAGTAAGTATCTATTCAAGTTCATTATTGTTCAAATAGTTTAATATTATTATTTTCTTATCTTTAATAAATGTTTTATTTTTACATAATTTCAGACTTGAAGAGAAATTGAAGGAATACTACAGAGAACTTCTCCATAAACTCAATCTAGATGCATGGGTATATTTCTAGATTCCGTTCTATTCTGTTGACTTATTTGTCTATCCTTTTATGAATATCATGTTTTCTTGATTACTATAACTTTATGTTTTCTTAAAGTCAGAAAGTATAAGTCTGCTGGGATGCTGGGTGGCTCAGTCGGTTAAGTGTCAGACTTCAGCTCAGGCCATGATCTCGCGGTTTGTGAGTTTAAGTCCCGCATCAGGCCCTGTGCTTTGGATTCTGTGTCTCTGCCCCTCTCATGCTCATGCTCTGTATGTCTCTGTCTCTTGATAATAAATAAAGTTAAAAAAATATTTTTTAAGAAAGTATGTCTTCCAATTTTGTTAATTTTTTAAATTATTTTGGCTTTTGGTTTCTTTGATTTTTATAGAAATTTCAATGTAAGTATTTAAAGCTGTAAATTTCCCTCTAAGCCTGCTTAGATATATTGTACTTTAGTTATTATTCAGTTCAAAATAGTCTCTAATTTTTCTTGTAATTTCATCTTTGACCTTTGGAAGGAAGTTAATTAATTTCCAGATATTCAGTGTTTTCATAGGTATCTTGTTTTTGTATTTTTAATGTGATTAAAATATATTTTAATGTAATTTTATTCCATGACCAGAGAATGTACTCTGCCCTATTTCAATCTTTTTAAATTTATTGAGATTGTACTGCACAGCATATGCTGACCTTGAGGTTATATTGGTGAACATACATGTACTCTTGAGAATAATATATATTCTGCATTTTTGGGTATAGTATTCTATTATATCAATTAGGTCAACATGGTTGATAGTGTTATTCTGATACTTATTTCTTTATTTATTTATTTTTTGCCTAGTTGTTTCACCAATTTCTAAGAAAGGCATGTTAAAACCTCAAACTATAATAATGGAATTGACTATCTCCCCTTATTTCTATTAATTTTAATTAATATATATTAAAGCTCTGTATTAGGCTTATATACTTTTGTGACTGCTATCACTTCCTAACAGATTCCTTTATCGTTATAAAATGTCTTTATCACTATAATTACCTTTGTTTTGAATGTGTTTTTGCTATTAATTCCACTCCACTCTTCATATGGTTACTATTTGCATGTATATATTTTTCTGTCCATTTCTGTCTATGTCTTTATATTTAGAGCACATTTCCTGTAGACTGTCCATAGTTAGGTTTTGATTATTATGCAGTCTGATCATCTCTGCCTTTTAATTAAGTCTTTAGTCCATTAATATTTAGTGTACTTGTTAATATGATTGGAATTAGGTCTATCATTTTAATATTTATTTTCTGTTTGTCCTTTTTGATTTTGGGTCCCCATTTCCTCTTGCCTTATTATGGATTTTTAGAATATTTTTAAAATTCTTTTTAGATTTACTGCTCCGCATTATTTTTTAGTACATGATACAAGGATCAAAATATATATCCTTGATTTTTCAAAATCTTTTTCAATTATCATTGTTCTTCTTTCCATTTTTTATGCTACTGTTGGCATATATATTACATCTACATACAATATGCACCTCACAAGAAAAATGTTATAACAATTGCTTTAAATAGACATACATAGTTTAAAAGAAAATAGGAGGAAAAATTCATTTATATTTACCCAGATAGTCACCATCTCTAATGCCTTCCATTCCTTCCTGAAAATATGAGTTTCCATCTGGTATTATTTCCGTTCAGTCAGAAGAACTTCATTAGCATTTCTAGTGCAGGTCTGCTGCTGACAAATTCCCTTGATTGTTTTCATTTGAAAATGTTTTCCTTTGCCTTCATTTAAAAAGATATTTTCACTGAATATAGAATTTGGGGTTGACAGTTTTTGCTTTTCTTTCAGCACTTTAAAGAAGTTATTCCATTCCCTCTGGCCTCCAGAGTTTCTGATGAAAAATCAGTGATAATCCAGAATGTTGTTCCCTTGTATGTGAAGTGTCATTTTTCTTTGGCTGGTTTAGATATTTTCATTTTATATTGTGCTGACTGCACATACTTTTTCTGCCAATTCTCCCTCTCCTTTCCTTCTGGGACTCAAATGACACATCTATTAGACATTTTGATCTTTTCTACAGTTTCATGTGGTTCCATTCATTTCTGTTTAAATTGTTATCTCTTTGTCCTACAAACTGGATAATTTCTGTTGATCAATCTTCAAAGTCATGAACTCTTTTCTCTGTCATATCCAGTATGTTGTTAAACACATATAGTAATTTTCAAATTTTAGACATTGTATTTTTCGGTTATAGAATTTCCATTTGTTCTCTTTTTTATAGTTTGAAATTCTCTGATGAGATTTCCTATATTTTTCATTCATTTTGACCACATTTCCCTACATACCTTTGAATAGAAATATAATAGCTCTTTTGAAATCCTTTTCTGCTTCTGCTAATGTCAACATCTGGATCATTTTGAAATCACTCTCCATTGATTCCTTTTTTGCTTGAGTATATGAATCATATTTTCATTTTTCTCTATGCATCTGGTACTTTTAGATTATATCCTAAACATTAGGAATGCCAAATTACAGAAACTATAGATTCTGTTCATTTCTTTAAAATGTATTTTCTTTTGGGGTGCCTGAGTGGCTTAGTCAGTTAAGTGTCTGACTTTTGATTTCAGCTCAGATCATGATCTCACAGTTTGTGGGCTCAAGCCTCACATCAGGCTCCACTCTGACAGTGTGGAGACTGCTTGAGATTCTCTCTCTCCCTCTCTCAGCTCCTCCCCAGCTTGTGCTCCCTCTCTCTCTCTCTCTCTCTTTCTCTCTCAAAATAAATAAATAAGCATTAAATAAAATAAAAATAATAATAATAATAATAAAATAAAATGTGTTTTCTTTTAAGCAGATATTTTGCTGAACTGAATTCAAATACCAAACTCTGAAACCTCAGGTTGGTTCTTTCAGCTTTAATTGGGTTGCTTGAAGTCTACCCTTTAGATATGTTGTTTGAGGGTTATCTAGAGATTTGGACAGAGTTTTCACTCTCATTTTTGGGCTTCCTCTCTTCTGTGGTTCTGTCCTTTCAAAGATTTCCTGCTTCAATTTCCAGGTGTTGTGGACCTCAAATTCTGTCCTTTAAACCAGTAAGATGATGAGTCTCTCTTCATGTTTTAGCAACACCACACGGCACCAACTGGGACTTGCCCCCAGGCTAACGCCTAAAAGTGTGACACACACTTAGTTTTATTCCCTTGGCCCAGCTTTTAATGTTTCTCTAAGTATCTGCCTGCTTTTATTTGCTCTCCAGCAAATATATATAATGTCCGAAGATTATAGTCATTATTTATGAGAGAACTGATCTGATAGGAGCTACTCTACCATTGCCCAATTAATCATTTTTAAGCATTTGTGGGTGTATAATTTTTATAAATTGGGGATATTATGCAACTCATTAGTCACAATGAAAGTGGGCATTTTGCAAACCTAAGACAAAGACCCAAGTAATATAAAAATATATAGCCCAGGGGCACCTGGGTAGTTCAGTCAGTTTAGTGTCCAACTCTTGATTTTGGCTCAGGTCATGAATTCACAGTTCATGAGTTCAAGCCCTACATCGGGCTCTGCACTGACAGTATGGAACCTGCTTCAGATTCTCTCTCTCCCTCCCTTTCTCTCTGCCCCTCCCCCACTCTCTTTCTCAAACATATGCGTGGTCTCTCTCTCTCAAAAGAAATAAACTTTAAATGTATATATATTTAATAATAAATATTTATTAAATAAATTTATTTATTAATATTTATTAAATAAATATTAAATAAATATTTAATATATATATATATATCCCAAATAAAACTGTATCCTCTTACATGAATATTGGCCATGATATGACAAACAAACACAGCCCTTGTAGAGCCTATGCTGATTTTAATAATGTTGCAATTATTTAGAATGCAATGGGCTATATGTGATTATGAAAGCCTTTCAAATTTGGGCAATGTGTATGAATAAAATAATGTAATCGCTTTTGCTTGAAACTGCAATTTTGCCTGTGGGCATTTTGTAAACCACCAGGGATTATCAGAAGTCTGCAGAGGACACTTTGAGAAACTCACCCATCCATCTGTATAATGGATACACCTTTCGACACTTGATCTTAGCCAAAAAGCCGAGAAGCGATGGATACACTTTTCTAAAGTTTCTTCCTTCTTACCACATTCTACTCTTTGTTTTTCCTCTTTGTAGTTGCAGTTTAATCTCATCTCAAATAGACAGGTGTTCCAAACTTTGTTCTCAAACAACAAAATAAAATAAAATAAATCCTCAGTGTTCATTTCGAGGTGCATTATACCAATAGTTACTCCTCCGTGTCCTCTACTCAAGCAGATAGGAAACGTCATCAACTACTGCTGCTTCTTCCTTCAGAATAGTACTTGGATTCTTCTTCATTCCCAAAGTAAGACTAACAGAGGCCAGATATGTAGTATGTGCTCAATAAATACTCCGGTAAATGAAGGAATCTCATCCATCATTTCGCTTCTATAAATTTATTTTCTTGGGCCACAACTTCACCCATTAGACTCCTTTGCTAAGAAATAAAATTGTCTTCCTTCAGCACTCTACTTGCCTTGGGCCTAATTCTCAAAGCCCAAATTAAGTTTCCTTAACGTTTCTCCTAGTCAATATTTAAATCCTGGATATAGTTGATAAATTAAAATCAAAAAAGGCTCAGGACTTCCTCAGCAGGCATTGACTGTTCCTCTCTCTATTCTCCCCCAGTTCCTGGCTTATTTAGTGTCAGTCAAGAAAGGCTAACCAGCTTCCCAGGCAAGTGGTCAGATAAGCAGGTAGCAGGAATGCTCCTCAAGGAATTCAGAGGTGAAAGCTATCTGAGATATGTTCCAACTTGAAGTCACTTGTGCTGTGTTTTGAACCGTCCATCTGGGAGAGTCCATTCTATTATATGCAAACATAGTGCAGGAAGTGATCACATCCCCAAAACCCATTCTTTGATGTCAGTTTCTGAATTATTTGCAGTGAGTGGAAGTCCCTTTCTTCTCATCTGCCTATGAGGTTCCCCACCCTCTCAGATGTCCTCCAGCAACCAGGACCAATAATCAAGGCTTGTGCCTCTCATTTACTTGCACTCTGCTTTCCTGCATACATTCACTTTTTTTTAAGACTTTTTTTAAGTATCTCTACACCCAACGTGGGGCTCAAACTTACAACCCTGAGATCAAGATTCACATACTCCACCGAGCCAGCCAGGAGCACCCATCCATTTACTTTTTTATATAATTCACTTTTATTGAGCTAATATCTCATCTCCCAAATAATTCACAGTTTTAGATTACCTTCTTCTATGCTATCATTTTAGGACCCTTATAATGTTGAATTATAGACAGATTAGATACATGATAGATTATAGATAGATAGATAGATAGATAGATAAACATGTATTTACTTAACTAAAGAAATATTTTTAGTTAAATATTTTTTAGTTAAGTATACCTGTTCATCTAATACTCACCAATCTGTGTTCACATACAATGTTTCTTATTGTTTTTATTGTTATAGTGTTATCTCTACAACATCCGTTAAAGTCAAATTTCTTTGCTCATCCTCTGTTCCAGGGCTTCTAATGTCATACAGCTCTCCAAACCACATTCCAATTGCTTGAAATGTCCATACAACTTCTCACCTTTCTTGCCTTCCAGAAGTTTAAATTCAAAACTCTTTAAACTATAGATTTTTCTCTTTTGTTATGTTTGTTTGTTTATTTTGAGAGAGAGAGAGAATGAGTGGGGAAAGGGCAGAGAGAGAGGGAGAGAGAGAATCCCAAGCAGGCTCTGCACCATCAGCGCAGAGCCTGATGCAGGGCTTGAACTCACAAACCATGAGATCATGACCTGAGCCCAAACCAAGAGTTGAACAAGTCACCCAGGCACCCCCAGATTTTTCTTTTTCAAGTTTTCTAAGATCCATTGCCTCTTCTTTCAAACACTTGCTATTCAGTCTCCTTTTCAGGTGTCTACTTTGTCCTCATTGTTTCACAGAATCTTCTTAATGTTGCTTTTGTATCTTCTTTGAGTCTGTCCTCCATATGTATTGAAACAGTAACAAAATAAACAGGCAATTCAGGCAATCTTCTTTAAAAAAATTTTTTTTACGTTTTTATTTATTTTTGAGACAGAGACAGAGCATGAGCATGGGAGGGGCAGAGAGAGGGGGAGACACAGAATCCGAAGCAGACTCCAGGCTCTGAGCTGTCAGCACAGAGCCCGACGCAGGGCTCGAACTCACTGCAAGATCATGATCTGAGCTGAAGTCGGACGCTTAACTGACTGAGCCACCCAGTCACCCCGCCAATTCAGGCAATCTTAAGAAAAATCATATAAGCAATGTATGGCAATGGCATAAAAAGGGCAAAATTGGATTCTGGTTTTTTGGACAATTGTTTGGACATATAACTCTTCATTCTCTATTCACATATGAAGGCTTTGTTTATTCATACTGAGGTTACTACTTGGGTAGTGCCATATTTTATTATAGTGATCATTATAAAATAGATTGCTAATGCCTTCCCCCCAAAAATCTGTCAAAGGTATTTTAGGTGTCGCTGCACCACTAACTCAAGCTGTTCATATAGAATGAAAGTAATCAGAATTGAGAGGAAAACTAAGAAAAGAAATAACAAGCATTTTCCAAAAGTGCAGGAGCACGTGAAAACTTGTCTAGGCTAATCATCAGGAGTGTAAAATTTTTATTTCTCAGTTAATAAGCGCCACCTGTGTTTATAAAAAGTCTTTGATGACTTCTTTTGTCTCTCGCAAAGAATATAAAACGTTCTTAGAATGGATTCCACAGAGAACACACATGTTATTAATACACTTTAAAATCCTCCCATATGACTGATGTAACCTTCATTATCCTCTCTCCTCTCCTTGCTACACACTTTCTTCTTTAATTTTTTTATTGAAATGATATAATATAAAAAATCGTTGACTACATATAAATCAATTGCCTGTGACACGTTACAGGGAAAAGGAAAACATCAAGATTGCCAACAACAGGCACTCAGTCTCATAAAACTTGTAACCAATTTCCAAGCCAAGGCGTAAACTGTAATATATTGCTACAAACGTATAACAATAATAAACTATTTGAATTGCACCTTCACAGTCTCTGTCGTTAATAACAAATAAGCATGAAAACATTTTGACATTCATTTTCATGGGTGTCTGCTTGTTTATCAGATGTGTTCACTGGCATTATGGGATCCACCCCTCTCTTTGGACGGGCAGGAGGAAAGAGGGTGCCACAGCTTCAGATACTAACTACAGACCAGGAGAACTCTGTTCATGGGAAAATTCTAAGACTGAGGTTTTGTTCTGTTTTGTTTTGTTTTTTAATCTCAGCTCAAACAAAAATGGTACCACATTTTCCTCTGGCTCTCAGTGAACATAAAAAAAAAAGCAAATTCTCAGTGTGATCAGTGCTTTACGATGTGGACTCTCTCAGACATCTACTGCTGCATAAAACCACTCCAGAATAGTGGTTTAAAACAATGACAGTCACTTATTTTGCTTATAAATCTGGGGGGCCACTGGGCTTAGCTAAGCAGTTCTTATCTGAGGTTTTGAATCGGTTGGAATCAATCCGTGGTGGGAGCTGAGATCCGACCGAGGTCACATTTGAAAGCCTTTGACTCAGGTTTAGTGCCCAGGCTGGGGAGGTCCAAACAGCTGGGTGCTGGAAGAGGTGGGCAACCCTCCCCCTCTCTCTTCCTCCCCCTCTCTTCCTCCATGTGATCTCCGCACAGGTCAGTCTCAGGGTGACCAGACTTCTCAGTGGTGACCAACGGCTCAGAGCAAGTGTCCTAAGACAGGGCAGATCGAAATTGCCCCACCTTTTCTGACCCCGGAAATCACACTCCCACTGTGCTCCACTCATTGACTGTCACATAGGCACATGCTCTTTTGGAGGGGAGGAAACGTAGACTCCACCTTTTCATGAGGACCTGGCAAGGTTTTCAGAGGTTCCCATGGGAAATAACGTCGCAGATATTTGTGCAAAAACCACAGTCCGCCACACGGACTTCTGCGGCACACTAACACATTCCAATGCACACAGGCTCACACACGATAAATAGAATTCTTGATTGATAGTGCAGTGAAATTCCATATGGCTAACAGTGTAATGTTTCCTAAACTGTGTTCCAAAAGCATAGCTGTTCGTGAGCGAGATAGCTTTGTAAATGACCATGTTCAGCTAATAAAACAGGATGAATTAGTGGAGGATTTCTTAGCACTTTTGAAAGGCAATGAGGTAGAAAGAATCTCGTGAATTTTCTTACTCAAAATATGGTTCATGTACCAGCAGCATCGCAGCACTTGGGCACTGGCTAGCAGTGCAGAATTGCAGACCCCATACAGGCCCACTGAGTCAGCGTCTGCATGTTAACAGGATCCCCTGGTGATCTGTGCACAAAAACTTTGAGACGTATTTTGTTGAAGGACTGTGTCCTGGGCAGTATTTTCCAAAGTTATCCAAAGAGCCTTGTTTCTACTGTAAGCACTTCCTGAGGTTACTAGGAATTCATCTGGGGGTAGCTGCAGCCTCCCCCACCCTGCACCTAAAGGAGCAAGCCACTAGACCCAGCTCTCTCAGATTTCTCCCAAGAGAACTTGATGATTCTACAGGAGCCCCAACCCATGATCTCAGGCCAGAAAGTGGTTAAAAGAGCCCTTGCCTCCACCCCCTCCACTGCTTCCCTCCCCACAATCTACTGGAGCTTGAAAAAGTGAGCTTTCTCTTAGCATCCTTTCTCATCTGGTTGAAATTCCCCTTGCAGCTCAATCTAAGTTGTATCTTTGCTTCATTCTCAGCTGTATCCCCAGTGCCTGCAACACCGTGAGTCATATAAGAGGGATCCACATCCATAGAACCCAAGGATGAATGAGTGAATGACAGAGGAAAGGGAGTCCGGAAAGGGAGTTATGAAAGCTCATAACTGCAAGGCCCTCTCTTATCAATAAGTAACAGCTATTAGATGAGGTTTCACTGGGTCTCTACATAGCAAAGGCTGTTTTTGAAATAATCAGTGTGTAAAAGTTTGAGTTTGGCATAGGTGAACCTTTGAATTCATAGTGAAGTAAGAAACATTGTAGCAGACAATCCGCACAGGCCATCTATGGCTCCCTCATGTGCCCGGGGAACAAGCATGGCTAACTGGGAAGCAGAGAAAAGTAGAAGAGGCTGAAGACTTTTTCTCAGAGACCAGGATTAGCTAATTACACATTGGGTAACCCAACGTGGCCCAACCTGTACCATCCTGTGTTGGCCATTCAAGAAACACTGGAGTCAATCAAACCATCAAGAAACACAAATTGCTCTCATTTGGAAGTCCTTTGGAAGTGGTAGTGACATACCAAATCCTGTCATAATACCTACCCTGGTTAAGAAGATCTGATTATTCTGCTTGGACTTTATCCTTGACTATAAAATGTAAAATGTCAACCAGAATTTCTCTTGCTTAGGAAAATGGTCTATACGTGGAAATGTGGCTGGTTTATGATGACGCTGTCG
This sequence comes from Neofelis nebulosa, assembly GCF_028018385.1. Taxonomy (NCBI): domain Eukaryota; kingdom Metazoa; phylum Chordata; class Mammalia; order Carnivora; family Felidae; genus Neofelis; species Neofelis nebulosa. The sequence continues at coordinate 23,932,175 of NC_080787.1, forward strand.
ACTGTATTTCAGATATGCATTTTTTTCAATAAGGAAATCATTTTAGTGGAGTTTGTGTTTTATTTAAAAAAAAAAAAAGGCAGTATCATTAGTTGGGCTCTCAGACTGCATAACCCTTCCCACAACAGGCTCAGTCACCAGGAACCATATAGATTGGAAAAAGAAACACATCACTAAACACCCATGAAAGGCGTCTTTGTAAAAAGCATTGACGGGAGGGGAGGGGGGAAGCATCTAGGTCAATCAGCCTCAAACACAGGATGAGATATTATCAAAATAGATTTCACTCAAGCTAACAGCAATCAGCTCTCAAGTTCAACTGTTGCCTAAATACGTTGAACTTCGCATTAAAAGGTAGACTCCTGGCAGCATTGGGGTGGGGGAGGGGTGGTATGGAAAATCATAATGTTTAAATGTTCGTGTCTCCTTCCACGGAACAAAAGGCAGGGCATTTCATATCCAAGTAACCAGTGCACTTTGAGAAACATAAAGCCTTTCATGTTGGAAGAAAAATAAACCAATTTTTATACTCGAGAATACAATAGCTATTTCTGTTTTCAACCCGGTGGTTTGTTTAAACTGTAGGGACTATTAGCGGTCTCCTGCAAAGCCGACGAAGTAGATTTGGGTTTTATTCTTACGATCCATAATGGCTGTGCCACAAGAAATACCAATTTCCCTCCTACATCAAGTTCTGCTAAGCGAGGAGATAAAATGAGGGAGCTTACACTAACATGGGAATTATATAAATGAGTTTAGACAAAAACCACTCCTAAGGTAAGCTACCTATTTTTCAAGTCACCAGAGTCTAACATAATACCAAACCGGTTTACAGCTGCTAGGCAACCTGACCCAAAGTGACCAGTTACCCATCTCTGCTCAGAAATACAAATCTGTTACAAAGAAAGTCTCCTGTCTTTGAGAACAATTAATCCTAGCTAGTAACTCACAGAATCTATTCATAAGAGCGGACAATGTAATTTTTTTTTTCCATTTTGGGAAAATAAGTCACAATTCGGAAAGCAAAATGAAGAATATTAAGACTTGTGTCTAAGATGTGACTGTCTTCCTAGACAGGACCCTCACCCACCATCATCCAAGATGCAACTTAGCTGTACCCAGAATCCCTCCTGATGCTCCAGAGATATGCAAAGTGGGAGTATTTCCTCAAGGGGAGATTTTAGATCTCTTGAGCCAAAGCTTTTATACCTAAGTAACTTTGCAGAAGCTTATCTATATCAGAAGTCAAAAATCTTTTCTTAGTGGGGAGCCTGGGTGGCTTAGCCAGTTAAGCATCCAACTCTTGATTTCAGCTCAGGTCATGATCTCGTGGTTTCCAGGGGCTCGAACCCCGAGTCAGGCTCTGTGCTGACGGTGCGGGGCCTGCTTGGGATTCTCCCTCTCCCCCTCTCTCTCTCCTTCCCACCTCTGAAAAGAAATAAATAAACTTAAAAAAAAAGAAAGAAATATTTTCTTAGTACTGTCCTCATAAGAGGAATAATTATATCACTAAAGCCTCCGGAAATTTCTGATTTTACGTAAATACAAACATCTGCACAAATATACCTAACCCGTGTAAAAACAACACCATCATTGGATATTAAGGTGAACCCTCCTTGGAGAAACACTGCCCAAATGGAAGACGCAAGGCAAAGATGTTCCACAGCCCCATCCTGGCTCCTGCCCAGCACTCTAACCCTCTCTGGGTGCAAATCTCTGAGCACACGAAGGTTTGTCATGCACGTGCATTTCCCATACCTGGCACAGTGTGAGGCCACCCTTGTTCTGGCCCCGAGGAGAAGTTCTCTTTCCTTGCAGCAAGATAATGTTTTAAAAAGCTGACTTTTAAACCTCTTACTGAATTTTTTAATGGATTAAATTCATCATGTCACCAGCTGCTGTGCAGCTAATAGAGCCATAAAACACTGTATTAAAGGATTACCCATGCAAAATTTCCTCTTGTGCTAATGTGAATTTTAATACTTTTAACATTTAGTTGAGATGGGAATGTCCAAGAACAGCTTGTTCAATAGGTTGTTCTATAAAATTAAGTTCCCCGTCTCATCAGAAATGCCAGGACTCCATTAAGTTAAAATTTTACAGAGAGGCTAAGATGATTCACTGTGTAGCATTTGTGAGGAGGGAGACAACATCTGCTTCTACATTAATGCTCTAAAAAAAAAAAAAAGCAAGAAAGAAAGAAAAGGAAAGAAAAACAGGCATGCATCCCATGAGTTCACTGACACTGGCCTGAACAGAGGAACATGCTAACTTCAGATTTGTAGGACCCTAAAATGATGCTGATTATTGGGAACACCTAAATTTATGTCCTCTTGAATGTCATTTGTCTGAAGCTCAAAAAGTCTTAAAATATACAAAGTGGTGATTATGCAAAATCACAAACATATCATATTTTGCAGAACAAAAGTGTGAGTACGTGTATCATCCAGATGGCGGAAGAGAGACTAGAGGGAAAATGTAGCTGATGGAGGTTGGAAGAGTCACAGGAGAAGACTGTAGAAATTATGTAGTTCAATTTCTTCATTCTATGCATGGTCAACACTGAGACACTGAGAGTTCCCGATTGTTCAAGATCACATAGCGAATCAATGCAGAGTAGAGAATAAAACCCAGGTCTCCTGACACCCAGACAAGAGACCACGTTCTGCCTTACATATCTATAAATATGTACACATCGATCTTGTATATATGAAACAGCTTTCGTGTTAAACAACAATAAAGAATCAATAAGTAAACAGTGATAAGATCACATTTCCTCTTGTGAAAGCTTTATAAACAAGGCAACAAAGCTTTGAAAATTAGACTCCCCCTCCCAATATTTAACTTGAAATTTTATATCCTTAGTTACATCTCCTTACCCTGTTTTCATGAATGACCCTTCAAAGCTGAATTGTAACTGTTACCTATGCATCTCAAACATTACAACACCTCACTACTTACTAAAGAAGTTGTACCTTAAACGAGGTTGCTAAAAACAACATGGACTTTTTTCTTTAAGGCTGTTCAGTAATTGGTCTGAATGTAATCATCAACAGAGGCTCCAAATTCTCATCACAATGTAAGTGGACATTAGGATGTGTTCTGTGCCTGATTTGAAAAAAAGAAAAAAGCAAAACACAAAAACCAACCCCAGATGATCAGTTCCAATGGCAAGTCTCCAAAGCCAACGTTCTTTACCCCAGCTGAATTTTGTCCACAGCTCCCTATTTTGTACTCTGTATGTATTACTGTTCCGAGAGCCTGTCATTTCTTATCAGAATGAGAAAGGCTAAAGAGATAATATTTCAATAACATACTGGCCTGATCATAAAATAACTCAATGGAAATGTGTAACTGCCTCAGGCAGCCTGGCAGGGTACTCGTCAGTCAGATGATTTCTATTCTGTTTTTTTTTTTTTTATGGTTACATTTTCTGTTATATCAGACATCCCCTCAAGTCTTAGTTATGCTTTTATTCAAAAGGGAGAACCATAGTAGAAAGACCTACAGAACTTATTATGATCTATTACTATGAAGAAATAAAAGTAGCTGCCACGGTAGCATATTGATAAGGACAGGCCTGCCACATTAATTGACCTTTTTTCATCTTACCCACCAGCGCTGAGGCCTGAGTTTCTCAGTTGCTAGGCAACAGGGGTCACAGTTTCCAGGTCTTAAATGCACAACCTAGTCAAAAAGATGATGTGATCTTCAGAGAGAAAGCAAATGCTTGCCAGTCATAAGAATTTCCGTGGGTACAGAGGTTTTGATTTTTTTTTTTTTTATCATGCTAAAAGCTGAAATGGAGAAACTTTAACTCATCAAAAGATTGTTGGGAACAGATTTTTAAATTCCGGTGATTAGAATCTATGGCTGAAACAATACATAAGAGAATACAGTCAAGCTTCTCTTTGATACACACACTGACATATGGCTTTTAGCTGCCGGTAGAACAGTGGTCAAACTCGCCCCTGAAACACGCTTACACACGCAGACGTGCCGAAAACACAGAGCGATCTCAGGGGCTAGATTTGGGTGGGGGGCTGATTCAGAGGTGAGGGGGGTTTCTGCTTCTGTTTATTTTTTAATGTTTTTTCGCAAACATTACTGCATCCTACCATGCTTAATGACTGCTGCAGGCACACAGTTCGGAAAGGTCAGCTGCAAGAAAGCTCTTTCCCTACCCCTTTCTCCACTTCCAAGTCAACACTTTCTTTAAACTTTAATAAAGGCCACGAAAGGGAACCTATTTCTCAACCAGAAAGAAACACTCCATCCCATATAATTGCATTGGACTCTATATTCCATTGGTATGTATTTAACTTGAGTTATTGTGACCCTAATAACATTTCAATAATGGTGACTTTTTTAACAAGGAATTTGGTAGGTTTAAGTAAGTGTCAAGAATAAGCCAGGGAAGGATTTTGAACTTTCCATTTCATAATTTATTGGAATATCTTACCCAAGGCAAAGAGCAGCTATTTTTATTTTACTTCATTTCAATACCCACTCTGTAAGTATAATGATATCTTGTGGAAGACACATGGTAATTAACTCCTGAAGTTTTATTTTTGCTTAATGTGATGTTTTGGGGGAGGGAAGAACAAAAACGTGTGTGTGTGTATGAGTGTGTGTGTGTGTGTGTGTGTGTGTGTGTGTGTGTGTGTTGGGAGAAGAGTAACTCATTATAAACTAAAGGTGAATAATTTAGAATCCGGAATTTAAAGACAGATATAAGGGTTTGCTGGTTTCTTTCACTCTGGGCCATATCTAAGTTCCTACAGATCCCACCTGATTTCAACCTTGGCCACAAGACAGACACCCTGACTCATATAAATAGCAATGAGATAGCCAGGAGGCAGGTCACGTGCCTGGAGACGGAGGCTGTCAGAGAACTCTAATGATTTCTTTGGCCCTTCAGGGTGAAAAATTTACTTCATACTTTTTTTGTCTAATATTTGCCATTTTCCTTTCCCTGAAGATAACTGTCATTTTTAGATATGTCTGCTGCCTTTTCCAAGTTGTCGGCCCCGAAAGAACATAATATGAAGTAGTTGGAAAAATTCCACTGAGTCAGAATGCACACACACGCCAAACGGAATGGCTATCACTAAGGGGCCTTCTCTGAGCTATTTTGCACCAGGTTCTTTCAGACTCGCAGATCCTGCTTTTTGTTAAATTTTGGTGGTAACTTCCAGAGACTCACTGGTCAGAAAGGAGGAGTGGGAAAAATAAGCTTTCTCCACAACAGCCTCCTACAATCCAAGACAATCTCAGTTGGCGTAGTCTGAGCAAATGTGGGCCAGAAGGTGTCAGGAAAATGTTTGGCTTGTCTACAACAAATGCAAAATGGGGGGTAAGAGTTGAGGAACTTCCAGTGCCATTGAATGAGCTGATTTTACGCCTGTTGAATCTAACAAAAATGTTTGAACCACTGCTTTGCCTTTTTCTAATAAACTTTTAAAAATACATTGTATTTTACATATTATGGGTCCATAATAAATTGGGGGAGAAAAAGAACTGGTCCTCAAGAAATACCGTCCTCAGCTGAAGTCCTTATGCTCAACTTGCAATAGTCCTGTACAACCGTGATGAATCAAACCTCTGTGCAGAGCTCTTTCCAATGGGAGAGGCAGGAACCCAGCAGGACCCTGTTGACCAAAATCTGTTTACTTTTGCATGATGCTTGCAATTTGGTCCTTGGAGCTAAGCATTCTTTCTCTGAGTATCTGAGGGTCCAATCAATGTAGACACCTTGATACTTGTATGGAGTCACTGTCAAGGGGGTCTCCTCTGAGAACAGGGGGCAGATTTTTGAGCTCTGTTGCAAGAGGAAAGAGTTTTTGTTTCATTTGCTTGTTTGTTTTAATTGTGTTGAGACAAGGGCTTAGTAGAGAATCCAAGAATCTTGGTTCTGAAATAGGTCTTGATGAAACTGTGCCCCCTGCACCGCTCTGACCTCCACATCTCTGCAGCTCTCCATGAAGTGCATCTCTCCGTGGCCCTCCCCCACCCCACACCCAACAAGGAGTGATCCTGACCTTCTCTAAAACTTCCTTGTTCTGATCCAGCTGATGAGAAATTCTGTCAGAGGGCAACTGAGCTTGCCCGCATTGGACTATTGTTCTCAGGTTCATTCTCTACTTTCCCCTGTTCAGTATCACAGGAATGGTGGTTTCCAGACTCCCTTGCCCTCTTGGTTTTCCTTAGGTTTGTTCAGTGTGGGGCAGAGGGGGGATCCTGGCAGGAGACTGCAGTGTACTTCTAGATGCTACTCCTGGTATGGAGGCTGTTCACTCTATACAGTTCTCAGCAGAACCACAGACAACACCTCCAGGGCACAGCTCATCATTACCCAGCCAAAAGAGCCTAGAGAGGCAACAAGGTCAGCATTCCTCAACCCTACCACAAGCACCAGAGAAAGAGGCACGTGTGCAGCCTGGACAGGGAGCTAATGATAATTCTGAAGAGTTGAATAACAAGAGGAAGATATCATAAACACATACAGGTCTGTTGTCATCTCAGCAAACAGAGAGAGTCTCACCAGACCCAGGAGCAGCCCAAGAATGCAGACCACCAACCACAAGGATGGGGCCACCAACCACAAGGACTGCCAAAGAGACAGAAAAAGAAGAACTGAGGCTTCCAAAGAGCCACCCACAGCCAAAGGGCCTGTCTGCAATAAAGAGCAAACATTGAAAAATAAAATCCTGAGGCTCCTGGTGGCTTAGTCGGTTAAGCATCTAACTCTTGGTCTCCGCTCTGGTCATGATCTCACAGTTCATGAGTTCAAGCCCTGCATGGGGCTCTGTGCTGACAGCATGGAGCCTGGTTGGGATTCTGTCTCTCTTTCTCTCTCCCTTCCCTGCTTGTGCCCTCTCTCTCAAATAAATAAGAACTTAAAAAAAAAAAAACCCTAAAAGGATTAGGCAAGTAATTATTTTCTAATCTGTGACTTTTCTTTGAATTCTTCCTAAAAAGAGACACTTCCTCCAACCCTCACTAAAAGCCACATCGATCATTTAGATTACTACAATAGTCTCCTTCAGAGCACCCCGACATCTGCTATCCTTGTCCCAGCCCCTTCCACTCAATGGAGCTAAAGTGTACTTTCCAACATAATACCCAAGGGTGAAACTAAGGATTCTTTCCTTCTTGCTCTACTTCAGCAGGCATCTCTAGCAGCAACCGCATCTGTCCAAGTTTCCAGCTCCTACCAGGAGGTCCCCCCTGTGGTTCTAGAACCACCCAAAGGAGCCAGCTTCTGGAGTCTGGTAACATCACCTTTCTGGAGTCCCTCTAGCCCTTCCTCCTGCTGGTAACCTCTGAGTGCCCCCACTGACCTGTCTCCTAGGCTCTTCTAGAGCCTATGTAACCAATCCCCTAGTTAAGTTCCCTCTATTTGATATGCCCAAAGGGATAGTTATTCTCTTGACTTGATATATGTGCTTGATACTCTTATGGGTAAGTCTCTAAGGGCAACTATGTAACTAATATCCAGGCATAGCTTGGGCAGAAAGATCTCTGATGGAGAATATAGTACACATTAATTACCACTACGAGCTTCTCACTGGGCTAAAGCTACTTGGGCATCAAGATCTTGTGTTGTTCCTCACTGTATCCCCAAGATCTAATACAGTGCTAATGCATGATTAGTACACCAAGACTATTACTTGAATATATTTAGATGAAGGGTAAGGAATATTTTACTTAAATATTTTTAAATGCAGAAAGAATTAACACATTCGTTTTATTCTGTGCAAAAGACTGGGGGGGGGGGGGCTTCCTTTAATGTTTTTAAACGACAGGAATCCCTGGTCACACTGTTTTATGGACCCATAATTGGCCCATCCTTTTAGTGATGCAATGAGCCCAAAGGAACTTAAATTTTCCAATTAAAAATAAGTCAATCAGATTTGCCTTCAAAAAGCAAGAGAAATTCCTTCAGCAGAATTCCTTTCTGAAACCCAAATTTAGCTAGTTAAATTCTACCTGGCAAAGTGCACTTAGTCATAGGAGGTAAATTATCACATCATAAAACTGTCTGGTAGGATTCTAGCTGTTTGAGGTGTTAAATACCTATGTCGCCTTCAAAGAAAACTACTTTTGACATTTACTTCTTAGAAGAAAGGCAAGAACTAACATAGGCAGGGCTGGCCTGAGGCAAAATTGGGAAGTCACAGAGATTGTTCTTGGTTGACTTGCCTCTCTTCCTAACTTCACAGTTTGAGACCCCTCTCCAGCCCTCCCTGCTGCTGTTCCCCACCTGGGGAGGCAGAGCACACACTTAAAATCTTCACTTCACTATGCTACAAATGACTGATAATAGCTTAGAAATCTGTCCCTCTCTGGAATGTGTACATTTTTACAGAAATCAATTAGATTAGTGTTTCTCAAATCTTAGCAAACATCAGAATCACCTGGAAAACCATTACGAACACAGATTTCCAGAGACTAATCGAGATTCTCATTAGGTAGTTATGGATGGGGTCCTGGTTTAGGCATCTTTTAACAAGTTCCCAAGTGACGCTTATGCTGCCACATGGGGATCCCTGTGCGAACTACTAAATTAGGGGGTAGATACCCACTCGCTGCCTGAGGCAGGTTCAGATCCTTCTGAATATGAGATCTGCCCATTTCCATATTTCTCAAACATGTCTGCGCATCAAAATTTAACAAACAAATAAATACCCAAATATGTTTTAAAAATAAACATTCCCTGGAATTTACCCTCGAGATTCTAATTTATTAGGGCTAGGGTGGCACTTCCAAAGGTGTTTGTTTGTTTTTTTAAAGCTCTTCATTTAACCCTGAGGGTTCAGGCCTTTGGGAATCTCTGCCTTGGGAAGTCAGTGTTACAGAGAAAAAAAGGGAAAGCAGATAACAGTTCAATCCCAGTCTCACTTCTTACCACCAAGGGAGCTTTTGATGTGTTGTTGAAATTCTAGAAGCTTCAGTGTGTTTAATCTATAAAATGTAATCTTCAGCAGACTGAAAGTTGCCTCTTGTCAGTCTCCTGCCCTATCTACTTGAAAAGCAACACCTAACTTTGGATTCTATAAGAAAGAGAGAAGAAAAGATAATGTACCTGTTAATGACAAAATTTTAAATTTGGGGCTCCCAACCAAAATTTGGGGAGTGGGACAGGAGGGAACCTGCCCCTTTTAATCGTTCCTTTTTTTTTTTAATTTATTTATTTTGAGAGAGAGAGAGCATAAGTGGGGGAGGAACGCAGAGAGAGGGAGAGAGAGAGAATCCCAAGCACAGAGCCCAATGTGGGGCTCAAACTCACCAACCAGGAAAGTTGAGCCTGGTTGGTGAGCCAAAGTCAAGATACTGCTGCTTAACCAAATGAGCCACCCAGGCATCTCCTCCTTTTAATCTTTCTTATTTGAAAAAAAAAAAAAAAAAGCCACTGTGCCAATGAGTGAAGAATTGACTCCTTACAAAGTGGTCACTACTTGGGCAATCCGCATACACCATCTTTTGGGTTCTTTCACTACAGTAATGGTTATGTCTCTTGATTGCTTTGAACAACAGCCTTTACCTATGTAATGATAGCCCCCGGCTCCTGGTTACATTTTTTAATTGGGTGAAAACCTAACATCAAATAACTTAGAAAAAGGAACTGGAGTCATCCTTGTCCGGTCCGTTAATAGAGTTTGTCTCTTGCCACAAGAGAATAACCTGTGACTTAGCCATTCACTTAAATGTGTTCAATAGTTCTCAGAGTGGGGCACCTGGGGGGGCTCAGTTGGTTACGTGTTAGACTTCCACTCAGGTCTTGATCTCAGGGTTCATGATTCCGAGCCCTGTGATGGGCTCTCAAGCTCTGCTGACAGCTCAAAGCCTGGAGCCTGCTTTGGATTCTGTCTCCCTCTCTCTCTGCCCCTCCCCTGCTAGCTCGCGCTCTCTCTCCAAAATAAATGAACATTAAAAAATAAAATAAAAAATAAAATGCTCATAGTCAATGAGAGGAACAGTCATGTCAGCAAAGCCCTCAAATAAAATACTGTAGGTGCCTGAATAGAAGCATGAATAGGGTTCAGTGTGGATACACAGGACACGATGCTAAGTGTGTTTCAGAAAATCGCTAGCAGCTGCCTAAAAGATAGATCGAATAATTTATGCTAAACGCAGAAACCAATTAAGACAGTGTATTCTGAGCTTCGGCATGTCTAGAAAGCTTGATTAAAAAACCACATCCCTGAGTCCTAGCCCAGAGTGAGAAAGTCTAAGGAAGGCCCCAAGAATGTGCTTTCCTAGAGAGCTCCCAGGGGATGCCAATACTGCATCCTTGGGAGAACGTTGAGAGGGGTGCTGGCCAAATGTGTTGAAGTGCAATATCACGATCAGAGCCTGCCAGGCAGGGCTACCTGCTGGAAAACGGCTGACGCGCCGTGCAAGCTTTCCACTGAACACATTCGAAAGCCCTAGATTCGAAGGGCAACACAAAGATTAGAGGCAGCAGAGCATAAGGGAGAAACATGCACTTTACACTCACAGACCTGAGTGCAGAGTTCAGCTCTGCCACATACTGGCTGGGTGAGCTGAAGCAGGCCACCCAGTCTCCCAGACCATGTCTCCGTCTATAACATGAGCAAAACAGAGCCGAGCTCCCAGAGCGTCTACAGCATCCAAAGAGATGATACGCATGAGGGAACGTGGCTCTGTGGCCGGGGCACAGTGGGCCATTAGGTCGTAGCAGCAAGTGGCACAGCCTCTGTTCTCTAACCGCACACGGTCTAATGGTAAAGACTGATATTCACAAGACTTTGTACAAGGAGGATTAGAGTAAATGCTATATCTACGGTTAAAAAATTAAATTCAGTGGAAGAACAGGTTTTTTTTTAATGTTTTTAAAGTTTATTTATTTTTGAGACAGAGAGAGACAGAGCATGAACGGGGGAGGGGCAGAGAGAGAGGGAGACACAGAATCGGAAGCAGGCTCCAGGCTCTGAGCCATCAGCCCAGAGTCCCACGCGGGGCTCGAACTCATGGACCGTAAGATCGTGACCTGAGCTGAAGTCGGACGCTTAACCGACTGAGCCACCCAGGCGTCCCGAAGAACAGGTTTTCAATAACAGCCACCTCACAAGGGTGCTCTCGGGATTAAATGAAATAAAGCATCTAAAAGACCCCAACACGTCCCTAGTATTTACCTTAATAGGCACTCAGCAAATTGTTCATGTCTTTCTCCCTCCCTTCTCTTGATTCTTAGATTTCTGTGAGAGTCTCATGAAGCGGATGGGGTTTAAGCAAAACTTACATTCTCCTAAACTATGCTGCTTGTGTCCTTTTCCCCAAGGTTTTGAAGAGATGATATCCCATCAGATTGCCTGACCACCCAGGTTACATCCCAAATGCTTCCAGATCCTATGGAGTTCAACATCCCAGGTTGCAAAGTATTATTTCCCTTTGAATAAACCCACTACGACCAAATCGCTCCCCTGTCTGTGTGACGAAAGGTAGGAGGGAAACTCACTGAAGTGTAACATTTGGGATCAGAAACTTAAAAACATCTTTAAAAAAAAAAATTCTATCAGAAAGATCATCAGAACTGCTTTGGTCAAACTCACTGTACCTGCGGAGGCCTTTTTGAACTTTCTACCTTTTGGTGATGCTTTTGATCTGCAACGCACATGATCTCATTAAAAGCATATTATTTAGCTTAAACTTCGAACACTTACCATTTTTCCCCAGTAGCCTGGGGCTCAGGGCAATGTAATGCAGTTCATGCAAGCTTTATGTCAATGGCAGCATGTCATAAAGTATCTGCCAGGATATTGCTGCAAAGGTATGCTGGGAAAAGGGGTGGGTTCTGGCTCACACACTTTAGAGAGCTTTGCAAGGTGAGGTCAGTACCCACCTGCCAATGAAATGACTCCTAATTACCCAGGAATGTTCTGCCTCAGCTGGCTGACATACACGGCAATAAATCTTAGTGGAAAAACCAGACACCTGGTTTTCAGATCAGACCTGGTTTTCCTAGGTCCAGTTAATTGTCTTGTTTCTCAATCGTCATACAATCTTTGGAGAAAAGATACAAAACCTAGATGATGAAACCGGCCATTGATGTGTAGCGTAGCTTTTTCGTTAGCCGACTGAAGGTGATGGGGGCCTGACAAAGCAAAGCCAGCTATTGTTGCTATGAATACAGTGTATAGATAGAACCACTCCCGTTATTTATAATGATATCTGGAAGAGTTTACTGTTCTGGATTCTTTATGTACCCCCATGTTGTACATAGGAAATAAATAGAACACAAAGTCTGCAGAACACAGACGTGTTCTCTCATCGAGAACGTTTCTCTCATCGTTTCTCTCATCGAGAAACACATTTAGTCATGAAAACATAGAACACCAGATAATCGCTTGTTTCCAGGACTGACGCCGTTCCCAGGTAATATCATCTTCTCTCTGGATGCAAGTCAACCACTTTCTGCTTCAATAAGGGGGTTAAACGGCAGGAGCATAAACGGGTCCTCTTAATGGTGCAGCCCAAAGTGAAGAAGTGGACCTGATATAACAAAAATGTCCAGAGGTCTGAGGTTTGGAGTAATTGGCGGACGAAATAAAGTGAAAGACATACATAGGCTCCCTCAATCTTACCTCCCTGTCATCCCACTGACTTCACATCTCATGTGGCTTCTTCATATTCCAGTCAGAAGCAGCAAGACGCAGGGAAGGCAAAACAGGAAGGGGTTCCAAGATTTGCTCTTGTCTCCTTGTCCAGAATCAGGACACATGGCACCTGCCAGCTGCCACAGAAGCTTGGAAATAGAAGGGCAAGATGATTATAATTGCTTGGACCAGTCATGAGCCATCCCCGGGAACTGGACACATGGCAGCCAAAAGAAAATCAGGATTCTGTTAGCAAGAGAGAAGAGGGGGGTGGTGGATACCAAGTAGGTAACTAACAAGGTTTGCCCACACTCTCCATTTTGAGGTGATTAACACTTCTTTATAAAATCATACATCAGGGACACCTGGGTGGCTCAGTCGGCTGAGCGTCTGACTTCGGCTCAGGTCATGATCTCATAGTTTGTAGGTTCGAGCCCTGCGTCGGGCTGTGTGCTAACACCTCACCGCCTCGAGCCTGCTTTACATTCTGTGTCACCCCCGCCCTCTGCCTCTCCACCACTCATGCTCTCTGTCACTCAAATATAAATAAACATTAAAAATTTTTTTTCCTTGAAAAAAACAGGGTTTCTTGATTTTTAAACTGCAAATAGTTGTTACAAAAAGTTTTTTTTTCTTTTAAATAAATTCACACAGGGGCGCCTGGGTGGCGCAGTCGGTTAAGCGTCCGACTTCAGCCAGGTCACGATCTCGCGGTCCGTGAGTTCGAGCCCCGCGTCGGGCTCTGGGCTGATGGCTCGGAGCCTGGAGCCTGTTTCCGATTCTGTGTCTCCCTCTCTCTCTGCCCCTCCCCCGTTCATGCTCTGTCTCTCTCTGTCCCAAAAATAAAAATAAAAAACGTTGAAAAAAAAAATTTAAAAATAAAAAATAAATAAAATAAAAATAAAAAAAAAAAATAAATTCACACAAAGAAAGAGAAATAGAAAGCGACGGTAGTGACCAGCAAGAGGAATAATAATTACATTCATCTTAATGTGTGTGTGCCAGTTCTGTTTGCATTAACATTGGAAAACTCCAATAAAAAAATGTTTTTTTAATAAAATCATATATCAGACAGGACAAATTGACTTACCCAGGATAGGCAGAATCTTCTAGATCTCTTTGTGATAAGGACCAGGGTTTATTGGGTTTGTGAATGGTTCAAAATGTGATTCGTCTGGTTATTGGAAGAAGAGCTTTATCTCCGTCATTCCAATAGCCCCTCTGTAACCCTCACAAAGGAAACCAAGGCCCCTCCTCTTCCCCGAGCCCTGGAGCAAGGCCCTGCCGTGAAGCCAGTGCCCTCCCAAGCTGTCTATGAAGTCAAAGAGCTCTGGCTAACTGGGTGGCCCAGTCGGTTAAGCATCTGACCTGGGCTCAGGTCATGACCTCACAGTTCGTGGGTTCAAACCCTGCATCAGGTTCTGTGCTGAAAGCCTGGAGCCTGCTTCGGATTCTGTGTCTCCCTCTCTCTCTGCGCCTCCCCTGCTCTTGCTCTCTTTCTCTCAAAAATAAGTAAATAAACGTTTTTTTTTTTTTTAAAGGAAAGAAAATATTCTCTTAAAAAAAAAAAGCAAAGGGCTCCTCATAGCTCTTTATCAACACTATTTTCTTTCCTTTTGTTCATGACCTCCACGTTCCTTCCCCTGCAACTTCCCAGTGAGTCCCCGTATGAGATGCCCACTGGCTCTCACAAAGGAAACTCGACAACCGTTTTTGAGGAATAGTGATCTGGTCTCTTTTGTCAGCACCTGTTGGCAACCTTCCCAACTCCTGGGCTTTTACAAACTGATGGGTGAAATCATTTACATGTCTAAGAAGCCATGTGGATAGAAGGTGCAGAACTCTTGGGCCAACCCCAGGGCACTCCTTCTAATAAGTTACCTAAAAATTAAATCCAGGACAACTTTACCATCAAGGCTTGTGTGATAGTCCATGCATACAGGCTCTAAGTTCAATGTCTCACCCAGTGTAGCACCATCTCTCAGAGCAACAGGAGCCCTGAAAAAACTTCACAGTATATTAAGTACAATTAGCAGAGCAAACATCAACACCACCCGCCCAGTAAAGAAGTAATCACTCAGCCTTCATTCCAGCACCCATTAAGACTTGAACCATTTCTCAAACCAGTGATCTTTTTAAGTGATCATTATCATGAACGCCCTCCTAAATTAGGGAATCCTCATTAAGGGGTACCATAATGATATTAAACTTCAGCCTTTGCTACGAAGTGAAGGTAATAAAGCTTCCAGAGAAGTGACAGCTTCTATTTTTGATCCAAACCATAAAAATAGCTAAGCACTTTCTAATGCTTTGATAAGCTAGGCTTTCTTAAATATGCCTTTAAGAAGCATTTCCTAGAATGACAGACAATTCAGAGCTGGAAGGGACCTTTGAAAGCATATAGTTCTGCTCCCCTCATCTAACAAATGAGAACTCTGAGGCCCAGACACGTCAAATGATGTGCACAGTGTCTTACTGCTAGTTAGTTGCAGAAGTTTAACATATGTAAATATAGTCAGAAATAAACCTCATTGAGACAAAAGCCTAAAAGCATGTGCACTTCTCCACTTTGGCCTCCTCTACAAGGCACCAGAGAGAACCCGCTAAGTTCAAGTATGTGAACTTGACCATAACAAAGCTATTCGAGAAAGGCTCATTAGACTTAGCAAATAAAAACAAAGGTACCCATGCAAACTTGCGTTTCAAGGAACAACAAATAACTTTTTAGCATCAGCATGTCTCGTGCAATATTTTGGGCATCCTAAAAAGCATAGTTGTATTTATCTGAAATTGACGTTGACCTGAACATCTTATGTATTATCAGACAAGACTCATTCAAGTCCTCCAGAAGATGATAACAAGAAGTCATGAGAAGTGCTCTACCTATGACATTGTGTTATGGATGTGTTAGGGCTTCCATAACAAAGTACCACGACTGGGCTACCTTATGCAACAGAAATTTATTGTCCTCCGGTTATGGGGGTTTGAAGTCTGAGATCGGGTGGTGACAGGGCTGGTTCCTTCTGCGGGCTCTGCCCCAGGTCTTTCCCCTGGATTCTGATAGTTTGTTGGCAACCTTTGGTGATACAGAATCCTAATTTCTGCCTTCATGTTCCCATGGGGTTTTTCCTTTGTGCATGTCTGTACCCAGATTTTCCCTTTACATAAGGACACCAGTCTTATTGGATCAGGCCTACCCCAATGACTTCATTTTAAGTTCAATTATATCTTTAATGGCCCTATCTCCAAATAAAGTCACATCCTGAAGTAGTGGGGTAAAGACTTCACCATGTTATGAATGGATAAAGAAGATGTGGTCTATATATACGATGGAGTATTACTTGGCAATCAAAAAGAATGAAATCTTGCCATTTGCAACTACGTGGATGGAACTGGAGGGTATTATGCTAAGCGAAATTAGTCAGTCAGAGAAAGACAAATATCATATGACTTCACTCATATGAGGATTTTAAGATACAAAACAGATGAACCTAAGGGAAGGGAAACAAAAATAATATAAAAACAGGGAGGGGGGACAAAACATAAGAGACTCTTAAATATGGAGAACAAATAGAGGGTTACCGGAGAGGTAACCCTCCAGGGGGAGGGGTGATGGGCTGAAAGGGTAAGCGGCATTAAGGAATCTACTCCTGAAATCATTGTTGCACTATATGTTAACTAACTTGGATGTAAATTTAAAAGTAAATATATTTTTAAAAAAAGACCCTGCCGTGTTTATTTGAGGGGACACTATGCAACCCACAGCACATCCTAATGAAAACTCCCTACGGCCTGTAACACTTTCAGGTACAATAATCTATTAAAGGTACAGAAGACGGTACTGAAGGCAATCACTGTTTCCTTGCTCATCACCAGTGATAATGCTCCAACTGTTTTGATGGGAAATATCTCAAAACTAACCTGGATGTTCTCCTATCTTTTATTGTCCTTCTCGGAATGTGCCCTTCTCGCTACTTATTAGCAAGCATGGAATTGTTCTTAGACTTTGCTTTAAGGTACTTTCATCCTTGGGGAACAGGACTCCATATGAAGTTTGATTCCTCCAAAGGCCAGTGGTTTGCTTCACTCACCAAGAAAGATGACCACACAAGGCTCTACCTTCTGCCTCCCCGTCTAAGCTTTCATCCTGTATGTGGGCTTGTGCCCTCTGACCCCATCAGCTTGGCGGACAGCACTGGCAATGCAAGGGGAGCTCGAAAGCCCTCTTGTTGAGATGACTGGCTTCCTGCTTAACGTCTGAGCTTCAAGGAGGCCACAGAATCAGGTAGTGGTAATTACTGCTTAATTACTTTATGTCCCAAGTTACTTTATGTTCCATATGAGGCCCAGGTATGTCAAATGATTTGCTCAATGTGTTACAGGTAGTTCGTTGCAGAACTAGCTTAACATGTAAGAAATCTAGGGAGAAATAAACCTCTTCTGGCCAAGCAAGACTCCAAGCTAAAGACTCCTGCCCCCCATGCTGCCTGCTACTATTACCTGAGAAGTCAACAAAAAAAGGCAGGATTTACTTGACTGGAACCTAATGAAGATGGTTTCTCGGATCAGTAAGGATTTGGACAGTGACTTCCATATTCTTGAATGAATTGCAAAGTTTGCTTCAGAGATTACAGCAAAAACTGTGGGTGCCACTCACGAGCAATGTTCCGTCATCCAGTTTTATACAAAACAAGATGAGGGCACCTGGGTGGCTGTGTCATTAAGCATCTCACTTCAGCTCAGGTCATGATCTCAGGGTTCATGAGTTCAAGTCCCGCTTCAGGTGAGCCCTGCTTCAAGTGAGCCCTGCTCCTCTCTCTCTCTCTCTCTCTCTCTCTCTCCCTCTCCCCCTCCTGGGATTCTCTTTTTACCCCTCATTCACTTGTGTCCTCTCTCTCTCAAAAAAAAAAAAAAAAATCAAAGGAAGGATCTATTATAATATGACATTATGCCCTTGATATGACATTTCACTAATGCCATTATGTTAGAAATAGAGACGGATTAACAAGATATTGTCTCTTTGAAGATGATGAAGTGATCTCAGAATAAAGAACATCAAAGTTTCAAAACCAGAAATGAATCATATTTTCTATTTTATGTTCTTACCCAAAAGAGAATCATTATTCGCAATTAATATTTTTAAGCAATCAGATTAATTCATTTTTCTCTTCATCTAACAACGTCTTCCTGCTTCATTTTCTACTTACATAGAATGTAAATGTGTACTGTAACTTCTGGGATTGTAACCTATTTAAAAGTCTCCATAACCTCAAGGATCATAAGTGGTAGAACAGGTTAAATAAAAGTATAGTGTTTTTAGCCAGAGGCCTATGCAAAGGTATAGAAAAAAAAAAAAAAAGATACAATTTAACTTTTAAAAAAAGCCTAAAAGTTCCCAACAGAACAAAATTGGAATTTTATTGGCAGTAAGAAAATATGTGATTTCAAGTTCAATTTCATAAGGTGAACCTTAGAACCCTCCATCATGAGGTTGATTTAGCTGCACTGTCTAAAATTGTTTGGGCTCTGATTTTAAAGACAGTCTTCGCAAAAAGACCAAAGACCAAAAGATATGTCCAGGCCTGTGGTAGTAAGGGAACTACGATTTCTGAAATCGTTCCTTCGGTGATCCTGATTTCACCCTCACCTCATGAAATTTTAGCCATGGTTTCAGATATACAAAGCATAATACAAGACAGAATAAAAATACTTAAAATCCAGTCAAGGACAATACACAATAGATTTGGGGTGCTTGAGTTGTAAAAATGGATCTGCTATATACATGTACTGCCCGTAAACATAGTCTACAATATAAAACTTTTCCAGACTTGGGAAAGGTAAGGTTAACTATGGGAAGTAATGTTTTGTGATCCCTGATTGTACTCTACCAAACAGACAAAATGTACACTGAAGAGGCTGAGCACTGAGCATCTGATTAAACATCAAGCTACAGAAATCAATGTTTATTTGAAAAATGAACTGGTAGTCCACAGAGATGAAATTACTTCTAGTATCGTAATATATGATTCCTTACAATGATGTAGCTGCGGATGGCATAAGTTTTATAGACAGTCCTTAGTGGTATCCAAAATAATTAAATATCATTTAATGGTAGAACTCAAATGGCAAATGGGCGTAGATTTGCATAATTTAAGAAAACACGGTCGAGGTGATTACTTACTTTAATTTTAGAACTTATTTTTGATCTTTAAACAGAATAATAGAATTTATAAGTATTCTTTAGGCAAAAAAAAAAAACACATGTCTTAAAATGAAAAAATTGATAGTTAAGAAAACGTTGGTACGCTTTCGATTAGGTTAAAATGGGAATAAAAAAAAGGGAGTGTACCATGCCAATCCCATATTCAACCACCAGGTGGCACACTAGTGCCTTCTTTCCCCCATTCAACAGTAGAAAATACCATTGGAAGAATGGTTTCGTTTTTTGTTCGCTGTTTTTTACGCTTCTATCCAAAACCAACTTAGAGTCAAAAAAATATGAATCCACAAGTGGTTCTTTCTCAACTTTAAGATTTTTACTATCAGTGGAAGTTATTTTGCTTTGCTTTTTCATTAAGCTTTGAGCCAATAAACACAGTGATGGGCAGAAGTACCAATAAAAATAAGTCCATTGATGATTCTTTACATGGAAACAGTAACAACTGGAGAAGTAATTTTACCTTTCAGGATACTCAAGCAACGATTGCTGGTATTTAATATTCTATACTTACACTTCATATTTGTAAAGCATATTACTACAGACTTATAAGTGATTACAAAAGTATGATCAAATAAAAGAAATCTATCCCATCTAGTTAGAATCTTGAACACTGGAAGGATATCGGTAGATTTTTCCAACATTTTAAAATGACTTTTTTTGCTAAGATAGTGAATCAAAACCACCCCAATTTTTTAAATATCTCAACAGAATTCCCCATTCATGCTAATTTAGATTCGTGGATAGAGATTGTCATAATGCCTTCGGAATAGTCTTTCTTCCCTAAAAGTAACTATGTCTCTAATTTTAATTTACTGAAAAAGGGAACCCTTCTTTTACTGAAGTATATCAAACACATTTGGGATTTACCCCCAGTTGACTAAGAACTAGCAAGCAAGCAGTACGTTAAATAGCAGTTTATACCAAATTTTCAATGGCCACTGACCAAACAGGCTGCACAAGTGGGAATTTTGCTCCCTTTGGTTCTAAAATGATCACAAGGTAGCATGAAATGCCACCAACCAGTTATGCCACCTTGAGCAAATTATCTGAAGTCTTTATACCTTCTTTTCCTCGAGTGAAAAATTCAATAAAGTAGAATATTTTGAAAGCTCCATTTCACTTATAAAACGATTCTTTGTATTTGAATCTAAAGCATAAGAAGGCATTGCAAAGGAATTAAGAAAAATAGGAAAAGCTAGGAAAAATTCTTCATGCAACAAACGACTCTAACAAAGACAAGAGTGTGCACATTGCCTCTCATTGTCTCCATCTTCTCCAATGCTTGGAATCAAGAACTCTAAATGCACAAAGAAAGAAGAAACGCTTTTGGTTTAGCATGTGTTTACTTACACCGGCCTAATTGATATTTAAGAAAAGAATTCATTAGGATCTTGCTCTAACTGCCCTCTACAGAATTTTCAGCAGTGCAGGTCTGCTCAACAGATTCCAATTCCTGGAAACCACAACTTAAGCGTCCGACATGAAAGATAGTCATGGCTTTAGATATATGTGTTATGCCCGTGTAAGATGATCCTGTAAGCACTAAACCCCTTTTCTTATAACATGTGCTTGAATTACTCCCATAATTTAGAGCTGTATTATCTCTTCACATTTAGTTTACAAAACCAAGATAAAAATCTCTGAATTCCTCAACTTTGAGAATGATGCTATAGTATGCATGTGCTATATACAAAATCTATGCTGAGCCAACAACACAGCCATATTTTTACTTAATAGGCATATTTCTACCCCTTCCGTAATAAATTGACTACCACTCGAATTTACAAATATGTCCAAGAAATACATTTAATGGCCTAACTGTAAGAAGGTATGTTTCTTTTTTAGCATACAAAGGCTTCTTTCTCTATGGTGTGCTTCTGATGGTATTTTAAAGAAGACGTTCACAAGAGATAGGTCCTTAATTAAGACTTTAAAATGAGGGCAATAAATATATTTTATTGGTTATAATACCTTTTTCTTTATTAGAAGGATAACAGACTGCTGGTTAACTGGTCATGAAATATTAATTAAAAAGAAAAATATATGATAGAAGCTATCTCAGTTGGTGCTAACTCATTTTTTCACCTGGATTTTTTTCTGCATAAAGTTAAAGCCAGATGGACCCAGTCATGTCACCCATAGGGAAAGACCGATTGGTCTTGCCAGTCTTGTATGTCAGCTCACCCACCGACAGAAAGCTCTGGAGTTTCTTGGCACCAATATTCAGAACCTAGAGAAAATTTCATTTGGACCTGAATCAGAAAGCATGCTCAGGACAAAACATTCACGGCAGAGTCTCCCACAACGTGTGTATGAACATAGCAGTTATTCATGGAACACTTCAGTCCCCACCAAGCAAGCAATGGGACACAACAAGGGAACTCGTTCTGCCCCAGACACCTATCATTGCTAAGTAGCACCTTCCACAGCTTATCACATTTCTCCCGGATTCTACCCACTTTCCCATACTTCAGCCTGCTGCCCTCAACCTGGCAGGGAGATAATTAAAACAGCAAACTGATAATTGTCGGAGGAGTTGGGGGTGGGGAGGGGGGAGATTGGCGAAATGAGTGAAGGGGAGTAGGAGATACAGGCTTCCAGTTATGGAATGAATGAAAGGTACAGCACAGGGAATACAGTCGATGCTATTGTGATAGAATTGTATGCACAGATGGTAGCAGCACTTGTGAAGGGTGGAGCATAGGGTCCAGAGAAGTTGAATCACTGTGTTGCACACCTGAATCTAATGTAACATTGTGTGTCAACTATACTCAATTTTTTTTTTTGATTTAAGAGAAAAAGCAGATGTTTTAGAATAAACGTAAATAGCTTAAGGGAAAGTAATCCGCAAATACCACCTGTGATATTTTTAAAATGGGACGGAGATAAGCTTCTTTGGGCAACTCTGATATACTCTGGTGTCATATTGCTGGAAGGAATTCTGGGGAAGAGCCCTGACTCTCAATTGCCCGGTTCGGTGCAGGTTCATGTGCTGATGGTCACCCTCAGAGGAAGGATTTACTTGAGGACTCTGCAGCAATCACCGTGGCAACCAGAAGTCTCCAACCCATCTCAAACTTTAACGTGAATATGAGTCATCAAAGACCATCTTGCTAACAGCCAGCTTCACACTCAACAGGTCTGGAGTGGAGTGGAGGTTTGCGGTCCTCAGACCTCACTCGGAGTAGTGAGGACTTTCTTTCCAGGAAGCTTTGAGCTGTTAGCCTTTTTCCAGTAAAGGGAAGGAAGAGCAGAGCTTAACTAAGTCCTTTAAGTTTTTGTGTTTTTTTATGCAAACAGATTCTTGGTACCTTTTTAAAATCTCATTTACAGTATGATTATTACAATATCATTTGTGTAACAACTGATAATTTTTTAAAACTTAAAAAAAAATAAACAACTTTTAAAATAATTGGCAGTCCCTTGAGGCACCCTGGGTGGCTCAGTCGGTTAAGTGTCTGGCTTTGGCTCAGGTCATGATCTCACAGCTCGTGAGTTCAAGCCCCGCGTCAGGCTCTGTGATGACAGCTCAGAGCCTGGAGCCTGCTACAGATTCTGTGTCTCCCTCTCTCTCCCTGTTCCTCCCCCACTCTGTCACTCTCTCAAAAATAAATACAAACATTAAAAATGTTTAAAAAATAATAATAAAATAATTGCCAGTCCCAAGGTGCCATTTCCCTTTGCTTTCCAGAATGTCTAATATTCATTCACTGGCTTCTCTATATTTTCAACCTTGAAAAGCACTAGAAGGCTTATTTTTTCCTTGATTAACCGTTTATTTTATGTTTAAAATTATAACACCGTAAAATTGACTTTTTTTCCTTTGGCGTACAGGTCTTTGAGTTTTAACACATGTATAGATTTGCTTAAATCCCACCACAATCCAGACACAGAACAGTTCCACGACCCCTCTTCCCCGCCCCCCCCCCCCCAAAATAAAGAGTTCTATGATTTTGGTTTCCAAATTTCCACAGCTTTCTCTTTATTTCTCCCTTGGCTCCCAAATTTGCAGGCAACGTTATAAGAGTTTGGTTTTTTAATAAAAGTGAAGTGAAATTAAGTATTGTTCTGAGAAATTTTCCAGAAAATTCACACTTGAAGTATCAGGAGACCCTAGAGGGTTGAAATTCTGAGGTTCAGAACGACTGCAATAAAATGATGGAAGTCGTGAATTCTGGCTGGAGACAACACATCCTCCTGGTCTGAGCTCTCAGGTGAGCCTCCACTTGGCCTTTCCTCTCTACCCCGGGCTCTTTCGTGACCTGCCACTTTGGGAATGGATCACACCCCCAGAGACAAGAAGGGCCACACCCCTGCCATAAGCCCGGCTCCAGGTATCTCTGCCTGCCTATAACTGCTCTGTCCGCCATTGGTCACAGGGTGTTGCCCATGGACCTTCCTGCGATGGGAGATTTCTCCACAATGTTCTCTTTATTGTATTGCCAGAGTCAACCCAGGAGAGGGTGCAGGCTGCCTCAGAGCCCGCAGCAAGCTGTCAGTGCTGATCCTCTAGGCTGGAGGTATAGCACCCCTCTGCATGGGGAGAGCCCCAAAATAGGTCACTGACAGAAGGCAGGAATGAGTTAGGTCATTTATTCTGTTTCAGCTTGTAGATCAATGGAAACCATTGAATCTATACCCCCCAAAAAGTTTCAAATCATGGGAAAGATCTCAGATTCTTCAATGATTCACATTAACAACTATAGGCAAAAGAATAAACCTTCAGGAAATGACAGAACTGCTTTAATTTGGGGGCTGTTTCCAGCCCCTGTATACTTTTAACTCCATTCCTGCCTCAAAACAAAGAGGTCTTGCAATACTGCCTTTGATTTATGGAAAGAAAAAAAGACGATATTACTGAAAAGACCCATTACTCCTGTGCCTCGTCATGTAGTTCAATGTTAAGTACTCTACAAAACTGAATCCTTGGTGGAATGCAATTCTGTAATTCAATCGAGAGATCTTGCTAATGTCCCAGTCTGCAGGAACATAGCTTAAGGGTTTTAGGTTTAGCAGGAAACCTTGCAAACCAGAGACGGAATTACAGCCTGCGTCTTCAATCAGGGATGAGGGAAGGTTGTTGGCAATGTAATATTAAACAATTATTAAGATTTTTAACAGGAAGTACAAGAATGATAAAGCTAAGATAGTCTCAATCAGGTATTGGGGCTTAGAAAGTAAAGGATGAAGACAAGACGCCAGATGGACAATACATGGATAATTGTTGGCGTTGGATGATTAGTAAGTGAGCACTGAGTTGATCAATTCTATTTCAGCATATTTTTTAAGATGTCCATAATAAAAAGTTAAAAAAAAAAAGATGCTACCCAAAGTATTATGACAGGAAAATAAGGTTTTTGGAAATTCACAGAGTCTGTAGATGCTTCTCATTTTATGTATTACATGTAAATATGAATAAATATTATTTGATAACTTCTGCAGGATTATGGATCAATTGACCATGTAAATGGAAATAGTGTAAACAGGAGTAAGGTACCTTCTCTGTGCACTAAAGGAGCTCTCTTGTATAATAAATTCTGTGGGGTTCTGTGGGGTTGTGTCATCATATATTATTCATACATACACCCCCACAAACACCCACACCCACACCGCCCCCCCCACACACACACACACACACTATTATATATATAGTCAGGCGCTTCCAAATGGAAAATTAATATTGTAGGAACACCAGTTATTTATGTCACAAAACAGTCCTTGTACTATTTTCTTTAAACATTGGTGCATAACGATAATATGACTCAAGAACTTCTATTTATGTACCAAATTGTTTCTAACCTGTAATTATAATTATACTCATTTAGGAAGTATTTGAAAATACTTATTCGCTGGCCCTAACCAGTCACGATTAATCAAGTTGATTAATCAATTAATCATATTCTCTAAATTTTTAAATTGAGGATTACTAGCCTGCTACTCGGGAACACAGCTAAGGCATAAGGTGAGAAAATGTCTTCAAAACCAAGATTATTATATTGTTTAGATAACCTCAAATATCCATGCTAAGTAGAGAAATGTTTGCTGTGGATAAATTAAATTATAGTGGAAGTCATGGTACACTCAATGTTAAATAGAACAAAAGGAAGTAATGCGCCGAGCGGATGGTGGATCCGTGATCAGTGATAGCTTGAGAATCTGTTAGTACAACAGTCAGATAAGAGACGTAAAGACATAGTAAAGAGCTCCAGGACCAAGCTATCCTAACAGACATGGGGAAATTCACCCTTCCCATTGTACTTTCTGCTAGCAACAACTCTAAGATACTCACCACCAGAGACTTTTCTAACTTTCTTCCAGGGAATCTCTTGCCCTACAGACCTGGGTTTGTTGGGATTTGCATAGCTTGTTGGTTTTGTTTGTCTAATCTCAGATGAGATAGTCTTTCATTTTCTCTGTCCTCAGCTGAAAACTCTTATTTGGATGAAGGTGCTTCTTATGCTTAAGGATGTTTGTTACCAAACCACCAGTGTCAGCTACCACATGGTGTCAGAAGGGAAGACAAGGCACGCTGGCTTTGGACTAGCCTGAATCCAGTTGCAACCAAGTCAAAAAAATAAATAATAATAATAATAGTACTATTAGCTCATCTCTATTCCATTAAGGCTTCTGGGAATCAGTTTTTTCCTTAGAATGGGAATGCCTCAAATTCAGAAATGATCATGTATGTACCGTATCATTACAGCTAAATTCAAGAAGTCCTTGCTGGAGCAGTTTAGCGTATAGTAACTTCTTTGATCCTTACAAATCCAATTTATTGGATCCTGTTATACAGGGAGGACATGAATTATCCATATTTTACATATGACCAAACTGAGGCTCAAAGAGCTTATGGCTTACTCACTCTCAGGTTGCCTGTCAGAGCCCAGAGAAACCTGAGTTTATGATTTCCAATCTAGTGCCCATGCCACCAGGAGACAGCTGCCCTCCACAGTCACTAATCAACACATACGTGTATTGAGCAAAGCATTACACTGGATGCTATGGAACAGACAGGAACAAAAGGTCCCTGTCCTGCAACAGCTTGAGATCTAATTGGAAGAATAAGACATTTCATTTTTGTGAACAAAATGAAAAATAACTATAATACCAGCATGAAATGTTAGAAAATAGATCATGAAAGACAGTACAGGCAATAAAAGCTACAGGACCTGGTGACTCCAACTGAGCAAGAGAGAAGTTTCTTTCAACAGATATTTATCCACAAGTATTTATTGAGCACCTACTATGTGTCCAGGACTTTTCTCCAAGGTCAAAGACTTTGTACTTTTCTCACCCAAGCTCTTGCAGCATTTGAAGACTCTGGGTGGGAGAGATACTAAAAATACACACACACACAGGTGCCTTTTGGGGGCCCATGGGGTGCAGAGTTAATAGGAGCCTTCCATGGACAGTGAACGGTGCTGGGGTTGGGACCCAGGACATCATGCCGAATTCGACATGGCCAGATGTCTCTTTCATGCCCCTACCTCATTCCTCTCTTGTCAAGCAATCTGTACCTTGATAAAACCACTGATAAAACATTCATGGGACGAGATTAGGTTTTAAAACCTACCTAATGTACCGTGAAATGTGTAGTGTTGGCTCCAGCAATCAAAGAAGCCCTGTGGACCCGCTCTGCTTTGTAGCCATTTGACCTGTCAAGCTCCGGAGCCATATTCTTCTGGTTTTTGTCCTTTCAAGTTGCCGAGGGAAAAGAAATCTCTGCACAGCTCCGTCTGGCTTGTCTGTCTTCCCAGTTACCTGACCATACACACATCCTTTATTTTTCTGCTTTGCTGGAGTGGTTTCTTCCACATTTCAATCGAAGCCTGCTCCCAACCAGAACAGCTGAGGAGGTGATCCCAGGAAGGATTTGAGAGTACCATTTTTAAGAGGAGCTGTGTTTATTAAATAAAATATGTTTTATTCTCTTTGTTTCTCAGTGATGATAACTGCAACAGGGAAAGTTGCATGCTTAACACTGGGCCCTGAGCTGGCTGTGAGTGGTTTTTAATTTAATTTAATTTAATTTAATTTAATTTAACTAATTCATTAATATAATGAAGCAACTCCTGCCTGCCTACTATGTGCCATGAATGCATCAGGAAAAAGAACTGATTTTTTATATTCTACCATAATTTTTCATGGTGGTTACTACTAGACCCATTTAAGTAGATGACAAAGATTGAAGGAAGTTGATATTTGACTTAGACACCATTATCGCATTTTATATTTACCTCCTACCACCCCAACATAGACCTTCTGTTCTGTCAGGCCAGTGTCCTTGCACATGGCTCCCTCAACCCCTGTGTCCTGGGGTCCATCGCCCTGGCTTGGAATGTCCTCACACATGCTTATTCATACCCCACGTATCCTTTATGGCCAGGTCAATCCTCAAATCCTATTAATGTTTTCTTGACCACTCAGTCCTCTTAATTTCTCCCTCTCCCCTGAAATCTCTTCTACAGCAGTCGTAGGTGTAACCTCTCTCTTCTCTTCAAAAGATCATATGCAGGAAATGTGATGGCTGGTGCCATACACCATGTTTGGTACCGTTCACAGTGTTGTGCACACACTGGGTACTCAATAAATACTTGACCAAGAGACTGATTGGCTGTAAACCAATCAGTCTCCCATACTGTTAGAGGACCTACAAAGAAAAAGTGGGTCTTACCAATGCATATATTTCCGTAAATCTATTTTTTATTCTCACGTTAGAAGATGGTAATTTAACCTATCTCATTTTTGCGCTCTACCCTTTGGCACGCTTTCTTGAAGAGTCTCTGTTCCAAATGACATTCTCTTCTTTCTTCAGTCCCTTTTTTTACCCCACCGGCAAAAATGTTACCATTTTCATTTCCTGAGCCAAATGCAAAACCTAAACGTGGTGATTCCAATTAATTATATCCCAATTTGGTTGTTCTCACTAACCAAATCAAGGAGTCTCCATCCAGCAACTGAAAGCTGGTCAGAGTCTTGAAATCCACCGAACAGATATGCAACTTCTTATACTGTCCAATTCCTGGTATTATCTTAGCTACAGTCAGAGCCCAGTTGCCTTTGTTCCCTTAGAAATTATCGGCTGCCACCTATCAGATCTGTTACTGTGTACACAGGGCTAGGTACACCCAGGATCTGGAAGATTTCTGCAAGCCACTCTTTGTGTAGCATAACTATACATGATTTTAAAGATCTTAACCCACCTCTCGTTCTCCCTGCCCCCCAGAACTAATCTATATGCTAATTTGCACTTGATAATGCCGTCCCATAATATGGTAATTGCTGTAATGTTTTCTAGGGAGAAAAAAAAAAGTAGAAATTGAGCCATGGCTTCATCTCTGAAGTCTGCATTCATGAGAACCTCTACACAAAGAGCAAGTTATAAAGCACATCAGTGGGTTTGCCACATTGAGGTCAAAGTGAAATCGCTCTGGAAAAACTGGAAATATTCTCCTGGGCTACACTATTTTGAAATGATCCTCAGAAGCACGATGTGTACCAGGAGGCGGTGAGCTATAGCCTGTTGTAGATGAGTTAAAAATGGTTGCGTTCCCCCACTGAAGAGGGCTTCTAGATTTGCAAGAAAGTCTGAAAACCCTGACTTAACACTTCATCCTCCGAAAGATGGCCAAGGCTTCCAGGCTCCCAGCTTCTCCACATAACCTTTATGTGCACATAGTCTTGCCCTATTACCCTACATGTGCCCTCCAATGCTATTAAGATATCAAATGCAGAAATGACAACAAGAGAGCCCTAATTAAACAGCAGCAGCCAAAGCCCTCGAAGGAACAGCCTGAACCCAAACAAGAGGAGCTCGGGGCTGGAAAGGGGGGAGAAAAGACAATGGGGGCTTTGAAGTCAGCTGGGTGTAAAGCAATGGGTTTGTTTTGTGTATTTAAAGGGCCAGATGACATAAAGGGCTCCCAGTGCTGTCGGGCCAGAGACCAAGCTCAGGATTCACCAAGACCGAAGGGGTAATAACACTCACTGAGTCCTGTGACCAGAATCAAATTGTAATTGGCCTCGGAGATCACTTATGGCAATCAGGGAAGTAATATGCTTCTGAATAATTATGAATAATTAGGCACATTTATGAATAATTACACTGATAATAACTATCTAACTCATTCCATTTTAAAATTGTAATTCAGTCATTATGCACAAGGTAGTCATTCCCTTCATCCTGATTTCTGCATATTCATGGCCTAATCCATCTGCCAATCTTACGGGGACTGGGTCAAGACCCTTACAGCAACGGCCAGGTCCTGGACTCACCCTGGGGACAAGGAAACATACTGATGCTCAGAGTCAGAGCTTCATATCCTCCTTGATAGACTTGAAAGGACTCTGGACAGTAGAAAACAGCAGAAAGAACATGAAGAACTAGTTTCCTAAAACATTGGAGCCTTGCCAACCTGTGACTCGTTTCTCAATATGCAAGTGACTTAAAGTACCGTCCAGGAGCTCGTTGCCATGTTCAATACTGCTGGTAAAAAGCTGTTTCCATGTGCCATTGAGAAGAATACCAGTACGTTGTACAAGAGCTGTCTTTTAAGAGCGTCTTCTGATCACGGTACCAGGCCGCTTAGAAAATCCGAAGTTCCAACTTGAAGAGAAAGTCTTAAAATAATGTGCACTTCTTCAGGCTTCAAAACAAAATGCACCCTTGTCTTATTGCCAAATGTTTTTCTTCTTCATATTCTGTCTTTCCTTTTTCTTCCTCTTCTTCCCTTGTCTCTCTCTCTATCTCTCTGTCTCTGTCTCTGTCTCTGTCTCTCTCTCTCTCTCTCTTCCCCATTACCAGCTTCTCCACCACCTCTGCATCCCTTTCTGTTCAAGTCCTAACATGGACAATCATAAAAGTAAAGTTATATTTTCCTGATTCCAAAAGTAGTAACTGCTCACTTGGAAATTTGGAAAGTGTCAGGGGGAGAAATAAACAAAGAAATTTTAAAAAATCAATAATCTCAGCACCTGAGAGAACCAATATTAACTTGATATGCTAAGGCTTCTTACATATTTGTACACCACCAAAATTATATTACAAAAGTAAGTTTGCATCCTGACATTTTCTTTAACATTTTCCATATTATTAAAATAATAATTGTCCATATTCCTAAGTCATGAGCGTTCTCCATATTATTAAACTCATGTTTAAAAGTTGCATGTTTGGGTGGCGCCTGGGTGGCTCAGGCAGTTAAGCGTCTGACTTTGGCTCAGGTCATGATCTCACGGTTCATGAATTTGAGCCCCGCATCGGGCTCTGTACAGACAGCTCAGAGCCTGGAGCCTGTTTCCAATTCTGTGTCTCCCTCTCTCTCTGTCCCTCCCCCACTCATGCTCTATCTCTCTCTGTCTCTCAAAAATAAATAAACATTAAAAAAATTTTTTTTAAAAGTTGCATGTTTCCAAAAAGAGTAGGGAGGATATTTTAAGATAACTAAAATGTGTAGAAATCACTGGTGTAGTGGTAATCATTTGGCTATGTATAAATGTATCAAATCATGTTGTACACCTTAAACTTACACAGTATTGTATGTCAATTGTATTTCAATAAAGATGAAAGAAAAAGAAAAAAAAAGTTGCATGTTTGGGGCGCCTGAGTGACTCAGTCGGTTGAGTGTCCAATTCTGGCTCAGGTCGTGATGTCTCAGTCTGTGAGTTCGAGCCCCACGTTGGGCTCTGTGCTGACAGCTCAGAGCCTGGAGCCTGCTTCGGATTCTGTGTCTCCCTCCCTCTCTGTCCCTCGCCTGTTCGTTCTCTGTCTCTCTCAGTTTCTCAAAAACAAATAAATGTTAAAAAAAAATTTTTTTTAAGTTGCACATTTGATATGGCCAAATGATAGCACATGAAAGTGTGCATGACAATCATTTACTGAAATTTAGGGTACCCGTGTTTCCTATTTTGCCATATTATCCTGTGGGGAAGTTTTTTTTTTTTGTTCTTATTTATTACCCTATTATTTCCATGTTTCTTTCTCTTTCTTTTAAACTAAGACTTGACCTGGACATAAGAAGTATGCTGCCCCAGAAACAAATAAGACTAGGGAATAATGTAACTGGGTTAGTGCCTGGGCAGGCTTACAACATACAATCTCTTTAGGTATGAACAACATTAATATCCTGCAGTGTAATCCTTTTGATGCAGAATTAAGCCATACCAGGATCCCATCTTGAATCCAAACCAAGGTGGCTCAGTAACTGAAACACATTATGATACATTCTTCCCTAAGACTTGATTACTGAAAAATCGAGACACAAATGGTATTTTATTGAGCTGCTGGAAGAGTAGTTTCCAAGGCTTCTGAGGCATCGGAATTACCTAGAGACCCTTTTAAAAATATCTTTCTGGTGTTCACCAGTTGATATTTTGATTCCACAAAATCCAGAGTATAGACCAAGCTGGGAAGAGAAGCAGGCAGCCAATGATAAAATTCAGCATGGCATTCCAAGAACCCCGGGACTTTGCTGTAGAAAGAAGGTGGTTCATGAGCACGTGGGTCTCATAGTCAGATGGACATTTGAGAAAGAGGACTCTGACTCCAGTGCAAGTGAACAAAATAGAGTGGTTGTGGGATCAGGCATGAGGGGAAAGAAGTCACTGGATGAGGTTGGCTATAGAGGCAACCCGGATATCTGGTCAACCAGCAATGAGAGCATGAACTGAGTTAGGGCACTGTGGATAGGAAGGCGGAGAAGTAAACTATATGTGGTAGAATTAATAAGATCATGTCAGTGTCAGATGTGAGAACTGAAAGACAAATCTAAGTTGACTCCCAGTTATCTAATTTGGAATAACACAGCGGGAGGGGAAGCGGCCAGTAGGTTTGGTGTGAAGGCCATGATGAATTCACCTGGAAACCATGAGTTATCAAAGAAAAAGGAAAACACTGTTCAAAAATAATCACTTTCTGAAATTGTTGTTTGGAATTTTTTAAATATAATTTACTGTCAAGTTAGCTACATACAGTGTATACATTGTGCTCTTGGTTTCAGGGGTAGATACCACCGATATTTCAAAAGCAACAAGAGCAAATCCAAGGGGTATTTTTCAGTGGAAAAACTGTATCTCAATTGTAGTATCTTTTCTAGGTGGAGTAAATAGAAGGGAATAAGAAATATGTCTTAATATCATAAATCCATTAAAAATCCTGGTTTCTGGAGATAATTAACAACGCAGGAAAAGGCACAAAAGCAAACTACAAAGTTGGCTATTCACTACGATTGTAACTACATTTTTAAAGTGTAAAAGAAAGAAAGGAAAGAAACACAGCAAAATATGAACAAGAATTCTGTTACCTTCGGGAAAGTACATTTTTTTGTCTATTTTGCATCTTTTTTTTACAATATGGTCATGTCAAATAAACGACAGTAACCCCAGCAACTAAACAAACTGTGCTCTGGCCAAATGAAGAGAAATTAGGAGTTGGGGGTGGGGGGAGGGTGGAACCCAGAGAGGTCAATGTTCTTACACAAGGTCATACTATACATCAGTTGAAAGAGCTAAAAACAGAGCATATAAGTAATGGTGAGAATCACACACTCTCTTGGCCAAGCAGTGAGAAAAATGAGCCCCAACCAGGACGGAATCAGGGTTCCTAACTCAACTATCACCTTGAATGAAGGTCCTGCTTGGAAAAGCAGAAATGTGTGCCCTTTTGGGCAGTAGCTCCTGAACCGGCCCATGAGTGTATAGAGGTCCAGCCATAAAAACAGAGGGATTTCTCTCCTTAGCAAAGGGGGCTGTACCCACGGTGTGAGCTGTCACCAAACACCATCAACATCTTGAAAACAGCTTGAGTTTGATGTCTCAGGGAGCTTCCTTATCCTCCCTCCCTTCGCATCTCCCTTCCCCCCCAGAACAAAGAGGCCATTATCTTTTTGTTTTTCTGAATGAGGTATTTGGATAATGATTCCACTGCCTACCCAGCCTCTTCCCCCACTGCCCTGCTGCCAGCTAAATTCCTATGATTGATGGGGGCAATACTTTGA
Source organism: Neofelis nebulosa (assembly GCF_028018385.1). Lineage (NCBI taxonomy): Eukaryota > Metazoa > Chordata > Mammalia > Carnivora > Felidae > Neofelis > Neofelis nebulosa. Next base: position 23,965,009 of record NC_080787.1, read on the forward strand.
AATTTTGAGATGTGGGGGGCTGGAGGGGAGAGGGCAGGGAACACCATGGTCAGGAGAGAGGCAGGAGGGGATGCTGCTGACATGCGAGGGACATTAGAACATGTCAGGGCCAGTAAATGATTCATTGAGGTAATAATGATAAACATTTGTCTCTGAGCATATATGTGCATTTTACCTAACAGTCTCAAGCATCCGGAAGTGAAGAGAGGCTTGGAATAAATCAAAGGAACAGGCCCTAAATGGGAATCCCTAAGGAACGGGATCTGAATTGTAAATGCCTGCCAGAATTTCACACATCAAATTACAATAAACGGAATATTTTAAGCAGCTCAGTACTTAAAGGGTACTGTATGGAATCCTGAGGATTTTCTTCTATGTTAAGATTTCTCTATGTTGCCAGTTGGATCCTTGCATGTCTCTCACTCACTGGGGCACTGCCATTGTGGATTCAGCTAAGGAGAGATTTTCGACCCGGAAACCACGTGGGTGACAAACTCAGTCCCGGTGCCCCACCTTCCCTTCCCTTGTGGCCAGTGCCTTTGCTACCCAAGGAACCCAAAACTTGTATTCCCAGAGAGTTTTATCGAGAAACAGCCAATCAAACCAACTCTGAGGCATTGGGGGACATACTGAAGACCTGAACCTTTAACGCCAAAGCCTTATTTGAATCAGAACATGTGCTCCGATGCCCACCTTAGTCCCTGAACGAGTGTCACTTCTGAATTTTTCACTTTGTCCATCACCTGAGCCTTGGAAAGTGTATACCTGCAGACACTCAAAGGGCAGTAGCCTTAACACGTCCCCTGAATTTTTCACTGAAATGAGCCAGGTCTGGTTCAAATAACACCATAAAATAATAGGATATTTGGCCAATTTCAATTCAGTTTTTTTGTTCAGTATACTCTGTCGTCATCAGCATCAGACACATTAATGAGAATCCTGGTATAGAGGATAATGCTGACCTTGCATGTTTCATTTTTAGAGTACTAAGATGGCTACTTTGAGCCCCAAATTATCTCCTCCACTGGCCTGTCATTGTCCCTGAATTTTCCTCATTAAAGATGAATTTCTTTGAGTAAAGCATTCTTTAGGGTCTGTAGAGTCAATAGCACATCAGAACAACTCAGAAAGCTTTCATAAATGATTGCTTCCCAACCCTACATGAGACCCATTTTCTCTCCCAGGATGTGGTCTGACAAACTTTATTTTTTGAATTCTCAAAGTGATTCCAGTGTGTAAACAGGTTCGGGAACTAGACTTGTCCCACCTCCAAAGCATGAGTATATATTATCTATCTTGGATTCCTTATGCCAAGCTAATGTGCCCAGCACATAGTAAGTTTCCAATAAATATTTTTAACTTAACTGAGAAAGGAACCATCAGTCAATAATATTTTCCTATAAAACAGTATCATCCAATTGCTTTCCTATGCAACAGAGGGAGTATGGGCAGTGTGAGTGCCCTGGGAGACAAGGAGAAAATGGACATAAGAAACAGAAGAGTGAGAGTCAAAGTAGGGAGCACCAAAGACCAACACTGCCCTGCACAATAATTTTGTCCAGAGTTTCAATAGCCTTCCTGGCGACAATCACTTATAATCTAAAATTAAAGATTAAAATACAGGACTGACTTTTTTTGTCCACAAGGACAATAAGTAAGTATCTTCCCACTCATGACATTTTCAAACATAATCATCGTAGACAGGCTAACCCCAGGCACAATTGTGCTATAGGCAAATGCTTTAGGTTAGGTTCCCCAAAAAGTTGACTATGAGAGCAAGTAATTTATTTGGAAGGTGATCCTAAGAAATAGTGAGAGGAAGGGGGGTTGGAGAAAGAGCTAGAAAGAAAGGAAATCAATAAAGGGTACGCTTTGGAACAGGTTACCACTGGGAGCAGCTGAGGCTCAATCCCATTGGGAGACTGAGACAGTAGAGAGCCAGTGGTTCTCAAAGTGTCATCCTGGATCAGCAACACCAGCATCACTGGGGGTGATGGTTCATTTCATATGTCAACTTGTCTGGGCCATAGAGTGCCCAGATATTCGGTCAAACGTTATTCTGGGTGTTTCTATGAGAGTGGTTCTAGATGAGATTAACATTTGAGTCAGTAGGCTGAATAAAGCAGATTGCTCTCCCTAAGTTGGGTGGGTCTCATCCGGTCAGAAGAAGGCATGAATAGAATAAAAAGGCTGACTTAGAGGGAATTCTCTCTCTTTGCCTATCTTTGAGCTGGGACATTGGTCTGCTGCCTTCAGACTTATACTTGAGCTGGAACTTACACCTTATACTTTCTTGGGTCTCCAGCTTGCCAACTGCAGATCTCTCTCTCTCTCTCTCTCTCTCTTTCACTTTCTCTCTCTCTCTCTCTCTCTCTCTCTCACCATCTGTCTATATACTTATATCTATACATCTGTATCTATAGATTCCCTACTGGTTCTGTTTTTCTAGAGACCCTACATTTACACACTTGAGAACTTACTCGAAATGCAAATGCTCAGACCCACTGAATCTGGGTGGTGAGTTTTAACATGGCCCCAAGGTAATTCTGGCACATGCTAAAGTTTGAGAATCACTAGTATACAACATACCTCAGAGTTAAAAGCTCTCAGCAAAAAGCCCTAGAAGAGTCAGTGCTAAAGGGTGTCCTTGGTCCTCCCCCAGTAATGCTGAGATTGTTAACTCTCCCATTTAGGGACCCTTCCTCCTTTCCCCAGTTGTCTTAAGTGTGGTTCCACTACAAAAGAAAAAAAAAAAAAGGAAGTCAGGGGTGGTCATAAGCATGGTTCACTAATTATTTCTAGTTTCCAAGCATCAAATAGGAAAGTGCTTCCTTGCCAATTCTAAACTGAGGGGTAGCCATGTGACTTCCTTAGGCAAACAGAATGTTAGTAAAAGTGGCACATGTCACTCCTGCCTTGGAAATCATTGTGACATCTGCAAAGATGAAGTCTCAGACAGTCTGAGTCTCGGAGTGACCATCAGGACCAGAGCTCCCTGTCCAGGGGCAGCTTCATAGGCATGCGACCCATGCTAGTCCCTGCTCAGAAGGGCCTTCCAATGAGTTCAATGTTCTACTGCTACCATCTGGAAATACTTTTCTTTTTTAACGTTTACTTATTTTTGAGACAGAGAGACAGAGTGCAAACAGGGGAGGGGCAGAGAGAGAGGAGACACAGAATCCGAAGCAGGCTGCAGGCTCTGAGCTGTCAGCACAGAGCCCAACATGGGGCTCCAACTTGTGAACCGTGAGATCACGACCTGAGCTGAAGTTGGACGCTTAACCGACTGAGCCACCCAGGCATCCTTATCATCTTGAAATTCTTAATAATTTTTTTTCACCTGGTACCACAAATTGCATAGCCCATCCTGTTCCTGCCAAGTCAGAGTGTACATGAGGCATGAGCAAGATATAAGCTTTGGTGTGTTAAATCACTGGTATTTAGGCTTATAATGACCTACCTTCACTGGTATCAGGACACTGTCCACCTTACCCCCAAATAGCCTATTAATAAGTAAAAAATTTTGTCAGATTCATAAATGCCACTTTATAATGACAGCTTTCTCTCAAAGGTCAAGAAATATTATAGACAAAAGAAAAGTTAGGAATAATCATATCATATGTGATAATTATTACCAATATTTATTAAATATTCTTTACTACTATCATTTGCAGGTTTCACTCACTACTCAGAATTGAATCACTCTTAAATACAGAGACCTGAGGATTGTTGGAAGGCTGTTGGGGGGGAGGGGGAGGGGAATGGGCTAAATGGGTGATGGGCAATAAGGAGGGCACTTGTTGGGATGAGCACTGGGTGTTATATGTTAAGTGATGAATCACTAAATTCTACTCCTGAAACCATTATTATACTATGTGTTAAATAACTTGGATTTAAATAAAAGAAAAATGAATAAATAAAAATAAAAATAGAAAAAAAAAGAATTGAATCAACTTCTCTCCATTGGACACACAGAATATAAGAAACTCAAAATTGTTCAGTCTAGTCAAGTATTTGATTAAATATTCCAGTAGACCAGGGGCTTCTGGGTGGCTCAGTTTGGTTAAGCACCTGACTCTTGATTTTGGCTCAGGTCATGATCTCATGGTTTGTGAGTTCAAGCCCCACATCAGGTTCTGCATTCACAGTGCAGAACCTGCTAGGGTTCTCTCTCCCCCTCTTTCTGCTCCTCCCCTTCTTACACAAATGTGCTCTTTCCCTCTCAAAATAAATAAATAAACTTTAGAAAAATAAATGAATGAATGAATGAATGAATGAATAATAAATGAATAAATAAATATTCCAGTTGACCAAAGGTCATTGTTCATAACATATAAACAATTTTTGGAATCAGAATAGACTATAATATACATATTACTCAAGCTATACTGCCTCAAATATAACTTTTCTTTGATAATTCAAGATAATTCCAAATTTTCCAATGCCTTGATCATGGTTTCAAATGTCAATGCTCTGGTTTCTCTTCAGATCGCATAAATCTTTCGCCTTTTACAAATGTCAGTCATCATTTTTCTGTTGATAAAGATATACAGATAAGAGGTGACTGGGTAGCTCAGTTGTTTGGGCATCCAACTCTTGTCCTCAGCTCAGGTCTTGATCTCATCAGGCCCGTGCTTGGCTCCATGCTGGGCATGAAGCTTACTTTAAAAAAAAAAAAAAAAAAAAAAAAAATATATATATATATATATATATATATACACACACGTGTGTGTGTGTGTGTGTGTGTGTGTGTGTATATAAAGATAAACAGGTGAAAAATATTAAATAACAGAAAAATTTTATGTAGGGGAAATAATAATAATAATAAACATAGCAACATTAGGTGGTAGTAAGACTACCAACTACATGCTGAACATAGAACTAATTTTCTCCACAACTATCCTAACAGGGAGACTATGATCCCTTTTATCTTTGAATGGACATTTCTAAGGACCAGCAAGCCTGCCCAGGTCACGCAGCCAGTAAAAGGCCAAGACAGGAATGTGAGCCCTGACCTGTCTCCCCCCAAGCTCTTTCATGAAAGGCTCATGAGCTTCCACAGCAACATTCAACATGTACAGAACTCAAGAAAGAGAAAAAGAAATATTGTATTGATAAGCAAATAGGAAAATAGCCCATTTTACAAGAGTAAAGTCACAAGGCTAAACTATTATTTAAAAAAAATTTTTTAAGTAAAAACAGCTAAAAGAAAACCACATTATAATTGAAACGATGTAAAAAAAAAGTGCTCTGTCATCTATAAGGGACCTTACAAACATAACACATTAAAGAGTCTATTTTAGCTGATACAGAACTTATAACTTTATTTTTTGTTGTTAAGTTGGAGCTGAAATAATGGTAAGCACTCTTCAAGTTTATATGTCTAACCTAGTGGCTAAATTTCATTTTACAGTAACTTTTATCTCCTTATATCCAGAAGCTGATGGAAAAAAGATGAATAAAATGTGAGATTAGTAGAAGTTTGAGAAAGTTCAAATAAAATACCATATATGTTGTTTCTGTTTTAATTGGATAGCATCTTATAGACCTTGGTCTTTGCCAGAATGATTAATCTGTCACTTGAGTTATTTGACTATTGATTCATTTTCAGAAATGTGTTGACATAAGTCTTACTGTAAAAAGAAAATCCACTCCCCTGTCTCCTGCCACCAGGATTCTGAGGCTCATGCCTTTGCCTTTTTGCATGATTAATGTTGTTCTGAGAAACCCGAAGAATCAATAAACATTTTCTGAAGCAGAGATGTCTACATCCCCAAAGAGGGTTGCCTGTCCAGTTTCCCGCTCCATCCACAAAATGCATTACCCTTTGGAATGGAAGGGGCAGGCTTGGCTGGTTGATGAGAATCAGGAATTTTGTTCAGATTGTTTACCCTTTTCAGTATGAAAGTCTTAAGGTGGGGAGTACACCAGAGAGTCTCCCTGGTGGCCGCGAAGAATAACTACATCTACACAGGTTTATACACATCCTGAATGACCCAGCTTACTGCCGTTGATATTGTGATATTGTCTTCTTAAAAGAACAAAACAGAGAAATCTCTCATCCTCTCTCTGTCTCTGCCTCTCTCTCTCTCTTTCACACACACACACACACACACACACACTCACACACACACACATGCACACAACATATAGGATTCTCTGGAATAGACATCATCATCCTCCAGTGCTTAGAAACATAGTTTGTCCCTGCAAACATTATTCACTTAGACTGAGAAAAATTCTCTTCCCTACTAAGGCCATACAATTTGACTCTTCTGCCTCTCCAGTGGGGGAAAGATATGACCTCGCTGTATATAAACACAACTGTGTCTAACAGGCAAGAGCCCAGGAAAAAGAACAGAACTAACAAAGCAGTAGATGAAGAAGAGATAGGAGAAGAGATGCTTTGGAATCCTCTCTTCTTTGGTGCCATTACATGAAATTATCATGAAGATGAAGCTGTGACTTCCAATTCTTTTTGAAGCAAGGGCTCCTTTCTAAGTAAAATGAATAAAATAATTTGGAAGTGAGATTTAAACGTATAAAAGGAAAAAGGGAATTCACCACAACTGTCAAGTGCTCTTGGCTCCCCTGCCTCCCTACCCCTGCACCTGCTCAGTCACACTCCCCAGTGCCCAGGAGGGTGACTGGAAGGTCCAGCTTTGAGTAATATCTGACACAGAACCCCTGTCTTGCTCCACGTCACTCCAGACCCGGGGAAGGATGAGGAAAAATGGATGACTGAATGCACGGCTGAGCCCTTTGTCTGGTGGAAATGGGATTCTTGTTGTAATTCTGGTCTCCTGAGTTGGGGCTGATTCGAAAAATAAAGCAAGACAAGGGGAACGTGATCTGATAAGCCGAGAAATGACTCTGCCAATTCACTCAGCCCGAACGAGGTCCCTGCCGGGACCTTGTCAACACATTAGATTTGAGCTCAAGAGTTGCAAGAAAAAGGCTTTTCCTGTGTGCTCAGTCCTGGGTCACCAGCTCAGAGAGGAAGAATAGGAAGACTACATTTTCTTAAAGAGGATGCTGTGGCCCTGTCTTCCACACAGCCATGATTCCAAAATCAGCACGCTTCTCAGGCTATTTGTGTCACAAATCTTCAGAGAGAATTCTCTCTGCGCCTGGAAAGAAGAAAAATTAGCAGTCCAGCCATGTCATAGAACCAACCTGGGACATTATTTAATATATCTAATTACATGAGAATAATTTCATTAGCACCAGCTTTCATTTGAATATGCTACAAGTGCTCCCAAAAAATGTATATTTCCTTAGTGGAACACATCCGTAATGAGGTTTTTTTGTGGCTGAAGATTTACTCCATATGACAATCACAAGGTACCACATTTTGAGCTAAACGAACACATTAAGCAACCAGACGGTACTTGTTGGGTCCCTAGTTATCATTATTTATAAAGTATTCTCATAACCACTAGGCAAATGTTGTTCAAGTCCTATGTGCGGTGTTAGGGAGAGGCTCTGAGGATCTGAAGAGTCCAGGGATCATGGGTTCCTGGCTCCTTATTAGCCATCCATTTCTCCCAAGGTGGAGACAAGCCACTTCAAGGGCCAAGGAATCACTTGCTCTCTCTTATCAGGGTGCAGTGTAATGGGTTTCCTGCTCTGGACAGGGTGGGAAATGAAATGTGACTGAAGGTGGGAAAAATGAGGCTTTCCTCCTTACTTTCCTTCCTTTCTTTTTCCCTCCCTCCTTCCTTCTCCACTGTCTTCCTTCTTCCTTCTCTTTTCCATTTCTCCTCGCATCTCTCCCTTCCTTCCTTCCTTCCTTCCTTCCTTCCTTCCTTCCTTCCTTCCTTCTTTTGTTCTCCTTCTCTGCCTCTCTCTCTCTTCCTTTTTTCTTCCCCTCACTTCCATCCCAATTGTGTTCTCCACTCTCAGCACACCAGAGAAAATAAACATTCAATAATGACACTTACTACCTCGTGATGAAAACCTTCTGATTTTAATTTTTGCGCCGTCCAAAGTCTCGAGATATTTAGCCTAAGTGTTATTTACAGAGAACTTCATCATCCCACGACACCTCAAAGACTCCTCAAAAAATATGTAAAAAATACAGCTTATACCGTTGCAAATTGCGAGCTCAAAAAGTTGTCATCCACATCATTTTTCATGAACTTTCCATGACTCTGCCGAACTGTCATCTGCCTCTTCAGACCCTTCTATTACCAACGACCCTCTGTGTTTTATTTTTCTTCCACACAAACTTGAAGCATGCATTTCTGTAAATTGCCACCAAGTCCCCTAATTACTTAACCGTATCCGGTACCCAGTAGCACTGAAATGCCATTCTCCTGGAATCAGCAGGAAGGGAACTTGCTGTTACAGATGAAAGCAGCCCACCAATAAAACCTCATTAATACCTGCAGCTTTAAAGAAAGAAGGCGAGCCGTGGCCATGCTTCAAAAATGTCAAGAATACCAAATGACAAAGGGAGCCTCCTTCCACCTCCCCAGGCCTACCCCCCAAGAACAGACAATGTTTTATCCAGACTGAGTAAGAGAGAAAAGGCAGCCCCCGAAAGAAATCCAAAGGGGGAAAAAATGCGCTAAATTCCATTCTTTTCTCCTCTGCCTTCTGCCACCATAAGTGTGTTCATCCCGACAGAATCTCTAGCAGAAGCAAAAGAAAGAGAACTTCAGGTGAAAGGTTACCTACATTTATAATGTCAGGCACCGAGCCTGCCGAGGTAAAAGGTAAATGGTAATTTTATCATTAGCATGCCTGACCCCTTGGCCGCACCATATCTCACAGGAAACTTTAAGAACAGCTCACCTGTCAAGACACAAACGTTTAAAGGTCAATGCGCACAGAAATCTTCCGGAGCTCAGAACTGAATTGCTGACACCTTTTATTATTGCCGCTTAAATAAATGATTCGAGGGGAAAGACAAGGAAAGACTGGTTTAATGTTGAGATTTCCATGAAGGATTCTTGGATTTTTGTTTCAAACACTATCAAAAATACTTTCCCTGTGTTTTGGTATCAAGGAGCAAGCAAAACCTTGACGATTCATAAATACTCTTGGACCTGAGGGATTTTTAGGATCCCACAAAAATACACTATCCCTTGGTAATGTGGTTTTGCAAAGGAATTTCCCTTCCTGTTCCACTTTTTATTCCACATCATTATAATTTCAATATTGTTTTGCCTCCTTTTTATTAGGGGGAGGAGAGCAGATAATAAGGAAGCTTTTCACAGCACTGTGTGAATGGTACTCAATTAGAAAACCAAGAGAGACAAATAGGGATTTGAAAGATTGTGCCACTTATTTTTTCCAAATTAAAATCATAGAGAAAAATACGTTGCTTAAGGGGTGCCTGGGTGGCTCAGTTGGTTAAGCGTCCGATTTTGGCTCAAGTCCTGATCTCGTGGTTTGTGGGCTCGAGCCCCACATCGGGCTCTGTGCTGACAGCTCAGAGCCTGAAGTCTGCCTCAGATTCTGTGTCTCCCTCTCTCTCTGCCCTCCCAAGCTCACGCTCTGTCTCTCTCTCTCTGTCTCTCTCTCTCTCAAGAATAAACATTAAAAAGAAAATTTTTTTTCAAAAGTTGTTTAAAAGTAAACATGGCAGATCTCCAAATAAACATGGAGTTACCACATGGTCCACCAATATATACCACCTCTGAGTACCTTACCAAGAGAATTGAAAGCCGGGACACAAACTGATAATCGTACAACCATGTTCATGGCAACATCATTCACAATAGCCGAGATGTAGAAACAATGCAAGTGTACATTGACAGATGAATGGATAAACAAAATATGGTCCAAACTTACAATGGAACATTATTCACCATAAAAGGGCATAAAATGCTGACACATGCCACAAACTTGAACCTTGAAAACACTATGCAAAGTGAAAGAAGTCAGACACAAAAGGGCAAATATTGCATGATTCCACTTATATGAAATGTCCGGAATAGGGACATCTGCAGTAACAGAAAGTAGATTAGTGGTTACATGAGCCCAGGGATAAGGAATTTGGGAGGTGATAGATCAGGGGTGCAGAAGACCTTCTTGGGCTAACAAAAATGTTCTAAAATTGATTGTGGCCATGGACGCATAATCCTTTAAATATAACAAAAATCATGAAACTGTGTACTTAAAAATGAGTGAATTGTACCATATGTGAGTCATATCTCAATAAAACTGTTTTTATTTAAAAAGTAAACCTATATTTAGGTCAAAATGCTAATATTACTAATGGTATGAAGTTAGTAAGATTGCCAAATAAAATACCAATTTTTTGTTTTATTTTGAGAGAGGTGGGGGGAGGGGGGACAGAGAGGGAGAGAGAGAATCTTAAGCTCGAATTCACGAGCAGGGCTCAAATTCCCAAACCACGACATCATGCCCTGAGCAGAAATCAAGAGTCCAACGTTTAACCTACTGAGCCACCCAGGTGCCCCAAAATACTGATATTTATATTTGCTAAATATGACAACCCTAGATAAAAGAGCTCTGATAAGTGTTGCAAATAATACCTTGAAATTATTATTTGGTTCATTCACCACATGGATTAGAGTTTTCTTCCCTGAACTTTAGAATTTTTCCATTTACTGTTATCGGAGTATGGAGAATCCTTCTGAACCTGTGTCTTCACAACAAATCATCAACCCAATACTCGTGTAGATGGAACACAGCAATCATACACCACAGGAGCCTATTGGAGTAATGGACATTTCCAGCTTCCACCAGTACTGGGAAGTTGCAGGATCTGGTTAGGTGTTATCCCTTGGGAAGTGGTCCTGCTAAGCCATAGAAAGTTGGCGCTTCCAGCCTTCCGAAAGTATTTGGGGGAAATTAGTTACCTTTCACTATCTCCCTACCAAGCAAGCGAGGAGAGACATCTGCATGATGAGCCTGGGAGGAGAGTCTGGAGCCTTTTCACTGAGCCCCTTATGGGCTCTTTCTCAATCTCCTTTGCCCAGAACACACGCTCAATGCTTCCCCGAGTAGAAAGCAGCCTGCACCTGCCAGGATGCCCATAGGTTCCCAGCTGTTCAGTATGCCACTGCCGAGGTAAGCCAATCCAACTCAAAGAGGACAAAATGGAGAACTGTTTCTTACTTCAACACTAGCCTGGATACTCCATTCCAGCTTTGCGAGCAATAAAGCTGATGGAGGGGTCCTTATCACACTCCTGTTTCTCAGTGGGTCCAGAGTCCATACTGGAAAGAGTAGCGACCACTTATTACCTCTCCTGGTCAGGAAAACTGATCATCACCCTTGAAGTAGCCACTCACCTTGTATTTAAATAAAACCATAATCTCTTTTGAGCTACTTTATCACAGCTCTACTGTTGGAGCCTGAGGCCATGCTAAAAAAAAAGATCACCGGAATGCCAAGCAAAAGATGGGGTCGGTCATTGAGAGGTTTATTTTTTAAGCTTCAAAGGACCATAAAAGTGGGCCCAGAGAAATAAAATATGCGGAAGGGAAATAGACAAATCATTTTACATATAAAGTTATTAAAAGTGAATTTTAAGTTTATTTATTTAAATTCAAGTTAGCATACAGTGCAATATTGGTTTCAGGAGTAGAACCCACTGATTCATCACTTACACGTAATAACCAGTGCTCATCCCAGCAAGTGCCCTCCTTAATGACCGTCACCCATCTAGCCCATCCCCCCATCCCACCACCCTCCAGCAACCCTCAGTTTGTTCTCTGTACATAAGAGTTTTTTATGGTTTGCCTCCCTCTCTGTTAAAGTTGTTAAAAATGCTGGGGCTCCTGGGTGGCTTAGTCGGTTGAGCATCTGACTCCAGCTCAGGTCATAGTCTTGCAGTTCGTGAGTTCGAGTCCGCGTCAGGCTCTGTGCTAACAAACAGCTCAGAGCCTAGAGCCTATTTCAAATTCTGTATCTCTATCTCTCTCTCCCCCTCCCCTGCTCATGCTCTGCCTCTCTCTGTCTCTCAAAAATAAATAAATGTTAAAAAAAATCTTTTTAAATGCCGGTTAAGGATGCCAGGATTTTATACCTTCTAATTTTATCTTGAAAAACCAACTTAAAGCAAAAGGAAATGCCAACCTTAAAACTTCCATCTTAAGTACCTTTCTGCCTATTCGAAAGGAAACAACCAGCTTCCAAGGGGAACTGTTGTAACATCTACCTTCACAGACATCAGTGGCCATTTCATAATAATTACCTACATGCATCACAGTCTAGATGATTGGGGGGTAGGGGGAGAAGGGTATTCATGAGTTTTTGAGGGGCAAGTGATCCCTAACAGAAGAGCATCAGATTAAGTTTTCTCAGGGATTTACCCCCAAGAGGCCCAAAGTAGTTCTTTGCTCTAATAATTGTGTTTTACCCTCATCTATCAGACCATTCCCCAGGGTCTTACGGCTTCCTCAGGATCATCCTGGTGGCTCTGCTTTCTGTCCACACTCCTCACGTCACCTTCACAACTACACTGAAAACTCTTATGATCCCCACAATTATAAGATCCAGAGAAATATTCTCTCTACTCCAAAGGCAGATGATATTCTAGGCAGGTCTCATCCTACCCCTCTCCTCTTCCTCTCTTTCTCCCTCCACTTCCTCTATCTTTCCCCCCTTCTCTCTCCCAGTCTTCTCCCCACTCCCACTAAACCATACACCCGGATTTTTGCATAACTCATGTTGCTCTCTAATAAATATCTGTCAAGAATTTACTGGATGAAGTTGGCACTTAGGGCAAAATACTCTGACAATTAGCATTCTATCATAAATTTGTACTGTTGTTGAGGTACCCATGGCCTGTGAATAAAACATCTTTTTCATGAACCTTCTCAAGATCATGCTTGGTTTGTTAGCTGTGTAATTGGTCATCAGGCACCAAGAAATGGGAGGCCCAATTTGTAAACAATATTCAAAAATTTGGGCTCTAGTAAAACTCTGCACAGTACCCAAGGCTGTCCTGAAAGACAGGGATGGGCTTTCTCTCAAGCTTGCTCTTCTCTCCCGCATCCCTGTTATCTGGGATCAGAAGGAAGGCAGGGTTAGGACTTCATTGGGCTGGTGTATACGTGAACCAGTTTGAATATTTAAAAATGTTACAGAGTGGTCTTTATTATTTAAATGTTTATTTATTTTGAGAGACAGAGAGAGCACACACTAGTAGTAGAGGGGCAGAGTGAAAGGGAGAGAGAATCCCAAGCAGGTGCCACACTCAGCATAGAGCCCGACTCAGGACTTGATCCCACGACCATGAGATCGAGACTTGAGCTGACATCAAGAGTCAGACGCTTAACTGACTGAGCCACCCAGGTGCTACTAAAAATGTTACAGAGTGGTCGTAAAGGAGTGGTCAGACAAGCCATTCACTCTCCAGTGAGTTTGGGAGTTACCAGTGGAGTCAATACAAAGAACGGCAAACTACTAACACAGTCAAATCTGAACATCATTAATCCTGAGCAAGAAACACTCCATTGTGTCCTGCTAAGGGGTAGAATATAGCCCAGTGAAACTTTGGGTTTATTGCCCAACTGTCTGCAATGGTGTCCAAATACTTACTTAGGTGATTTCTAGGAACATAAACACAATCAATAAATTCAGCCCAATAACATGTAGATCAGGGAAGAAAGCCAGCTCTTCTCTTTTGAATTATCAGCTTCAACAATGATTGAAGATAGTTTGGGGGCTATTTTATTTATTCTGTTTGAAAGAATGAAGTAAGTTACCAGAGATGATTCCATGCCAGATGGCCTGAGAATAAATTTTCCAGCTCAAACTTTAACATCAAATCACACCATGTCCTGTGCCCCCATAATCCATTTCTGTACAACCCAATGATCAAAACCTCCTACATTTGTACATGTGATATTTATATATGTGTAAATATATGTTTGTATATAATTATTTGAATATGGAGAAAAATCTACAATCTAAGTTGTGAACATTGGCTGGGGTATGATATGGAAGAAAAAGATGCAGGGAGAAGAATTTGTGAGTCCAACAAAAAGGCAAAAAAATGAGATCACAAAACATGAACATGTATGATACGGTCCCATTCATATAACTTTACAGTTTTTAAACTTTAAAATTTGTATGCAATTTTAAAATTAAACAATAATGCAAAGCACATTTTTAAAGAGAGAGACCATGGGGCACCTGGGTGGCTCAGTCGGTTAAGCATCCGACTCTTGATTTCGGCTCAGGTCATGATCTCACGGTTGGTGAGTTTGAGCCCCACATCCAGCTCTACATTGACAACACGGAGCCTGCTTGAGATTCTCTCTTTCCTCTCTCTCTGCCTCTCCCTCAGGTGCATTCTCTCTCCCTCTCTCTCTCTCTCTCTCTCTCTCTCAAAATAAAAATAAATAAAACTTTAAAAGAGAGAGAGAGACCACAGCCCCTCTACATTTGGATAAATTTCCCAGGTTCCCCCTGCAGCCTCTATCCCTGCCACCATAGAAGTTGTAGCAATGAGTCACGATTGTTTCTGGGCTTGCTTCTAGAACTTCTCCATGTGTCAGCAAGGTGAGAGTGAAGGCTGTATTCTATTGTTCATCACTAACATGCGCAGTTCCTGGCATGCGGTGATAGATGCTCAATAGAGTTCTTGGAGTGAATGAGTGACAAGGCATCACTTCCAGTGGATGCCCTAATTTACCAGCAAGGAGGCAGGTGGATTATCCCACTTAACTGAAAAAGCACAAAAGAATGATGATGAAAAGAAGAATGTGAATTCTAAGGCTGCACTGCCAATCAGTAACATCGCAACTCGAGGAATGTTGCTTTAAGTATTATTCCCTTTTCTAACTTCAGATCCAATGGAGACATTCCTATCCTTTTTTAAGAAATAAAGTGACTTGATAATGCAGAATGAACCAAAGGTCATGTCACTTGCCTATTGGACCAGATATGCTTTCTTATTCATCTTCCCCCCCCCCCCACTATCTCTGTTTTTTGCTGTCAGAATTTAAAAAAGCTCACAGGTGAACTTTCAGGAGCACTTTTCCTCTGAACATAGAATAAGGAGCTGAATTCTCCATTTCAACACACCACTGGTACCTTCACCATTCAGGACTCATGCACTAACTTTAACCTAAATGAGAAAAAACTCAGCGTAGCCATACTTGACAGTTGCTTTGAAAAGAACTGCTAAAAAATAAAGAAATAAAAGAAATAAAAGAACTGCTGCTGAATGGTAATCATCTCTCAACATTGGTTGTGGTTGTCAATTTAATGAGAATCTCTTGATAATTTTCTAGCATGTTGTTAATTCACAAAAATTCATATCATTAAGGTCATTCAACTATTTTATTTGCTATGGGTTATTAAAGAGGATGCCGATAATTTAAACTTACTTCCTGATCAGGCAAAAAAAAAAAAAAAGTTGATGTTTTGTCCCGTTTCATTATATCTTCATTCTTGCCTTTTAAAAAAGCTAGAGATCCTTGTCTCCAATTAATTTTTCCAATTGTTAAATTTTTCTGTGTCGAAAGATACCATTAGGTTGGGGGAAAAAAAGCCTTCAACATAAATGAAAAAGCTTCCCAAAACATTAGTAACATTGATTTATTTCACTCTACTAATTATTTAAAAGATGATATTTACACTCATCCCCTTTGTCACCCTCCCCCTGCTGGTGACTGTACGTGGCCTCATAAGCACTGTTCACAGAAGCAACTATGTTTAGCTGTGTCAGGTTCCACTGGTTTCCAGAGAGCTTCAGACAAGGAGCATAAAAAAAGGGTGACAGTTTCAGAAGCCACTAAAATTTTATACTTGGCTTTGTGACCAGGATTAACGCATTTTAACAAAACTCCATGAGAAACACGGGCTGATCTGCTGTAAGTTTGTCACAGCCATCAAAACTCCCAACATGTTGGCCCTCCTCATAAACAGTAAGTATATTGTAAAACCATTTTATAGCCCCTATAAAAATATTTTGACTATTTTACCCAACTACCTGAGTAGGACACCTGGTAGCAGTTAAAGAGAGAGAGAAAAAAAAAGAGTCCCCTTTCCAGATTCCTCTTTCCAATCAAGCCTTTGAATTCAGGGGAGGGTAGAGAAAAGGCAAGTCACTTTTCTGTGAAAGTAATATGCAGCTAGGCACAGGCAGCACAGCTGTATAACAGCTCATCAAAACAAAGTCTCTTTTCTCGTCATAGCTTCTTTCTTTTCTTTTTTTCTTGAAGTTGAAGAATACTATCAGAATACTATCTGTAGTAAGAGTTCAGGACATCCGACAATCTGTTAATTCATTGACAGTTTCCCTAGTTTTTATCCCTACTTCCAACTTAGGACCAACCATAGAAAGCCAAATATGCTGGGTGCCTGGGTGGCTCAGTCGGTTAAGCACCCGACTCTTGGTTTCTGCTCAGGTCAGGATCTCACGGTTCATGGGTTCGAGTCCCATGTTGGGACTTCTTGGGATTTTCTATCTCCCTCTCTCTCTCCATCCCTCCCCTACTCTCTCTCTCTCTCAAAATAAACATTAAAAAAAAGTAAGCCAAATATGTACACCTACCCAATCACATGGAGGCCCCATGTCTAGTTAGCCCAACTTCAACATCCCTGAGCCAACAGCCTGCAGTCAGGGAGGGCATACTTGAAACCTTCCCTTTTTCCCACGATAAAGCTTTCCCAGTCCACCCACCTCTGAGTCTGCCAAAACACAAGTAAGTGATGGTGGCTGGCTCCCTTAATACACAAGCCCTGAATAATAAATAGCCTTTGCTCATTCTTCTTGGCCTTTATTGATTTCCACAGGGCAAAAGAAATTCTCTCCCAATGACATTTCTTCAGGCATTTCTTCAAGGGCAATTCTATTGACTGACTGGACTCAGCTTAAGGAAAGATGTTCTTGCATCTACTGCAAGTACAGACAGATTACTCCCAAGTCTCTTTGCGATTTTCCCAGAGGTCTATGTGAGGTGAGTGACTTGTTACCCTGCCCCATGGGTGGGGTCCCTGTCCCATGCGTGGGGTCCCTGTCCCATGGGTGGGGTCCCTGTCCCATGCGTGGGGTCCCTGTCCCATGCGTGGGGTCCCTGTCCCATGGGTGGGTCCCTGTCCCATGCATGGGGGGTTCCTGTCCCATGCGTGAGGTCCCTGTCCCATGGGTGTGGTCCCTGTCCCATGCGTGGGTCCCTGTCCCATGCGTGAGGTCCCTGTCCCATGCATGGGTCCCTGTCCCATGGGTGGGTCCCTGTCCCATGGGTGGGGTCCCTCTCCCATGCGTGGGGTCCCTGTCCCATGCGTGGGGTCCCTGTCCCATGGGTGGGTCCCTGTCCCATGCATGGGGGGTTCCTGTCCCATGCGTGAGGTCCCTGTCCCATGGGTGGGGTCCCTGTCCCATGCGTGGGTCCCTGTCCCATGCGTGAGGTCCCTGTCCCATGGGTGGGGTCTCTGTCCCATGCATGGGTCCCTGTCCCATGGGTGGGTCCCTGTCCCATGGGTGGGGTCCTTGTCCCATGCATGGGGTCAAGAGAGGAGAATGCACGTATAGATTCTACAGCACTGGTGTCCAGGGACTTGGCCTAGTGGAGGATTCAAAATCCTCCAAGTCTCCAATACTCATGTCAACATCGATTTCCTCCAAGAAAAAAACCTCCCCAAGTTCTTCTGGAAGAGGAAGCTGAATGCCAGGACTGCCCTCCTAGCTTCACACCACCCTTAAAGTCCAGCCATCCCGGCCCTACTATGTCCCAAGTATAAAGGACACACTCATCTCTCCTAGAATGGAAGTAAATGCCCAATGTTCAAGGCCAAATGAAATGTCACTTCCTCTCTTTCTCTCCTCATTTCCCTGGGAGAAATTACTTGCTCCCTCACCTGTACCTGCAGAGCTGGACGTAAGCTTCTATAACACAGCTTGCCATAGGACATCCTAGCAATTTGCTTAGATGGCCATCTCCGTAGATGACCTGAAACTCCTCAAGGACAGGAACTAGATCACTGCCCAGCATATCTCTACATGGAGAGAAATATACAAAGGGAGGAAGGGAGGGAGGGGAAAAAAGGAGGAAAGAAGAAAGAAAGAAAGAAAGAAAGAAAGAAAGAAAGGGAAAGAAGGAAAGAAATGGAAAGGAAAAGAAGGAAGGAAGGGAGGAAGGAAGTGAGGGAATGAAGGAGGGAGAAAGGAAAGGAAAGAAAGAAAGAAAGAAAGAAAGAAAGAAAGAAAGAAAGAAAGAAAGAAAGAAAGATTCAAGGAGGGAAGGACAGAGGGGAGAGACAGAAGAGGGAGGGAAAGAGAAAGACAGGAGGGAGGAAAAGGGAGAATGGGGGAAGATTGACTTTAAGAATTGTTAACACATCCAGCCTTTGTCACGTGCTTTGGTTTTCTATACAAACGCTTCTTTCTTTCCAGGTGTCGTTTCTGTTCAGGCATCCCCAATAATGCTTCAGTCAGATTACACTGTGTATCAACTGCTCATATTGGAACAGAATATGTATACCTCCCTGAAGCCAAAGAGACACCAACCCTTCTTCTTAGCCCAGTAGCAGGTCAGACAGATTTCGTCTGAATCCCGACCCTGCCCTCCACCTGTTCTGGGTTCTGCTGCCTACACTCCCTGAACCCTTGATCCTTTCATCTGTAACCTGAGAATAGTGACACCGACTCAGAGGGCCCTTTTGTACAAATAAATGAGACAAATAGGCAAAATTCCCTGCCCATATAAAAGGCAGTCCGTATATATTCATTTCTTTCTCCCCTTTGATTTGCTCCTTTTCATTCAGGCATCCAAGATCAGAATTTGGTAGCCCTGGTTGCTTCAGGCACCCTGTCACATGGGTTAGTCATAACTTTTTTCTCAAAAGGAGCCCACATTTTAAGCACTTTATTATTTTTGCTCACCATCTCCAGAACAGGAAGTTACATTTCAAGCAAATCCATCCCTGATGAAATAGGGTTACCCATCTCAGAGATGAGAGCATGCTCAGTGCTGTTGTCTTAGAAACCCATTTCTCCCTCCTTCCTTCCCGCCCCTGCTCCTCTCCGTGTCAGGAGGAAGGCTACCCAGACACAGCTCGACAGATGCAAGCTTCCAAAGAACTCCGCATTCCAGGGAGCTGAACAACAAACAATAAAAACAAAAACATTGCCTGAGGTGAGGATGGCCTCAAAGGGATGCTGGGGTTTGAAATAGGCTGTCCCTTTGACTTCAAGAGAGCCCAGCCATGCTCTCCAAGGGCAGCTTCTGTGACCTCACCCCTCTCCCGGAATACCTGCCACCTCTCTGGTTTTATTGATAGTGATTGCTATCAAAGCAAAGGGTGAAAAATGGTTTAGGCAGGTTGAGGGGTGAGAGATGGGGAGAGTAGAAGAAAGAGAAGGGGGAGGTTAGTAACTGTTGAGAGTAAAGGAATTAAAATTGCATTCAATCAGAGAGGGGGAAACTCTACTAGGGAACTATTTAAGTGAGGGCAATGAACGGCTCCAAAGAGTAGCCTCAAGTTAGTCCGAACAGGCCAGGTTCATCCCAGTGTCCTTCCCAAACTCTCTGTTTGGGGTTCGTGTCCATGGAATTAGGTTAGCAAGGCAGAGAGACAGAGGGTTCTCAGGATGCATGAGACAAGACACTGAATGCTGGTGTCAGTCTCATCCTGGGGCAGAACTGCAAATCTGTGAGCAGCCTTCTTCAAACACTGAACAAATGTGTGTGAAATCTATCGGCTTCCATCCTGAGGATCGCCTTAGTGCCCCAAACTAGGAATTGAGGGGAGCCTCAAGTTCAGAGCCCATCCAGTTCATGCTAAGTTGACTTCATGTTCAGATTTTCCCTCGGAAGCAATGTCTGTTGGAAACCCAGGAGAAAGGAGAGCAACAGACCATTTGACTTCAGTTCCAAGCAATACTGGTCTTTTGAGTGGATGCCACATGTAAAGGGTGGAGTGATCCTGAAGTTGTCCATGCAACACAGAGCAAAGGCCAGAGACTCACTAACATTCAGAAAACCTTACCAAGACCCTGCATCAACTTTTTTTTAACTTTTTTTTTTATTTTTGAGAGACAGAGAGAGACAGAGCATGAATGGGGGAGGAGCAGAGAGAAAGGGAGACACAGAATCCGAAGCAGGCTCCAGGCTCTGAGCTGTCAGCACAGAGCCCAACGCGGGGCTCAGACTCACAAACCGCAAGATCATGACCTGAGCCGAAGTCGGACACTCAACCAACTGAGCCACCCAGGCTCCCCTCCTACATCAACTGACTTTTCCCTCTTCTGTGTTCCCTAACAGAGCTGACTTTTCCCTCTTCTGTGTTCCCTAACCACGTAATCCATACCTGAATTGTATCATAGATCATATTTTTAAAATAACCTATAGATTCGCATGTCTGTCTGCCCAACAGACCAGAAACCTCTCAAAGGCAAGGATTATGCTTCGTTCAACTTTTTGCCTCTAGCTTTTAGCACTGTGCCTGGTATATTATAGATATTCAGGAAATGTTTGTGGTATAAATGGATTAAATTACACAAAATCTAAAAGAGGGAGCCTCTTCCTCATTTAGTCCCAAAAGTGATGGTGGAGTGAAGAAGTCAATAATTAATCGACTTTTATATTTCTACCTTTCAACTTTTGTTGTACTTATTAAGGACTGCCAATGTAATTTTTAAAAGTAAACTATAAATATCGACAACTTTTGTAAAACAGGTAGTAAATATTTTCACTTAAATTTATTTGCACTGCTCTGCAAAACAGCTGGATTCCCAGAATTATTTTAATGTTTGTTTATTTATTTATTTAGAGAGAAAGGGAGAGTAGGGGAAGGGCGGGAAGAGGGAGAGAGAGAGAATCCTAAGCAGACTCCAAACTATCAGCACAGAACCCAATGTTGGCTCAAACTCACCAACCATGATACCATGACGTGAGCCAAAATCAAGAGTCAAACACTCAACCAACTGAGCCACCCAGGTGCCCTGGATTCCTAGAACTTTAATCAAGAATTCCAATAATGTTGTTCAAATATGGTAGACCCTGGCAATTGCCTAAGGCTCGTCTTTAGACTCTTGGATGCCACCCCAGCCTCAGGAATTCAGGAATCCATACATTTTTAACAAGATCTCTGAGTGTTGGGATCCTATGAGCTAAGACGGTGATCTCCTTTACTAGATAGACAATTTCACACAGTCGTTTAACGAAGCTTATTCAATTGACTTATCTGTAGGGTAAGGAAAATAATGACTGCCCTACCAACTTGCAGGGTGATTGTTAGGATCAAATACAATGCTTTAAGAAAGTGACAATGTGCTGGTAAAGTGCCATTACTATAATGAACTCTACCGCAACCAAAATAATTCAATTTATTGAGAAATGCACCTTCTTCTGACCCCAAGACAGCATAATCTCTCAAAGTAGGGAATAAATGGGCATTTCAAGTGTTGAGTGATGGAATCAGGAATGCCCCCCAAATTTGCAAATGGAATGGTTTCCTGTGGTGTGAGTAACAACCCAGAAGCAAACCTACTGATGTGTGGAGTTCTAAATCTCATAAACATGGAACAAGGATAGCATAAGCAGGCAGAGGAGAGGTCCCACACTTCTTTAGAACCTTCCAAAGGATTCAAGAGCAACACCTGCCCATCTGAGAAGCGAAGGATGAACAAATGCAATGATGGTAGAAAAGGAAGCATCTGTGCACCCGCAGATGTGGGAAAAAAGGGAAAGATTCTGTCTTCTGTTTTCACGACCTGGTCATCTTTGACGCGGCTCTAACTCTGAATCACCTAATTAATTAAGTTATTTCACTTAGTCTGATTGGGGAAAATGAGAAACACAGTGTTCATGCTCCTCCCTCTTGGTTGGAATTGCACCCTGTATAAATTGTTGACATTGTGAAATTAATCTCTCAACCGTTCGATTTCCCCGTGCAACTCTCCAAAGGATGTTTTTGCGGCTTGCCCCTAAATTTGCCTGCTTATGTCTAACACCCTAGTAAATTGAGTGGGTTTTTTTTTTTTGTCTTTTGTTTTTTGTTTTTTGTTTTTTGTTTTTGTACTGGCACCAGGCGTTCTGGTTTTGAGAATATTGTTTCATGGAACAGTCAGAGCTGCACGGTTGGCTGGAGGGACAAAAGGCAAATCATCACAACGGCAACATCACACAGGACCAGGATGTCATAGGATGGAGTAAACATCATTTGAACACAGTGACTCTAACAAGGTTAGCATGTGAGGAATAATTTTATAGTAATCAGGGTTGCCAGATTTAGCAAATAAAAGTACAGGACATTCAGTTAAATTTGAATTTCAGATAAACGTGTAATTTTTTGGCCTAAGTATGCTGTAAGCAACATTTGGGACAGACTTATACTAAAAAAAAAAATTGTTTGTTGGCTGTCTGAAATCACATTTAACTAGGAGTCCTGTATTTTATCCAGTATCGTGATAGTACCAATGTGCCTGCTATTTCTTTTCCTGATGACTCTCAGCCTTGGCTGCCCATTAGAATCACCCGGAGAAATAGGAAAACTCTTGATGCCCAGACCACATCCCAGGCCAACTAAATAAAATCCTTGGGGGTGGTAACAGGTGTCTGTATTGTTAAAACTTCCCATGCAATCTCAAACCTCAGCCAAAGTTGAGAACCACCATCAGATTTTTGTTTTTCAGCTAAAGAAACTGTAAGAGAGATAGACAGATGGTTGACAGTTGTATTTTCTAAGCCTTCTTTAATTGAGATAAAGTTTGAGCTTTTCTTCGAACTCTGTCTTACCATCAAAGTATGAGCTATGAACTCTTCAATAAATAAACACTGACTGAGCCCCGTTCTGAGCCTGTGCCAAGCCCCTGCATAACCAGCTGTCTTCCCCTCGAGGTTTTGCAGGTGAATTCGGGTTAAAATTGAACTCTAGGCACAAATGCGAGTTGGGTCATGTCACTTCTCTGATCCCAGAGCTCCCCAGAGCCCCCCAGGTCTTTCCCAAGCTGTACATGATCTGTGAGCCAGCATTTGCTCACCCCTCTGACCCCTCTGCAGACAAACAGGACGTACCTGGGCTTTGCTTCAAACCGGCCACACAGACTCCCACTTTCTCCAATCTCTCCCTCGGACCACAAATTTTCCTCCCCCATATTCACACAGTCCACATCCTCACCTCCCTCTGGAATTTGATCAAATGTCACCTTCTCATGGAAGCTGGCCCTAGCCACCTCATTTGGAATTGTTATTCCAGCCACTGCACTTCCCATCTCTCTTGTCGGCTTTTCTTTATTTCCTATAGTACGTATGACCCTCTACCATAGGGCATAATTTACTCTTCTAATATTTTTTGCCTGCTATCTCCTGTTACTTACTGGAAGGTAGGTCCCATGAAGGCAGGGGTTTTGTCTGTTTTGTTCGCTGTGGATCCCTCCCACTTAGAAGAGTACCTATAGTCTAGTGGGTATATAATAAATTAATGTTGCATGAACGAGTGGATGAATGGACAGACGGATGAAACAATTTACCAAATGCACCTTGAAAATAATTAAGAAAAGTAGCTACCACCAAGAAACAATACTCACACTGCGATGATACAGAGGATGAGATTGTCAACCCAGTCCCATATGAACCAGGAATTCTACTCACTATCAAGCTTTACTGGTCATTTCAAGGATTCAAGTCATCAAGAGGCACAGATGGTGCAGAGAGAGGTCTGGGACCTTCATGGTAGCTTTCCAGGTTCTTCTCAGAGCATCAGATGCTCTCTGGCTTAGATTAACACATGGTGTGTCTAAGCAATGTGTATAGCTCAAGTCACTGACTAAAGAGTTCTGCCTCCTTTACAACACATCCATTTTTACTCAGACAGTCCATGTGGTGTTTCCCGGGGAGCCATACTCCATAAATGCATACATTCCATGCCAGTTTATGATAGGCAATTCTAGGCAACCAGATACATCCTGCTAAAAACATTCCATGGATGAGGACTCTCCTGCTAGCAAATACCATTTGGTTGTTTACCAGAAAATGTCATTTCCAGGTTTTCAATGAAATTGGACTCAGTTATCTGACTTTTCCTTTTTCTGGTGTCATGTCCCCATCCCCCTAACCCCAATAATGAAGGGACAGAATGGATAGAAGATCTGCTGCTTAATTCTTTTCTTCCCAGGTATAAAAGGAACACGGAATCAGAGTTGCAATGAAGCCTTTCATTCCCCGGTTATTTGAAATGAGAAAAAAAATTGGTAGGAAAAAGGCAACTGGAACAGCCTAATTATGCCACATGGGCTTCTGGTTTATTCTAGACCTAAATAAATGTCCTATCTCCTATTGCTCATCCCTGCCTGCTGCCTCCTGTGGCCTCACTGTTACAGTGTGAGGGGTCAAGGGCCACTGTTCCAAATAGTTGTGTTGAAGGAATGGGTCTGGATATCTGATTCAGGCCATAGGCTCCCAGCGTCCTTCAATCTGGTCTGAAATGGCTTCCAAAGAAAAGGAAAGCAAGGAATTGGTGTAAGGAAAAGAGAAGGGAAAGAAATGCCTTTCTCTGTCTCTATGAAAAAAAAGGTATGTGCAGCTAGTCCCTGTGCATGTCAAAAAGGAAGAAAAAGGAAATACTCCTCAACCATGAAGCTGCTGCCATTTCTGGAAATGGCCTGAGCTCTTTCAGACACCGGTGTGACCCTCCACGGATGATTGCTTCTCTGAGCTAATGTTGCCCTGAAAAAGTGCTGCTTCCAAAAGGCTCTTGCCTAACCAGGGGCCCTCATGTGGAGTATGGCCCAACACAAGTTACATTACGATGCTCGTAGAGCCAGTCTTGAGTGCTTGTGTAGTAGCCATTCGCATGATATGATCTCAGCAGTTGTGGTCATACAAACCCAAACCCCCAAATACTTCCCTGTGTCCCCATGGTTGCCTCAAATGAGGCTTCATTTCTGCAGCTTAAGGCTTTCTCCGTCCCGCTCCAGCTTAAATGCCATATTCGAGGGTAACATTTTTAGCCTAACGTTTTACCCTAAAATTAGTTTAATGTTTAGCCTGTCTTTCCCACCTAGAATCATGGAGATGAGAGTGTTCTAGAAATATCACTCAATCCCTAGTTCAACCCTTTCATTGTATAAATGAGGATGCTGGAGCCCAAAGAGGTGACATGGTTCACCTGAAATCAACCCCAGGAAGAACGGGTAACAAAGCCAGCATCGGCCCTGTGGCTCCTTATTCCCTCCCTGAGGCTGTGAAAGTCTTGGCTTCAGTGTAAATAAATTTAATGAGGTATCTCCTAAAAGCAGGGTGAGAGAAATGGCAAGAAGGTAGGTATTGGATTCCTGAAGTAGGTAGAGGTGCAGAGAGAAAATGAGTAGACCCAATTCACAAATTTTGCCTAGGGCTAGACCTTCATACGTTGAATAGATGATAATAATAATAATAGATCCACTCATTCCTTCTTTTCTTCTGAGGGACTAAATTCGCCAGTTCTTTTTGATGGTCAGATAGGAATGATATTTGAGGGCAATGACATTCCATATACATTATGCCCTTGATGTCCCAGGGTGCGTCTTCCTTGAGGGTTATAATTCTTTAGCTGGCTTCTCGTCTACTCCTGGTTCTCACACCAATGACTTACACCCAAGAGTGTATATCTATTATAATTGCTACCTAAAGAGAATAAGAATTACAGATAAGTAATTTTCTTTTTCTAATCTAACCCCCTGGAGGCATTTCAGCAGCTAATACGGGTGATGACAGGCATTTCTGCTATAATTTATACAATTTCATTTTTCTTAATCATGAATTTTAGTTCTCTTACGTCACCTGCTTGAAATGGAAGCAGGGCTTTTTTTTTTTTTTTTTTTTTTTGGTCACTGCTTTTACTTTTGCAGTCTCTCTTGCAAAGCGCTTACGATGTCCACACAATTATGAGAAATTTAGATTAGCCTCTTCTCTGAAATAGCTTGCCTCTAATTGCTCACAAATTCTCTTAAAACAATGTATAAAGCATGAATTCAGGTGGTTCAGTAGGACACCACAGTTTGAATAATATGTGAAAAGTTATTAAGTGAATCTACCAGCCCATTTGTATATAACTATTTGCCTTGGCAGAGAAATGGTGATTAAGAATGTATATTTAAAATAATCTGTATGCTACAATATGAAAAAGAATTTAGGGAATGTCTGGGGTTGGTTTGCATACTTCATTTTTGTGGTTTCCATATCTAACACAATGGTTGATGCATGGAAAGAGGTCAGTAAATATCAGTGATTTGCATTTAACATGATGAAGAGGTTATTAAGTAATGGAGTATTCTGATCACCCCCTTAAACTCCCTGCCCACTCCTTCAAAGCCAGTTCAGGTTAGCCAGCCCTGAGGAATCCAAGGCTAGTGTTCCCCAGTCAAGAGAGTCCAGATGTTTTGATATGGCCCAGGATCATCTGAGATCTAGAACTGTTGGGGGCAACACCATTAATGGGTCATGTGATTGATTTAGTAGATCAGCAAACAGGATTCTGTTGGAGTAGCAAGCAATGATTTAGAAAGGAATGGAACAGAGTGCACCTCACAGGGTAAGAGAAAGTACTGTTCTGTAAAACGTTTTCATTTCCTGTAGACAGTGGAGTTAAGTTATGCTGCGAGATGTATTTCTTCCTGTGGCTCAAAAGAAGTTTGAAAGCTATTACAGTAGATTGAATAGAGGCTCCCAAAAAGATTTGTCTGCATCCTAATCCGTAGAATCTGTGAATGTTAGTTTATTTGGAAAAAGGGTCTTTGCAGATGTAATTAGGTAAGGATCTCAAGATGAGGACCTCATTCTAGATTAGGTAGGTGGGCCCCAAAATCCAAAGACAAGTGTCCTTATGAGAGAAAGGAGAAGGGAGATTTGAAACAGAATACAGAGGAGGAAGCAATGTGTGACTATGGAGGTAGAGATTGGAGTGACGAGACCATAAGTCAGTGCACACCTGGAGCCACCAGAAGAGAAAGGAATGGACTCTGCAGGGACTCGGGAGGGAGCGTGGCCCTGCCAACTCACTGTTCCAGTCTTCTGGCCTCTAGAACTGTGATAGATAGATTTCTGTTGTTTTACACTACCAAGTTTGTGGTAACTTGTTACAGCAGCCACAAGGAAACTAATACAGACATTGATCTCAAAGATCCAAAGTCCTGTGTGTTTTCAAAAACTCCAGAACCAGCCTAATCCCATCCCAGTCTATACTGAAACCACAAACTTATCCAAAGAATTAAATCCATTCTTTGGTTACCCAAAGTTCACCAATATATTTTTTTAAGCCACGGCTTTTTCTGAGAAACATAGATATTCAAGGCCCACAATCCAATACAGCTGCTAGGGAGGGAAAAAGAAACTCATACACTCACAAAAAAACCACTTAAGACAACCCTCAACCTACTCTTTTCTGAAAAAGAAATTTTATTAACTTTCTGTGCAGTAGGTATTTTCTGTGCAGTAGGTATTTTTTTAATTTTCCTAATATAAATTTATAATAATAGCTATGCATTTTCAAACTAAAGTAATGGATTAGAAAATCACTATTTTTGGGGGCGCCTGGGTGGCGCAGTCGGTTAAGCGTCCGACTTCAGCCAGGTCACGATCTCGCAGTCCGTGAGTTCGAGCCCCGCGTCAGGCTCTGGGCTGATGGCTCGGAGCCTGGAGCCTGTTTCCGATTCTGTGTCTCCCTCTCTCTCCGCCCCTCCCCCGTTCATGCTCTGTCTCTCTCTGTCCCAAAAATAAATTTAAAAAAAGTTGAAAAAAAAAAAAAGAAAAGAAAATCACTATTTTAAACTTCTCCCTTGTTACTAGAGTCAGCCAAAAAAAAAAAAAGGAATTTGGCAAAAATGAGGAAAGATGGCTTATTTAATAACAATATAATTTTCAATTCTTCCTATATTTTTTCCAAGATTGGTCAAAAGAACTGTTGTTTCTAGAAATGTCCATGTAACCAATCACCACAGGGCTGGTCTTACCCATAGGCTGGGCTACCCATTGCTGGTCTTACCCATAGGCCTTAGCAACCATAAGCTATCCAATTAGAACATGACAAAATGGAATTACAAGTGCTTATAACTAATCTACTGTATGATTTGTATCAGCAGTAATTAGTGCTATGAATTGCCAAGTACCTATCATAGTTTTGAGCCACCAGCTTTCTTTGTCTCCTCTCCGGCTTTACACGAAGACTATAGTGCATGTCATTTCAAGACCAGCACCTATGTGAAAAAGGAGGCAAGACAGCCCAAATCTCTTTCATTCACTTAGTTACCATCATCTTTCCATCTTTAAAAAAAAATTTTTTTTAATGTCTTTTTTTTTTTTTGAGAGAGAGAGAGACAGAACACGAGAAGGGAAGAGGGAGACACAGAATCTGAAGCAGGCTCCAGGCTCTGAGCTCTCAGCACAGAGCTCAATGTGGGGCTCGGACTTGTGAACTATGAGATCATGACCTGAGCCAAAGTCAAATGCTCAACCTACTGAGCCACCCAGGTGCCCCATCTTTCCATCTTAAGGTAGTGACTTGGGGCACTAGTTTTAGAAAGCCTAGTAGAATGCTTTGCACATAGTAGTCATTCAATAAATACATCTAAACTAATTGAATTATATACTTTGAGAACATAGTGAAAATTAGATGGTAGAGATAATTATCAAGTGGAAAGAGGGGGATAGAAGGGGATAGAAGGTGAATTGTGGCAAAAACCATCAACTAGCCCATTGTGTTTCTGAGCATGTGTGCCCCTTTCCTTTTACATCTAAAAAAAAAAAATCAAGACAAACAACATTTTCAAACTGGCATAGGCCTCCTCTATTAATATGTCAGCTGAAGTTCAAACCTCTCACCGACGATAACCCCTCCAATGCCCAGGAAGCCACATCAAATGAAATTCACTAGAGGCTCTCAGGCCTGGCAAAGACAAACCACCCTTCACCAGGACACGTCACATTGAAGAATTGCCCTCTTCATACTCACGACTCTGCCTGTAAAGGTGATTTGTGTACGTTAGGATGGTTGTAAGGGATGATGTGAGAGGCCCTCAGGAGTGAACCGAGACAAAGAAGAGGAGAGATGGCTGGTAACGGCCAAGGAGCTGGCAGAGTTGGTGCGGACAGGGACGTTCGGGAGGAGGTCACCTTCCCAGGTGGCAGAATTGAGCAGACACATTGTTTTAATTCACATTCTTTTGGGGCTTTAGGCAAATAGCAAGAGAGAGAATAGCACAAAGTTGTAGAAACAGACAGTGCTGGCTTTGAAGATGACCTGCCCCATTTAACTCTGACCTTGAACAGGTGAATTAACAGCATGTCGGGACCTCAGTTTTCCTTTCTGTGAATTTGAGATAACACCAGACGTCAGGTGGTTATAACTATTCATTGAGCTGATGTCTGTAATGTGCTCAGCACAGTGAATGAAGTTTTACATGTTTTTAAATGCATTCCTGTTCTTAGCTTCCCTGGGTTCACTTAGCCTAGTAGCATCTAGGAAAAGGTAATTGTTAACTTTTCTTCAGACACAAGTGAGCATGTATCTTCTGTGAGGATAAAACTGATAAATCGTATTTGCTCTAGCCCGTCCTATGCACACTGCCACCAGCTTCATGAGCATAGAGCTCTAATGCTGTCTCTCTTCTGCTCAAAAAGTCCCCAGAGTCCCTCCCCTACCATTTCATTAGAATCTCGTTCAAGACAGCATGGACACATGGGGGGAAATGTGTGCTTAAGAGTCCATCAGACCCGAGCTTCAATGCTCGTCTCGCCATTTAGTGACAGGTGACCTCTACTGAGTTCCTTAATTTCTCTATGCCTCAGATTCACATCCTGTGGAAAAGGAACACTAACACTGTACAAAAAGAAAAAATAACACTTGTCTGGGGACAGGTGGCCTAGAGATGAAAAATTATGACATCCTCAAAAAGATGTATCAAGCCTGGTACAAAGTAACCACTACGTAAAATTTAATATTTTCATTCTTTGGCCGCTCTGTTCCAAATCTGCCATCCTTTGATCCCACAGTCCATTCAGACGGAGGGCTCCAACTCAACGCTTCGCTTGGCATTGCCTGCACACTGCGTCCTTCCCTGGGGTGCCTGCCTACCCTCAAACCTCAAGTTAAACCCCATCTTTCCCACAAAGTCTCGTCACTCCCCAGAAGAGGTAATTGCCTCTCTGAGCTTCCTGGACCGTTGTCTTTGCTCTCCTTGTAACCCTTCACATTGTGTTTATGTTCACTGGTCTAAGTTTTATCTCCCCAAAAAAGTAAACTCCCTAAGGGCACAGTGCCCATCTGCGTCTTCATTCTTTCCAACCTGGCATACTTCAATAGGTCAAAACACATTTGTTGAATGAATGAATCAATAACAAATTACATGCCCTTAAAGAAAAATTTATATGAAATACCTATGCTGAATTAACAAAGAAATTTAAGGGGCGCCTGGTGGCTCAGTCGGTTAAGCGTCTGACTTTGGCTCAGGTCATGATCTCATGGTTTGTGGGTTTGAGCCCCGCATCGGGCTCCATGCTGACAGCTCAGAGCTGGAGTCTGCTTTGGATTCTGTGTCTCCCTCTCTCTCTCTCTGCCTCTCCCACCTCGCCCCCACTCATGTTCTCTCTCTCTCTCTCTCTCAAAAATGAATAAATGTTTAAAAAATTAAAAAACAAATTTAAATGAACTATCTGCGCTAAAGCAAAGACTCTGTCTTTCATTTTACATTGCATGTGTACATAAAGGAAACTACATGGGTTTACAAACAAGTCTAAGAAGATTTCCAATGCCCATTTTCAGTATTTCATTTTTATGGCTTCCCACTTCCTATATGATGCAAATGGGGAGAGATGTCACCAAGATGGCAACAGAAGTCGATCCTGACTTCACTCCCCATCATAGGAAGAACTAACTACTATTCAACAAGATGTCAGCAAGAGAATCCTAGAACATAGGGGTGAGCCTGAAGCATCCCCTGGACCATAGACACCAAGACAGACTGCATCAGAAGAGAAGCAATTACGCATCAACCACACTGCCCCTCCCCCAGGCCAGTGCAGCATCACGCAGAGAGGTCTCTCCTGAGCCTCTAGCTCCCCTAGTGGGAAAAGACAAGCCAGGGGAGACAACCAGAACCCTAGAATTGTGGGTCACTTTGCGGGAGCCTCTGCTGTGATCTCACACCACAGGAATTGCAGAGGAATCTGTGTGGCTCAACCACTGGGAATCTATTATAGAGAAGGGAAGAGGGGCTTGCACAACCAGCTCAGGGATCTTAGCAGAGCAAGTTGGTACCTGCAGTGCCCAAGTGGTAATCCCAACCAGCAGTCTTGCTCATCAGCAGAGCCCAAGTCAGGGTTATGCTCTGGCCAGGGAACACAGCGGGGGACAGATCCACCTGATTTGGGATTTACTGGCCTGAGAGCACAATTTGCCCATGCTTGGGCAAGGAGCTAAGTCACAGCCCCACCCTCTGTGGAGAGTGTCTTCTGCTCCATCTGACCAGAAGGGCTGGAGAAAACTCCTGGAAGGAGTCAAAGCATCCTGTTATGCTTCAAAATACAAGACATCAAAATACAAGAAAGACAGTGGGATAAGAAACAAGGAATATGGATCTACAAAACAGACAGAAAACAATGAACAAAATGGCAATAGTAAATCCTTACCTATCAATAGTTATTTTATTTTTTTTTTAGCTGTGGATCATTTTATTTATTTTTTTTTTGCATTTTTATTTAATATGTAATTTATTTATTTTTTAACATAATTTATTGTCAAATTGGTTTCCATACAACACCCAGTGCTCATCCCCGCAAGTGCCAAGTGCCTTCGTCCTCAAAAGCAAACAGATTTAGGGGTGCCTGGGTGGCTCAGTTGGTTAAGCATCCAACTTGGGCTCAGGTCATGATCTCATGGTTCATGGTTTCAAGCCCCACATTGGGCTCTATGCTGTCAGCACAGAGCCCACTTCAGATCCTCTGTACCCTCTCTCTCTGCCCCTCTCCCATTGGTTCTCTCTCTCTCTCAAAAAAATAAATTTAAAAAAAAATTACCTTAAAAGCAAACAGATTTAATTATGCAATCAAAAGACATAGAATAGCTGAATGGATTAAAAAATAAATAAAAAGCCAAGAGCCAACAATATGTTGCCTATACAAGATTCACACTAGCCTTGAAGACACACATAAACTGAGAGTGATGGATGGACAAAGATACCCTAAACAAATGGTAACCAAAAAAAGCAAGAGTAGATAGCTATACCTGTAGTAAACAAAATGTACTTTAAACTAAAAACGGTAAAAGAAGACAAAAAATTTACCATGTAATGATAAAAATGTCAACACATCAAGAAGATATAACAATCGTTAATATTTATGCACCCAGTGACAGAGCATCTAGATATATAAAGCAAAAACTAACAGAGCCAAAAGGAGAAATAAATAGTAATAAAATAATAGTTGGGGACTTTAATACTCCACTCAACAATAGATGTCTCAGAACCAGAACCAGAAGTCTTTACTGATGGACTTACAAAACATTTAAAGAATTAACACTAATACTCAACTCCTCCAAAAAATTGAAGAATAAAGAACACTCCCACACTCATTCTATGATGTCAGCATTATCCTGATACCAAAAACACTACTAGGAAAAACAAAATTACAGGCCAATCTTTCCAATGATATGGATGCAAATTTTCCCAATAAAATACTAGCAAATTGAATTCAGCAGTATAATAAAATCATCAGTCACCATGATCAAGTGGAAGTTATCCCTGGGATGCAAGAATGGTTCAACATACACAAATCAATCAATGTGACACATCACACTAATAGAATGAAAGAACAGGATCATATGATCATCTCCAAAGGTGCAGAATAAGCAGTTGACAAAATTCAACATCCTCTCATGATAAAAAAAAAAAAAAAAACTCTTAAACTAGTCATCCAAGGAACATATCTCAACATAATAAAGGCCGTTTATGACAAGCCCACAGCTACATTACACTCAGTGGTAAAAGGCTTAAAGCCTTTTCTCTACGATCAGGAGAGTGTCCACTCTCACCATTCCCACTCAACACAGTATTAGAAATGCTAGCTAGAGCAATCAGGCAAGAAAAAGAAATAAAAGATACCAGAATTGAAAGAAAAGAGTAAATTTGTCTCTATTTACAAATGACATGATTTTGTATATAAAAAATCCTGAAGACTCAACAACAAAAAAAATCTGTTGGATCTAATCAATCAATACAGTAAAGTGGCAGGATGCAAGATTAGCATACAAAAATCAGCATTTCTATACACTAACAACAAATTTTCTGAAAAAGGAAGACATCAATCCCATTTACAATGGCATCAAAAGTCATAAAATATTTAGTAAATTTAGCTAAGGAGGTAAAAGATCTCTACTCTGGAAACTATAAGACATTGATGAAATAAATTAAAGAAGATACAAATAAATGAAAATGTATCTTGTGTACCTGGATTAGAAGAATTAATAATGTTAAAATGTCAACACTACCAAAAGTCATCTATAGATCCAGTGGCATCTCTATCCAAATTCTAATAGCATTTTTTGCAGAAGTAGAAAAAAAACTCCTAAAATTTATATGGAACCACAAAAGAGCCCAAATAGCTCCAAATAGCCCAAAATAAAAATCCTGATAAAGAAGAATAAAGCATCAGAACAATATGGTATTGGCATAAAAACAGACAAATAGATCAATTGAACAGAACTGAAGCCTATAAATAAACCCATACATATAGAGTCAACTAATATTTGACAAGGGAGCCAGGAATACTCAATGGAGAAGAGACCATCTCCTCAATAAATGGTGCTTGGATAATAATTCACATATAAAAGAATGAAAGTACACCCATATCTTATGTAATCCACAAAAATCAACTCACAAATGATTAAAGATTTAAATGGGGGGGGGGATGAGGAGTAAGAGGAAGTTGGTCAAAATGTACAAACTTCCAGTTATAAGATAAACAGGTACCAGAGATGTAATGTACCAGGTGATGTTTACAGCTAACACTGCTATACGATATACATGAAAGTTATTAAGAGAGTAAATCCTAAGAGTTTTCATCACAAGGAGAATTTTTTACCTTTATTTTTTTTCTTCTTCTTTCATTTTAATTGTATCTGAATGGGAAGATCGACGTTAGCTGAACTTATTGCAGAAATCATTTCACAATATACACAAATCAAACCAACATGTTGCAAGTCTTAAACATATATAGTGATGGATAAATGAAACTGGGGGTGGAGGGAAGTAAATTAATTTAATTGCATTACTTTCTAGCATTTGACAGCTTTAGGGCTTTGTGTAAGAGAAATCAAAGTAGTCAGATATTTCATTAATTCAACGGGGGGAAATGTCAAAATACCACCTTTGTATACACTAGTATATTAATTACATTTTTCTCTTTTCATTTGCTTAGGGGTCATATAAACACTTCAAACACAACCAAACTATTCAGTTTCCTGAAAATTCACTTCCATAAATTCTTTAAGTTTTGTGTTATTTACATTTTTAGAAGTCTTTAGCACTAATGACACATGCTACAACATGGATAAACCTTGAAGACAGTGTGCTAAGTGAAATAATCCAGACCTAAAAGGATAAGTACCATTCCCTTATTTGAGAAACCTAGAGTAATCAAATCACCGAGACAGAGAGTTGAGGGCAGTTTGTTGGAGGCTGGGGGGGAGTGGGGAGGGCGGACGGGGAGGACGTATGGGCAGTTCGCGTTAAATGGATGCAGAGATTTAGTTGGGGAAGGTGAAAATATCTGTGGATGGTGGTGATAGCTGCACAACAGTTGTGAATGCCATAATGCCATTGAACTGTACGCTTGAAAATGGTTAAAGTAGAAACAATTATGAAAGGAAATTAATCAAAACTATCTGAAATCCTTTTCACATTACCAAAAATACTAACTGTGTGATACTACTGCTGAAAAAAATATTATATATTTTTTATATATATTAAAATATATATAAAATATATATATATTTTGGGTTCAAGCCCCGTGTTGGGCTCTGTGCTAACAGTGCAGAGCCTACTTGGAATTATCTCTCTCTCCCTCTCTTTCTGCCCCCCCCCCCATTTGCACTGTCTCTCTCTCAAAATAGATAAACTTACAAAATAAAATAAAATAAAATAAAAATTCCTTAAGAGATGAATGGATATACCTTATCTTACACACAATTGTGTGTACTGTTCCTGGCCAACAGTGGTTCTGTATCTCACTCTGTTCAATGGTCAGACCTCTACATTTCATATCTCCATACTTTCCTCCTATTTGCAAACATCTTTTATTAAACCATTGTCCTGGAGTAAAAGACTCTCCACTCAAGATCTAGATAGCTTTGGATTTTTAAAATTGGTGTGAATGTGCAGAACTTTTAGTAAGTGAAGTCATGGGAATTCAGGAAAGTAAGCCCTGAGACAATGAAAATTAGCAGACCATTTGACAAAGAAAAGACAGAATCAAGTTTCAAGGAATGTGACTGTAAAGGGGTAGCACATGGGAGTTAGGGGGTTATGGAAATGTTTTTCATGTGCTTATGGTTGCATGCATCTCTGCTTATGGTTATTAAAATGTATAGACCAATACAGCACTTTACAATAAGTAAAAATGTTTTTCAACAGTGTAGATCCCAGTGTTTAATTTAGTCATTTCTGTCTTTTGCATCTTGTCTTGGTCATAGAATCCACATCCTAGGCATCACCATTGACCATGAGAGTACACTTGTAGAGGATAAGAGAGAATAGCTAACAACCACCCTCAAGTATTAAACAAACACTCCATGATCTCTTTAAGCAATTGAAAGAAAGTTGATCCAAATTAAGCCCATGCTACGACATTCCACTGTTGGTCTCTCCTGGTTCCACCCTTGATCTCTCTGAAGCTTCAGAAGTGTGCCCCCAATAAATATTAACCACCAGATACAGGCCAGCATCTCCCTGTTTCAGAATATGCCTCTTGTCAGCTCTCCTTAGGATGTAATCAGACCTACATTTAATATACTTGTAACAATAGCAAAGCGCCTCCGGGACATGATGTGAAAAGTAGAAGTCAGAAATCATTTTTGCTTTATTTATTATGCTGTCATTTACTGTCATGTGGTAAAGGCCGAAGAATCTAATTCCCTTCGCTACTGGGATTGTAGCAGCTTGTCTTTTCTATGCAGATTTCATATTTGAAAGATACTTAACTGGGCTGGCTTGTTACCTGATATTGTTGATCTGGTATTCCCAACTGCCTTGAGTTCTCACGTGGAGAAAAGTGAATTCAGTCGGGGCCATCTTACAGAGTTTGGTGGACCTACAACTAGGTAAACACAAGAGATAAGCTTTGGTAATAGAATAATGACTTGCTAGCCACATGGCTTATGTCCAGGATACATTTCTTTTTCATAAGAGTACAAATGAGGGGGCACCTGGGTGGCTCAGTCAGTTAAGCCTCCAACTTTGCCACAGGTCATGATCTCACATGAGTTCGAGCCCTGCGTCGGGATCTGTGCTATGCTGACAGCTCAGAGCCTGGAGCTTGCTTCGGATTCTGTGTCTCCCTCTCTCTCTCTGCCCCTTCCCTGCTCATGTTCTGTCTCCATCTCTCTCTCTCAAAAATAAATAAACTTTAAAATAGATACATAAAATTTAGATATTTTGTTCATCATGGATCTCACGTTAATTTTAATTTTAAAAAAAATGTTGCCTTAGATTGTTATTTATCTTAATTGTTCAGATTTTTGGCAGCTGAGAAGAATGCCTTGCTGACCTCACTCTGGTCCCAGATGGCAGCACAAAAAAACTTACGTGGAAAGTAATGGAATTTCCTTAAGAAAAAATGCAAAAGACTGAGCAATATAACTTAATGATTCTGCCATTCAGTATTGTATTTTACCAATTATATTCATTTCCTATGGCTGCCATTACAAAGTACCACAAACTGAGTGGCCTTAAACAACATGAATTTATTGTCTCGCAATTCTGGGAAGCTGGAAGTCCGAAATTACGGTGTCTCCAAGGTCTTGCTCCCCCTGCAGACTTTATGGAGAGAATCCCTCTTTGTCTCTTGCTGGCTTCAAGTGGAGGCTGGAAATCTTTGGCTTTCCCTGGCTTACAACTACATCTCTCCATTTTCACCACTATCATCATGTGGCCTTGTATCTCTTCTCTCTTCTCTCTTATATCATCTTCTTATAAGGACACCAGAGGTATTAGATGAAGGTCCTACCCTCCTCCAGTATGACCTCATCTCAACTAATCACCTCTGCAACGACTTAATTTCCAAATAAGGTTACATTCTGAGGAACTGGGGGCTAGGACTTCCACATGTCTCCTTGGAGGACACAATTCAGCACATAACACCCAACAAAACAGTCAATAATTCGTATGTTACTACATATTTAACCTGCCAGCACATCAGGTTGCATGTGTGGTATTTGTGTGTGATGTGGCGGTTTGTTGGTGGCAAATGAAGGTCTCATTGGCTACCTGATGGTCCCACTCTGTGCTTTCAATCACCAAATACCTTCCCTTCACGCCCCCTGCTGATCTCTTGTTCTCTTCTTCTCTGATGCTACCTGCCGCCTGTCATTATTCACTCTGTTCTGACCTTCAATACAGCTCCCTAATCTCTTGCCACTTTCTAGTTCCACTCCCCACTCGTGTCCCAGGGCCCCCCAGGTAAAGAGCCCATACCCTAAACAGCCCATGTTCTCCACCCAGATGCTTCCTGTTCTCATTCAATTGACCTGAGTATCCTACTCAATGCGTGTGCCTAACCTTTGCTACACCTGGGTTGTGCAGACCTCATGTGAGATGATCCTCATGCATCCTATTTTCTAACAGCTTATTTTGCTCACTGCACCGGGAGAGTCTCCCAAACTCCTCGTGTGAATCGCTATCAGACTCAAGATTCTGTGAGGGCTTGGGGGAGCAGGAAAAGAGAGAGAGCAAAGACTTAGAAATGCAACATTTGTCTATCACCCCCACGCACTGGTTTTCTATTCTTCTTGGACAGCCACCACCTAAGAGCCGTAGACCATTTGTTTAATTACTTTGCTTTTCCCCAACTGCTAGTAATGAAATGCTGCCCTCTCTAAAATAATTTCCTGACTATTTGCTAAGATTCATCTCTGACATTTCATTAAATATGATCATTTAACTGTACAAGTACAAATGCATTTTTAATTTAGCTTACTGCAGATATTACAGATGTGGGGAAATGAATTCGTATTGCTCTAGGACAAATATATCATTCACATATGCATGCGACAAAAGAACAAATTATTAAAAATTACTGAAACTTCCATGAAGATTTATATTTAACTTTTCCATTTTCAATCTCCATGTCATTGCGAAAACATATAGCATGTCACTTTGTCAGCTATGATTCTATGAAGAATGTGGGGGTGGGGGGAGGTGGATTCCATAAGAATCTTGATCAATAGCCTGCATCTCTGTCATTGACACAGTGTGGCACTAAAAGAGGTGGAGACCGAGTTTCAAGTGTGAAGTTAGGAGGTTAGCAGTCTTACCACTAAAGCAGTAGGTTTTTGCCTTCTCTACAAAAGAAAATGGCAATAGGAAGTGTGTCCTCTGTCCCATGTACTATAAATCCAACCATAATACATGCTAAAGTCTTGTTTAGTCGGAAAGGACTCAAAATGTAAACTGGGGTGCCTGGCTGAGTCGGTAGAGCATGAGACTCTTGATCTCAGGGTCATGAGTTCAAGCCCCACGTTAGGCATGGAGACTATTTAAAAAAAAAAAAAATGTGAACTCACATTCTTAAAGGTCTTCCTGGTGTCTATTATCCTTGGATTCAAAACTGACCAAAGGAAAGAGCAGCTTGGCTTCTTTGACTTTGAGCTACAAAACCTAGAATTTACAAGTCATGAGCTAACAATTATCATATAGGGTATCACGTATTTCCACAGAATGTACTTTTATTATTGTGGAAAGAAATAAGCCTATTTTCAAAAATCTTTATGGTGTTTTTTTAGACTGAGGACAAAAGCAAAATAATAGAGGTTTGAGGCAGAAGAAAAAAATTCTTTCCGAAGTGGAAATTAGAAAGAAGCTTGTCATTTCCAGATATCACAAAGCTAAAATAACTCAAATATCCTTCATACTTAAGACACCAATAAAATAAAAATAGTGTCCAAGCCATCTACTAATTAGTTTCATTAGTTTTCAAGTCATCTGCTAACTATAAGATTTGAAGCTTGGAAGGGACCTTTGAGATCATGTAAATTATGCCAATTTGGTTATTTTATAAAGAAGAGCAATGAGGCTCAAATAATTTGCATGGACACACAAGGAGTTGGTGGCCAAACCCAAATTAAAAGGCAGGGCACCCAATTCCAGGTCAGCATGTGATTCTCGAGGAATTACTAAAATCCACACAGAGAGAGAATGTAAGCTTCACTTTGTTTATGAGGATAAAAAACTCTATAATCAAATGACCAGTATGCAGCTGAGCAATTAGCCATCAACTGAGTGATCTGTGCCTCATCTACTCACATTGGCAGGGGTAAGAAGGGTTAAGTGATGACAGGGAGTTAGAAGAACTTGCCTCATTGGCCTAGTGAAAAACACTTACCTTCACAGACCTCCTAGCTCCCAGTTTAGTACTTTGTCAGTATGTCTTTGATGGTTAAGTTTATGTGTCAGTTTGACTTTGTGCATCAACTGTGCCATTCTGGGTGTGTCTGTGTGTTTCTGCATGCGATTAACATTTAAATAGGTAGACTGTGTAAAACAAATTATTTCCCCTAATGTGGGTGGGCCTCACCCAAGCGGTTGAAGGTCTGGCTAGCGCAAAAGGGCTGACCCTCCGCAGAGTCACAGGGAATTCCTCCTGCCTGACTCCCTTGGAACGAGGACATTGGCTTTTCCTTGCCTTCGGACTCAAACTGAAACATTAGCTCTTCCTTCAGGTTCTGTACTATCAGCCCTCCTGGGTCTCCAGCTTGCCGGTTGTAGACTTTGGGATTTACCAGCCTCTATAATTATATGAGCCCATTCCTCACAATAAATCTCTTCCTCCATATATATGCATCCTATTGATTTTGTTTCTCTAGAGAACTTACTACAATATCCCTGGTCTCTTTCAATCTCACACTATTTATCATTGTTTTTCTAAATTTCCAATTCCCCGTTGAGAAGAAACTTTAACTCAGGCAAACACTGTAGAAACCCAACGCCCAAAAGAGTCTGCAGAAGTACAAAAACTTGCATACCAGAGCTCTTAGATTAGAGTTCTAAAATTGATGCCACGTAAATATCACGCATAAGAACTCTCTGTGTTATAGTAGGAAGACTCATTGTCCCAGTACCTGTTTAGTGTGAAACTGACCAACCCAGTCGTCTTCTTTTGCCTACAGAGATTTTGAAATATCACACTGAGTGATCGCACTACTTTCAAAATTACTGGCACTGCTTTGGTCACTCATATTTGATTTGGATTTTCTCTCTTCTAATGAACAAAATATCTTTCTCCCTTACCAAGCTGTGAAGGGGACGTTTCCAGACACAGAGTGTTAAAATTCAAGAGGAGAGAGGCAGTTGCCCCAAAGTTCTTTTACTTGTGTGTGGTAAGTGGTAAGCATAGTGGTAAGTGGTAAGCCTTGCTATGTGATGAAGCAATTAGGCCAGCCAGGAAGATCTTTAATTCATGCGCCCCAGGCTGGTACAATACCATCATTTTCAAGTGTTATTTTCCTGCTTCTGTTACAAGTGATGGCATTGAGTGAGCCTGTGTGCCCGTGAGGACTTCACCCATTGCCAGTGAGGGGGAACAAGGGGTATAGAAGCATCCCAAAGTGATAAAGTTGAAGTGAGATTATCATCGACAAAGATTTTTTTTTAACACGGGAACAAACATGTCATTTTTCAAAAGCTGACCCACAATCTGCTAATTCAAACAGATTTTTTCATGTCATGTGTCAAAACATTAAGAGAATCATTCTGTCTCTCCGAGACTTAGCAAACAGCCGGACCCAAGATGGAAGTGAACGACTCTCCTATCATAAGTGTTTGTTTTCAAATATTTGTAGCGTGCAAGGCTGTTGTCTTTTATGAGAACAATAGCATTGTTTCCATTACTTGTAGTGTGCAGAAGGAAACTGAACCCTCTACTTGCTCAAACAGAAATTTTCTTTTTTATAAGAGGTGGTAAGGAAGGAGCATGGAGGTGGGAATAGGAGGAAATGATCCGCTCACCTGAAATAAGACGCAGCTTTAGCCTCCTACGGCACTAATCCCAGGGGAAGTACCAGTAGGTTTATCTTTTTTTTTTTTTTTTTTTTTTTGAGACAGGGAGAGACAGATCATGAGCAGGGGAGGGGCAGAGAGAGAGGGAGACACAGAATCTGAAGCAGGTTCCAGGCTCTGAGCTGTCAGCACAGAGCCCGATGCGGGGCTCGAACTCACAGGCGGTGAGATCATGACCTGAGCTGAAGCAGGACGCTTAACCAACTGAGCCACCCAGGCGCCTGCCCGCCCCCGCCCCCCCCCAGTA
The DNA here is from genome assembly GCF_028018385.1 of Neofelis nebulosa. NCBI lineage: Eukaryota > Metazoa > Chordata > Mammalia > Carnivora > Felidae > Neofelis > Neofelis nebulosa. The sequence goes on from NC_080787.1 coordinate 24,006,432, forward strand.
GGCTTATCTTGACTGCATTCCCATTCTCTCTTTTCCTAAGAATTTGGAGTGCCGAGGAGCCAGGCTTTATATGAGATGCACAGACTGAGTCCATCTCCAAGCCTGTTCAGCAGCACACAAGCCTTCTGTAAAAGGAATGCCTGCCGTCTCCCGCCCTTGATGTAATTTGGTCCAGAACTGCCACATCTCCTATCTTGACTGTTACATCTTCTACTCATCTGTCCCCTGTGGCACCCCTCTGGTGCCCTCCCTCTGTCCCAAGATTGATGTTCAAAAGTGCTACACACACCCCCAGACTTTTGACTTTGATCTCTTCTCTCCCTCTGTCATGAACTGATAAGACTGATGATGACCTCACTGTCTAGAATCACCTCCCCCACCTGAGTACTACACCGCTTGCAGGTAGCTCCTTTTAGAAATGAGTCACGCTTTGGACGCATGAGAGTGGTCACACAGTGGAAGGCGATGGACCATTGGAATATAGAAAGCGAGCTTCCCATCCAAGCATAAATCCACGCAAGTTTTCCCCACCCATTTAAGCAGGTCATACCAATCTGGAAAATGTACACCAGCAAAGTTCATCTCCACAGGTCCAGTCTCCCTCTTCTGTGCTCCCATTCATCCTCCAAAGCCCTGCCTCTCCCCCTCCCTCTCGCAGACATCAAGATTCTCATTGCCTTTCTGCTGATCCTTCAACTTTCTATCAGCTTCCACTTTCAAGAAAGGATATACCATCGCTTCCTCGCACCCCAGTGTGAAACCAAGTTGTGTTGCCTCTAATGACCAAACACTTATTCGGTGCCCAGTAAGTGCACTGTTCTGCCCAATAAGAGAAGCAGCAGAGTGGAGAACAGACCGTCCAGAAACATGAGTGCAAGCCCAGCTACACTAACCTGCAACTTTGCCTTCAAGGACTTCAGTTTCCTCCCCTCTTAAACAACAGTACTGGACTAGGTGATATCTGAGAGACCTGTCATTCTTGTGGACTTGAATTCGCACAGTATTTTATACTGTTCAAGATATTTTCACATATTGATTCAACCTATACTATCTCATCCTTAGCTTCAAAACAGCCTGTGGGGTAGACTGGGGAAGATACTATGAGTATCTACCATACTAGAGATGGGAACTTTAAGGCTCAGATTAAATTGCCTCCACCAGGTTACGTCTCTCTGAGGGAATTCACTATGTGGTTAGAAGTCATGAAAAAAGGGGGGAAAAAAAACAAAAAAAAAGTAGCATCTGCTTTGTAAGGCAGTAAATACTCTGGGAATTCAGAACAACCACCCCACCCTTCCAAACCCCGAATATCACCAGGGACAACTTTAGTTAGAAAAAATACCTACCAATGGAGGGGCAACGTGGGCCAGATCAGAAGGGAAGAGCAGGTTTTAGTAAATGATGGTGATCCAGAAAGGCATTTGCGGCAAGGAAAACAGCATGAACAAAGGTCTAACGAGTAATTATCATTTTCCTAGATCTATACTTGGCAATAGATCTTCCTTTCAATTCTACTGGGAAACATGTTGATTTCAGAAAGGTAAGAAGTAACTATTAAGTGCTATTTCTGGACCATAAGTGAGAGAAGTGCCCACTGAGTTCTAGAGTGAGGTGGTACTTAAGATAAATAGAAATCAGGAGGAGATCAAGTCAAATACCTTGCCATGTATCAAGGGCTACTTTTGATCACCAAATAAATGACTGTCCCCAACTTACCATTACTGCTGTCCAGGATCGGCCAAAGGAAATAATCCCATTTTCATGAAAATTACTAAGATAATTTTAATAAAGGTGTTAGTACAGCTGAAATACCCCATCAAGTGAGACAAGTTTCCCTTTTCTAAAGCAATTCCTACAATAAGGTCCCACCTTTTCCCTAAATTTCCCTCTAACAAATTGGAGGAGGGGGTAAAGACATTCTCCTGCCCCTGCTCTGGATGAAGTACACAGCAGCTATACATTTTTTCCTCCTCCTGCTAAAAAAAAAAAAAAAAAAAAAAAAAAAAAAAAAAGTTGTTATATGTAAAGGCAATGTTTCAATTATTTCTGCAATCCAAGCTCTTGTTTATTCTTTATTCAAAATTGAATATTTTATTGTTAGCATATGTATGGATCTTAGTCACCTTCAACTGCATGACAGAAAGGCAGGACTGTGTACATTTAATTCCATTTTCATGGCGTTCCTAGTGCTACATCACATGCACACAAGTACCTAGTGGTCATGAAAACAAGGAAAATGCTGGTGAAGATGATGTTGGTTAAGAGGATGGTGATGATGGGGGCACCTGGGTGGCTCAGTCGGTTAAGCGGCCGGCTTCGGCTCAGGTCATGATCTTGCAGTCCGTGAGTTCGAGCCCCGCGTTGGGCTCTGTGCTGACAGCTCAGAGCCTGGAGCCTGTTTCGGATTCTGTGTCTCCCTCTCTCTGACCCTCCCCCGTTCATGCTCTGTCTCAAAAATAAATAAACGTTAAAAAAAAAAAGAGAGGATGGTGATGATGATGACGATGACGACAAGGCTCACAAAGATTTATGACAAATTCTTCCTCATCAATACCTTCCACATCAAAGATAAGCCATGTCTCTATGGCTTTCAAATTTCTTTCCTCCTCAGCGACACCAAATTTCACTGAAAGGCTTTCATCCTTTTCTTCAGGATGAAAATGGGAACACAGTCATCTTCGGGATGATTCGACAGGGCAAAAGAAAACAAGCAGTTGCCCATAACTCAGAAGAATTGCTTCATCATACTCCACCGGAAAACATGTCAAGTGGGATAAAGGAGAAATCATAGAAGAAAAATAAATCAGAACAAGCCTCCAATGACCTTCTCTGAGGAGGAGCACTATGAAAATAAATGCAGGAAAGTTAAGTTTTGCCAGTAAATGCTTGAAACTTGAGCCCGTCTGAGGAGATGCTGGAGGCAAAGATGCCGTCGGATAACAGTGCTTGGTCTCCGGAGGCAGGACGAGGCCACCTCTTCCCATCCAGCAAACCAGAGCTGATTAGCTGTGACAGGTAGCTCTGAATAATTGCTCTAATCACATCACGTCAGTGAGCTCCCTACCTCATCCCTAGCAAAGGAGTGACGCCGTAGCCAGCTTCAGAGGCCAGACGCCCCTAAACCTGACGTCTCAAACAAAGATGCATTTATTTTAATGGAATCATTACTTGATGTTGTTCATCGGAAGAGGGGATTCGAAAGAGTCCATTGGAGGCCTCAAAGTTGGGTGTAGATACTAAGGGCCTCATTAAGTGACTCAGGAGTTTGTATTTGCAGGTTGACTTGATGTCATGACTGGTCAGTGAGCCCGATAATAGCAAGAGGGGCCAAAAAATGTCACCTGGAATTGGGTTGTGGCTTCAGCTCTTCCAGAGAGTAAGGGTAATTAGGGCGGTGGTGTTATCAAAACTTTTCATGTCAACTAAGGAATGCACTCTCTCTAAATAAGAAACTGTCAGATCTGCTTAAAGCTATGAGTGACAGGGACTTCTTCCCAGCCTATACCTTCTCGCTGGAAATGCCAACTTATATTAGAAGGCTAAGTGGTGAGATGCTTCACGTGTTCCTCGGTCTCCTGTGCGTTTGTTTTGCTACTAAATAAAACATAAACGATAAAACATATTAACCCTTGAGGAAATCGAGTGTCTCTGGCTTTCCCTAATACTCAAGCATTTGTGTCTTGCTCCTCAGATAATGTTTATAGAAGCCCAAATAACTTATTCTGACTATGAGCAATGAATTATCCCAACTGTACATCCAATGGCAAGGCATTTCATGGGGGGAAGAACATGGCATAAAAATCTCTGTAATGTGCTAGAGACCGCTGGAGCTCATGAAGCTTCATCTGAATAAACCTTGTAGTATAACATCACCCATCCATTCACCAATGTGCAGACTTTTTTTATGATAGGATTTAGCAGATCTTATTAGAGGTCATTATTTTTGTGTCTATTTCCCCACATGAACTTGAGCTCCTAGAGGGCTGGAACCGGTCTGCTCATCATTTAATCCCTAGTGCCTATCCCAGCACCCAGCACTTAGTAGGTGCCGAATAAATGTGGCACCACCAATTTTTCTTTAAAACCTGAATCAATTACTTTGGTTAACACAATACCAAATGATCATTTTAGCTAAAGTTGTGCTTCTAAATTAACTTCTATGTTATGTTAATACCATTCCTTTATCCTTTCTTTCTCCTCTTTTTCTTCTCTCTCTGCCGCCCTTCCTTTTTCTAGGGCTTCATTCATTCTATCTCATTCACTATGAGGTTAATGTAAGATTTTCCTTAAGGAAAAAATATGTCGGAGAAGAGAGTGAAAGGGAATGTGTATTCACTGAGTGACTGTTAATGTTTGATGGAATGCTGATTTTTTTTATACATTGTCTCATTCGATATTCACAAAAAGAGAGGTGGCTAATATTATTTCAACTGAGAAACTGGGTCTCAAAAGAGAGTGAGAACTTGCCCTGTGTCTATTCTAATTCCAAATGGCATCAACTTTTCCCGTGCCAAACTGCAAGGAAGTAAAATAGGAAAGTTGCTAACTGAAATAAGGTAGAATATGTTAAAAAAAAAAAAGAAAGAAAGAAAGAAAGAAAGAAAGAAAGAAAGAAAGAAAGAAAGAAAGAAAGAAAAGAAAAAGAAAGAAACAAAAACAGGGTGCCTGGGTGGAACAGTCAGTTAAGCGTCCAACTCTTGGTTTCAGCTCAGGTCATGATCTCCCAGTTTGTGAGTTCAAGCCCCACATCGGGCTCTGCTGACGGTGGGGAACCCGCTTGGGATTCTCTCTTTCTTTTTCCCTCTCTCTCTCTCTCTGCCCTTCCTACTCTCTCTCTCTCTCAAAATAAATAGATAAACCTTTAAAAAAAAAAAAGGTTCAAAGTCTCAATAGATTCCGTTATTATCCAGCCAAATTTTCTATACCTCTCTTCTAAAAAAACTAAATTTGGGGCCAACCAAAGTTCTTCACACATGCCTTAAGCCTTACTGACTATATAAATGTGGAAGCTCACAGGGTCTGCTACGTACAAGAATGTTTTAGAAAATATATGCATATTCACACAGCACCTCTGCCCTTCTTTCCAGAAAACCTATGAACATTCTATGTCCTTTCATAGAGGGAGGAGGGGGAAATGAACAAAGAAGTTCAATCCATCTGCAAATTAGTTCACACAGCCCTTTTAATTGTAGAAATGACTATGGCAGAGCATAACCCTAAAATTTTGTTAAAGCTGCTTTTACAAGTATAACAGGCAGTAAAAAAAAAAAAAAAAAGAAGAAGTGGGTTCTATTTCAATAATGAAGAAAAATAAGTCATTTTGAAAAGGAAACAAAGTGTTACATTCAGAGCGTTAACCAAGGATCGGAAGGCCTCCAATGCCACACGAGTTTACACGGGGCCTATGCGCTCAACGAGACCAGCATCACAGGATTGCTTCCCAGCTGAATGCAGCCAGGCCTCAGAACCACTGGAGCATCGGTTTAACAATCTGACAGTTAATCCAAAGAACAGGACATTAAAAAACATAACCCTGAGTGAAGTAACTACATTTTCTCTGCAGCCCAGAAAGATTACCTGAAGGCCCCCTACAGCCTGGAGACACTTTGGGCTTCTATGTAATCAAGGACCTTTTTATATATATAAATACATACATATGTGAGCCTATCTGCATATACATATATATGTGATTTTATTTTTTAAGTAATCTCTACACCCAACATGGGCCTCGAACTTACAACCCCGAGATCAAGAGCGGCATGCTCTACCAACTAGCCAGATAGGCACCCCTAAACAAGAACCTTTTTATGGGCATTTTACTCCAAACAGTGCCCAGCTCTCCAACGTTGACCCTGTATCACAAGGAGAAGGCACGAACTTGTAAGCCACTCTGACTGGGATTCTGATGAACTGAGTGCAAGCTAGTATGCCTTTCTTTTAAAAAAAAAAAAATTAATGTTTATTTACTTTTGAGAGAGAGACAGAGACAGAGCACAAGCAGGGGAGGAGCAGAGAGAGAGGGAGACACAGAATTTGAAACAGACTCTAGGCTCTGAGCTGTCAGAACAGAGCCCGACAGGGGGTTTGAATTCACAAACTGAGAGAGATCATGACCTGAGCCAAAGTCAGACGCTTAACCGACTGAGCCACCCAGGTGCCCCACTATTCTGCCTTTGAAGGTAGAATCTGGTTTAATTCATCTGTGCATAACCACAGACAAATTCCACTGACATTTAAAAAAAGACATTCATGTATCTTCCGTACATACATTGAGTGGCTAAAGCTGAGTGGATCAGGCAAGAATCTGGAAAGTTAGGACTTTCACTTATAATTCTTTTTTTTTTAATTTTTTAAATGTTTTGACTTATTTTTGAGAGAGAAAGAGAGAGAGAGGGTGAGGAGCAGAGAGAGAGGGAGACACAGAATCTGAAGCAGACTCCAGGCTCTGAGCTGTCAGCACAAAGCCTGATGAAGGACTCAAATTCACAGACGGTGACATCATGACCTGAGCCGAAGTCAGACACTTAACCCACTGAGCCACCCAGGTGCCCCTGGACCTTCACTTATAATTCTTATGCCATGACCATATAAGAAATTTTTTCATCTATAGGCCAAATATTGATGAACTTCTTCAAATAGTTTGGGGGTGATAAATAAATAAAATATCTAAAGATCTGGCAATGGAAAACAAGATCCCTAGGAGAAAGCATGCCTCTCTGTGACATGGGAAAGACGACTGTTGGCATGCCATGTTTCCATCTCATAAACTTCACTGGAGACTTCCCTGCAAAGAACTTAAGGAAGCCATCCAATCTCCCTTATATATCTATGTAATTATCCATAACATGTAGCAGTAAACTTCTCCCTGTAATTTGCTATTTTACTTACAGCGACTAGTGACATTTGCCAAAAAGACAACTCTTGAGCTTAAAGATTCACGATCCCCAGTCTTCTTTTCTGATGCTCTCAGCAACAAAGGTTTGGGCCTGTTTTATCCCCACCCGCACTACTTTTTGGATCAAAGTGCCAGCTGCACTTTGTAAGTAAGTTCCTGAACTTCCAACTGCCCTATCACAGGAAGTAGACCCACACCGCGGGATCAGAGCCCGTGTTTAGCCTCTGCTTCCTTCAACTCTCCCATTAGCACCCCAGAGATGACACAACACAGCACGTGGATGCATGGGAAGGAGTGAAAGGGCACAAAATAAGGACAAACATTCTATAATCCCTACTAAGAACCAACTCACTTAACATAGTAAAACCTACCACAGTGGGGAACCTTAGCAAACAGGAAACCAAACCTACTGATCCATTAAATACCCAGAATTTAAATGTTACAACTCCTTGGGGTGTCTGGGTAGCTTGGTGGGTTAAGCATCAGACTTCACCTCAGGTGATGATCTCACGGTCCATGGGTTCGAGCCCCGCATTGGGCTTTGTGCTCACAGCTCAGAGCCTGGAGCCTGCTTCAGATTCTGTGTCTCCCTCTCTCTCTGCCCCACCCCTGCTCACTCTCTGTCTCTCAAAAGATGAATAAACTAAATAAACTTAAAAAAAAAAAGCTTTTTTAATGTTACAACTCTTTAAATAGGACAAAAATATTGACACATTACTATCCCCCTAGAAATTTATTTGCTTGAATTTGGCAGACTTCCACTAAACTTTCTGTTCACAATTGTGTCATTTGAGCACCATTTGAGTGGGGAACTGGATGCATATATTGGCCTAGCATTTTGCACAGAACATGTAAACAGATCAGCTCAAGTTGATAGGTATCTTCAAGCAAATTGCCTGGGTGCTAAATTTATGTCAGTTTATTTATCGAAAGCAACAAATTCATGTATCTTCATGGGGAATGCTTCCAACCTGTCTCCCTAGGAGCTGAACAAGGATTGAGTTGGAAAGCTGGAGAAAGGAGATGGGTGGGGGAGCAGGAGCCAGATACAAGAGGAGGTCTGAGAGGGAGGTTCCCGGGCCACATTTTGGTCTAAAGAAAGCCATCTCTCCTCCTCTCCTTGCTTACCCATCACCCTCAGTTTTTGTCTTTTTTTTAAAAATGTTATTTATATTTGAGAGAGAGTGCAACTGGGGGAGAGGCAGAGAAAGAGGGAGACAGAATCCAAAGCAGGCTCCAGGCTCCAAGCTGTCAGCACAGAGCCTGGCTCTGGGCTCAAACTCACCAGCCGTGAGATCATGACCTGAGCTGAAGTCCGACGTTTAATCGACAGAGCCACCCAGGCACCACCCCCCCTCAGTTTTCTTATGACTGCATCCCTGAAAGCCTGGGTAGCATCCATTTTCACACAGAAGTCACTTGGGTGTCAGCAAAACCAAATTAATCACTATTTTCAGATTTTCCATTTCCATAGGAAATTGAGATATTTTAAAATTCCATATTTTGTATAATATTATATTATAATAGTTATATTCATCAGAACAGGTTATGCTGGGGTAACAAAGTATACCCCAAATCTCAATGACTGGTGGTATCACCTGTCTCTTTTGATAATTTTATTTTTTTTAATGTTTATTTGCTTTTGAGAGAGAGAGAGAGAGACAGAGAGAGAGACAGAGAACGAGTGGGAGAGGGGCAGAGAGAAAGAGGGAGACACAGAATCCGAAGCAGGCTCCAGGCTCTGAGCTGTCAGCACAGAGCCTGACACAGTGCTCGAACTCACGAACTGTGAGATCATGATCTCAGCCAAAGTCGGATGCTTAACCGACTGAGCCACCCAGGCAATATGCAGATATTGGCCCAGCATTTTGCACAGAACCTGTAAACAGATCATTTTTGATCATTTTAATTGTCCATAACATGTCACCTAAAAATGGGGAGATTATGATCCCACCAGATTTTAAATGTATGTTTTAATCTTTAAGTCATTATCCATTGAGGATTTTTGTATTATAATTAATTTTTCAGTGGAGCATGGGTGGGAAAGAAGTCATGGAATATATAGAATTTTCAGTAAGTTAAAATAATATACTTTTCTGATAAAATTTTAATGTATGTTAGTGATTTCTATTTTTCCAGGGTCAGGGTCAGGGGGACGGGGAGGGAGGAAGAAATTCTGTTAATGATGTTGGATGCCAACCCATGCCATGAAAAGGGGATTTTGCTGAGCTAGTCATATCTTTCTTCAAACAAATACTTAGACCAAATGCAATGGACCCCCTTGATCTGTACCTTGTGGTACAGCCCAGTCAATGCCCCACAGAGACAATGTGACCACATTACTCCTCTGCTTACAAACCTTCAGTGGTTTTCCAGTGCTCTTAGTGACCATGGCTCCTGTGGCTGCCACAGCCCATGTGACATAGTCCCATCTTCCTTCTCATCTTTGGCTGCTCCCCGCCGCACCTGAACACGCCTTACCCTTACCTTTCAGCCTCTCGAACAAGCCTGCCATTGGCCCCTCACGTGCTGTTCTCTGCCTGGAAGGTGCACTCCCCCTGTCTATCCCAGCTCTCAAATCTCTGTACTTGGCCTGGCCAACTCCTTCCTGAACATCCTTCAGGTTGCACTTTGAGAGCGACTTTCATCGGAAGCCTTTCCTGGGAACCTGAGACTTGGTCCAGCACCTCTGATTTACACATCCCCTGATACTCAGTACTTCCTCTACCACAGCACTTAGTATGCTTTATGCTGGTTGCTTCTTTAAGTGTTTGCCTCCTTCAATAGACTCTTAAGTGAAAGTACTAAGAGAGCTAATAGCCCGTGGAGGTCTGAGGTCAGTTCAAAGAGATCTCAGAGTTCAGGGACCACAGAATTCCCTAGCAGGGCACCAAGAGGATACCCAAGGCCCGTGAAGAACCTACCATAGTCATCATATCCCTGTCAAAGTGCAAAGTGGCCAGGACGGAGTGGACGCCTCAGCCCCCAGAAGGATCCATGGCCTTTTCCCTTCATTCAGCTGCCATCTTGAGAAGAACGAGGGGCAGGAGAAGACCCTGAAAGGGAATTTAAAGTTTTTGAATTGAACCAATTTATCTGAAAAGGACTGTTTTAGGAGAAAGAGACCATTATATTTAGTTGTCAAATGTAAGTGCCCTCTAACATCAATGAGAATGGAGCTCAAGAGTAATACGTGTTTGAGTTAAAAACCGTAAGGGCAACAACGTTTTTTCCTCACATCTATAGTATAGTGTCCTATTTGCACCTGTTTTATCAATGGGAAAAACATCAACTCAACACCTCTGACCAACTTACTATATTTGAACAATACAAATGTGTGACAAGCAATTAAATTAAATCTTTTAAGAAATACTCATCGTCCTTAACAGAAACTTCCTTATTGTGATCAGTTCATGTGATGTGTTTAGAATTATACACAGAATAACATTTACCTGGTGTTTTACTAGTTCTGAGTTATAAATGAGGAACTTGAGTTGGGGGGAGGGGCGAACTTACCACACAAGATCACACAGTAGCATGTGGACTTGAAGCCCATTTATGTTCAATTACAAAGCCTATGCGCGTTTGACTTTTTCCAAAAGTTTGTAACAGGAGTTTCAGTCGTTAGAACATGTAGTTAAAAATATTTTTCAATCTATAATACATGATTTGAAGTTCTATAGGTATGCAGTGTCAGCTCCATAAATAAATAGCATGATTTTCTAAAAAAAAAAAAAAAAAAATTAGAAGTTTCTATTTTAGGAATCAAACGCTTGGCTCTTCTGTTGATATCTATGTGACACCTGGGACAAGTGATTTAACCATTTTGAGCCCAGTGTGTCCTCAGTGGTAAGATGAAAGGAATGATATTGACATCAAAGGAAGTGCTTAAGGTGTAGTAAACATTAAGTGAAGCTACCATTTAACTCCTCCTTTCCTTGGGGGCATTCAGAGGAAAATGAACTTTCTTTGAAGAGAATGGAGGTGGATCATGATTTGTCAATGGCTTCTCCCATCTGAATGTACTCCATTGCTCAGGTTGTTGACATTATTGGTGTTTCCACAGGAAGAGCAATCCTTGATGCCCTTCTCCTCTCCCACATCCCTCTTGAGCTGCAGGATCGACAAAGATGGGCTATTTCTCCCCACCACTGGTCTTGAAGCTTATAGAGCAAGAGGAAAGCTTGGCTAGTCGTCCCTAGAATGAACTATAAATGAGACCCTTGTACACCTGCCTCAATGTCCTCCAAAGCTAGGACTGCTGCTGTTCACCATAGACTTCTGTTCCATGAGCAACAGAATACAGGACCAGAGGACAACCTCACTACGGCACAGAAAAGCGCAACAAATTTAATGCTGATATCTTGATTGATTAAACCTCAGTTAACAGTCTAGGGATCGTCATTGCTCATTGTTGAGAACATACCTTCCCAAAACTTCACATTAAATTAGGCTGACCTGGTGATAAAAACATGGTTGCTCAGATGATATTAACCAAACCTGGACTATAGCAAATACAGCTGACCCTTGGACAATATGGGTTCGAACTGTATGGGTCCACTTATACATGGATTTTTTTTCTATAAATACAGTACAGTACTATAAATACAGTACTATAAATATTTCTCTTCCTTATGATTTTTTAAAAATATTTACTTAAGAGACAGACAGAGACAGAGCATGAGCAGGGGAGGGGCAGAGAGAGGGGGAGACACAGAATCCAAAGCAGGCTCCAGGCTCCCAGCTGTCAGCAGAGAGCCTGAGGCAGGGCTCGAACTGACGAACCATGAGATCATGACCTGAGCTGAAGTCTGACATTTAACCAACTGAGTCACCCAGGCGCCCCTTCCTTATGATTTTCTTAATAACATTTTCTTTTCTCTCACTTACTTTATTGTAAAATTACAGTATGTAATACATGACATACAAAATATGTATTAATTGACTGTTGATGTGATCGGTAAGGCTTCTGGTCAATGGTAAGCTATTAGTAGTTAAGTTTTGGGGGAGTCAAAACTTATACACAGATTTTTGACTGCATGGTGGAGGAGGGGTTGGTACCCCCAATCCCGGTTCAAGGGTCCACAGTATACATTCTTCACGATGGCAGGCACTGCCTGTTGGCTATAATCCTACCAGCTCATGGGGCACCTGGGTGGCTCAGTCAGTTAAGCACCCAACTTTGGCTCAGGTCATGATCTCATGGTTTGTGGGTTTGAGCCCCATGTCAGGCTCTGTGCTCACAGCTCAGAGCCTGAAGCCTGCTTCGGATTCTGTGTCTCCCTCTCTCTCTGCTCCTGCCCCACTCATGCTCTGTCTCTCTCTCTCTCAAAAATAAATAAACATTAAAAAATAATTTAAAAAATACTATCAGCTCATGTTAATAACAAAGAAAGAAAAAGTCTTTTAAACTTAAAAAAAAGCTGCTCGTGTTTAAATCAAGAAATCACAATTGTTTTAATAAAATGAATAAATAATCAGACATAAGGATAGGGAGGAATATAAGTGAAATATGTTATTTCATATCTATCATTTTCAGGGTTTTTTTTCCCCCAAGATGCAAGTCATAATCCAACGCATAGATATCACCTTGCCATCTAATACCCATTTTAAAAATGAAAATTAGAAGTAGCTCAAAGAAAGTATAAAATAGAACTCTCCAGAGTTAGAATCAGGGCCTTTGTTGTTAAGAATTGAGGAGTAGGTTTTCCCTAAGCATACATTTGAGTTTGAGGGATGTTTGATAAATAATATATTATTTGTAATAGGAAATAAGTAGAATAACAACAACAAGAAAGTTTCCTCATAAATAGAACCAACCTTCTTAGAAAGAAAAGTAAGTGGTTGTCACTGTGATGAATTAAGTTTTCCTACATGGCCTCTGGATGGGTGGTAGAGACCAAGGTTTTTATTTAATTATTATGACCTAAAATCTATTGTAAAAAAAAATTTACTTATTTACTTCAAAGCACTGATTGCACTTAAAATACAAAGCATTTAGGAAGGGGTATACTTTAAGCTTTTATCAGCCATTTACCACTTAGTAGATGTTATCTCCTAAAAGCAAGTTTTGACAGCAAGAATGGGTAGAGGAAGTAGGGCAGGCAGAAGGATGGAGTGGAGTCTCAGAGGCCGTAGGTCCTTATAAGGTGATGTCTAGAACACTTACCAAAAAAAGGAAATTTACCCAAAATGATGCCTGACCTCCTGAAGGCCAACTTCTATTTAACATTTTTTGCCAAGGCCCAATGCAAATGCTGAAAGAACTAAATAATCCCCAAGTACCTTAGCCAGAGGCAACTAAAATCCATTTATAATGCCCATTTATTTCCTTTGAATATGGCTCAAACAAATAATGACAACAGTTCACACACTTTCTGACATATTGCACATTACTTTTCATCAGTTGGACAAAGGAAGCAGAAGGAACCAGGAAAGGTCTCCCTGGTAGATGGGAAAAAGCTGAATCAGTACCCAATGCTGTCCTCTGAAGGAGGGACCATCTCTGCCTTCTTCAATGCTATACTCCCATCCCCAAGCACAGACCTTGGGCACGGTCCTCAGTGACTGAGCATCTGAATAAATATCAGGTGATCATCATTAAAACCCTACAAAACATGCAGGGCAGGTATGATTTGGCCAACAAGGAAACTGAGGCTGAAAGAAGTCAAGAGATTTCCCCAAAGTTACCCAGGGCAAAAATAAAGGTGCTCCTGAATCCTCTTTCAAACCAGTTCTACCCAACGGGGTGCCTTTCTTAATGGATTGAATGTTTGCTTCCTCCCAAAGTTCATATGTTGAAGTTCTAAGCCCCAATGTATTGGTACTTATAGGTGGGGCCTTTGGAAGATACTTAGGTTTAGATGAGGGTAGAGTCTTCAGGATAGAATTAACGACTAGAGCTCCCTCTCTCTTTCCAGACACAGCAAATAGGGACCTTTTGCAAGCCAGGAAGAGGGCTCTCCTGATCAGGGACCAAATCCAAATCTGCAGGTATCTTGATCTAGACTTCCAGCCTCCAGGACTGTGAGAAAACAATGTCTATTATTTAAGCCACCCAGTATGTGGTATTTTGTTATCGCAGCCTGAGCTAACTAATACAGCCTCCAAGTTTACCTTCAGTTTATTAGAGTCACTTATTAATCTGATACAGCACCATATTTCATAGAATCTAAAACAGTATTGAGACCCATTCCAGTATTTTATGTATACCACTAAGAGAAAAACTACCTCCATTTCCAGTAAGGAACAATGCTTCCTTATCTCACATAAAATTATGTTAAGCTCATTAAGAGAGCTTTTCTAAATCTATTTAGGCATAGATTTTTATCAGGTATCTCTTTTGCACACACGTTCAGAGAAAATGATATAAATTAAGATATTCCTAAAACTTTTTCATAGAGTCCAACTTTTTGAATCATTTTTTAACCCAGAACCATCCTTTGTTTGTTTTTTTAAGTTTTTATTTAAAACCCAGGCACCCAGAGTCTCAGGGCAGCTGAACAACCAACTCTTGATTTAGGCTCAGGTCATAATCCTGCAGTTTTTGGGTTCGAGCCCCATGAATTACCACGCTGTCAGTGTGGAGTGTACTTGGGATTCTGTCTCTCTCCTTCTCTCTCTGCCCCTCCTGCACTCTTTCTCTCACGATAAGATAAACTTTAAAAAAAATAAATACATAATAAAAATAAAACCCAGACTCATGTTTATGTTTTGCCATGCAATGTCATTTTTGGTGCCTTAAAAATCTTTGGTCATAAATCCATAAGTGACCTTAAACTCACCAGAGTTGGGCTCCTGCTCAGCTTTGTATCACGTGGTGTTGGGTCGATTTCAGAGCCCCTCTTCCATGAGGCTGCTACGTTGCTCTGATTTGTCACTATCTCAACTCCCACCCATGACCATCCATCCACATAGGTTAAAAGACTGATTCTTATTGTCTCTAGAATTTTCTTCCAAGCTCTTGACACTCACTGTGAAGTATTTGGTATCACAAGTTACAGGCAGTGACGAGTACAGACCAATGGTGACTGTAAGATGTATCTCAGTATCAAAGATGTTTTAAAAATTCTATGCTTTTGCAATCAATGAAATTCACTTTTATGGATTTTCTATTTGCTCTGTGTCTCTTCACTAGAATCTGAGATCAGGGATTTTTCCTATTTATTTACAGCAATGTCTCCAGCCCCTAAAACAGTCCCGGGAGTGGTCAGTGCTCAATATACATTTGATGAAAACATGATTGAATTAATTTATTCATAAATTATATTACATTACCCATTTAGGAGAAGTTTCCTCGTTTTCAGTTAAGATTTGTTCTATGATAGAAAGCAGTATTTATAGTATGATATGTTCAGAGGGAAATAAAGAAAAGATAAATAACCCAAGAGTTGTAGCTAACTGACTTTTCCTTGTATTTATCTATACTTTCTAAATTTTCTAACATGGCATCATCATGTTACTAATTTTAACATAAAAGTGTAACAACTGCACATTATTTTAACTCACAGTCCTTTAATTTTATTTAATAAAAGGCTAAAGCCATCTTTACTTACAAAGCAAAGGTACCATCTCAATTCAATTATTTTTGCATTAACTCTATTTTCAATAATTTAAGTTTTAGAGCATTTTGGTATTGGCTTCCTTAAAATTGCGTGTCTATAGCCTCAGGATAAATGGAAGGAGAGCAAGTTAAGGTACTTTGGGATCAGTCAAAATCTCATTAGGAACCCCAGGCTTGGGCCTTATTTCCTACTGGCTTGAGCAGATACCTGTTCCCCCAGGTTCTGTGATCTTCAGGAGGGATCCCTGGACATCTGGAAGTTCTCTGCGATCTGATGGTTCTGAAGAAGAGAACTGCAGGTTATTGGCAAGTCTATTCTCTGCTACTCAAAAAGACGTAAAGAGCTAAGGAAATTGGGAAAGATATTTCTGTCGAAAAATCAGCCTCTGAGACTGGTCAACTTCAAAGGGAGTGGAAAGGGGGGGCGCCTGGGTGGGACAGTCGGTTAAGCCTCCGACTTCAGCCAGGTCACGATCTCGTGGTCCGTGAGTTCGAGCCCCGCGTCAGGCTCTGGGCTGACGGCTTGGAGCCTGGAGCCTGTTTCCGATTCTGTGTCTCCCTCTCTCTCTGCCCCTCCCCCGTTCATGCTCTGTCTCTCTCTGTCCCAAAAATAAATAAAAAACGTTCAAAAAAAAAAAAAGGGAGTGGAAAGGGGATTATGGGCTGAAATGTTTTCTTCCCTCAAATTCATATGTTGAAACCCTAACTCCCAGGACCTCAGAATGTGACCGCATTTGGAGACAGGGCCTTTAAAGAGGTGATTCAAGGGGCGCCTGGGTGGCTCAGTCAGTTAAGTGTCAGACTTCAGCTCAGGTCATGATCTCACCATTTGTGAGTTCGAGCCCTGTGCCGGGCCCTGTGCTGGCAGCTTAAGAGCCTGAAGCCTGCTTCGGATTCTGTGTCTCCCTCTCTCTCTGCCCTTTCCCCATTCGTACTCTGTGTGTCTCTCTCTCCCCAAAATAAATAAACAGAAAAAATACTAAAGAGGTAATTCAATTAAAACGAGGCCATTAAAGTGGTCCTAATCCAGTCTGATTAGTGTCCTTGTACAGGGAAAAAATTAGGACATACAAGAGAGGCCCCAAGGATGCTCAATTGCACAGAGGGGTGGCCATGTGAGGACACAAGCTGAGAAGAGGAGCCTCAAAAGGAGTCAATCCTCCCAGCACCTTGATCCCAGACTTGTGACAAAATAAATGTGTGTTGTTGGAGGCACCCAGTCTGTGATACTCGGTTATGGCAACCCTAGCAAAGGAATGCAGGGTGTGTGCAGTTAGTGACCCTGAGTTTTCTAGTACAACTTAAAAAAAACTTTTTTTAATGTTTATTTTTTGAGAGAGACAGACAGAACGTGAGCAGGGGAGGGCAGAGAGAGAGAGGGAGACACAGCATCTGAAGCAGGCTCCAGGCTCTGGGCTGTCAGCACAGAGCCCGATGTGGGGTTCAAACCCATGACCTGATCAGATCATGACCTGAGCTGAAGTTGGATGCTTAACCGACTGAGCCACCCAGGCAGTACATTAGTACAACTTTAAACTCAAACTTAGAGTGATCCCCTGTGGCCTCTGAGAACCTGTACATGATTTGTTGCACTGATAGGAAATGGTGGCATAAATGCCTTCTGCCTACAGGTAATTCCAAAACTCTTATTAGCCTTTCCTCTCAACCTTCCCCAATACCAAATCTCCATGGTTTCTAGAACTTTATGGCTGAGGTGTATCACCTGGGTGGCTCATTCAGTTAAGTGGCCAACTCTTGGTTTCAGCTCAGGTCATGATCTCATGGATTTGTGAGATCAAGTCCCATGTTGGGTTCTGCACTGACAGCACAAAGCCTGCTTGGGATTCTCTCTCTCCCCCTCTCTCTCTCTGCCCCTACCCCCTCCCCAAATAAATAAATAAATAAATAAATAAATAAATCTTTGTGGCCAAGAGACCGGTTTGAAGTCCCAAGTCCACCTGGGATTCTGAGATAGCACAAGCAGATCAAGGGCAGGCACAAAAAAGGATACAGGAAGTAAGAAGTCTAGAAAATACGCCATCCAGTTAATCAGCCCCTTTACAGATAGTTCTAAGTTAGTTGCACCTAACGATGGAAATGAAAGCTTATAGTGTAGAAAAAAGAAACTGACAGATTATTAGCCTGACACTCTCCATTTGCTAAACAGAGATAATAGATTCATTATCTCAGCCCCCCTCTCCTTAACAGTATGGGTTTGATTGCCCTCTTGCCTACAGGTAATTCTCCATCAAAATTAAATCCGTCAGCTAGTTCTCAATTTTATAAACTATGCAGGCAGGGGGAGAGAGGAGGTCGGGCGGAGGCTGGCGCTGGGTGGGAGGAAGGTTATCTTTCCCGGGGCTGCTAAGACACCAATCCAGAGTTTCTCTGAACCGAGGACCTTGAAATATGCCTGCATTCACGGTCCCATAGTGACATCAGCTGGTCAGATCCCAAACAACAGCCTAGCTAGGGAGGAAAAGGTTCAGGAAACAGATTAAAAAGTTAACTATAGCCAGGAATCACTGGGTAAACATTTTTTTCCAGCCCTGGAACATAAGCTAGATTTTCATATTTCTTCCAAATACATATAGGCATACCTCATGTTATCGCACCTCGCTTTGTGTTTTGCAGATATTGCTTTTTTTTCTTTAATAAATTGAAGGTTTGTGGCAACTTGGTGTCAAGCAAGTCTATCAGTGAGATTTTTCCAACAGCATTTGCCCATTTTGTGTCTCTGTGTCACATTTTAGTAATTCTCACAGTAGTTTAAATTTTTTCATCATTATATTTGTTATGATGATCTGTGATCAGTAATTAGGATTCACTGAAAGCTCAGATGATAGTATTTTTTTAGCAGTAAAGTATTTTTTAAAATTTTTTATATGATTTTTCAATGTTTATTTTTGAAAGAGAGCATGGGGGAGGGGCAGAGAGAGAGGGAGACAGGATTAGAAGCAGGCCCCATGCTGACAGCGCAGAGCCCAGTGCAGGGTTCAAACTCACAAACCGTGAGGTCATGACCTGAGCCCAAGTCTGACACTTAACCTCTTCACCGACTGAGCCAGCCAGGCGCTCCAGCAATAAAGTATTTTTAAATTTAGATGCATTGTACATTGTTCTTTTAGACATAATGCCATTGCACTCTTAACAGACTATACAGCAGGGTGTAAACATAACTTTTGTATGTACTGGGAAACCAAAAAAGTCATTTGACATGCTTTATTGCCATATTCGCTTTATTGCAATATTCACTCTATTACTGGGAATAGAACCCAGTATCTCCTGGGCATGTCTGTAATGTTATAGCTGGCGGTAAGTTAGAAGCAAGCTCCTAGAAATGGGACTTTAAAACCTTCCAGTGACAACAGGATGATAATAAGGCCAAGGTAGCTACATGAATTTTATAGATCAGGAATGAATTTTAATTTGAGAATTTAGAGTGACAAGTGAGCGCAGAGTGAGATCCCAACTGACACTGAACTGATAGAGTTTCTGACAATATTAAGACATAAAGTGACTCCTTTTGGAGAGTTTTGAAGCTCTGCCAGTTAGCCCAGGCCCAGTGTAAAATACAAGAAAATAAATGATTCAGAGGGGTGGTTATAAGAAAATATAGCCACGGGGCATGTGGGCAACTCAGCTGGTTGGATGCCCGACTCTTGATCTAGACTCCCATCATGATCTCACAGTTTGTGGGTTCCAGCCCCAAATCACAGTCTGTGCTGACAGTGCAGAGCCTGCTTGGGATTCTGTCTCTCCCTCTCTCTCTGCCCCTTCTCGGCTCTCCCTCTCCCACCCTCCCTCTCTCTCTCTCTCTCTCTTTCTCTCAACAATAAATATTGAAAAATCTTAGAAAGAAAGAAAGAAAGAAAGAAAGAAAGAAAGAAAGAAAGAAAGAAAGAAAGAAAGAAAATATAGCCGAGTCTATCTTAGTCAGACCTCTTTTACTGGTAGATCAGCAGAAGGCCTTTGGTGGGAATTTTGGCACAGTGCTGATAATTTCTTAACTGTCATTTCCATTTTTTTAAGTTTATTTACTTATTTTGAGAGAGAGAGAGCACGAGCAGGGGAGGGGCAGAGACAGAGGGAGAGAGAAAATCTGAAGCAGGCTGCATGCCGTCAGTGCAGAGCCCAATGTGGACCTCGAACTCACCAACTGCGAGATCATGACCTGAGCCGAAATCAAGGGTCTGATGCTTAACCGACTGAGGCACCAGGTGCCCCTCCATTTTTTTCTTAACGGTACAGGAGGTTCTGTGGTTGAAGAAGAACCAGAATGCAAGTATGGAAGAAGAATCTAGAGCACTATGCCTGTAATTCACAGTAGGGAGCAGAGGAGAGATTTAAGAAATATTCTTGGGATCCACAGAGAACAGTATAAAAAAAAAAAAAACTGTCTCAAACCTGAAATATGCTCAGGAAAAGAAATCAGATGACCAAGTATTAAGTGAGAGAAGCTGGGCACTCAGGAAACGATTTATTTCTTAATTCAAAAAAAAATTTTTTTTAAGAGTAAAGGAAATATATTGGGTTTTTTTGTTTTTAATTTTTTTAATGTTTATTATTTTTGAGAGACAGAGTGCAAGCAAGGGAGGGGCAGAGAGAGAGGGAGACACAGGATCCAAAACAGGCTCCAGGCTCTGAGGTGTCAGCACAGAGCCTGACGTGGGGCTCAAACTCATAGACCTCGAGACCATGACCTGAGCTGAAGTCGGCCACTTAACTGACTGAGCTACCCAGGCGCCCTAGTAAAGGAAATATATTGTTAAAGAAAGAATAAGGAGACTGGTTAAAATTGAAAAAGCCTTAACACTTAGATACTGGAATGTTGTATTATCATAAAAACACAACCGATAATTCAGTAATTTGAGCTGATTTTCTCATGCAGAAAGTCGCTAAGCTCTTATTCGTACCTACCACCTACAATAAGATTTCTTGCTCACTACCCGTCTCAGCCACAGGCACACACTTGTTCTATTTTATGTGCCTTCTTCATTCAGACTCCAGGCTGAAGAAGTGCCCCGTGTTGAGGACACAGTAATTTTGTGGCAGAGAAAAGAGCTAAGACCAAACCACTTGATGGCGTTTCACGTTTCTGCTTACATTTCATTGACCAAAATAAGTCAAACATCCACCCCTGACATCAGCGAGGCAGGAAAGTGTAATCCTCACATAGACACTGCAAGCCAGGTGGTTACAAACAGGAATGGATAATGCTCTTACAGAGAGGGCAGAAAACAATTAGAAACAATAATCCAGTCTACCATTCCACAGAACGCCCATTGTCTAGCGCGGGGTCTTGTAAAAAAAGAGATGCTTAATAAATGCTTTGAATTAGTACGTGAATGACATAACTATTATAATTAGTACGTGAATTAGTATGTGAATGTACCGTAACCTCACACTAAACGCAGAGAGATTCATCTTCTCTGGTGTAGAGTTTTATCCCATGGAGCACTACAGAATAACTCCACTTTTCTACCATAAATGACTTACTAGGAATAAATCTCACAAACGTGCTGTTAAGCAAAAAAAAAAAAAAAAAAAAAAAAAAAAAAGGCCAGATGCCAAAAAGTACCTACTAACTGGTGGATGGATAAAAAAAACCATGGTATATCCATACAAAGAAATACTACTCAGCAGTTAAAAGGAATTGATCTTTTGATACACACAACTGCACGGATGAGTCTTAAACTAATTATAGGGAGTGAAAGACAAAAAAAGGAGAGTACATTCTGTAAGATTGCATTTATATAAAACTCTATAAAATGCAAACTAATCTGTGGTGACAGAAAGTGGTGGCCTGGGGAGAAGAGAGGTAGGAGTGGAGACAGAATAGATAAGGAAACTCTGAGGATGATGGATATGCTCATTATCTTAATCATGGTTTCATGAGTGCATTCATATGTCAAAACCCAGCAAGTTGCACGCTCCAAATATATGCAACTTATTTATGTCAATTATGTCTCGATAAAGCTTTTAAATGCTTTTAAAGGAGAACTTGCCATACGGTTACATTTCTATGACATTCAACAACAGGCAAAACTAATCTATGGTGGTTCCTCTCTGGATAGGTTGTGACTGGAAAGGGTGCGGGAAACCTCGCTTCTTGATCTGGATGCACACTGGAGTCACACACGTGTGTTCTATTGGTGAGATCGCATTGAGCCATATGTTTACTATTGGTGCACCTTTCTGTAGACAAATTGCGCTGCTGTTCTTTTAACAAATAGCAACTATCTTAAAAATATGAAAGAAAGCCATCTTCACCAATAATTTATCCATCGCAGAAAAATAATAGTTATGTGATTGCATTCAGTTATCATCTACCTTTGAGATTCAATTCGAGGGCTGTGTGTGGATTTTTTCTGGCAAGTCTCCATGACTGGGGACAGGCCACAGAGACATATAGGCTGTAGTCAAGGGGAGTGAGCAACCACAGGGACCAGTGAAGGAACGTGTCAGCATGTTGACCAGGGGGGCATTATCTGTCCCCAAAAACCATGCAAATGCTCATGCTTCTGCTCTCTTTTGTGTCCCTAATTTCAGTCACCGTCTCCTGCAGTCTCTTTTTATGTAGGGACACTGGGGAATCCACACATATATCCAAACGGTGCACAGGCACCCAAAGCGACTCGAAAAGCAAGAGAGCCATGTCAGACTCACAGATGGAATAATGCTACTGCAAACAGCTGAGCAAGATAAGAAATAAAAGTTCCCATTTTCATGAACTTATCATTTGCACTTTGTGATATATTTAAAAAAGAAATGGTTCAGTCAATGGTTTGGTGGTCAAAGGGGATTAAGTTTCCCTTCCTCACAAGAATAAGCTTAAATAGGGGCACCTGGGTGGCTCAGTTGTTTGAGTGCCTGACTTCAGCTCAGGGCATGATCTCATGGTTTGTGAGTTCAAGCCCCGTGTCAGGCTCTGTGCTGACAGCTCAGAGCCTGGAGCCTACTTCAGATTCTGTGTCTCGCTTTCTCTCTGCCTCTCCCCTGTTCACACTCTGTCTCTGTCTCTCAAAAATAAATAAACATTAAAAAAAATTTTTTAAAGAATAAGCTTAAATAAAAATGATTCAAAAGTTTATCGTTTACAACAACCCCCGCCTCCCAAACAAAATTAGTCTGAATATCAGTCAGAAAATCAGTCTGAATATCAAATAACTTTGACCTTTGTATTTATTTTATACACAATTACTTGGTTACTATGAATGCCCCTATGGAGTAAAAACAAATTACGATGTCTCAAATTGCATGCTTAAGTAATTTTATTTTTTAAATTTATTTATTTACTTTGAAGTATTTTTTTAACATTTATTCATTTTTGAGAGACAGAGTGCGAGAAGGGGAGGGGCAGAGATTGGGGTTGGGGGACGGGCGGGGGGAGACACAGAATCTGAAGCAGGCTCCAGGCTCCGAACAGTCAGCACAGAGCCCGGCACGGGGCTCGAACCCATGAACTGTGAGATCATGACCTGAGCTAAAGTCGGACGTCCAATCGACTGAGCCACCCAGGTGCCCCTATGTATTTATTTTGAGAGAGAGAGAGAGAGAGAAAGAGAGAGTGGGGAGGGAGAAGGAGAGAAAGAGAGAAGAAGAGAGAGAGTCCCAAGCAGGCTCTGCACTACCAACACAGAGCCCAACACAGGGCTTGAACTCATGAACCACAAGATCATGACCTGAGATGAAATCAAGAGTCAAACACTTAACTGACTGAGTCACCCAGGAGCCCCACGTGCTTAAGTAATTTGAAAAGAAAAGTTTTCAAAATGCCATTGATCCATTGTAAAAACCACTATTCTCTTCTCATGCATAAAACTTTAAGACAAGGGGGCGCCTGGGTGGCTCAGTTGGCTGAGTGGCCGACTTCAGCTCAGGTCATGATCTCGCGGTCTGTGGGTTCGAGCCCCACATCGGGCTCTGTGCTGACAGCTCAGAACCTGGAGCCTGCTTCAGATTCTGTGTTTCCTTCTCTCTCTGCCCCTTCCCCACTCATGCTCTGTCTCCCTGTCAAAAAATAAATAAACATTTAAAAAAATCTTTTTTAAAAACTGTAAGTCTCCATCATTAAAAATGTGAAAACAACAAAAATAAAGAGCTGACAATTCAGTTCCACAGCAAATATCCACTACTCACCAGGTGCTGTGCTGTGGATGACCTAGATAAATTAAAAAAAAAAAATTTTAAAGGGACGCCTAGGTGGCTCATTCGTTTAAGCGTCTGACTTTGGCTCAGGTCATGATCTCATGGTTCATGGGTTCGAGTCCCAAGTTGGGCTCTGTGCTGACAGCTCAAAGCCTGGAGCTTGCTTCAGATTCTGTGTCTCCCTGTCTCTCTCTCTGCTCTAACCCACTTGTGCACTCTCTCTCTCTCTCTCCCTCTTTCTCTCTCTCTCTCAAAAGTAAATAAACATGAAACATTTTTCAATTAAAAAAAAAACCAGATTTGGGTACCCAGAAGTAGGGTACTTCCCTCCCCAACAATATCATAGAATACATGCAGGCTTTCAGACTGAGTGGTTGGAAGAAGTCCTGATGACCTTCGGGAGGCTGTTAAGCAGAATCGTGACCATAGCCCTAAGGAGAAGGTTGCCAAATAACTCAAAGGAAAATGAAGAAAATGTTCCAAGAAGCTCAAAGAAAAGGGATCCTTGTGATGTAGTAACAGAAAATTTAGCAACAGCATTGCTGTGGAAAGGTGGAATAAAAGATGTGTTTCTGGAAGGGATAACCTAGCTCAGGGGATACCCAAGCAGAGTACTGAGAATACAACCTGCCTTTATTTGCTATGTATGGTAAAATGTGAGTAAGAGAAATAAAGCAAATTAGATAAGCTAAGGAACATATACATACAAAGGATCCAGGATTGCATTCAAAAATAAATTCTTTCTAAGAAATACCTTCTGGGGGTGCCCGGGTGTCTCAGTTGGTTAAGCGTCTGACTCTTCATTTCAGCTCAGATCATGATCTCATGGTTCTCAAGACCAAGCCCTGCATCAGGCTCCATGCTGACAGCGTGGAGCCTGCTTGGGATTCTCTGTCTTCCTCTCTCTTTCTGCCCCTCCCCTGTTCACTCACACTCTAAATAAAAATAAATAAATAAATAAATAAATAAATAAATAAATAAATAAATAAAACCTTTGGAACAAAGATCAAATCCAAGGCATGATCAGGAAAACAGTCTAAAGATGAGGCCAAGGGTGTGACCATACAGTCTTTTGTTGAGATCTCGGAAGACAGTACCCCTTTAAAATAGAAAAAAAGTCATTGTCCTTCAACTGTCTTAGAGGGAATCTAAGCTGCAAAGGGGTTTATTCAGGGGATTTGGAGTGTTGCTTTTGCCTCATGAGATGGGTTACAAACCAAGTCCCGAAAAAAACTTGCGAATTTTTTAAAGGAATAATATTAGTTTGAATTGAGAGGGATAGACAGTACAAACAGAATGCTAAAATTTGCACAGACAGTACAAACGGAATGGTAAAATTTGCATGCTTAGGAATTACTCAGCTTTAAACAAGGGCCACATTTGATGGAAGAGGAAAGCTATTTCAGCGGATGAGGCCAAGAGCCACAGTGAATCACTTCCAATCTTTAAGCCTGAACCCTACTTGTGGAATTGGCAACACTTGTGCAGCTGGATTTCAGGATTGCTATGAACCCTTAAGGGCTGTGTACCTTCACCTTCTCTGAACAGAATGCTTACAATGGTCATCCCATGCCTATCCCATCATTGTGTATTGGGTTAAATGGGGCCCATATGCTGTGTCACTGTACTTACAGCTGTTTCAGTCAAAAGGAAGAGTTCTCATGGTGCCTGGGTGGCTCAGTCGGTGAAGCATCCGACTTTAGATCAGGTCATGATCTCACGGTTCGTGGGTTCGGGTCTCTCATTGGGTGAGCAAGAACCCTGCACTGGGTGAGCACGAGCCTTGCTTCAGGTGAGCCCCGCCTCTCTCTCTTTCTCTCTCTCTCTCTCTCTCTCTCTCTGGCCCTTACTCAATGGCACCCTCTCTCTTTCTCAAATAAAAGAAAGAGTTCCCAAGGAGTTGTTTCAGAGGTGTAATGTTCAAAAGCCTGCCTCATCCTCACCTGGACAAGATTTAAATGATGGGATACTGGATATTGAGTTGGAGCTTGCTCCTGGGATGAGGGTTTGGGCGCGTGCGGTTTCCATGCAGGACAGACTTGAATTATTGTGGCCAGAAGGGAGATGTTAGCAGATTGCATTTTCTAAAAATGGCTGCAACAATAGTTTTCATCCCATATTCTCTTCCAGAACTTTGCAGCTAGTCTTCCAGAGGCAGAGTCTACTTCCCCTGCCCCTAAATCAGGGCATCCTTGATTAATAGACTAGGATGGAAGTGATACTCTGAGACTTTGAAGGCTTGGTAATTTTAGAGGTAAATTTTTCAAAATGCCCTTGATCTGTATGAAAGCTGAACCCCTCTTCTCACCCAGCATGCTTTAAGATTCCCCACGAATCCCCACCAGAAGAGAGGGAAAAATTCAATCAACCAGAATAACGTCTGACCATCACTTGAAATGTGAAAGAGGCCAAAAGAAAGAACTAGAAGTGCAATTCGGAACTGGATATCCACCAGTTCTGGCTCTGTGATAAGCCTGGGTGTGCCCAGAGGAAAGAGAAGTAATCTCCTGATGGAGTTCATTGACAGAGGGGACAGAATGTGAGCCATTATTATAACACAAGGTAAGAAGAGCTATTAAAGATGCCCAGATACAATGGTTTAGATATAAAATAGGACAGCAAATAATTCTTTTGTGGAGAAGACCAAAAAAAAAAAACAAAACAAAACAAAAAACAAAAAAAAACAAAACAAAAAACAAAAAAACAAAGAAACCTAGCTTCAGAGTGACTATATTGGAATTAAATGCTGAAGGATGAATAAAAATCTTCCAAGTGGACAAAAGTCATTCCCATAAAGGCCCTGAAATAATTAGGACTAGGTTTCACTAGGTGTGTGACAGAAAAACACACACACAAACAAAAAAAAGAAAACTGGCTTCACAAAACAAAGTTTTATTTCACTGTTGCAAAGAAGCACCTGCAGCTGGGATGGCATCTTTATGACCATCAGTGAGTCAGGCTCCTTCCATCTTGTTCATCTGCCGTCCTCCACGTGTGTCTTCCTCCTCATGGTCCAAGGTGGTTCTTCCAACACAAGCCATCATATCTGGACTCCAGCAAAGAAGGGAGAGCTCTTCTGTGTGGTGCTTTAGTTTAAATCATGCTAAGCAGAACGCGGCCTCACCTGGATGCATGAGAGACTGGGAAATGTGGTGTTTATCCTGGACAGTCAAGCGTCCAGGTGAGAATCAAAGGTTCCATAACTAAGGAAGAAGAGAACAAATATTGGAAGGTATGATGAGTCTCTGCCACAGCTGTGGAGGAATTAAAGTGTGTGGCCCATGGAGGAGCTGGAGGAAATTCAGCATTGTGAGACCATAGCGAGTGCAGAGGTGAGAAAGTAGGAAAGGCAGCTGGGAGATAGGAGGGGGCCACTTGATGATGCGTCCCTGCCAAACTAGGGAATTTTGGAATGGCTGTCTCAACACTAAGGAATCACGAAGAGATGGACTGGATTGAGAATTGTTTTAAGATAATCCTGGCAACAGTGAGGTGATGGCTCTCACAGTGAAAGAGAATACAGGTAATATAGTACGTGTGGCCAACTAGCATCTCTGAACATCCTCCCTACATTCTGGTAATTTCCCTAATTATGAGTTCCACCTTCTCAAGGTAGAAGCTGGAAGCTCTCAACCCCAGACTCCCTTGGAGCTGATAAGTGGAATCCAGGTCACAGCCCCAGACCCCCTTGGGAACTTGTATAAATCTATGGATGGGAGAAATGGGATTAAGATCTGGGAATACCCATGAGGGTATCCTGGGTATGCTCCTCAGGAATGGTATAACTTCTGGGATAGGGCCAGTTCTTGAACTAATGGGCCAAATTTGGATTCAATTTTAGCCTTCTTCCTTTTGTTATAATTCCCTGTAGTTGCCTTGACCCTTCAGGAAAATCAGGTGGTGTGAAAGAAAACAAAGGAAGACAGCAGAAACAGTTGTGAAGCCTGCCTATCTTCACCCCTCCACAGGCACACAGAGAGGGAGCAAAATGTATCAAAAAATTGTATCCAGCAGAGAAATGAGTAGATGTCCATGGGAAAGTTAGGAGCAGAGATGGAGAGGACCAGCGGCCAAGAGAATAGCTCAGGAGGAGCACAAATCAAAATCTTCTCTTTCAATTTACACCAAGACCCTTCAAGACAGGAAAGTTTAAGTCCCCTATAAAATTGAATCATGGGAACTTGTGATATCACCCCAGCCAGCAGTTTCTAAATTCATTTCCTGTGGCAGCCCCTGTCTTCAAAGGAAATGTTATAATTGTTGAAACTGAGGGATTGGTAATGGGGATTCATTCTAGTATTCTACTTGGTGTGTGTTTGAAATTTTCCATAAAAAACTATTTTAAAGAAAAACTGCATTGACATTTAATACATAAAACAAACTAAATGTATGGTTTGAACACTGCGAAATTAGTCTTCCAAGATCCAGCATACTTGCTAAGAACCATTTCCAAGGAGTCCTTGGCAGATGGTCTACCATTGCCTAATGACAAGAAGCACACAGATCTTGAGGCACTCGGAGTTGGCTCTGCTTGTCAGAAAATGCTGATATTGATCCAAAATATGACCCCCTTACAACTTCAATTGAGAACCAGATAGTTCCTCTGTCAAGGAATTAGATTTATCCTTTTTACTTCGTTCAGTGCATTTTCAAATAATCCCAAATAAGTGGCAAAATTTGGTATTCTATATCACAGTAATACATGCTACGAAGTCTGCAAGAGAGATGCTAAGGGCCATGTTTCTATCCTCTGGGTTAAAAAGATGTGAGCAAAATGTTTAAGTTCAATTAAGATGCCTACAGGCAAAACCTGACAGAGTGTTTTACATTGTGCTACATAACAGATTGAGATTTTTTTTTTTTAATATCATGGTACTCGTCCGTCTTCACCCACCTGTCAACTCCACATCATTTGTTATTAATTTAACACCAGAGAGCCTGGAAAGAGCTGCAAGCTACCAAGGGCACACAAATCAGGAGCGAAGACAGCAAAGCCTCCCTGGAGATTCTTGTTCACAAACTTTAAGGGAATTTGAAAAATGCCCCTCAGTTTGGAAAATGCTTGATATGAAATCAAGGGAAGTCTAGAAACACAAGTCTCAGTTGCCTAATCTCAATGCAGCAACTGAGGATAAGGTACGAACAGACAAGTCATCCGTGGAACCCCAAGACCACTGTGGGAACACATACCTGTCCCTCTGATTTTCTTTGGCATCTCCTTCCTCAATTACATGGACCTGTCTCCAGCACCAGCTGATTCTAACACAGGGACATTTATGCGCACCTCAGCAGGATGAGCTGGAGGAAGAAGCGTGTCTAGTTTTCAGGCTGATCCTTGAAGCAATGCCCCCTTACAAAGAATCACAGTTGGCCTTACACTGGAATATTATATGAAACATGCTTTTCCCATGTTAGCCAGAGCCCAGTCTCAGATGAGTAGTGTTCATTCCATGTCTAAATGCCATCCTACTCTCAAAAATGTTTTAAAACAAAGTGACACTTTAGCGTCAAGTACATGGAAAAAAATCCTCCTCTACTAAATGCCCTAATCAAATCCCATCTACTTACGTTGGCATGCATATATATCCAAATCTGTTGAAAGCCAAGGATAAAACTTAAATATTGGCACTGACCATCATGCAACAGCAACTAACAAAATGCTCAGCAAACCTGCTATCTTTTCCAGTGTAAATCAGGATTCTTGCAGGAAACAGAATCCAACTCTGATGATTCAAGAAACTTTAATGGAAGAACTATTTACAGAGGTGTGGACATGATTAAGGAAAATCAAGAAGGGATGATGAGGTACCCAGGGATTAGCAAGAAGAGAGAGCCATTGCCACTACTAGGTTGCCAGCTGCTCTCAGATAACATGGCCTATCTTCTGCTCATTCCACACACAGGATGGACTCCTCCTCAAGGCTGGCCATCTTGACTGACAACACTTCTTCATCCACTAAGAGAGTTGGAAGGAAGTCTATTACACACACCCAATGGACTTCATGGGAGAGAAGGGTAGGTGCAAGGCAGTCTAGAATGGCAAGAGCAAAGAGCAAAGAATGGCTTTGGCCTTCATCATGCCTAGGGCATCAGAGCGGAGAAGAGTTCCCATACCCAAGCTAGGACTATGAGGTTCAAATTTCCTGTTGATGTCAAGACCTCAAGGAGGTATGTGGAGTTTCCTTACATAAAGTACCAGATGTACACTGGTGGGGAAGGGTTAGGTTGATGCCTAAAAGCTGTCAGCCATCAAACCTCAAAACTGGAATCAGACTCTATCAGACAACCAAACAAATGCAAGAAGGGAGAAAGATATAGAAACTCCAAACTCTAGCCCTCCAATCTCCTGCCTGTGCCTACCACACTGAACCTTTCTGGAAGCCTGAATCTGAATCTGGAAGATTCAGAGATCTTGGGTGATGTCATCCATAGTGTGATGTCAGTCTTCTGGGGCACAGAGCAGAGCTAAAGAGAGTGGAGAATGGAACCAAGGAGCAAAGGAAGAAGAACCAGCTGATACATAGACACCATTACTCAGCCTCCCTTCAGTTAGGTGAGGCTTCATGACAGAGTTCTAGCATGTGGACAGAAGTGATGTGCCACGTTTTCGGTCCTGGCCCATAGCACTTGGCATGGCCCTCAATGCTCTGTCTGTGTTCTCATCTATAGCTCAGATTGAAAGGATCCAGAGGAGGATTTTTGAGGTCTTCAGTGATTATGGAGCCATTAGACTAGCTAAGCCTGGGTATTTAAATGACTGTGTCTGTCACAGACCCACACTCAACAGTGACATGAGTGAGAAACCAATTTGTATGTGCTAAGCTTCTAAGATTACAGAATTACTTATTACGTAGACAAACGTAGCCAATACATACATGAATATTTGGGGGGGTGGAGAAAAATTATAAAATTAACCAAAGTTTGCAAAAGATTTTAAGAATAACTTTAAAAAATCTATCCTAACAATTATTAGCAGAAAAGGACCATGAAATAATAGGTTACCCGCTTGGGGCCAAAGCAATCAAACCTTTGCATCTTAAGTTTCCCCTGTACTTTCTGTCAGTATTAGAGAAGCTGTGCCCTATTGGATGGAGGAAAAGGAAAGAAAAATAGCTTCTGGGTATGAATCCAACAGTAGCTGCCATAAATGGGGACAAGTGCGGCCCTTCAACACCAGCATGTGGACCAATAGTCCTTGGGTATATATATAGTTTGGACCCCCTTTCTTCAACGCTATTCTGTCTCCCTAAGATTTCATTCCTAAGATTACTATTCATTTAACCTTCATTCCTTCATTCTAGAAACATTTATTGAATGGCAACTCTGTGCCAGTCACCTTCCCAGTGACTTAGTGTCTACTTGTAAGAGACCTACAGGTCAAGTGTAGCAAGTGCTTTGTTGGAAGGACCTATGGGGTTCAGGAGGACCCAAAATGGGGAGTGACCAGCTCTGCCTTCGTCAGGAGCAAGGGTATGGATGGATTAGGAAAGTCTTCAGAGAAAAGGTGACCCTGAGCAGGCTGAAAAGTAGTAGCTATATGGACACCTGTCCTTCTAACGGCCTGTACTCTTACGTGAAAGAATTAGCCTGTGCCAAGAGATGGGTCAGTGTATGCTAAGTCTTCACTTTAAGGGTAGCACGGAGGACACGCTGCGCCTGTGGGCCTTCCTCCAGAGAGGTTGGGAAGATATTCTGCCGCTACAAATCCTGTGATTATCTGCCATCATCGCCCCCAAGGCTGAGGTTGAAGCTGGGCCAACAGCTCTTCCCTAACGCATTCTCAGCTCAGCAACAATATTGGCACCAGCAGCAGCTGCTGGCAGGCAGGCAAGCCGCCACGGCACAGCAGTGACCCTTGGATGGCTCTCCGGCTGAGTTCTAGCTGAGTTGCGATGAACTGCTGTCCCCAAGAAGAGCCTGGAGCTTCTCGGAATTGCCGCTGAGTCTGAGAGTTATGAGGCTGTGAGAACAGGTCCAGCAGGGGCAGGTCTTAAAACCCACTGGGAATTGGATTCTTTCTTTCTTCTAAGGCATTTCCCTCTCTGAATGCTCTAGAAATTCATTTTCTTACCCTTATTTGAGCCTCAATTTCCTCATCTGTAAAATGGGGTTAATAATAGTATTTGCTTCAAAGGTTGTGGTGAGGATCCGTAAGTCAATACAAGAGGCCAGGGCGCTGTCCAGCACAACAGTGAGTGATAAATGTTTGACAGTCCAATGAAGAGGATAAGATGGCCGTGATGAGGTGATAAGTGGCCACTTCCAGAGCTCAAAGAAGGCAGGCAGTTCAGGAAATCAGTAAAGGAGTGACTGGGGGCTGCTGAAAGGAAATGATTTTTCCTTTAGGAAACTGCTTGCCAACTCCTGATTTGTAGTTTTCGGAATCGTTTTTATTTGCACTGGCCCACCCATCACGTGGATTTTTTTGCTTTTTGGGTTTTAATATTTACATAAAGGCAGAACTCTACAATATCCTCATGGTTTGTGTGTTCATTGCTTTGACCCATGGCCCTAGCTTTCAACATCATTCTGTGTCTCTGTGCATCCATTTTTTCATTCAACAAATGAATTTATCGAGTCCCCACTCTGTTCGGAGCCTTGTACAGGTGCCAATGACTCAGCAATAAATAGGACGCGGTCTTTGTCCTCAGGGAGCTTGCTGGCGATGGGCATAGAGACAAGAAAGCAGTTTGAGTGCCATGGGCTACTTCTGCCTTGTGGAGGGAACATTGCCAAGGAGGCCCTGAGAGCTCGGACCTCAGCCCTAAGCGAGGGTGGTGGCATTCTTGGTGGGAACAGATGCAAAGACCCAAAGGCAAGAGGGCACATGGAGCTTTCAGGACTGTGAGGAGACAGGCAGGGCTGGAGCAGAGAACACCAGGCAGGAGGCATCGAAAAGCGAGTTTGAAGAAGTCAACGGCAGTCAGGTTATAAAGGACCTTCGTTGACAGGCTAAGGAATCTGGACTAAATTCTCAGCCCTCGGCAGGGGACTGACAAAATAAACTGGCACTTTAGATAGATGTCTAAAGCTGCGAGGTGGAGGACAGAAGAGAAGAAGCCAAAATGATGTGCGGAGCCCATGTAGGAGCTACCCCAGGTAGCTGAAAAATTTCACACAGTCGATGACAGTATTTATGCTAAGGCATGAGCAGTGAGGATGGGGAACAGCAGATACAAAAAGCAGCTTTCAAGGGCTAACAGTGACCAGAAGGCAGTCTGGGCTCAAGTACAGATCCAGTGTAGACACTCTGAGCCAGTCTGCCCATGCTAGGGAGGCAGGGAGGGCATAGAAGACTGTCTTGGGCCTTGAATCCACCCTGGGTTGTCCTGCAGTGGGACATGAAGGAGAGGGAAGACTCAAGGTTGGTGCCTGGACTTCTGACTTGCGCAAATGTTTGAATGTCATTCAGTGAGATGGAGATCAGGAGAGAAGGGGTGGCCCTGGGGAAAGGGCACGAGACAGTACAGGGAGCTCAGTTCAGACATGCTGCGTCTGAGGTGCCTAAGAGACTTTGGAGTAAAGACTTCCAAAGCAGCTTACAAGGCTCTTCTGACCCAGCCTCTACTTACCTGTCCAGCCTCCCCTCTCACTACTCACCCTGAGCGGTTCCTGCAAAGAATCAGGTTCTCCTCACATTACAACCTTTGCACATGCAATTCCCACCACCTGGAACTCTCCCCTAACACCCCACCAACCCCAGCTCTCTCCAGACCAATCCATGCATTCTTCAGGTCTTGGGTTCGGTGCCAGGACCTCCTGGAAACTTCCCTGACCTCCCCCAGTTCCACATTAAGTGTCCCTCTGTGTGTTCTTGTCACTCTCTCTATTTCCCAATCATTGCCTGCCACAGGATCCCAATTATCTGTTTTCTAGTCTCTTCCCTCAAGATGCCCTAAACCTAATAGGGTGGGGGGTTGCTCACCAGTGTGTCCCTAGTGTTTGGTTCAGCGCCTGGCACATAGTAATGGCTTAACACACACACAGAACACCTGTAGATGTGTGAGGTGCCTGTGACAAAGAGAAACGGGCGCACAGGGTGCAGGCATCACCTATGTACCTCTCAATCGATGTCGCTTAAACATGCGTTCAAAATCCCAACATATTCTGAAATAGAAAGTTACGTTCCCCCAAACTGCTAAGAGCAATCTGATACAGTAACAGTTTCTGGCATCTACAGCTCATTTTAACAGATGCCAATATGACACACAGAAAGCTGTCAGGCCTGCTCCGAAAAGGAAAGTCAGCCAGTTCATGTTCCACTTGCCAAATTAATTTCACTTGACGTTCAATTCGTATCCTAAGGTGCTGTGGATTTAAAATTTGACTGTAATAAAAGCAGATTAGAGAAGTGTTCCATCTGACAAACTCAGGTCCTCGAGTTATCTTTATTGTGAGTAAGGCTGCCTCGACAGGGAGCTCTCCGATCAAATATGCGAATCATCTAAGAAATGCGTCCATTGATTATTTTAAATAAAATACCTTTCTCCGCTTTCCTATGCCTGATGTTGACTGGAGAGGAGGCACCAGCTCACCATAATCACAGAGAAAGGAGACAGCAGGAAGTTAGAACTCTAGGGGCTTGAGGACAGAAAACTGAGTTGAAATCTCAGATCCTCTATTTGTTTAATGTTTATTTATTTATTTATTTTGAGAGCACAAGGAGGGGAGAGACAGAGAGGGAGAGGAAGAGAGAGAATTCCAAGCAGGCTCTGCATTGGAGCCTGACGTGGGGCTTGATCCCATGACCCTAAGATCATGACCTAAGCTGAAATCAAGAGTTGAACACTTACCTGACTGAGCCACACAGGCACCCCTCCTCTATTAAAGGGGGTCTCTATTAAAGGGGGTCTCAACCCCAGTTGCACATTAGAATCACTTGGGGACTGTTTTTTGTTTTCTTGTGTTTTTTTTTTTTTTCCAATACCAATGCCTGGTCCCAACCCAGATAAAGTAAATCAGGATCTCCTGGAATATAGCATGACATCTGCATTTTTTAGAACTCCAGGTGATTCATGCACGTATTTATTAGCTATATGAGTTTGAGTAAGTAATTTAATATCCCTGGTATGCAAAATGGAATGTGGTCGATGTGTGCCACTGTAATGGCTGACTGCCAACTTTTTTTTAATTTAACAGTTTTTTGCTAGAATTAGGTTTAAGAAAATATCCATACATTGCAATTGATTGATATGTCCCTAGACCTCTTTAAATTTTTTTTTTAATTTTTTTTAACGTTTTATTTATTTTTGAGACAGAGACAGAGCATGAACGGGGGAGGGGCAGAGAGAGAGGGAGACACAGAATTGGAAGCAGGCTCCAGGCTCTGAGCCATCAGCCCAGAGCCCGACGCGGGGCTCGAACTCACGGACCGTGAGATCGTGACCTGAGCCGAAATCAAACGCCCAACCGACTGAGCCACCCAGGCGCCCCAGACCTCTTTAAATTTTTAAATTCTACTTCCCTTTTTTATTTTTTCTTCACAATTTATTTACTGAAACAGATCATTTGTTCCAAAGAGTTTCCTATGATCTAGAATTTGCTGATGGTTTAACGTGTTCTTCTTTCCCCCTATGGATTGCTAGACAAAAAGCTTAATTACATTCAGATTCAATTGGCAAGACTACTTGTTTTTATTTTTTTTATTTTTTTATATGTTTTATTTATTTTTGAGGGAGAGAGAGAAAGAGACAGAGCATGAGCAGGAGAGGGGCAGAGAGGGAGACACAGAATCTGAAGCAGACTCCAGGCTCTGAG
Source organism: Neofelis nebulosa (assembly GCF_028018385.1). NCBI lineage: Eukaryota > Metazoa > Chordata > Mammalia > Carnivora > Felidae > Neofelis > Neofelis nebulosa. Next base: position 24,041,798 of record NC_080787.1, read on the forward strand.
CTGTCAGCACAGAACCCGACATGGGGCTCGAACCCATGAACCGTGAGATCATGACCTGAGCCAAGTTGGATGCTGAACCAACTGAGCCACCCCGTCGCCCCACCTACTTGTTAATGTGCCTTTCTCTGAAGCACTTTATATCTATTGTCTCCATTTTTGTGATGTGAGCAACTGTTAATAACCATTGCCTAGATCTATTATTTCATTGAAGGATGCAAAACAATGATAGTCTATTGTTTTATCTTCATTTCTTAGCTTGAGCACTTCCATAAAGAGAAAATTACCCCTCAACAGTATTTGGTTTCCCCAAAATGCAGTAACTATATAATAATCGAGAAGGAAAAAAGTTCCCTTTTTTGATTATATTATTTATCATTTTTCAAAATGATGAACTGGATCTCTAGAATCACCCAAAGGTGATCAATGAGGGTCGCTTTGATTTTGTTCTTTTTTGTTTCTTAGTATCATTATGAATTCATAGATTCAAATATATTTAAAGTGTTTTAATCCACTGCAGTCTTAGTGACACTCAAATGATCTTATCTCACCCTTTCACGCTTCCTTGTCACTCTTTGATAACTTCTTTGCTTTCTGCTCTGACAAGATGATCCAGGATCATCTGATACATGTCTTGTCCCAGATCTGGAATCAGTTCTCCAAAGAACGATTATTCCTTTCAGTGGAAATAGTATTCGAAACTAAAACCTGGGTCTGATTGACTCTCAGTGTTATGCAGTTGTTCCTGTTTCTAAGACTTCTAAGTGAACAGAGCTAGATAGAAAATACTTTTCATTTTCTTTAAGATAAAATCATTATGAGCTCATATTAGGATTTCAATTCAATGAAATCTTGCCATTTGCAACTACGTGGATGGAACTGGAGGGTATTATGCTAAGCAAAATTAGTCAGAGAAAGACAAAAATCATATGACTTCACTCATATGAGGACTTTAAGATACAAAACAGATGAACATAAGGGAAGGGAAACAAAAATAATATAAAAACAGGGAGGGGACAAAACAGAAGAGACTCATAAATATGGAGAACAAACTGAGGGTTACTGGAGGGGTTGTGGGGGGGGGATGGGCTAAATTGGTAAGGGGCACTAAGAAATCTCCTGAAATCATTGCTTCACTATATGCTAACTAATCTGGGTGTAAATTTTATTTTATTTTATTTTTTTATAATTTTTGCTTCAACCATCAAAGAAAATTAATTAATTAATTAATTTATTTATTTATTTATTTTAATATATGAAATTTATTGTCAAATTGGTTTCCATACAACACCCAGTGCTCATCCCAAAAGGTGCCCTCCTCAATACCCATCACCCACCCTCCCCTCCCTCCCACCCCCCATCAACACTCGGTTTATTCTCAGTTTTAAGGGTCTCTTATGCTTTGGCTTTCTCCCACTCTAACCTCTTTTTTTTTTTTCTTCCCCTCCCGCATGGGTTTCTGTTAAGTTTCTCAGGATCCACATAAGAGTGAAACCATATGGTATCTGTCTTTCTCTGTATGGCTTATTTCACTTAGCATCACATCTCCAGTTCCATCCACGTTGCTACGAAGGGCTGTATTTCATTCTTTCTCATTGCCAAGTAGTACTCCATTGTGTATATAAACCACAATTTCTTTATCCATTCATCAGTTGATGGACATTTAGGCTTTTTCCACAATTTGGCTATTGTTGAGAGTGCTGCTATATAAACATTGGGGTACAAGTGCCCCTATGCATCAGCACTCCTGTATTCCTTGGGTAAATTCCTAGCAGTGCTACTGCTGGGTCACAGGGTAGGTCTATTTTTAATTTTTTGAGGAACCTCCACACTGTTTTTCAGAGCAGCTGCACCAATTTGTATTCCCACCAACAGTGCAAGAGGGTTCCCGTTTCTCCACATCCTTGCCAGCATCTATAGTCTCCTGATTTGTTCATTTTGGCCACTCTGACTGGCGTGAGGTGATAGCTGAGTGTGGTTTTGATTTGTATTTCCCTGATGAGGAGTAATGTTGAGCATCTTTTCATGTGCCTGTTGGCCATCTGGATGTCTTCTTTAGAGAAGTGTCTATTCATGTTTTCTGCCCATTTCTTCACAGGATTATTTGTTTTTCGGATGTGGAGTTTGGTGAGCTCTTTATAGATTTTGGATACTAGCCCTTTTTCCGATATGTCATTTGCAAATATCTTTTCCCATTCTGTTGGTTGCCTTTTAGTTTTGTTGATTGTTTCCTTTGCAGTGCAGAAGCTTTTTATCTTCAGGTCCCAATAGTTCATTTTTGCTTTTAATTCCCTTGCCTTTGGAGATGTGTCAAGTAAGAAATTGCTGCGGCTGAGGTCAGAGAGTTCTTTTCCTGCTTTCTCCTCTAGTGTTTTGATGGTTTCCTGTCTCACATTCAGGTCCTTTAGCCATTTTGAGTTTATTTTTGTGAATGGTGTGAGAAAGTGGTCTAGTTTCAACCTTCTGCATGTTGCTATCCAGTTCTCCCAGCACCATTTGTTAAAGAGACTGTCTTTTTTCCATTGGATATTCTTTCCTGCTTTGTCAAAGATTAGTTGGCTATACTTTTGTGGGTCTAATTCTGGGGTTTCTATTCTATTCCACTGGTCTATGTGTCTGTTTTTGTGCCAATACCATGCTCTCTTGATGATTACAGCTTTGTAGTAGAGGCTAACGTCTGGGATTGTGATGCCTCCCGCTTTGGTCTTCTTCAAAATTACTTTGGCTATTCGGGGCCTTTTGTGGTTCCATACAAATTTTAGGATTGCTTGCTCTAGCTTCGAGAAGAATGCTGGTGCAATTTTGATTGGAATTGCATTGAATGTGTAGATAGCTTTGGGTAGTATTGACATTTTAACAATATTTATTCTTCCAATTGGGTGTAAATTTTAAAAAACAAAAAATTAAATTAAAAAACAGATTTCAATTCAAGTTCAGAACTGAGGAGCTTTGATTCAACTCTTCTTTCTTGCATCTGCTTCTCTTTTCTTGTAAACCATAATTACTTCTTTGCTTTGTGCCACAGTATATGTGCCTTCGTAGGCATACATAGTGCACACGCCTTAGAATACCAACACTGCCAACATGCTAATCAAACAAACAAAAAAAAACCCTGCAGATCTTCATGAACTTTTGCCTTTAGAGTATATCTCACTAAAGAATGTACAACTAAATTATTGCGTTACAAAGCCATTTAAAAGAGTTCCACACTATGTGATTGCGCCCCCAACTTGACGTACCATTTTGCTTTATTTTGCTTTCAATATTTTAGGGACAAATTCTTAGATGTGATATGTTTATAATTATGTGAAAACGTGTATCTGGTTCCAAAGTCAAACCTATAAGAAAAAATGTAATCACAAAAGTCTAGTTTCTATTCCTGTCCACTTCATTTTTTTTTTAAGTTTTTGGTTTATTATTCCCTTTTTAAACAGAAGCAAAAATATACGTGTATTAATACTACCCACACTTCGTTCGATGAATGGTAGGATGCCATAAACACCTTGTCTACCTTGCTTTTTCACTTAACAACATATTCTGGAGATCATTTTCTACCACCATATAAAGACGTTCTTTATTCCTTTTTTAGAGCTACTTAGCACTCTGCTCCCTATTTCTTCAGCTCATCCTCTATTTCTTCAACCTGCTCCCTCTTTAAGGACATATGGATGTTTACAATTTTTTACTATCATAAACAGGATGGCATTCAATAGCCTTATACACATATACCTTCTTGTTTCTATATTTTTATCAGTATTCCGTGGAATCAAGCCTGGTGGTGGAATTTCTGGGCCCAAAAGTAAAGATGTTTGTAATTTTGCTAGGCATCACCCAGTTCCATTCGTGGGAATTATATCATTTTGCTGTCATCTGAGATGTATGAGAGCACATATTTCTTCACATAGCCGATCACAGATTGTGATGTCACCCTTTTGGATTGTTGCCAATATGACAGATAAGAAACGGTATCAATGTGGTTTATAATTTTCATTCCCCTTATTGTAAGTACATTTTATATTATTATGAGTACATAGTGTAAGTACAAATTACCCATGTTTTCTTTTGGTACTTGTATGCTTTTATTTTATACACTTAAGTCTCTAATATATTTGGAATTTATCTCTCTGTGTGTGGCGGAGGCTATTGAAAAAGTCCAGGGGCTCCTGGGTGGCTCAGTCGGTTGAGCATCTGACTTCGGCTCAGGTCATGATCTCACAGTTCTTGAGTTCAAGCCCCACATCAGGCTCTGTGCTGACAACTCAGAGCCTGGAGCCTGCTTCAGATTCTCTCTCTCTCTCTCTCTCTCTCTCTCAAGAATAAACATTTAAAATAATAACAATAAAATAAAATAAACGGTCCATCTTTTCCCCCACTAATTTGAGTTTATTGCATATTAACAAATACAACTGGGTATCTATCTGGATTTTCTATTCTGTTCCACTGATCTGTCTCTTCATATGTCAATACCACCCTGTTTTGATTATAGATGACTTATAATAAAGTTTTAATATGGTAAAGGGCTCTCCTGGCCCCCAAACTACATTGCTCTTTTTTCACACACAGAATTTTTATGGCTTTTTATTATTATTCCAGAATAATAATAGTAATAAACTACCTGTTAGATTTTTCTTGCAATTTAGTAATTTATAAATTAATTTACAGAGGCTTGACATCCATATGGCGTGCCTGCCCATTTGTTCAAATGTACTTTTGCAGCTTTGAGTTTTTATATTGTTTTACATATAAGTGATACCTATGTTTTTACATCTCCTTTTTTTAATATTTAATACAAATGGGATCTTCTCTTCAATTATAACTTCTAACTATTGATTTTTTTAATGTTGCTATTATAATCTACTGCTTTGGTAAATTCTCCTACTATTTGTAGTTTTCCCACTGATTAGCTTGAGTTTTTGAGATATAAAATCAAATTCTCTACAAACAGATTTGACCTCTCATTTCCATTTGTATGCCTCTAATTACTTTTTCTTACGTAATTATGCATTGGCTAAAACTGTCTCACACAATATCATGAAATAGTGGAGATGGTGAGCACTGTTACCTTGTTCCTGATTTTAACAAGAAAGCTTCTAATGTTTTCCCATTAAATAAAAAATAAACTGCTACCTTTGGGATTTTGGCACACACTCACTCATACACATATATGTATATACTAATTGCCATTGTATTCAGTGTTCTTAATGCGAATGAGTATTAAATAATGTCAAATGACTTTTTTGAGTCGGCAAAAGGATTATATGATTTTTCTCCCTAGCCATATTAACATGATGGATTATACTAACAGATTTCCCAATGTTGGACCACCCTAGCATTCCTGGAATAAAATCCACTTATTCGTGATGTATTTTCTTAATATGCCATTGGATTCTGTTTGCTAATATTTTATTTACGATTTTTACATATATATGTATAACAGATTGTTCTGTGGTTTTCTTGTTAGGAAAAATCTTTGACAGGTTTAGGGATCAATGCCTTCATCTCCTTGTAAAACAAATTTCCAAGTTTTTCTCTTTCTATGTTCTGGAATAATTTCACCAGCATTTAAATGATTTGATCTCTAATTTTGGTAGACTCCCACTGTGAACACATCTGGAGTTGGTACTTTTTCGTGGGCAGTTCTTCCACTCCTCCCTCTATTTCTTCCCTAGTGACTATTAGTCTCTTTACGATTTTGTTCTCACTGGTGTCAATTTGAAGTCACATTTTTCCAGAAAATAACTCAAAACATTTTTCTTTTTTTAATTTTAATTTTTTTAACGTTTATTTATTTATTTATTTATTTATTTTTTGAGACAGAGAGAGACAGAGCATGAACAGGGGAGGAGCAGAGAGAGAGGGAGACACAGAATCCGAAACAGGTTCCAGGCTCTGAGCTGTCAGCACAGAGCCCGACGCGGGGCTCGAACCCACAGACTGTAAGATCATGACCTGAGCCGAAGTCGGATGCTTAACTGACCAAGCCACCCAGGCGCCCCTCAAAACATTTTTCTAGGAAGCTTCATCTAAGTGTATATTTACAGGGACTTACACAAAACAAATCTCTTATGATTTTGAAAATTTTCTCCGTTATGATGGTTATTGCCTTCCTGTCACTTCTAATTTTGTGTATTTATGCTTTCTCCCTTTTATATCTTTCACTACATACAGTAGCTGGTGGTTTGTTAATTTTGTGAATTTTTCACTTTTGCAATTTGATTTTATTCATAAATTCTACTCTCTCATTGTTATTGTTTTCTTACACATTTTTTAATATTTATCACTTCTTTCCTTGTGCTTTCTTTTGGCTTATTTTTAAATTCCCTATCTACATTTCAATTTTAATTTATTTTTCATTTTTATTAATATAAATATTTCATAGTATAAATTTTCCTCTCATAACTGTATCATAGATCCACAAATTCTACTATTTCATCCTGTGTTTCCTCTTTGGTCCAAGAGTCATTTATTAAAATGTTTTTACATTTCTTTTTTTTTAATTTTTTTTAATACTTATTCATTTTTGAGAGACAGAGACAGAATGTGAGTGGGGGAGGGGCAGGGAGAGAGGGCGAGAGATAGAATCCCAGGCAGATTCTAGGCTCTGAGCTGTCAGCACAGAGCCCAACGTGGGGCTAGAACTCATGGACCGCAAGATCAGGACCTGAGCTGAAGTCGGATGCGTAACTGACTGAGCCCCTGTTTTTACGTTCTAAAAGAAGTCTTAAAATTTTTATTTTATTCTTAGTTTATTATTCTACTGCATTGTGGTCAAAAAAGTTCCCTCCGTTTTTACATTTCTAAAAGAAGTCTTTTTAAATTTTTATTTTATTCTTAGTTTCTGATGCTATTGCATTGTGGTCAAAAAAATAATGCTTTTGTTATTTTTATTCTTTAGAATGTATTACTTTTCAAATTTATTTATTTTCTTTGTGACCAAAGATGCAATGAATTTTCATGAATGATCCAGGGGTGCATGTGAAATGAAGGTATGGTAGGTGACAATTGCCCCCAAGAATATCAGGTCTTATTTCTAGAACATGAAAATATATTACTCTATAAAGCAATATTAAAAAGGTATGCGCAGATACGATTAAGTTAAGGGTTTATAGATGGGGAAATTATCCTGGATTATACAACTGAGCCCTATATGCAACTACAGGTGTCTTTATAAGAGAGGGGCAGAAGGAGATGTGACAAACTAAAGAGCAGGTCTGTGTGAAGACGGAACAGAAAGAAATCTGAGGATTCTGGCCTTGAATATTGGAATGAGGCAAGCTGCCGACATCTTGATTTGGCCACAATGAAACTGATTTTGAACTTCTAGCCTCCAGAATGTGACAAAATGAATTTCTGTTGTTTTGATCCACCAAGACAGTAGGAATTTGCCACAGCAGCCACAGGAAAACTAACACATAAGGTGTTTTCTCTATTTATCAGGTTTCAGAGATTTGTTCATATGCATATGTTCTACATTACTGATTCTCTTATCTGGATTTTCTATATTCTTCCTGATTTTTTTTTCCACTTGCTCTGTCTCAGATTGAGAGAAATATACTAACAGCCCCTATTATTCCTGAGTTTCTATTTCTCCTACCATCTCCTATTGTATCTGCTTTGATAAAAATTTTGTCACATTTTCGGGCATATAATATGGGGTATATATCTTTAGCCTTTAGCATTATAAAGTGCCCTTTGTGTTTTTTTGGATGTGGTCTTATAAATAATACAATGTGAATTTTGCTTGTCAGCTAATACTTGGCCTCATTATTTCTGTCATATCGGTAGAGACAGACATACAGTCATCCACTTACATGGTCTGTTCCATTTACTTGCATTATCTCTTTCTTTTGGTGTTTAGGAAAGTTTATATTTTTGTTCTAAGGTTACCTTTAGAATACTACCTTTATATATTAATCAAATCCTCTCTTCTTTGGGATACTGCTTATCAGTTGCCTATCATGAACAATATTGGAACTAGCTAGAAATCTTTTCTTTCTCCTTCCCTCCTTTTCCTTCAGCACCTAATGTAAAATAATAGCTTTTTTTCCTTCTAATTAACACCAACAGAGCAATCAGCAAGCTGCTCTCATTCCTGTATGTTCATCATCTTATCTTCCCATTTTTGATAGTCTTACAAATAGTTATAGTTTTTAATAATTATATATTTTTTATCTTAGAGAGAGAGAGAGAGAGCGCATGTGCAAGTTGGGGAGAGGGGCAGAGGGAGAGAGAGAGAACCTCAAGAAGGCTCCACACTGTCAGCACAGAGCTCCACGCAGGGCTTGATCTATGAACCATGAAATCATGACCTGAACCAAAATCAGAAGTCGGACACTCAACCAACTGAGTCATCCAGGTGCCCCTGCATTTTTTATAGTTATATTGTTCCACATTTCAGAGCAGATAAGCAATGTATAATGACCACCTCCATTATTTCTGTAATTTAGATATGATATTAGAGATAAGTGTAGTATCAATTCTTTGAATACTGAATACTGAAGTCAAAACTCAATTTCTCAGATTAGCTTACAGCCAGGACACAAGCAAGTGACTAAATTATGCCAATCAGAACTTTGATCCAGGGGTGCCTGGGTGGATCAGTTGGTTGAGCATCCAACTTCGGTTCAGGTCATGATCTCGCAGTTCGTGAGTTTGAGCCCTGCATAGGGCTCTGTGCTGACAGCTCAGAGCCTGGAGCCTGCTTCAGATTCTGTCTCCCTCTCTTTCTGCACCTCCTTGCTTGTGCTCTGTCTCTCTCTGTCAAAAATAAATAAACATTTAAAAATAAAAAAATAATAAAAAAGAGAGTAGTCAGGGACACCTAAACCCCTCTCTCTATTTCTACCCCTAAATTCTGTTTAAAACAAGCAAGCCATGATATTTATATACCACAGCTGGCCACAGCAAAAGGCTTTCCAGCCAACCATACAAAATTGCTTTAGTGGTGCAGTTACATTTCAAAATTACAATTACAAAATTACATTAGTCATACAAAAATACATGTTCACTTTAAGGCAAAAAGTGAAACATATGATCACCTTAAATACTGAAAAACCGAATATCAATGCCAAAAGGAACCAGAGAGAATCCAAGCCCATTGGGTTTATATTTAGGGAAATTGAGTCTCAACGAGGCTAACTCCCTGACTAGAGTGACATAAACAGCGCTGAATAGAGAACAGAATCTTTGGGCTCCTGAAATCCGGTTTAAATTTGCCTCTTTTTATGTGTCACCACCTCCCTTCCTTTTCATCTCAGCAGCCCTGCAGTAGTTAATTTTCTCCCCCAGTCATTAATATCCACAACAAAAGTAAGAATACTAGAGAGTAAAAAGACATCCAGTATTAAAAGTCATCAGGGCTTGAAGGGAAGCTTTCTACATTAAAACAAATTTTCTTTTCAATTACAAATCTATCTGCAATAATTCAAATCAAAGTGCATATATTAAAAGATGATATTCTACCCGATTATCCACTCAAACTTCCCAAAACTTTCACATCTATCATTTAGGGGAATATCCATTCAGTTATTTTTAGCCCAGAACTCAAATCATCAGTTCAGGTAATTTAGATCAAGCCTTATTTTAAATACACCATCCACTAGAATCACATAACTGTGGCATCTTTTTTATTGTTTAAAGTTTATTTATTTATTGTAGCAAGAGAGCAAGATGAGCGGGGGAGAGGGAGAGAGAACCCGAGCAGGCTCCACACTGCCAGCGAGGAGCCTGAGGCAGGGCTTGAACTCAGGAACAGTGAGATCATGACCTGAGCAGAAATCAAGAGTTGGAGGCTTAACTGACTGAGCCACCCTGGCGCCCTTAACTGTGGGATTTTTTAAAATGTTTCATTATAAACAGAAACTGAACCTAAATATTGAAAATAGATTATGTGAATTTTCTTAGAGTACTGACCTTTTTAGAAGTAGTGAAATAGTCATTCAATTCTCTGTATTTTGGAAAGTAAAGAGAAAATAGATGCACAACAATCCACCTACATCAGAATTTCTTTTGTATTTTGTTTATGTTGATTTGGCCAAATTCTCTTTTCTCTACATTTAATTCTGCTACCAGTGTTAACTCATTAAGTATTTTGGAGTAAGGGACAGCACTCTCCATGAAACTTCCATATTTCTGATTTAGTGAACTACCTTGTAGTAATTCTTTTCCATTTTTCTCAGACTGACATAAATTTTGTTTATTCACTCAATTTGGAAAAAAAAATCTTTCTAGAAATCTTTTGGAAATTCAAGGCTTCAACATATGCTACCCATTTTCTGTCTTGAAGATGTAAGAATATAGCGGCTCAGGAGGGAAACGTCACTGCATTGCTTATTTACATGCCAAAAGCTACTTAAATTACATCATTACTTTATCTTCGTGGCATGGCAAATAAAGCTCATTAAAACTATTAATGGCTGATTTTCTTGGGCCATAGGAATTGCTTGATGTTATCTAACATACCAGTGCTCTATAAATAGTCTTTAAATTTATATTTCTACTGTTACTATTAAACTGTAGATTGACAGACGGAAAATTAGTTTTTCCAATACAGCATTACGACGCTATTAAAATTCCTATGACTAACACCATGTTAGAAACTCCTCATAGATTGTGAACTCTTTGCTATTCAATTTGATTGTTCAAATTCACAGATTCCTAAGCCAAACTAAAGTAAATCTTGGTTCCAATTATGCATAAAAAGACTCTTAGCATGCCAAATCAGCTAACCAGTTAACTCTGGCAGCCAGGAAAGCAGCCTAATGTCTAGAAGTTTGCCGACTCCGTCTACAGCAAAGCCCGGCTCTGCCAGTAAGCTCGGGAGCTCCAAGACCTCACACAGCTGTTTGCTACCACCTCTCCACCTGTCTCACACCCATCCTTCTGCCCCGCCCCTTACCTTGACCCCGCCTCTGCGCTCAGCGAGACTTCCACGCCCCCCTTGCGTTCAGCCAATAGATGGTGACATTGGTGGGAGCGGGCCTTCCCTCCCAGCCAATGCAGGAGATCCTTGCTGTTCTGGTCCCGCCCCTGCCAAGAGCTCCTGCCGGAAGATGGCGGCGGCCGCGGAGTTGAAGCTGCTGGAGAAGTCCCTGGGACTGAGTAAAGGGAACAAATACAGCGCTCAGGGCGAGCGCCAGGTGAGAAACGGGGGCGGCGCGGAGGGGGAGAGGTGGACAGGAGCCGGGCTTGCTGAGCCCAGGTAGGACGGGGTGGCCGGCAGAGGCGGACAGAATGAGGAGGCGGCTTTCCTTCTCCCCACGTGTTTGCGCCGCTGGACCGGCTGGCGTCTCTCGGTCTCCCCCTGCGGCCCTGGCTCCTAGAGGGTGCAGGGGAACCTCCGCAGTTCGGGTTCAGCCTGAACGTTTTCTCCTGGGAAATTGTCGTCATCCCGTTCTGGGAAAGCGAGAAAGGGCCTCAAAGAGTCCAGTCTGGAGGCCCCGCGTTTGCATTCAGTGACAGCATTAACTAGAACACTACCTTTCATTCAGTGTCATTCAGCCACTCCAGAGAGCTAACAGGATGCCAGGTAGCGCTGTGCTGGAGCTGGCGAATGCAGCAGTGGTTGAGACGGACTCACTCCTTCCTCCTCCGGAAGCTTGGTTTTTTTCTAGGTGGACAAACTTTGCTGCTGTTTTAATTACAAGTGAAAAGTGCTACATTGAAGCGCAGATGTCTGAGAGAATACATAATTGGTTTTGCTCCAATCTGGGAGATTCAAGGAAGATTTTTCTGAGTTTTTCAAGTTCAGTGTGCAGCGTGCAGAAAATGAAGGGGAAAGGTACTGGGTATGAAATTGGGAAGGTATAAGGACTCCGATTTCTCAGGACGTTGACAGGGCGTTGAAGAACGTTTGTGTTTCATAAACATCGTTGTTTGACGTGGATGGAATGTGTTAGAAAAGAGGAATGATTGTAAGCAGACAACTTTGGATAAATACATTTTTCGACCCTTTGAGATTTTTTCCATGTGAGTTTTTCTTTTTCTGTTCCTCAGTTTGGTGCATGGTAAAAAGCAGTCCTTGTGTAGTTTTTATACATAAGTTAACCTGAAGCCTAGAAAAGTCATGGGACTTGCCTAAGATCAGCCCATTGATTGGTGGCAAAGTAGACATTGGAGACAAAAGGCCTGCTGTTGCGTTTTCCTCTGGCCTCTTGCTGATCCCTTCCCTTCGCCCACTATTCCCTAGTTTGGTTTCGTTTTTTTAGAGAACATTGCCAAGACAGGAGTCTTGGAGGCTTATGGCAATTTAGGGCAGAATGGAATATATACTAAGTGGAGGAAAACGTTGAGGAATGTGAAAGGAGAAAGTTAATTTTAACTGTGAGATTGGGTTTGTAAACTTCACAGAAAAGCTGCTATGGAAAGTGTGTAAGACCAAAATTATGAAAGATTGGGAAATTTGGAGCAAGAAGTAGACCAATATGAAAAGTGCTGCAATGCAAAGTAAGCCCAAAATTATAGTTTGAGGGCAATTGTGAGGGCTTTGGAGTTCAGAGTATGGTTTTTTACTTTATTTTAATTGAAACTTTTTTTTTTTGTCTTAGCAGAGGGTAGCTATTGAAAGTTTCTATTTGTGTGTTTGGGGAAAGGGTTGGGATTATATGAAAAGATTCAGTCATTTTGGGGGAAGACAGTTGACAGCAGTAAGCCAGCAATGATATGAAAAGTTGGAGTTCAGGAGCGAACAGTCGAGAAAGAATTCTTGACATGTCTTTGGTGCAAAAAGGGTGGTTTTATTAAAGCACAGGGACAGGACCCTTGGGCAGAAAGCTGCACTGGGGTTGTGAGGAGTGGCTAATTATATACTTTCAATTTGGGAGGGGGTTAGGGATAGCGTAAGTCTCTAAGGGGTTTGAAATCAAGGTTTCCAGGACCTGGAGGGGCTAGCTGTTGTTAGGAAAAGGTCATTTACTACTATCCAGTAAAACCTTCTGAGACCCTTCAGATGTATATCAGTGGGCCACATGCTTGGAAGATGATTGGTAACATGTATCTTTGAGGAGGGGTAGAGATAAAGAAAGTTTCCAAAGGAATTTTTTTGTGAGACTTACAGGTTCCTGGAGATTAGGCTAATGTTAAGCTTAGGTTGCCTTTTCCCCTTAGCACAGTATTAACATCAAGGCAGTTGAGTTTCTAGAGGAAGGTCACTCTGCCTTTCTCAAGGGCTTGTCAATGGATTGTAAGTTGTAAGAAAGTTTAATTTTTTTCTTCTGCCTTCATTCTCCACATCAAGCAATAACGCATTCTCTGTAACATTACCAATTATACATTAGTCACCTGTCTGTGTACCACCTCCCCATCCATAGTTTCAATGTCTGCAGTTTCAGTTCCCTATGGTTAGTCTAGTCATGTCCAGAAATAGACACTATGTCAGAAGGTCAGGAGTAGCCTAGCACTATGTCACAATGCTGATGCTGTCCACCTCACTTCATCTAATTATATAGGCATTTTGTCATCTCGCATCATTGCAAGAAGGGTGAGTATAGTAGAATAGGATATTTAGAAAGAGAGAGAGACCACATTCACATAACTTTTGTTACATTATATTGTTATAATTGTTCTACTTTATTATTAGTTATTGCTGTTAATTTCTTCCTGTGCCTAATTTATAACTTCAACTTTGTCATAGGTATTTATGTATAGGAAAAAACATAGTATGCATAGATTTGGTACTATCCAAACCTATGGTTTCAGGCATCCACTGGGGGTCTTGGAACATCTTCCCCACAGATAAGGGGGGACTAGTATAATTAAAAATTGACGGGCACCTGGGTGTCTCAGTCAGTTAAGCTTCCCACTTCAGCTCAGGTCATGATATCATGGTCCATGGGTTCTGAGCCCCACATTAGGCTCTGTGCTGACAGCTCAGAGCCTGGAGTCTGCTTCAGATTCTGTGTCTCCCTCTCTACCCCTCCCCCCTTGCACTCTTGTCTCTGTCTCTCTCTTTCAAAAATAAATAAACATAAAAAAATTTGTTTTTGTTTTTTTTAATTGACAACAATCCAGGGGCACCTGGGTGGCTCAGTTGGTTAAGTGTCTGACTTAGGCTCAGGTCATGATCTCGTGGTTCATGGGTTCAATCCCCACATTAGGCTCTGTGCTGACAGCTCAGAGCCTGGAGCCTGTTTCAGATTCTGTGTCTCCCTCTTTCTCTGCTCCTCCCCCACTTGAGCGTGCGCGCGCTCTCTCTCTCTCTCTCTCTCTCTCTCTCTCTCTTTCAAAAATAATAAAACATTAAAAAAAAAATGTTTAATTGAAAATCCAGGGGCACCTGGCTGGCTCAGTCAGTAGAGGATATGACTCTTAATCTCTTAGGGTTATGAGTTCAAGCCCCACGTTGGGTGTAGAGATTATTTAAAGAAATTTAAAAAAAAATTGAAAACAGTCCAAAGATCCAGCTTTGGGAGAATGGTTCATTAAATTATGGTACATCAGCACATTGGAATATTACTTATATAGCCACTGATGGTGATTACTTAGAAAACCATGGCGTTCTAAGAATAATATGAAAATAGCCTGTGCCCCATGATTGCAGCTATGCAAGATTTGTGTACTTCAGGCTGTATAAAGGAAAGAGAATGGACTTTACAAGTCAGTCTTACTTTATCCAAACCCTGACATTATCCACCTTGCCATTACAAAGCAGGTGACCCTGATTCTTTGTAAGATGATGATGAAATTACTTTCCAACTTAGAAGATGTTGTGATTAAATGAGAAGGTAACTGGGAATTTTTTGAGTTAGCATGGTGGGATTGTGGATAATATATTTTTACAAATAATCCTCTTTAGAATTAAATGTCATTTCCCCACACACAGTCATTGTTTGCAGGTTCTTTTTCTGGTTTTGTAATGTTTTGTTTTTTAAATATAACATACATTCAGAAAAGTGAATAAATCTTGATGAATTGCCACAAAGTGAACACAGGTAGGTAACAACACAGTCAAGGAATAGAACATTACCAGCAACCCCAGAGGTGCTGACAGCAAAAAGCCTGGTGCAGGACTCGAACTCACAAACCGTGAGATCGTAACCTGAGCCACAGTCAGATGTTTAACTGACTGAGCCACTCAGGTGCCCCTCCATGCATTTTTTTTTTAAAGGATATTATCAGTGATCTTAGAGGTAGAGGCTTCATTTGAGTGTGAAGGCAAAAGTGAAATTTCAAGGAGCTAAGTAGTGAATGGGAAGTAGGTAAGGAAGTGGGAAACCAGAAAGTACCTTTTGTTACTTTAATTTTTAGGAGGTAACCTTTGAATTTGTATCTGATAATGTTAATCTCTCCATATACTTCACAGGGTCCTGTTGACCTAAATGTGAGCATGAAAGTGTCCCACAAAGTGTAAATCACTTTACAAGTACAGATACTATTTAGTGACTGGAAAAAGCAGCCATCTTCCCAAGAAGATATTCTTGTTTGGTTTGTTTGGGTTGTTTAGATTGTATACTTTTTTTAATGTTTATTTACTTTGAGAGAGAGAGAGCATGTGTGTGTGTGAGCTCAAGACAGGCAGAGAGAGAATCCCAAGCAGGCTCTGCACTGTCAGCAAGGAGCCTGACACAGGGCTAGATCTCAGGAATCCTGAGATGACCTGACCTGAAATCAAGGGTTGGTCGCTTAACTGACTGAGGCATCCAGGTGCCCTTGTATACTTGTTTTTGGGTAATTGGTCAGTCTCCCCATCAGATGATACTTTTTCTTTCTTTCTTTCTTTTTTAAGTTTATTTATTTTTGAGAGAGAAGGAGAGGAACAGGGGGAGAGAGAATCCCAAGCAGGTTCAAGAGTTAGATGTTCAACTGACTGAGCCACCCAAGCACCCCACCTCCCCATTTTCTTTTAAATTTCTCATAGGTCTTTGCTTGGTTGTACATCAAAAACATTTAAATTAATTAGCAATTTCTTATAAGCTGACCTTTTGTATTACTGTTCTAATAAGGGAAACAAAAACAGTATTATTTTTCAGATGATTACCTGAAGCCCAGACTATTATCATTGGCCCCAATTATATTTTAGAACGTTTTTAAAAATATAAGATATTGGCCAACAGTGACCTTACTCTAAATAATTCCAGAATTGATGGATATGCAATTCATAGCAACCAAGTCACCATCACAGTCCATACCTAGTTAATGAGATCGCTAATTATATTAAGATCACATATCACTAAAAGCAGCCTAGATCTCATTTGGTGGTTGTAACTACATCAGCATTAAGTCAGTGTTACTATAATTGTATCTTTTTGTTATTACAGAAGTCAGGTTTATTTATGTTCATCTTGCTAAAATAGGGTATTGGTAAACTTGATTGAAATTAATGCAGTATTATTAGGCTTTCCATTTTTTCCTCTTGTATAAGCACAGTTACAAATTATGTAGAAACATACTGATTTTTGCAATGTTACTATGAGTTTTACTCCAAACATCTGTTACCAAATTGTAAATAATAGAACAACTATTTTGCTGATTTTCATTTGTATATAATTTAGTACCTTAGAGTAGAATCCTAGATTGTCTTGAAAAAACAGTGAGGGATTTGATACGTAGAACTTAAAAACATGATGGTACTTGTTTTTTAAATTTATCTGAAGAATTTTTTCTTTTTAAGATTCCCGTTCTTCAAACAAACAACGGTCCAAGTCTAACAGGACTGACTACTATAGCAGCCCATCTTGTCAAGCAGGCCAACAAAGAATATTTGCTTGGGAGCACCGCAGAAGAAAAAGCAGTAGTTCAGCAGTGGTTGGAGTACAGGGTAACTCGAGTGGATGGGCACTGCAGTAAAGACGATGTCCGCACTCTGTTGAAGGTATTGTGATTCGCTGTAAAGGCTAAAATAAATGCGTGAACTGTTAATAGCAGGAAGCTCTCTCTCCCCTGAGATTCTGTAGCTGAAGCTATGGGCCTTCTTGTTTCCTTTTGCCTCAGGGTAGTTTGTACCTGTTATTACCTGTGCTGGTAAGAGTCCACCAGCCCTCCGCCTTCAGATCTCAGCTCAGATACCCCTTCCTCAGAAATGTTCTCAGCCACCTCTCTCTCTCTCTAACAGATGTAGGTCCTTATTCTATGTCCTTTTTCTCATAACGTTCATCATAGTCAACAATTACTTGCATGATTTTTATTTAATGTAATGTCTTAATACTTATTTTCTCCATTCAGCAGTAAAGTACTTTGTCAAGGGCAAGAAGGGAATCAGAATCTTTGGGAGTTACTAAAAAACACTGTTAGATTGATCTGAGAAAGCCCACATTTTTTCCCTTGAGACATATTGCTTTAAGATTTGTATTTTCTTTCCAAAGAAGCTAGATCAGAATGAAAGATATAAGGTATAAACTGAAGATGGCTCCAGAATCACCAATAATAAAAAACATTGTGGGGCACCTGGGTGGCTCAGTCAATTAAGCATCCAACTTCAGCTTAGGCCATGATCTCCTGGTTTGTGGGTTTGAACCCCACATTAGACTTGCTACTGACAGCCCAGAGCCTGGAACCTGCTTCAGATTCTGTGTCTCCCTTTCTCTCTAACCCCCCCTCAAAATAAACATTAAAAAAATTGTTTTAATTCCAAATGATATTTTTTATTGATTACATAAAAATAAAGCAGATTAAAAAATTTTTATAGAAGTTTAGAATTTGGAGGAACCTTAGAAATCATCCAGACAACCACATACCACTGCAGGAATCCCTTCTGTTTTCTAATTTTATTCCCATTATATAAATTGGTAGTGTAAGTTGTGTAAGAAGGTCTCATAGTACGAAAAGCTTTTCATTTATCACTCGGGGAAATGGTTTAAACTATATTCTTGATAGATATCATCAAGAGAACTGGTAGATTTCAGGCCTTGTTTCTTTATAGGTGCTATCCTGATCAACTATTCATGCTTAATATCCACACTGACCCTTCCTGCTGGCCTCTGCCGTGCTCAGCAGCATTTCCAAAGGGAAGCAAGCATGTCTGTTCTCTCAGTGAATGTGAGATTTCAGGCAAATGTAACTATCTCTTGTAATTTCCCAGAAGAAAGGATAGTAATAGTACTTAATTCTGAAAGATATGAACAGGATTTCACTGAATTGGGTTTATAAGTCCAAAGTTGTATTCAGAGATTTGGTATTAGGCACGTGGAAGTAATTCCACCAAAATGGTGTATCTGGGATATATAAATAGTATTTGAAATTCCAATCCAGAGAATCTGACCAGAGATACTACCATTTTTGAAATGTACAAGGGGATAGGTGACTTGGTTGTCCTTGCCCTGCCACAGTTTCCTAATCCGTACCTACAATGATGTGTCAGATGCAGCTCTAAGGGCTTGTGATCCAGTGACCCATTAAGAGTAGGCTGTAAGAACACAGCCCCTGTCCTTACAGAACGCAGACTGGTAGGGAGACTAATGTATGTATAATGGACTGCAGTGTGATTTTTGGCCATATGAGCATAGATGAGAAAGTGTTGTCTTCTGTTTTGCTTTGCTTTTTGCTATTTCGTGGTAGTGTTTTAATCTTAAAGACAGTAAATACTTATTAAAGAAATTTAGGAAATACAAATAAGGGAAAAAAATTTTAAGCATTTATAGTCCCACCAAGAGAGAACTGCTACTAACACTTTAGTTGTCAGGTATTATTGAACTCCTTTTGTGCTCTTTCCATGCTTTTCCTTTCTGTATATACATGTGTGCATTTTATTTTAAAAGTGGGTAGCTATTGGACACTGTAACTTGTTTTTTTGTTGTTCATTGACAGTGAGTTCTGAATATCTTTCATGTCCCTAAATATTCATTTATAGTACCTTTTTGATAACCTGTTAGTATTGCATCATATAGTTGTACCTGAATTTAAATGATTTTTAAAAATTTGCTTGTATGTATTCTTTGCCCAGTTTTATAATGGGCTATTTATCTTTGTATTACTTATTTTTAAAACTTTTGCTAATAGAATATTATGAAAGGGTTTACTTCTTACTCTCTATAGAGTTCCATTTCAGGCTAAAACCATGATTGTAAGTTTAAATGGCTCACAAATAAGGTAATACAGAATTTCAAAATGGCAGGCATTGCAAAACATTAACATTTGTTGAATCTAGAAAGAGGATATATAGCTGTTTATTATACCACTTTTTCAATATTATTAGGAAGTTTAAAACTAATTAGGAAAACAAAACTCAGAACTCTGTAGGGGGAAAATATCTGATAAAGTTTGGCAATGGCATGGGAAAGACTTTAAAACAAAGGAAATGAACATCAAACATTAGTTCTGTGACTATCTGAATATGTGAAATTCTGTAATGTGGTAGGGACAATTTGATTTATATCACTAATCAAAAATATTATTTAATTGTAGTTTTTTAGTCTAAAGGTGACAACCTTGAGAGTCTTTATAGCTAAAACATCCATATGAATTCTATTTTAAGGATATATACCCAAAATAATTCACAATGGGTCTTAAAGAGATATTTGTACACTCATGTCCATAGCAATATTATTGACAATAGCTGAGAGATGGAAACAGTCCAAGGGTCCTTTGATGGATGAATCGATGAACAAAATTTGGTATACGTAAACAATGGAATATCATCAAGCCCCAAAAGGAAGAAAATTCTGACTCATGTAAGAGGTTATTATACTAAGTATAAGCTAGTCATAAAAAGACAAACTCTCTATGAGTTCACTTATATGCTGTATTGAAAGTAATCAGTGCATAGAAACAGAAAGAATGGTGGTTGCCAGGGTCTGGGGTGGGGGAGATGGGGAGTTGTTTAATAGGACAGAGTTTTATTTTATTTATTTATTTTTTTAATGAAATATATTGTCAAATTGGTTTCCATACCACACCCAGTGCTCATCCCAACAGGTGCCCTTCTCAATGCCCAAAACCCACTTTCCCCTCCTTCCTACCCCCCATCAACCCTCAGTTTATTCTCAGTTTCTAAGAGTCTCTTATGGTTTGGCTTCCTCCCTCTCTCTTTTTTTTTTTTCCTTCCCTTCCCCCATGGTCTTCTGTTAAGTTTCTCAGGATCCACATAAGAGTGAAAACATAATGGTATCTGTCTTTCTCTGTGTGACTTATTTCATTTAGCATAACACTTTCCAGTTCCATCCACATTGCTACAAAAGGCCATATTTCATTCTTTCTCATTGCCAAGTAGTATTCCATTGTGTATAGAAACTTCAGTTTCTTTATCCATTCATCAGTTGATGGACATTTAGGCTCTTTGCATAATTTGGCTATTGTTGAAAGTGCTGCTATATAAACATTGGGGTACAAGTGTCCCTATGCATCAGGACTCCTGTATCCCTTGGGTAAATTCCTAGCAGTACTATTGCTGGGTCATAGGGTAGATCTATTTGTAATTTTTTGAGGAACCTCCACACTGTTTTCCAGAGCGGCTGCACCAGTTTGCATTCCCACCAACAGTGCAAGAGGGTTCCCGTTTCTCCACATCCTTGCCAGCATCTGTAGTCTCCTGATTTGTTCATTTTGGCCACTCTGACTGGCATGAGGTGATATCTGAGTGTGGTTTTGATTTGTATTTCCCTGATGAGGAGTGACGTTGAGCATCTTTTCATGTGCCTGTTGGCCATCTGGATGTCTTCTTTAGAAAAGTGTCTATTCATGTTTTCTGCCCATTTCCTCACAGGATTATTTGTTTTTCGGGTGTGGAGTTTGGTGAGTTCTTTATAGATTTTGGATACTAGCCCTTTGTCCGATATGTCATTTGCAAATATCTTTCCCCATTCCGTCGGTTGCCTTTAGTTGATTGTTTCCTTTGCAGTGCAGAAGTTTTTTATCTTTATGAGGTCCCAATAGTTCATTTTTGCTTTTAATTCCCTTGCCTTTGGAGATGTGTCAAGTAAGATATTGCTGCAGCTGAGGTCAGAAAGGTTTTTCTTCTGCTTTCTCCTCTAGGGTTCTGATGGTTTCCTGTCACATTTAGGTCCTTTATCCATTTTGAGTTTATTTTTGTGAATGATGTAAGAAAGTGGTCTAATTTCATTCTTCTGCATGTTGCTGTCCAGTTCTCCCAGCACCATTTGTTAAAGAGGCTGTCTTTTTCCATTGGATGTTCTTTCCTGCTTTGTCAAAGATTAGTTGGCCATACTTTTGTGGGTCCAATTCTGGAGTCTCTATTCTATTCCATTGGTCTATGTGTCTGTTTTTGTATCAATACCATGCTGTCTTGATGATTACAGCTTTGTAGTAGAGGCTAAAGTCTGGGATTGTGATGCCTCCCACTTTGATCTTCTTCAGTAATACTTTGGCTATTTGGGGTCTTTTGTGGTTCCATAGAAATTTTAGGATTGCTTGTTCTAGCTTCGAGAAGAATGCTGGTGCAATTTTGATTGGGATTGCATTGAATGTGTAGATACCTTTGGGTAGTATTGACATTTTGACAATATTTATTCTGCCACTGCATGAGCAGGGAATGTCTTTCCATTTCTTTATATCTTCTTCAATTACCTTCATAAGCTTTCTATAGTTTTCAGCATACAGATCTTTTACATCTTTGGTTAGATTTATTCCTAGGTATTTTATGCTTCTTGGTGCAATTGTGAATGGGATCAGTTTCTTTATTTGTCTTTCTGTTGCTTCATTATTAGTGTGTAAGAATGCAACTGATTTCTGTACATTGATTTTGTATCCTGCAACTTTGCTGAGTTCATGTATCAGTTCTAGCAGACTTTTGGTGGAGTCTGTCGGATTTTCCATGTATAATACCATGTCATCTGCAAAAAGCGAAAGCTTGACTTCATCTTTGCCAATTTTATCTATTTGGGTCATCTCCCTTTTCTTTTTGAGAAGCCTGGCTAGAGGTTTATCAATTTTGTTTATTTTTTCAAAAAACCAACTCTTGGTTTCATTGATCTGCTCTACAGTTTTTTTAGATTCTATATTGTTTTATTTCTGCTCTGATCTTTATTTCTCTTCTTCTGCTGGGTCTGGGGTGTCTTTGCTGTTCTGCTTCTATTTCCTTTAGGTGTGCTGTTAGATTTTCTTTTGGGGATTTTTCTTGTTTCTTGAGTTAGGCCTGGATTGCAATGTATTTTCCTCTCAGGACTGCCTTTGCTGCATCCCAAAGCGTTTGGATTGTTGTATTTTCATTTTCATTTGTTTCCATATATTTTTTAATTTCTTCTCTAATTGCCTGGTTGACCCGTTCATTCTTTAGTAGGGTGTTCTTTAACCTCCATGCTTTTGGAGGTTTTCCAGACTTTTTCCTGTGGTTGATTTCAAGTTTCATAGCATTGTGGTCTGAAAGTGTGCATGCTATGATCTCAATTCTTTTACACTTCCTAAGGACTGTTTTGTGACCCAGTATGTTGTGATATATCTTGGAGAATGTTCCATGTGCACTCGAGAAGAAAGTATATTCTGTTGCCTTGGGATGCAGAGTTCTAACTATATCTGTCAATATAGGATGGAGTTTTAGTTCTGCAAGATGAAAAAATTCGAAAGATTGGTTACACAACAGTATGAATATTCCTGATATTTACACTTAAAAGTGGGTAAGATGATAACATGATTCTACTGCAATTAAAACTTTTTAAATATGCATATATAAAAAATACAGCAAGCCAGTAAATTATATAGTACTCTTAAGAGAAATTATTGAAGAGTTTTTTTTATATTTTGATGGAAAAAGTAAATCTAACATCATAATTTACAAAATGATCTCCCCAACCCTGGGGGGAAAAATGTGTGCCTTTGAAATGGACATATGGTATTTTGAATAACATTTTTAATGTTTTTTTATTTCTTTAAAATAAGACTAATAACGTTTACCCTATTTTTTCAAAATGGGGTGGTTGGTTTATGATCGGTTCTTTTGAATGAATCTGAGTCTATTAATGTCAGAAATTAAAAAATTAAAAGTCAGTGTTTTGTTTTCGAATAGTCTTCTAAATGTTCCAAATCTAATGATATGGTAGTTGACTTGATTATTATTGCTTTTTAGATTAATATCTTATTTGTTTTTTCTAGGATCTTAATTCGTATCTTGAAGATAAAGTCTACCTTACAGGATATAACTTTACCTTAGCAGATATCCTGTTGTACTATGGACTCCATCGCTTTATAGTGAGTATTTGAATAGTTGTTAGCTTTTTTCTCTGTAATGTTCAGAATGATTTTTTTATTTGTCTTGAATTTAAATCAAATTTGCATTTCACCTTTTCAAATAAAAATGAATTTTTTTATACAAAGTACCTTATGCACATATTCCTTTCATATAATCCATCAAATGCAGTAGCTTCCTGTTCCTTGACCTGTTTGCTTCCTGTTCTTGTCTCTGCTCCTGTTCGCAGCTACTTCTCTTGCCATTCCATAGATTTGACTGTCATCATGGCCTGGACTAGCCCCCCATCATCACCCTCCCAACTCTCTAATTCCTTTTTTTTTTTTTTTTTTTTAATGTTTATTTATTTTTGAGAGAGAGAGAGCACAAGCCGGGGAGGGGCAGAGAGAGAGGGAAACACAGAATCTGAAGTAGGCTTCAGACTCTGAGCTGTCAGCACAGAGCCCGATGCAGTGCTCGAACCCTTGAACTGTGGGATCATGACGTAAGCCAAAGTTGGATGCTTAACCAGCTGAGCTACCCAGGTGCCCCTCCTTCTAATTCTTAATTCCAGTACCACGTCTTCTGTACAACCTCTACTTCTTAGCTCTTAATCTCTTACTCATCCCGTCATTATCTGAAGCAACTGGATCCCTTCCCTTTTTCCAAACCTACGTACTTTTTCTCCATCCAACCTGGATCTCCTTTTGTGTAACTTCAAATACTCTTACTAGTGTCTTCAGCTTCTTTGCTCCACTGTACATTCACCACCCTTTCCCTGTAAATCCCCACCTCTTGGTCAGTTCTAATAAATGCTTCCATCCTGTGTCCTTGTCCAGGCTGAGGTCTGTGGGAGAAATCACAAAGCTGCAGATTGGTGCCACTGTGAATTTATACTGTTCAGTTTCAGCCAGGCTCTCATCTGCATCAGCTCTTCATTCCTGCTAGGCATACTTCCAGACCCTTAGCACTTTCCTTAACCCCTCCTTTTCCCCCCTCCTTTGTCTTCATTATCTCGGAGCCTTCCTCCCTCTTTCAGCTATAAGGTGGAGGCTATTGATTTGAATGCCCTCATCTTCCCCCATCTTCCAGCCCCCCTGCCCTGCCCCCATGCATGCATCCCTCTTGTCTCCCTTTTCTGCTCTCTTACTTGAACTCCCCCTCCTGCCCTATTTCTGGATCTTGTCAAATGTTACATCCTTTCTTCCTCATATCTGCCATTTTTCCCTTTATCTGGTCAATCTCTTTAAATTGTTTCCCATCCTAAATTTATTTACAATTATATGGAACTCACTGTGTTCTCTATTCTTCATAAGTGTTAACTCATTTAATCCTTATAACAGCCCTATCAGGTAGGTACTATTATTATTATCCCCATTTCACAGATGAAGTAAGAGAGGCATAGAGAGGTCACATGTCTTCTTTGAGATCACACTGTTAGTGGCAAAACCATGTCTGGAAACCAGGCAGTTTGGCTCCAGAATTTGGGCTTCCTTACGTCTATCTCCCCCTGAAACTTCCTCCCAACACCGATCTTCTTCCTTGTGGAAAAAAATAACCCATTTTCTGTATTCCGTGCCTTGTGGATCCAATTAATCAGGTTCTTTTGTTTCCACCTCCGGGATGCCTCTCACATACATCTTGCTGTGATCCTGGATGATATTGCCCTAGTTCCAGAATTCATTATCTCCTGTCAGTGCTGTTGAAATGGCCTCCTGCCACCAGTCTCCTCTCATACAGTCCATCTTCATTGCCACCCTAGCGATTTTTCTCATGAATGTGTCTTTCTTTCTCAAAATAATGAAGTAGCTCCTCACTGCGCGGACGGGAGCCCCTTCTTCATGTTGACCCTCCGGCCTCATTGCCATTATTCTCCCCACATGCCTCTCTCTCGGCCGTAACATACTCCCTGGTCTCTTGCCCTGCGCCCCCTCTGCTCAGGGCCCTCACTCTGCTCGTCTCATTTGCTGCTGGGCCCAGCCCTTATCTTCCTCCCAGATTCGCTCACATTTCACCAAGGGTCCACTCGGCTACAGCACTGATTTCCTGGTGAGGCCCCCTCAGGCTCCTGAAGCCTACTGAAGTGCTCTTTCCTCGGTTTCTCTTTGTGCCTCCCAGCCTCCCTCAGCTCTGGCTTGTTTCACTTTATACTGTAATTCTTCTTGGAAAATTTCTCTTTCAAATCGTAAACTGCTTGAGTCAGAGACTACGGCAATTCGTAACTATAACACCACTGTCAGACATAATGCCTCCCAAGTGTGTACCGTCTACACTCCCCTCCACGAACACTGACGAATGTAATTAACATATTTCTCTGTATTTTTCAGTTTTATGTATATTTTCTCCTTGTACCTCAGATAAAGGAGATGGAACTAGTGGTACTACCCTCTTATTATACAGAAGGAAACTAGTGCTTTGTGCAAAGACCGCCTGGGTTTTGGAAGGGCCAAGACAAAGTCTGTCTTCTGCTGCAAGTGTCACAATGTGTGGGGATGCCCTTCGTATGCTGTCAAATACTATAATGTATGATAGTTTTTCTTCACGCCCTGCTCAAGCTCTAATTCCTCAGTTGATTTACTTGGCTTATTAAGCATTGTTCCTCTAAGATCCCTGAGGGATTGTGCTCAGTTCTGTAACATCGTCACGGTAACCACCTAGGTACGGTCCTTCACTCAGCCTAATAGTCTGTGTTCTCACGACGATACTTAAACTGAGTTTATTGTATGTGCCCATTTTACTATCCTTGAGAGACATAAAAGAAGTATAAAGCTTGTTTTCAAGCAACTGTAGATCTCTTCAAAGAAATAAGACCATTTTATAGGAAGAGAATTATTGAATAAAGCAAAGGGCTAATTTCTGGTCAGAATATTATGTGAACAATTAAAGAGGCAGATGGAGTAAAGTAAAATGTAGAATCATCAAATCGTCAGAAAAATATCTGCAGGATTTGGGTGGGTTTAGCTATCTAAGGGAATTTTCATTGCTTCAGAAAGCTAATGATAAGTTTGAATATAAATAATTGCATTTAAGTAGGATGATCATAGGATTTCTCATCCAGAACAACACTTTGACAGTGAAAGGAGAGTTATTAATAATTATTAGTCATTACTGATACAACAAGAATAAAGTGGGACAGATGTTTCCTTATGTTTAGAAGAGGTAAGACTCCATTTCAGGCAAAATAAGGGGACTGAAGAAGGTCATGTCATATCATGTACACCTCGCAGCTCTTAGCAAACACATCATACAACTAGATGCTTATTGAGATCAGCAGTACTTAGCAATCTCTTCCTCTTTGTGTTTCCTGTTTTAGGTTGTAAATCTTGAGAGTGCGATCTTTAGTTTTAAGCTTCAGGATGATTAAACCTAAAATTATCTTACTTGAATGCGAAGCCAGTGGAAGTAGAGCTGAAATTCTTTGATCACCCCAGCCTCCTTTTAGTCCGTTCCAGATTCAAACTATTTTAGTAGCTTTTTGAATGTAGAAGGGTGACATGGCACGGTTTACCTCATTTCCAAATGCAAAAGCCCACAAGCTAAAGATTGTTCTTATGGTATCTGTGTATCTTTATCCTGGTGGGAAACCTCCATCTTTCAACTAGGAGGCATCTGTGGCTTGACTCGAGGGAGAGTTCATAGCCAAGAGCGTGGCTACTTTCCAGAGAGGCACAAGAACAACATCCGTCTAACAACCACAACACTCTAGTTGACATTTTTAAAACATTTGAGTGTGACACTATTTCATTTTAAAGCTTAACACTAGGAGAAATGTAATCTAATCCTACGTGTGGCGCTATCTGCAGGTAAGGAAGGCCTGTCGGGCCTTCCCTAGGCCTGCCTCCTTGTAGTGTCGAGCTCTCACTGACAAAGAGCCATTTCTCCCATCTAATTTAAAAAAAAAAAAAAAAAAAGACAATAATGAAGTGTAACTCTTACAACCTGAGTATGTATTTACATTTTTCTCTCTTCTGGCTTATGCAGGTCACGTGGTAGGGAAAGGAAATACTCTGAGAAGGAGGGAGCTTGTATGGAATTTCTTTGCCAGCAGAGTGACCAAGGTCATAATTCTATAATGCAAAATATTCATAGCATGAGCTGCAAAGTTACTTAGGTGCTCCCAAGGGTGTTTGGTTTTCAAGCAGTTTAGAAGTATTTTGTCCAATGCAGCATGTTAAAATTAGGGTTACGTTAAGAATATTTAATGATCCATGCCTATTTATATTTTCCTGTTTCGGAATGTATACCTTCTTTACATGTAGTGACCTAGGATACTATGATGAAGGATATTATACTTCTCTTTTTCAAAACAAAAGTGAGGGGCGCCTGGGTGGCGCCGTCGGTTAAGCGTCCGACTTCAGCCAGGTCACGATCTCGCGGTCCGTGAGTTCGAGCCCCGCGTCAGGCTCTGGGCTGATGGCTCGGAGCCTGGAGCCTGTTTCCGATTCTGTGTCTCCCTCTCTCTCTGCCCCTCCCCCGTTCATGCTCTGTCTCTCTCTGTCCCAAAAATAAATAAAAAACGTTGAAAAAATTAAAAAAAAAAACAAAAGTGAGTAGAATAATATGTACATCATGTAGCAAGGCATGCATTTGGCTTCATGAAATGAGTACATAACCAAAGCGTGTCTCCGACCCCGGCCCAAGTGCAGGCAGAGTACGTCAGAGAACAACTTCTCAAGGAACCCCTCACAGACTAAAACCTCTACTGTGATGGACTTGCACTGTGGTGTTAAATGACATCCCTGTTGAGTTAGGTGTAAATCTATCCATATGAGAAAAGGTGATTACTGGGCATTAAGTTCAGACAGAATCAATGTGCAGTTCAGTTTGGCTACCTGCTCGTATTCATCAGGCAGTTTTTGTGCTTCATTTGCTTTGGCGGTATATATTTATCTTTGCCCTCATGCATTCCTCTGTTTTCACGTTATTAAATACTTCGTATGTAATCAACACAGTGCACTAAACAGCAGTCAGGGAACCTTCAAGTCCTCAAATAATCCCACAGTATTTTGTTTCAGTGTAAGCCCAACTTTAGTTGTGGCTAAGTTACTCTAATTATAAGATCTGGTCTATCGTAATTCCCTTTGAGGAATATTACGTTGTTCTCCCTTTGTTAAACTGCCAGTTAGTGTGGCTGTTTATTGTCATACCAGTGACTCATTGCTTTCCTAAAGTGATTTCACTAGTAGATAGCAGTCCCTGTGAGCAGACTGTTGCTCAAGATTTTGAAAATCCTTTGTAGGGTTATCTGTTGCCTGACTATCAGATTGTTATCAATTAAATTACATTTGTTCTGAAGTCTGCAACACCAGTGGAGGTATGTCGTTCTTTTAGGAAAGAAAGGAAAAGTAAAAGAAATTGCTGTGGTGCTGTCCAGGAACACTAACCATAAAGATTGTCCCAGGGGTTGCATGGTGCCAGTCGGAAAGATAGCAAACCAGCCTTACAGCCTGATCTGGAATGGGTCACTTAAAGTGTTTCTCATGTGTCTTCATGGGAAATTAGTGTCTAAGAATATTATCTGTTTGGCTTTGAAGTTCAGGCTAGGTATAGAGAGCCAGTATAAATAAAAAGGAATGATTAGGTAGAAAGAGTCAAGCATCGTCACTGTAGACACAGTGGCATGTGGGCCAGTGAGAAGCAGGAAATGGTGACTGGAAAGTCGCATTGTGTTTCCTGTTGCAAGAAAGGAAAAGCCGACTAGAAAGGGATGCTGTAAAACCAGTGTTGTAAGTGAAGTGGCCCAGGGGGTCCCATCTAAAAAGTTCTAAAAACCTGTAAGGTTACTTGGGGGGTGGGGTGGGATCTGTTTTGTGTTTGTTTATTGTGAGTTCAGAAATAGAACGTCTACCAAAAATGTAGAAGAGAGCTAACAAATCGATCAGTCATAATTTTCTCAGACTCAGGGGACAAACTCTACAGTTTAAAAGGAGGGTAAGTGGTAGCCTGGCCTTTTGGAAAAGCTCTTGTGTATTTCTGTCACTTGAGGTTTTTTGTTTTTTGAGAGAACGAGAGAACGTGCACTTGCGGGCAAGGGGCAGAGGGAGAGAATCTTAAGCAGGCTCCATGCCCAACGTGGAGCTGGATGCGGGGCTCGATCCCACAACCCTGGGATCATGATCTGAGCCGGAATCAAGAGTCAGACGCGTAACCGATTGAGCCACCGAGGTACCCCACTGGCACAGTTTTCTGAGGGAAAATGAACAGATTCACATTCTCTGAAATAGGTCCATCTTGTTGGAATAGATTGGAAATGTTAGAAGAAGGTTTAGAAGCTCTTGGAATAGAAATTATTTCATACCATCTGCTGATAATCTCTATACTGGAGACTCTAAATGTGAAAGTTTTAAGTTGGAGAATATTGGTTTTGCTGTGTGTTATATTTTATTGTTATTACTTTAAATAATTGTCTGAGTAGCAGCATTAGCCAGTCCTCCATGATAGCAAATGCTGTTCTGAAATGTAAATAGTAAACAGACATTGCCCTTTTGACTTACGTTTGGAATCTGATTGAATAACTTGAACATAGATCATAGATCAAACAAGCACTTTATTGTTTGGAAATGCTTTCTTCTCAGTGTGTTTTAATTCAACCTGAAAAATAGCATCTCACACAGTGGCTGAGTGGAGACTTTTAAATGGAAGTTTTGAAAAGAGTAAATTGTAAGGAAGCGGTCAGATTTGAATCATATATTGCAGCAGCTAACACAAAATTGAGTTGGAGTGGAACTTGTTCTGTTTGCTTTAACCATTGGTAAAGAGGTTTGCTGAAGTTGATTTGGAGTTTACATACGTATGTATGTGTGAATGAATGAATGAATGAATGAAGAAAATTCACCCCCCGTCTCCTGTTAGACTTGCAATTATGTTTAGTAGTGGTTGAGCTTTTTCAAAACCTTATATTTGGGGGGCACTTGGGTGGCTCAGTCGGTTGAGTGTTGGGACTCTTGACTTTGGCTCAGGTCATCATGATCTCGAGCCCCATTTCAGGCTCTGCACTGACACCACAGCGCCTGCTTGGGATTCTCTCTCTTCCTCTCTCTCTGCCCCTCCCTTGCTCACGTGCTCTCTTTCTCAAAATAAATAAGTAGACATTTAAAAACTATATTGGGGCGCCTGGGTGGCTCAGTCGGTTGAGCGTCCGACTTCAGCCCGGGTCACGATCTCGCGGTCTGTGAGTTCGAGCCCCGCGTCAGGCTCTGGGCTGATGGCTCGGAGCCTGGAGCCTGCTTCCGATTCTGTGTCTCCCTCTCTCTCTGCCCCTCCCCCTTTCATGCTCTGTCTCTCTCTGTCTCAAGAATAAATAAACGTTAAAAAAAAAAAAATAAAAAAAGTAAAAAATAAAAAATAAAAACTATATAAAAATAAAGTCTATGTAAAAATTTTTCTTTTAAATCTTACATTTTCTTTTGAAGTCACTGGTGAAGTTCACATATGGAAAGCATTTAGAAAAAGAACAAAACATTAGCTCTTTTACAAAATGTTTTTTACCTTTTGAAACATAAACTGATAATTCAGGTTATTCAGCAATGTTTATTTCCCTCCTGTTTATAGACCAGACAGTTAGGAATAAGATAATTCTTCACATGTGAAGCCATGAATTCTCTTGTAATAAAAAGTACCTTATATATATAGATGTGTATATATATATGCACACACATATGTATACATGTATATGTTTATATATACATGCCATAGACTAATGATATTGTAAGTGAAACAGTTATAGTAACAGATTTCTGATAACTAGATTCAACCTTACACTGCCTTAAACAAGATGAATATGTTTTCATCATTTGTGTAGCAACTTATATGTACGGACTTAAACCTGAAACTTAAATTTTTTATGTAGCAGAGGCAGAAGATTCTCACTGCTGATAATCTAAGTAAACTGAGCCAACAGAGATGGACTTTTGAGACTACCCAAGACAATGTTAAAAGATCAGATATTGATACAGTAGTATCCTCATGTCTACGGTAAAAAAGGAAGGCAGGATGATTTGTATCGGTTTTGCTTTTTTAATTGCCTTCTAATAAATATAAAGTGGAAATAATGAGTTCAGTTAAACATCTGAGAGAATATTATGTGACTGCCTTTTAATTTTATCAACATTATTTTATATTCTGCAATAAAGTTTGCATACTAGAGTGATTTGTCCTCAGTTTTGTTGACCCAGGCAGAATATTTGCCTGTAGACACAAGTATATGCTAACTTCTGAACAGCCCCAGGACAGCTCTCTCACTAAAAGTGCCTTCCAGTAAGCAGACCTCTAATGGATTTGAACCACAGGAGGCTTTTTCCCTTGTGTAAAATGTTCTAGTCAGTTTTACAGACACTTGTAATATCTGAATAAATGTGGATTCAACAACAGCAAAAGGAACCACGCTATCGTAAACATGGGCCATGGCTGTTAGTTACTGGCCCCCTGGCTCTCTCTTTACCTGACAACTCTCCTTGATTCTAGTTTAAGATTTGGCTTAGAGAAAAGTCGTTGAGTCACCTACTTTGGAATTTGAGCCCAGTGAAATGATAGGACCGACTGTTTTTATTACGTCTTTTTCTAAGGAGATCTCTGGGCATTCTTGTAGCTTGACAGGAAATTGTGTGACCTGCTGCACTCAATGGAGATAGAGTTCAGCTTTGTGACAAACTTAATTGAGAAGGTCTGTTCATCTGAGGCACATGCCACTGGAAATAGCCCTTCCTTGTATTAAGCAATAATCACTTGAAATTAAGTGGGTCATTGTCTTCCTGAGTACAGTTCTTCCTCAGAGTTAATGAAAAGGAAGTGATAGTCTCTCTCCATCTCTCTCTCTCCCTCTCTGTGTGTGTGTGTATACATATATATATATGTGTGTGTATATATATATATATGTATATATAGCATCTATATGTATGTATATATATATGTGTATATATATATATATATACACACACACACCAGCCATCTATTAATGTGCGTGTATATACACACATGTATTAGAGTTTACATAGTATTCTCTTGTTAAGCATGTTAGATCCTAATAAACCTTTCTTTTAGATTTGCTAAAAAAAAAAAAAATATTGTGGAAAGAACCAAGGTCTTACCTTTTGGGAGCTATTCTCTAACTTTCTCCTGTCTTCCTTTCCAGTAAAGTTAAAAACAAACTTTCGGCCTCCAGATGCTGGGTTAATGTAAACTTTTCATTTGTTGAAAATTTGAGACTTCCTTAGAAAGCATATCTGGTGTTGAACTGAACATAAAAGCATTAAATAAGTGGCTGAAATTATTTAATCCTATCCAAATATATTGGCTTTTGAGAACTGGGGTTTTTTTTCCCCCCCAGTTTTTATCTTTTAGTCAAATGGTATTGATAATTGTTCTTATGTAATGTCTGTGTTGTGTGTGTTTTTAATCTCTATTTAGGTTGACCTGACAGTTCAAGAAAAGGAAAAATATCTTAATGTGTCTCGCTGGTTTTGTCACATTCAGCATTACCCAGGGATCAGGCAACATCTGTCCACTGTTGTCTTCATCAAGAACAGACTATATACTAATTCCCACTAGAAGCTATCCATGACATACAGAAGCGTGGTCACAAATATTTTAAATGGAAAGTATATTCCGGACCAGAGGACTAACGTAAATTGATACGCAGTCATTCTTTGTTTGCTGAGGTTGATAGAATAAACTTATATCCGAATGTTTTCTGTCTTCTTTAGTTGAAATTTTGCAGCTTTTATATGTAAAAATTCAACTGTCAAAACTTTGAGTTGAGATCAAGTTATAAATTACTTTGTTTTTATAGATGAAACTTATTTTAGTATATAAACTTGCAAATCAGTGGCTTAATCTCAAGAGAAAAAGTAGTCCTTTCAGTGGCTGACATATTTGACTATTTATTGACCTCTCCCTCATATTTTAAAATTCATTTTCCGCTTATGGATATTTACAGTAATTTGTTTACTAAAAACTATAATAAATTGTGCCAAGGATACAGAAAGGGAAGACAGATGGATTTGTTTTCAAATATTTATGCGAGCCAGTAAATGCGGTTGAAAAAATCTTTTTTGTTTCTTTCTTTCTTTCCTGTAGCCAGTATTCATTGAGGTGAAACTAACTACTGAACTGCCCTGGAGGGAGCTGGAATAAGATACATTCATTGGAGTTAATGGTTCTTTTGTTGTGGTTGGGCTTATTGGAATAGGCAGTGGCTAAAGACAAGAAGGGAAATTCTTGCTATCCCACCAATTTTAGGCCTGACAACTAGTAGGTTTTTCTGAACTAAGAGCCAACTCAGGCTGCTGTTGAAGCGCTGTAAAGAACAAAGAGGCACATTATTAACAGATCTATACATTTTATAACTTACTTGCTGGGTAAATAATCAATTACTGAGATCTAAAGAACTTATATTTCTAAATAATAAGAAAAATAGAGCCTTTGAGCACTTACTGTTTAATACTGTTATTTTGGTGCTGATGCTGAATCTAAGCGGTATACAGTTCAAAGGTCAAGTGAAAAAGATTTGGGAAATATATAGCCCTTTGGTTGAGTTCTTTTATCACTTACTAGCTTTATGACCCAAAGCAAATCAGTTAACCATATTTCCTTATCTATAAAAATAAAGATCACTCTCACTTACAAGGATTAAATGAGGTAATATATGTGGAAAAGCCTAACATAGAGCCCATGTCTATCAGTAAAATTTTCTCTTTTTGTTTGTAAGACACCACCCCCACCCCCCCCCGTGCCTCCATTTTTGTCCTTTATGTTACTAAGTCAGATTTAAGAGGCCAACTGTGGTGAGTACTTTGTAAAATAGGACAATTTTTATAGGATTAAATCTCAAAATGTATTGCCCTTAGTAACATTTTTAATTTTATAATACAGCCTTTAAATTAGAAACTATAAACTTGTATTTGCACACTGAGACTAGAGGGCTCAAGTCAATCTTGGGAGTTCGTATGTGTGCCATAGAGGCAGACCCAGTCTGTGACATTTCGTTCAAACCACCACCCCAGCTGGGTCTGCCACAAGTATTCCGTGTCATGTTTTACTGCTGCAAATTCCTCCTTCCCCCCAACACTTCTCTCTTCTGCCCCCGGAACTGCTGG
This sequence comes from Neofelis nebulosa, assembly GCF_028018385.1. Classification (NCBI taxonomy): domain Eukaryota; kingdom Metazoa; phylum Chordata; class Mammalia; order Carnivora; family Felidae; genus Neofelis; species Neofelis nebulosa. Next base: position 24,075,935 of record NC_080787.1, read on the forward strand.
GGGAAGTAAGCAGGACAGACAGGATAGCTGAGAGATGGCTACGTAGCTTTCCCATTCCAGCCATTTCCCTCGTTCCCTTCAGGGTTAGGTCAGTTGTAAGGAAGCGGCAGGAGGACCCCTGTCTACCTCTTTGCCGAATGCCCCCTCCTCCCACATCTACCTCTTGAGTCCTTGGTACCCTTACGTCTGCTAGTCAGTTCTTTATGTAGGTGCATGGCATTGCTTCCACCGGTGTTATCTGGTGCTGCTAGGTACCAGGACTTTCCGTCACTAACTTGGGTCTTAGAGGATGAGAGAATGGCAGAAATGTAAAAGACCTGGCTCCAGTAAGCAAAGGTCAGATGATGTTCTCAGCATCTAAAATAGAAACAATTCGGGGCGCCTGGGTGGCTCAGTCGGTTAAGCGGCCGACTTCGGCTCAGGTCATGATCTCACAGTCCGTGAGTTCCAGCCCCGCGTCAGGCTCTGGGCTGATGGCTCAGAGCCTGGAGCCTGCTTCCGATTCTGTGTCTCCCTCTCTCTCTGACCCTCCCCCGTTCATGCTCTGTCTCTCTCTGTCTCAAAAATAAACGTTAAAAAATTTTTTTTTTAAATAAATAAAATAAAATAGAAACAATTTATTTCCGTGTAGAAATACTGCAGTGCCTCCTAGGTCATTTCTGTCAGGTACTTCTCTGCCAGAAATGCCCGTCCCATCTCACCTGATACTCTCTTCAGTATTCAACTATGTCTCGTCCTCCTGAAAGTCAAGTCGATCTTGACTGACCCACCTCCCCCTACCCCTGCTTCTGGCAGTTGACATTCTGGTACCATTAGGATTCTGTCTCTCTTCTGCCAGACTGTTAATTCCTTGGGAGCAGAGACTTGCCTTACATATCCATCCCTCAAAATAATGACTAGCACGCAACAACAGACGCTAAGCGTATGTTTGTTGAAAGACTATAGTATTATTTTAAGTCCATTTTGTACTGACCAAGAAAAGTCTAAGGGTGAGTTGCAATTAGGTACAGCTGTAAGTAGCAGAAAAACCAAGTAACATCATGAAAGTGGTTTGTTTCCTCTCATGTGAAAGAATGCACACAGTCCACAGTTGGTGTCAGGCAGGCAGCTGCCATCTTTCTGCTTCTCGGTACTCAACAGGTAGTTTCCTTTCTCTCAATTTACAGTCCAAGATGGCTACCAGAGCCCCAGACATCAGGGTCCATGATCAAGAACCAGAGAAGGGGGAAGAAAGGAAGGGCAAAAAGACGGTCTTCTCCCAACTGAATCAACTGAAGGACCTTTCCTGGAAGCTTTATTCAGCACTATCTGTTTACATGTCTGGCCATCTGAGCTGGGAAGAAGGCCGGAAACCTAGTTCTCTGTCCCACACATTGTCATCCAGAATAAAATTGGTGCTCTGACAAGAAGAAGGGGTGAAAAAGGATACTGGGCAGACAGCTAGTATCTGTCACAGGAAGTAGTGTTTAAATGGGGAAATACCTTCTGAGTGCCAAAGTGTAAAAGAAATTTTATTAGTAAATTGTTGACATTCCATGGATCATCAATTTGCAAACAATTAGAATACAGTAAGTACTTTTCACTGACCACAATTTCCATGGTTCAGAAGCTATTTCAGAATTCTACAATACTCAAGAGTTACCAGGAGGGTCTATTAATGTACTTTTAATAACAATAATAGCTAACACTTTTTGAGCGTTTAGTATGTAGCAGGCAGACTTCTAAGTGCTTTAAGTGAATTCACTCCTTTAATGATTATTCTCTTTTTTGCAATTAATGAAACTGAGGCACAGATTTGTTAAGGAACTTACCCAGGATCACACAATCAATATCAAGGAGCTGGGGTTCAGACAAAAGTTTGGCTCAAACTTAACCTATAAACTATTTTACCCGTGGACCAGTAAGTTTCTGCTTAAATCAACTTGAGAAATCAGTTTTTACCAACCTTAGGGGAAAAAGCTGCCCTCCTAAGCATTGGATAAAATAAATGAGTAACTTCAAGAATAAATGAGGTAGTTACACATTCTGAATATGCTTAAACTCATAGATTTGTACACTTCAGGTGGGTCAAATGGGTAAACTTTGTAATATGTGAGTTATAGCTCAGTAAAGGGTTTTTTTTTGTTTACTCTAAGGCTGGAATCATAGGGGGAGCCTGGGTGGTTCAGTTGGTTAAACGTCTGACTCTTGATTTTTGGCTCAGGTCATGATCTCACGGTTCTTGAGTTCAAGCCCCACATCAGGCTCTGTGCTGACAGTGCAGAACCTGCTTGGTATTCCCTGTCTCCCTCTCTCTCTCAAAAATAAATACATAAACTTAAAAAAAAAAAAAAAAGAATGGAATTACGTATCAGCCTCACCATATAAGACCTTGAATAAGTCACTGAACATGAAATTCCTCTTAGGAAATAGAGATGAAAATTTCTGATCTCATTGTTTAATTTGCAATGATGTATAAAAAGTATATTGTATAGTGCCTAGCACACAGAAAGGGATCAGTATAATCTACTATGGAAAATTGTAAAATCATAACCTACAATTTTATAAAGTGAAATCCTTAATCTAATTCTTAAGTCTTTTCCCTTCTGCTGTCCCTGGGACACCTGTGCAACATGAGCCCATCTGAGAGAAGACAGTTGGGCAGAGCATCTTATGATTTTGGAAAACATGAATTTGTCGTATTACTTACCAACTTAAAAATCTCTGGTCCTTACATCTTTCAAGCTGTTCCAAAAAGGGACCATACTATTCATTTTGTTTTGTTTTGCTTTCTAAAAGATCAGTGAGACTCCTTTAAAAGAAAGTGGGGCAATCTTTGTGCATGTTATTTCTTCTGAAGAGTGTATGCCCCTTTCCAACCATTTTCTTTGATTCACAAAAGCCTGCATCACTGATCATTCGATAGTCCCTCAAATATTTATTTAGCACCTACTATGTATCAGAAACCGCTAGTTCCTGAGGATGACAGTGGCATTAGTGCTTACATTTACAATCTAGTGGTCTATGACCAAATTTCTGAAACAGCGTGTAAAGTTTCTTTGAGAGGCTGCCATCACTCAACATTGTTGGAAAGTAAATAAAAACAATCAGGTACCATTTACTGAATGTCTACTATGTTGCAGACTCTTTACTAGACACTACACATTCAGATTATCTCATATTAAGAAGTTAGGTTGGGGCATAGGCCAATCCACATGCTAACCAACACCTCACTTAAACTGTCATTGGAATGAGCAGGAATTGTACAATTTCAGTCAGAGGACATAGTCTGCCACCATAGTCTGTTACAGGGGTTGATTTGACTGCCCTGAGTGGACACATGGCCCTGTCTCCATATTCCACATGCAACTTTCAAGAACAGATAAAAAATTTCAAATAGGGAAGGGTCATTCTTCAGTCAAGAATCCATGGATTTTTCATTCATTAAAAATGAACACTGGTTTTAAAACACACAGATATAGTAGGACTGGAGGCAATTTCTAAAGGTCATCTGACTTTAGGCACAGTTATATCCAAAGCTTCCAGATGTCATGAAATATTTTGTGCAATTCTGTGGTTGTAAATCTCAAGTAGCTGTTGTCTCAGTATGGTAGGAAAATGTAACAGAGCTTCAAGAATGACCTAATCACCTATCCATACCTGACTTTCTGGTTGAAACTCCACTCCCTCCTCATCCAAATTCAGAAATAAGATTATTGCACTTAACAGAGGTTCTTAACAGATATGCGGACATTCTCATTTTTACTCCTTGTTAAATGGACGTCCTCCATTGGCTCCACCCAACTAAATGTGAAGCCATAGTTAACTACAGTCAGTGAGAAGCTCATAAGGTTTTCTGCAAGGATGAAAGCAGGAAGGTAGGAACAGAATGAACAGGAAGATCACCTCCTGCCAGTGCATCATATGAGAGCCCTGCTAAAAGTCCTTCCAGAAAAGCCTGAAGATATGTTGATAAAAATTTAAGCAGACCTATCATTGGGAAAGAATAGAACTCTATTACAATCAGGTACAGGTGCATCCCACTGTAAGATCGAACACGCAACTATTGGACAAGTAGTCAAATTAGAATTATTGTGAAGTATAGCTTTTTCATTTATATATATTTTTTTCATTTAACTTCATTCCTTTAAAAAAAAAAGTCAGATGTTACCTGAACTTTGATATTAATCTAGCTTTGGCAGAGATGTGGTGGTTTAATGGATTAGAGCATTTAGCTTTTTACCCCAGAGAGCAATATTTCTTCTTTCTCTCCATAATTAGATAATCTGCCCCTACCCATTACCAGGGCACTAAATTTCAAGTTCTCCATACACCTGAGCAGGCTGCTACATATCTGGCCATCTTAATTTTAGTCTTGATTTATTGAAGCTGAATTACATTTCTAACTTCCTGGAGCTCTGGGTGAATTTTATTGCAAAAGCAATGGGGAGAAAGTTACCATCATATATCTCTCTTGCTGGGCAGAGCTTTTAGGTACACAAGGGGCTCTGTATCCCACTGCTCCATGTCTTATATGCTGAATTTATAACACTTTGAAGCCCAGCTCTAGGGTTACATACAGGCATATCAGAGATGAGATGGGGAATTTGATTTTGCAATAATGATTACTTGTTGCTGAAGCCCACATTCCTGCAGGCTCTGCCTTTATTCCCAATACTAGTGGTGAATAAAACCAATTCCAACTGCTACCTAATCTAGCAAAACTCATCTTTCACTTACGAGAGAGGCCAAAAGAAGGTAGACGGGAAGTCAGGAGCATTTGAGATGTTGGCTAGTTTTACTATTACGTCTCAAGGATTTCTGATTCCATTATCATGATTCCTTTAGGAATATTTTAATCTTTTAAACTTTCATTTCTTTGTGGGGAGAATGAAAGCTTTGCATCTTTTCCGGCCTGGTGAGTTAATGTGATGGCTCATTCGTGCTGTCTCTTCCACTTCAGAGAGACTGGGTCCCTAGGGCTAGCCAATTGTATTATGGATCCCGCAGATTTGGCTTGCCATTCCTGCTGAGTGTCATCTGCCCTCAGTCTTGTGGTGGGTAATTTTTGTCCTCCCTAACATCATCTGCTTGAGAAATTCGTGCCTGGCAGGCCTGTCTGTCCAAGTTAAGCTTGAAATACAGTAGCCACACAACTAATTTGACAAGGCATAGCTCTAAACAATAAAGCCACAGGCTTGCTTTGACCAAGACCACAAACTTCCAGCCATCTGACTACCAAGTCCCAAGTTTCTTTGGTGCAGTCCATGAGCTAGTCTGTTCATGTCATATAGGCTGTCCTTCCTCTACTGCCTCATTTTTCCAGACCTTCTACAACACACACACCCTTATCTTAAAGTCAGTTAAGAGATTTTTAACCCTCTGGTTGGCCTCATCCACTTGGCAGTTTCTAACTGTTTTCAGCATTTGACTTGAGCCCTGTCACTTGGATAAAAGAATCTAAGAGTTGACTATCCTTGTCAGAAGTTTGGGGAATGCATGATAGACATTGCACTAAAGCAGTGGTTCTCAGACTTTAGCGTGCGTGGTAAATCACCTAGGACTTCTATACAAGTTGCTGGGTCCCAATCTGTGTTTGCGTGGTTCAAGAGGTCTGTTGTGGTTGGCCCTACCCCGAGGACCCCGGTACGACACTTGTCCAAAGATTGGGTGACAGTAGGCATAGAGCAGCCTGGTCACTCAACGATGGGTGCTTTTGTCCTTTGGCATGGCTGAGTCTAATTTTCTGAAGGTGTGGCCAGCATGGTGATAGAGCACTCTACGTTCTGATCCATTGGCCCTATCACAGGAGCACGTCCCTCTCGTGGTGGCTCTGCAGTAAAGCACCACATGCACTCCAAGCAATGTATCTACACCAGAAGCATCCATAGGGGCAACAAGCAGGATTCAGTACAAGACTATGGAGTGGCTGTCCCCCGGAAGGTGGTGGATATCAAAGCACAGCATGCTGCTTCCACCAAATGGCCTCTCAAGCCTGGTGTGCCAGGTGCATTCCCAAAACTTCATGAGATGAAGTAATATTTACCATCTTACCTCAAAAGACCCTCTAATCTTTCCTTCTCCTTTGCTTTCATTCGTTTCTTCCATTTTTAATTGTTTTCATCCTCCTCAAAAATAGGTTAGACAGAAGAGGATAAACAGTGATGTCAACAGAGAATGTTCCAGAGGAAAATCTTGTGAAATAGATATAATAAAAAGCAAAATAGATTTAGGAAGTCCCCCCCACCCCCCAGCGATGCCTCTAAGGATGGGCTTATACCAAGGAATGAATTTCAGTGTTGTTCTCAATATGTATATAATTAAGTGCTCATTTTATTTCTATTTTCTAATTTTCATAAGATTCAATATGGATTTAGCAAATACTACCCCAAAGTCAGAACTTTACTCCTATTAAATTAACATTATTTCCATGATTTAGATATCTTAACTCTCATAAAGCACAATAACTGGAAAAATCCTTTTGTATTTATATGGTCTGAAACTGTCTGATATTGAGCCTCTGGAAAGTGATCTTGGATCCTGTAAATATGAAGGTGAGAATACCTGCTCTTAAAAACACAGAAGTACTTAATGTATGATTCCATGCATATAATATTTTTTAAAAAGACAGAATTTTAGAAATGGAGGATATATTATAGGTTGCCAGGGATTGGGATGGGGACAGAGAGGAAGTTGGTTGTGGTTACAAAAAGGCATCATGGGCCGTCCTTATGGCTTTGAAACTGTTCACTATCTTGACTGTGATAAAATTATATAGAGCCAGAGGTGTCCGAGTGGTTCAGTTGGTTAGGCATCCGACTTCAGCTCAGGTCATGATCTCACAGTTTGTGGGTTCGAGCCCTCGTCGGGCTCTGTGCTGACAGCTCAGAGCCTGGAGCCTTCTTCAGATTCTGTGTCTCCCTCTCTCTCTGCCTCTCTCTCTCTCTCTCTCTCTCTCTCTCTCTCTCTCTCTCTCTTTTTCAAAAAGAAATAAAAACAATTTTAAAAAATTTTCAAAATTGTATAGAGCCAAATACACGCACACTCTCTCTGTCTCTCTCTCTCTGTCTCTCTGTCTCTCTGCCTCTCTCTCTCTCTCTCTCACACACACACACACACACACACACACACACACACACACACACACCATCAATATAAGAAAATGGGAAACCTGAAAGATTGGTGAATTGAATCAATGTCAATATCCTGTTTGTGATATTAACATTTGCAAACCATTACCATTGAAGGAAAACCAGGTGAAGTGTACAAGGAATCTCTCTGTATTATTTCTTACAACTGTGTGAGAATCCATAATTATCTCAAAGTTTCATTTAAGAATACAGAAAAATCTCATCAAGCCAGACAGCAAGAGGTAATACCAGACCTTTGGCAGGATGATATAGGGTCCAAGCAGCCCTAATCCTAGCTGAAGTTTCCCGATGCAACAGCACTGCTAATGTGACTCTTTTCTGACTCCTTGCTATGAACCTAACCATCCCAGAGAACAACATAACTCAGTAGTAGGTAGAGCAATACAATCAAACAGCTGGAACTTGTATCTACAGATTATAAGCAACAGAATTGCAGAAAAGTAATTGTACAGTATTTTAATATTGTTCCCTCTGGTAGATTGTACCCTCACTGAGAGAAGGAAAAGGCTGAACGGTCTTGCTCACTGCTATATCTCAGCTCCTAGCACTTCACTTGGTACATAGAAAGTGCTCACTACATGCTTGTTAAATGTGTTGGAATGAAGTTTACAGCCCATCTGCCCTTTTAGAGGTCAAATGGCTTCTCTCTTCCCTCCTTCCCAATCTCCCTTCCCCACTCTCTGCTCACCCATGTAAATGCATGCAGAGAGACCAAGGTTGTTTCTGCCACACGCAAGCTGGGCAGTCATTTAACCTCTCTGTCTCTCAGCATCCTCATCTGTAAGATGGTAATAATAACAGCAGTATCTGCTTCAAAGGACTGACATGAGAGTTAAATGAGTTAATATGTGTAGAGTACTTACAACATTATCTGGCAAACCATGGTTGCCACGTAGGTGTCTGTTCAATTGCAACACAATTCTGACACTGATTACCAGAGTTAGCTTAGACCCCACAGGTAAAGGACACCATCCTCTACAAGACTGCCCTTACTTCAGACACCAGGCACAAGCTCCAGGTTCCCAAGCTACCCATGTTAGCTGTCTACAAATTTTGGAGGTGCCCACTCTATCCCCTCAGGTTCAGTAATTCACTAGAATGGTCCTTGGAACTCAGGAAAGTACTGTACTTAGGATTGTAGTTCTGTTGTAAGGGATACAAATCAGGACCAGCCAAAGGAATACATGCATAAGGTGAGACCTGGGAGGGTCCCAACAGGAAGCTTCTATATCCTCCGTATACCTCACCCTCTAGGCACATCAGGGGGAGATTGCCAAGTAGGAAGCTCACCAGGGCTTGTACAGGTTTTATTTGGGTTTCATTACTTAGACATGGATGCTTGAATCATTGGCCACGTGATTGAACCCCCTTGCCAGGACCCACCCCCCTCCCCCCAGAGGTCAGACTGATATTACATGGCTCAGAGCCCCAGCCCTCTAATCACACAGTGGTCTTTGAGCTCCCATCCTGAAACCATCTAAGGGCCTTTGAGAGTCACCTTGCTAGCATAAACTCAGGCCACCATGACTAACAAAGTTAATATCTAAAGTGAGATATTCCAAAGATTTAGAGGTTATCTCCAAGGAACCAGGAACAGAGATCAGCCAAATCCTTTACTATACACCATAAATAAAGTTTACTGAGTTGAATAGGTGGAGGGGTAAGGAAGGGAGCGCTCAAAGGGAAGAAGCAGAAATATTCCTGGCACAGCCATGGCACAGTAGAAAGACCCCCTAGCTGACTGGGCTTTGCTGTATTGTAATGCACCAGCCTGGTCATCTAGGCTGATGGTCATGGACCATCTGTCCATGGTTCCGCTCTTTGGTAGCTGTGGTGTCATCCTGTGGGAGTACCCGGATCATTGTAAGCCATCTTAAATCCTGTCGATGACAGGGAGGGCATAATTGAAACACACAATTTAATGGATTTATTTATTTACTTACTGTTTCTCAAAATTGTATTATTTCTCACAGAATTCATTATTTCTCACAATACAGATCAGGCAGCTTTCTGGCTTCATGTGGTGGTATCAGTTTCACTGCAGATGGTGCACCTGCATTCAAAAGGCTGATGGTCGGGATGAAGGAACCAAGAATGGCTCCCTCATATTTCTGCGGCCTGGTGCTGACTGCTTGGTGCCTTAGTTCTCACTCACACAGCCACTCTTTACATGTGCTGTCTCAGTTCTCAGGGCAGGAGACCCTGGACTTGCTGACAAGAGAGCAAAAGTAGAAACCACCAGGTGTCTCAAGGGCCTAAACCGGCACAGCATTTTTTTCCCCACCATGTTCTATTCGTCAAAGCAAGTCAAAGAGCCAGTCCAGATTCAAGGGGATAGGAAACAAACTCCAGGTCTTGAGGGGAAGAGAGAAGCATGTTGCATGTGTACACAGGGAGGGAAGGAATCACTGCAGTCATCTTTGGAGGCTCTCTACGGTATCCTCTGAACCTCAGTTTACTCATCAAAATGGGTATTTTAATAGCTACCTCAACTAGATTCATGAAAAGATTAAGAGACATGGGGAAGATGGTATGTGATAACATTTTATAAATTGTAAAGTCCTAAAAAAGTACAAGATATTTTAGTGGTGGGTGATACAGGTGGATTGTAAGAATGAGAAGAGATTATACAAGGCTTTAAAAGGAGATAAGAAGGTTGTTGTAATCATAATAACATTTATTGAGCATTTGGTTTGTGCCAGGCATTGTACTAAGTGCTTTATAGGTATTATCTTTTTTAATCATCACAACCTCATAAATGGATATTTTATTGCCATTTGACAGGGAAGGAACTGCAGGCAAATGGCAGAGCCAGAGCTTCAACCCAATTCGGTCTGGTTCTAAAGTCTTAACTACTGCACCTAGAATTCTTCTATCACTTAAATCATAATCAATCGGCAGTTGGGTAAGGGGAGGTAGGAGCTACCCCGGAACTACTGAAACAGAACTTTTGAATATGGAACCCAGGATCTGCATATGTAACAGCCACATTAATGTGGAAGAAGCATTAACCTTCCATAGTGAGCCTTTTCAGATTTTTCAGTAATTCAAACACACTAAATGTTCCTTTATTTTCTTGAGAAAGAGAGTAAGAGGGAAATTGGAGGAGGAGCAGAGAGGGAGACAGAATCAGAAGCAGGCTCCAGGCTCTGAGCTGTCAGCACAGAGCCCAAAGGGAGGCTCGAACCTGTGAACTGCAAGGTCATGACCTGAGCCGAAGTTGCATGCTTAACCAATTGAGCCACCCAGGAGCCCCAGTTATTCAAAGACACGAGAAGACAAGCTATGAGAGGAAATTTGGGTTTGCAGGTACAGAAGAAAACTTGAGTAAGAAAAGTACCTAGAAGGGGGGAGAACAGTGAAGGGCTTTAAAAATAATTATATTTTCTAGAGGTTGATGCTAAAGCTAGGAAAATGAAAGTGAGACTAGAAAGGTTACAAACCAGAGGCAACAACTTGGAATTAACCAGCTGTACATTTCATGTATTAATCCATCTATTTTATGTCTCTGCCTTTGGGCTTGTTGTTTCCTCTGCTAGAAAACCACAAGTTCCATCTTCTTCTCACATACCCTGGTTGACATTTCTTCATTTCAGGTCTGAGGACAAATAGGTGCCTCCTCTGGGAAGTCTCTCCTGGCCACCTCCCACCCCCGGGGGTGTCCCACATGTGCTGCACCTTCCTCCATGCTATTATTTGTAGGATTTATACTTTAAATGTTGGTTTATGTTTCTTCAGCACTCGACTGCAAGACCCTTGACAGTAAGGACTGTACAGAAAGTGGGGGGGCTGGGGGACAAGTGAAAACATAGAGATGATTCCTAGAACCACTGGATGAACACAGGAGGTGAAGGAGCCATTGCAAAGGGGCACATTGTCTGCACAAAGACTTGTTGAGGCTTCAAGGTGAACTTTATGGAGTTTAACAAAGAGCAGCAATTAGATATATGCATCCCCAAAGCTGACACTTCATAAACACAATTCAAAGCAGCCCAGCAAATCTTTCTCTTTCATAATTACATGTATTTCCTCTTAGACCATATAATACACAACCGGTTGATATTTCACAAACGCAAATGCCAAGAACAAATTTGTTTTTTCTTCACAGCGGCATGGATGAGGCTAAGTGATTAGACTTAGACTCAAGTTACTTAACCTTTAACCCTATTTCTTCATTTGTTATAAAGAAATGATAAAATCGTTTCCCCGAGTTGCTAACATGACCAAACGCGGCAACGCACGTCAAAATGCTTTATAAAATATTGGTGGCAGGTATAACAGAGATAATATACTTCTACTACTACTAATATTGATATTATTCTGCGGCTGTATCTTCTCTCTTTCAATCTCCCTAATCCAGAATAAATTCCAGCCAGTTTAAGGTGCAATAACAGACGTTCACTCTAATTTTCAGGCAAATTCCAATTCCGCCAGCATCTGCCCTAACCCAGCATGGCGGCATCGGCTTCTTCAAGTTTACAACTCTGGCTACCCAAACACAACTTGTTGCCCGCTGGGTGGACTCAGCTTCCCGTATGCCCTTTGATGACGCTTCAAGCCTGCGCCCGGAAGGCGGGCAGTTCAGGTCTGCGCAGGCGCAACGCGGAGGCGGGTGGGCGGAGCAGGTCGCGATGAGTGGCGGAGGGACGGAGACGCCTGTGGGTTGTGAGGCCTCCCCGGGCGGCGGCGACAAGAAAAAGGACTCGCTGGGGACCGCGGGCTCTCCAGCGCACCTCATTATCAAGGGTACGGAGTAGTGGGGCTGTCGCTCTGGTGGATCCCGGCGCTGCTCCACCTCCGGGGCGGCGCCCTCTGACCCGGGCCGCTCCCTGGGGCACCCCCCGGCTGCAGGGCGGCCTCGCGTTCGTGGGAGGTAGGGGGAGTCGTGGCCGGAGTCTGCATGGTTCCCCACGCCAGGTGCCTTCCAATAACAACCAGCCAACTCAGCCCCTGTTACTACTTCGAAAAACCCGCGGACGTGAGTCTTGAGGCCCGCCCCCTCTCCCTTTTCCCAAGCCCCGGACCTTTGGGCGCAGAACTTCTTTGGACGCCGCCTCTTGATGGTGCTGTAACGCGTAGATACAGCATCGGGCTTAGGGGTCGAGAAGGGTCTGCTCCCTCAGGTCGTTTAGGAGTTGGGTGACTTTGGTTCGGCCGCTTTACCTACTCTGCCCCTGTGTGCCCCTGGGTCATGCAAGGAGTAACTGAGATAACATATACGAAAGCATCTTAAAACATGAAAGCGCCATATACAGCTACAGATGTCCATTTGGTTTGTCGGCTTTACGCTGGGAGAAGGTTACAACCTGGATTCTCACAGAACTTGAGTAGGTTTGATTCCCAAAGCTCACAACAACCCTGTTTTCCCGTAGCAGGATCTTTGCCGGTTAAATACTGCACTTTCTCATCCTTGTCCTTTCTTAACCCTGTGCTGGTCCTGTCTGTCCCAACATCTTGCAGCGTTGAACACCCCCCTTCCCCCCGTAGGATTCCAGAGTCCTTCAGCACCACCCAGGGAATGACATCCTTCGGTTGCTGCCTATTTTAACCTTATCTGTCAAGATTGTAGACAGCCCCCAGCACGGCTGGCTGTGGCTATTTGTAGACTTCACGTTGTCTCTTAAGTCTAATTAGGAGTGTTGAGAGTGGTGCGTGGGTGTTAGGGCTAAATTATAAATGTTTTTATGTGTGATCTAAGTGAACTGCTACTTAAAAATGTTTTAAATTGCGGTGAAATACATATAAAGTTTATCTGAACCATTTTTAAATGGACAGTGTTGTGCCATTAGTACATCCATATTGTTGTGCATCCATCACCACCGTCCATCTCCATAACTTTTCATCCTCCCGAACTGAAACTCATTGTAGGGTTGAAACACTGACTCCCCATCTGACCCTTCCCTCCAATCCCTAGCAACCACCATTCTACTTTCTGCCTCTGTGTGTGACTGCTTTAGATAATTCATATACATGAAATCTTACAGTATTTGCTCTTTTGTGACTAGCTTATCTCACTTTGAGATAAGTGTCCTTTATCCACGTTGTAGTCTGTGATGGAATTTCCTTCCCTTTAAAAGCTGAATAATACTCCATTGTATGTCTATACCACATTTTCTGTATCCATTCATCTGTGGTTGGACCCTTGGGTTACTTCCACCTTTTGGTTTTTGTGAATATTGCTGTGAACATAGGTGTGCAAGTAACTGTTTGAGCCCTTGCTTTCAGTTCTTTCGAGTATATGCCCAGAACTGGAATTGCTGGACCAGATGATAATTCTATTTTTAATTTTTTGAGCAATCACCATACTGTCTTCCATAGCGACTGCACTATTTGCAGTCTCACGGGGCACAAGGGTTCCAGTTTCTCCACATCCTCACCAACACTTGTTATTTTCTGTTCTTTGGTAGTGGCCCTCCTAACGGGTATGAAGTAGTGTCTTGTAGTTTTGATTTTCATTTTCCTAATGATTAGTGATGTTGAGCATCTTTTTATGTGCTTATTGGCCATTTGTATGTGTTCTTTGGAGAAATGTCGAAGTCCTGTACCCGTTTTTTGATCAAGTTTTTGTTGTTGAGGTAGAAATTCTCTGTATAGTCTGGATATTAACCCCTTTTCTCATGGATGATTTGCATATATTTTCTCCCATTCCATGGGTTGTCTTTTTCATTGTTGATTGTATCCCTTCATACACAGTTTTGTTTTGTTTCTTTCATGTGTTACTTTAAAAAAAAAAAAAGATTTTTCAGGGTAAATTTTTTCAAGTTAATCGAAAAGTGAGTTTTAATTAAAAATATGTCTAGAATTTTCTTGGCTTTTTTATGGAACCATTCACTCTTCATTCTGAAAGCCTATTTTTAGTTCATCCTTACTTGAAGACCATTGGTTCTGAACAGATCATTGTTGAATTTTATTGCGAGAATTAGTGAAAAGGAAATAAATAAATGATTTCACTGCTTATGCCCTGGGTCTGTAAGGGTTTGTGGCCCAAGGGTTTGTGGCCCATGGGTGGGGGTTAGGAGGTAAAGAGTGGGAAATAGGAAGGGCTTCCTGAACGTTTTTTTACTGAAGAGTAAAGTGTTAGCAATTAAGGAAAGAGGGCAAGGGTATTTTGGACTTAGTTTGCAACAGCCTGAGCAAAGGTGTGGAGGGCTCAAACAGCATGGCCATGTTTGGGAAATTACATATATTGCTACAAAGTGACTCTCAGAGAGGTGGAGTTTGGTGGAAATCAGACAGTAGAAGACTTCTTGCCTTAGATTGGACTTTTTCTTAAATTAGTAAACTAACCAGCAAGTATGAGAATCATGTGGTTAGATTTGTATTTTTTTTAATTTTTTAAAAATGTTTTATTTATTTTTGAGAGACAGAGCATGAGTGGGGGAGGGGCAGAGAGAGGGAGAATCAGAAGCAAGCTGCAGGCTTTGAGCTGTCAGCACAGAGCCCAGCATGGGGTTCAGACCCATGAACTGCAAGATCATGACCTGAGCTGAAGTCAGACACTCAATTGACTGAGCCACCCAGGCGCCCCAGACTTGTATTTTAAATAAAGCACTCAGGCAGATAACAGTGGATCCTCATCTTGTGGATTAGGTGTTTGTGAATTTGCCTAATTGCTAAAATGAATTTGTAACTTCAATATCAATATTGATGATGCTTTCATGGTCATTCCCACATGCACAGAAGAGAGAAAAATTTGAGTTTTTCTACATGCACATTTGTAGTTGAGGCTGAACAAGGCAACCCTTTGCTTTTTGTTTTACCTCTCATACCGTAAATGGGTCCTTTTTGCTTTTTATTTAGTATATTTTTCACATTTTTGTGCTTTTGTTGCTGATTTTGCTTTTTCAAGTGATCCCCAATGTGTAGTGCTGAGTTTTCCCTAAGTACACACATATTCTGTTGTGTGCCTTACAGAGAAAACACTGTAGAAGACAAGTTTCTTTCAGGTATGAATTACAGTGCTGTTTGCTGTGAGACAAATGTGAATTAGTCAACAGTCCACAATAAGGAAGGAGATTCACCAATTTGTGCGTTCGGCCATTCCAGAAAATGCCAAAGCAACATTCATAGTGTGTGATGAAGTGATGGGAAAGCAGCTAAATTTGTACATTCTTGAGATGATTGACCGAGCATAGTGGACAGCATTGTCGTAAAGCTGAAAGCCACAGAAACTTATGGTCAGTTGTGTAAGGTCAGGAAAACGTTCAACTCTTCTGTCTAAGTGCTAGCCATACTTTCAGAGGTGGTACAGGATGAAAGTGTTCAGCTTGCAGGTGAAGTAGGTTATGCAGGTCAAGGGGCTGTGGGAGAACTTTAAGAATACCTGGTAAGTGTTATGCACGGAAAAGCATTCTATTGGAAGAGCAGATGGTAAACACTAAGAGTTGGGGCACCCAGGTGGCTCATTCGGTTGAGCATCCGACTTCAGCTCAGGTCATGATCTTGAGGTTCGTGGGTTCGAGCCCCGTGTTGAGCTCTGTGCTGACAGCTCGGAGCCTGGAGCCTGCTTCCGATTCTGTGTCTCCTTCTCTCTCTGCCCCTCCCCCACTTGTGCTCTGTCTCTATCAAAAATAAATAAAATATTTTTAAAAAACTTAAACACTGAGAGTGGCATGTTTCACAAGGATGTTGGAAAACAAACCTGTGTGACACAAGTGGCATTTTGGTTTGACAAAAAAATGTGACCAGAAGCTTGCAGGAACCCAACTTTGTATTTCCTGGAGGACCAGTAGTTCAGTGCTTGCTAGTTTAGTGTTGGAGGCAACTGTGTAAACATTGCTACTGGGAATGACAAGAACTGACTCTGTGTGGAGTGGGTTACAGAGAAAAGTGACTAGTTAGTTCAAATAGTCCTAGTGAGACAAGCAGGGATGAAAAAGAGGGAGTGGTTTTGAGACCTGATAAGGAAGAAGAGCATCTTTTTGGTGATGCTGTGGGAGTTATCAGAAACAATTGCAGTAAATTGTTCCTTATGATATTACATTAAAGGCCTGGAAATTCAGGGCCAGAGGAGAAACTTCTGTTAGATAATGAGAGCTCTACAATTGACCATATTTCTCCATGTTCCATAGCCACATGGCATATTGATCTTCCATCAAAGTGCTTATTTTTCTCTGTCTTTTGTGTGAAGGGGTATTTGTCCAACACTCATATTAGAGTGTGTACTTTTGGAGGATGAAAGATTATTTTATCTTATATATCAAACAACAAAAGAATGCTTTGCAGGGTTAGGGTTGAACTTACGTGAAACTCTGTAGCTTACATTTACATGATCAGACTTAGAGAATTTGTCCTTGGGACTCCTGAATTATTATATGCTTGCTTTGTTGTTGTAATGTTACAACAAAAATATTTAGTGGCTTAATTTCTGTAGTAACATGTATGTTCTCCCCAAGTCTTTACTATCTTAAATTTTGGGGCACAGTTTTGGAAGTGATCACTATCCATTTCTAAACAGAATTGAATTCTCTCTCCAAAGGCCACCTAAATTCTATCAGGCTGCAGAAGATCTCCCCAAATCAACAAAGCCTAATAGCTTCTCATCGTATAGAAAAATACATGTTAACCCGCATATCCCCTGTGGGTAATACAAATAATGTTGTCTCTGAGATACTCACTGGAAGAGAGAGATAATTTCAGGACAATATAGTAAGTAGTAGGATAGAAGTAATTGCCCCAGGTGCTTTGGGAGGCATAAAATAGGGGCACTCCTTGAAACCTTGGAGGAAGCAGAATAGAACAAATGAAAATTTCAAGGAAGTGTGATGTCAGCGGTTTGGAAGGAAGAGCAGGGATTCAGGAAGGTTCCCGATGGTGACCAGAGCACGAGCTGTGACAAGGATGCATGAGATAGCGCAATGTGTTTGGAAAAAAAACCGCCAGTCGTTCAGAGTTGTCAACATGGGGGGAGATGAGGCTGGAACCAGGCATATGGAGGACCCTGTGTGGCTACTACGAGGCATGAACTTCAGCCTGTTAGACAGTTGTGTTTCAAAGACACGGGTGTTTGTTGAAATGTGAACAGATATTATTTGCCACATAGGTTCCATGAATTTCTGCATAGTGCAACCCTCACTTGGGCATTAATAATTCATATGAGTAACTATCGGCTCCCAGAAGATCTGAGGTAAAGGAACTTGTCTAACTTGATTTTATCTAGTGTTTCCCAAATTTAACTAAGCATAGACCTTTTTCCTTTCTCTTTTTCTTTTTCTTTTTTTCAAAATGAACTCCTGTTACCTTCTTATAGAAGTGTTCTGGGTAATGAGTCATTGAAGGACTTAAGCAAAAGTTACATATCTGTTTACGTTTTTTTACTTAGCATACTTCCTAAGATGTATCCTAATAAACTCCTCAAATAGAGTAATGAAGTTTGCCCCATTGCATGTCTGCAAAAATAAAAGATTCGAGGAACAGGTTATACCAGTAAATGAACATGAATGATGCATGTTACTTATTTGGAGACTTAATTTCCTCTAGGAGTTTTGAGGTTTACCCCTTGCACAATATTGTTACAAAGTAGAATGAATAGAATGACTTACCAAAAACAGTTAGAATTTGGAACTGTTTCCTTTAATTTTTTCAGACTTGTCAAAAAGTATAGAGACCTGTAAGGAACACTCTACCCATCTTAATAAACACCCAAAGCCCACTGGGTACCTTGCTCTAATTGTGTTGTCCTCTCTCCTCTCTAAAGGTAGCCACTGTTTTGGATTTGCTGTTTACCGTTCTCATGCATTTCTTTCTACTTTTATTGCTTCTGTATGTGTCCCCAAATTAAGTATCTTTTATATGTTGTTTAAGTTTAGATAAATACCTTTATTCTGCTGAAACCGGCTTTTCTGTTAAGCATTATATTTATGGGATTTATCCATGTTAATAAATGTAACTTTAATGTATTGGGGTTATTTTCTAGTTTATTTTGAGAGAGCGTGAACGGGGAAGGGGCAGAGAGGGAGAAAGAGAATCCCATGCAGGTTCTGTGCTGACACGCGGCTCTATCTCACAAATTGTGAGATCATGACCTGAGCTGAAGTTAAGAGTTAGATGCTTACCCGACTGAACCAGCCAGGCACCCCAGTGTATTCATTTTTATTTGCTGATTTATAGTATTCCATTGTATGAGTATGTTTAGGTTGTTTGCTTTTTTTCTTCTTTTGACATTATACTCATATTGTAGTAAACATTTATAAATGTCTTTCATTTGTGCAAGAGATTTTCCAGGGCACATACATAGGCATGGAACTGCTAGGAGTGCAGATCCTAAGCTGTATTAGATATTGCCAGATTGCTCTCAGAAGTACTTGTACCTATTTACTGGCAATGGATATGATTTCTTCTAAATCCAGTCTAAACTAGATTTTAACCTACATGTATTCGTGGGAATTGGGAAGAGTGAATCACGCTAGAGATTGTGCCCCCCAGTGTGGATTAACTTTGAATTTCATTTTGTCTTTATAGACCTTGGAGAAATTCATTCCAGGCTTTTAGATCACAGACCAGTTATTCAAGGTGAAACCCGTTATTTTGTGAAAGAATTTGAAGTGAGTATTTAAACCTTACTTTGTAAAAACACTGCCCTAGTTGTTAGTGTGTTAATATACAGAAGGGGAACTCTGTGGTTTTAAAATCTCTGATTTCCATTCATGTGTTCGTAACGTAGACAAAGTAGAGCTCATTAGGAGACATTGCCATTCATGGAAGGAGCGGAAGGAGGAGAAGGAGCAGGGGTTTGGGCTCAAGTTCTGGTGCCTGCTCTGGGGTATTTCATATCTGTTGATCTCAGCTTTTTTCATCCGTAACATGAGATACAATGAAAAAAATATTTTAAAGACTGATGGGTGTAGGTCTTCCAGATCCATTTTCTATTTTTTTTTTTCCCTCAGTTGGAGCATCAGCACCCACCCAGAGCACTCGGGTTAAAGCATGAGACTCATCCTTGGTTGTTCCGACCCAGTTAGGACCCACATTCAGTGACCGTTTCTTTTGGATGTTACTCATAAATCTCCATCCCTTCTGATTTGTTTGCCTGCTTCATCAGCCCAGTCAAAGCCAGTGTTTCCCATGCCGCCAGAGTGCTCAGACATTATTTCACTTTTTAAAACCCTTTGATGGTATTTGCTATGCACAGGATGAAGTCCACGCATCCTTGACCTGGCCCCTGCCTTGCTGGCTTTGCCATCTGCCAGCCGACCTTTCATGCTGCGGTCCAGTGATACTGATGTGCCAGCCTGCCATCCTGTTTCATAGTACTGTTGTTTTACACGTGTATAATTGATTCATTGTGCATTAAGCAGCAACATCCCAAGCTACTGTCAGATAGATGGTAAATGGTGTTGCACAAAAAATTTCATGGTTCTGTGTAAGTTGGGGTTCTATTTCCAAATAAGACTCCAAGCAGGGAGTCTAAACCTACCAAAAGGAGAGAACCTTTTCATAAATCCTTTAAAACTTCAGAAAGCCTGTGGTACAGAGCGCTCGAGATAGAGGGACAGAGCTGCAACATCAGATATCATTTCTAGGTTCAATAGACTCATACTCAAAATCTGCATAATACCTACCTCACAGCGTTGTTGGAAAGATTAAAGGTATGCACATTCACACAATGAGTGCATCTCTGTGTGTGTATCTTAGAATGTTATCTGGTACCTAGGAAGAAATAACTGTTAGCTATTTCATCATCATTACTGTCGTGGTGGGATACACATAATCTGGGACACACAGAATATTATCCAGAGATGATTCCCTTTTATGCTATTTGAAGATTATTGCCAGTTCCTTAGAATAGTCTGAGCATCACATGGCTGGGTTCTCTGCTCACACTCTCTCAAGGTTAAAATCAAGATGTTGGCCAGACATTGTTCTTATTTGGAGCTCAGAGTCCTCTTCCTAATTGACATGATTGTACCAAAACTCAGTTCTTTGCCCTGATACAGTGAAGTGCCCATTTCCTTATTTGCTGCCAGCCAGGGGCCCCTCTGAACTCCTAGAGACCACTAACGTTCCTTGGTACGTGGCTCCTTCCATCTTCAAAGCCACAAATCAGTCTCGCTCATGTGGAGTCTCTCCCTCTCATGCTTGCCAGGAAGAGCCTAGACTCTGTAAAGGACTCACCTGATTAAGTCAGGCCCACTGAACATAATCTCCCTTTCTTAAAGTCAGCTTATTTTGGACCTTAATAAATCTGTAGAGTATAGATGCAGTGGCACCTAGATTAGGGTTTGATAGAATAACTAAGAGAAGGTGTGTGTACGCTGGGTGGGGGGGTGAGGGGGGGGTCTTGAGGGCCATCTTAGAATTCTGTCTACCATAAGCTCTTATAACTACCTGATATTTTTCTTGTTATTTATTTGTTCATTGCCTGTCTTCTTTCATTAGAATAGAGGTACCATAAGAGTCAGGACTCCTGATTGTTTAAAAATGCCTTATTCTCATTATATTAAAAATGCCTAAACCAATGTCTGATGCACTGTGAGTGCTTAATATGATTCAAAAGAAAAACAGCAGAGCCTTGACAAAAACTTGAGTTTCCTAATGTCTAGTGATGTCATAAGTCATCTTTTTCATAAGTTATCTTTTTTTCTTTTTGCTAGTCTGATTAATTTGAAATACTGAATAGTTTTTAAAATATAACTTTAGAGATCTACTTGGTATTAAACATAGAATTTTGGACTTAAGATGGATTTTCTGATCCACCCCCCCCAACCCACTTCATAGAAACTGAGCCCAGAGATGGAAAGCAACATTGAAAAGTTGCACATTGCTAATTAGTGGCTGAGTTATCCCTAGAAAATTTATCATTATACCTATATCAGCATTCTTTTTTTTTTTTAATTTTTTTTAATGTTTGTTTATTTTTGAGAGAGAGAGAGACAGAGCGTCAGTGGGGGGAGGGGCAGAGAGAGAGAGAGAGGGAGACACAGAATCCGAAGCAGGCTCCAGGCTGTGAGCTGTCAGCACAGAGCCTGATGCGGGCTTCAAATTCACAAGCTGTGAGCCCATGACCTGAGCTGAAGTCGGACACTTAACCGACTGAGCCACCCAGGTGCCCCTATATCAGCATTCTTTGAATAATGTAGATGGTTTTTGTGAAAAGACTATCTATACAAGTGAAACTGAATGTTGAATTCAAAATGAAAAAAGTTTTACATTTACGCCGTTAAGAGCTCACTTCCTGTTGAAGCCAATGCCTCTTCCAACTGGGATAGAAGATAGTTGCCAAGGGAAGATGGGCATGTGTCTCAGAGGAGAGAGATTACCTGCATTCCGCATCGTGAGCCCTTCCAAGGTCTCTTTGGAAAGGAGGCTGTGTTGAGGAATGAAAAGAACATGGGCCTTGGAGCTTGACATCTTTGGATTCAAATCCCGCCCCCGTCTTACTAGCTATGATTACTTGCTTTACTGAGTCTTAAGTTTCCCACTTAAAAATGGGAAGAGCAATATATACTGTGCAGTTTTTGTGAAGATTAAATGATAAGTTATTTTTAAATCCCTGATACATAGGTGTTAGACAAATGTTGGTAACTGTTGTTATTAAGAAAAAGATGGTAGCAAATACAGTCAAAATTTTTTTTAACTCAGAATTTACAATAATTTGAGCTTGAGTTCAATTTTTAATGATTTTAGGGAAAATAGAGTTTTGCTAAGCAGGTGGCAGAACTGTTATCTTAGAAAAATGTTTGTTTACTAGGGACACCTGGATGGCTGAGTCATTTAAGCATCCAACTCCTGATTTTGGCTCAGGTCATCATCTCCTCATTTGTGAGTTCAAGCCCTGTGTTGGGCTCTGTGCTGTCAGTGCAGAATCCTGCTTGGGATTCTCTCTCCCTCTCTCTGCCCCTATCTCTCTCTCTCTCTCTCAAAATAAATAAAACTTAGAAAAACAAAAGATGTTTGCTAGAGAATAAAATTATCACATCGGGTATGATAGAAACAAGCTTGTTTTGCAAGTGTCTCGAGCACTTACTTTGTGTGAGACATAACATAGAAACCAGTGCTGCTCTGATAAAGAGGACGGACACAGACGCACCCTTCATGAAGCAAGATATTCTCATATTGTCATTGAAGACTGGCCTCTGAAGGGCTCAAAAATATCTTGTCAGCTAAGTTTAACTTGTTACCTTCAACTAAATGTAATATAATTCCTTTTCTTGATAGATACTTGATCCAGGATTTTATACGATAACCTCCCCGGTTGGTCTTCCTGAGGGTTTGGAATAGCATGGAAACTTCCCTGTATTTTCTGTGTATTGTATTCTGACATTTCTCCTCAAATTAGAAGAAAGCTGAAAGCATTTTAGAGGCTTTGGATTTGAATATATATCTGCATTATTTACAGTTCCTTTTCTATCTTGGTCCAAATAGTAGCATCCACTAATTCACCCCAGATGGCATGGTTGGGCAGAGAGGAGTGGCAGAGCAGTGTTACCAGTATACCTGAGAACTTTCATCTCTCTCGCATTTAAACGTAGTTCACCTTAAGAAAATCTGACTAGTATGTAAAACTACAGATGTTTATAGTTTTTATATTTCAGAAAGTTAATGCACGGGCCAACAATCATCTTTTTCTATATAAAATTTTATTTCTAAAGGAGGGGAATAAGTGCCACATGGTGGCAGCATTACTTAAAGTATTGAAGTTCTGTTATATTTAAGCTCTCTTTTTGTGTTTGTTAGTATTTCTGGACAGTTGGCTGACTGTCTTTCTCCTGACTTTATGCAGATCTTTTATATCCTTGATTCTACTGAACAGAGATCCCTGTAGGGCCTTTTCCATGAGCATCAACTTGGTAGTGTGAGTGGGGAGAGGCATTGTCTGCCATACTGTTATCTCTCTAGCCCCAGAGGGTATGTTGTGGCCTCTCATGTGGAACAGAGGAAAGACCCACATTAGTGAGAATTTCTGATGTGTTTTGGGGATATATGGTCCTGTACAAGTTCTTTATTTCTTTTTTTTTTTTTTTTAGTTTCATAAATCTTTTTAATGGAAAAACATTTTTTATTGATTATAGTTGGCACACAATGTTATATTAGTTTCAGCTATAGAATGTAGTAATTCAGCAAATCTATCCATTATGCTGTGTGCCCCACAAATGTTGCTACCATCTGTCACCACACAAAGCTGTTACAGTACCATTGACTATACACCCTGTGCTATGCCTTGTATCCCCAAGACCTATTAATTTTGTAACTGGAAGCTCATGACTCCCACTGTCCACCCATTTTGCCCATCCCCCTGATACCTCTCCTCTGATTGCTTATTTCATTTTTAGCAAACTTTATTCCTTCAGTGCTTTATAGAACAGTTGTTGATTACCTACGTGTATCAGTAAGGAATATGTTTAGGTACTAGTAACAAACACCTGAAAAATAGTGTCTTTAACAAGTATTTATATTTCTCTCACAATACCTGGAGCCTAGGGCTCTATGATGTCAGCTTTTTCTTCTAACTTTGCCTTCTGCCTCCCTGCAGTGTTGCTCTTACCCTTATGCTTATAAGGTGGCTCTGGGAACTCCAACCATGATATCTGCATTTCATGTAGCAAAAAGGAAGGCAGATGGGAACGAGAAGCAGTCTGTGTACAGGCACATATAACACCTCAAATAATACTTGGAGACTGATAGGAAGAAAGAGGAGGAGAATGGATCCAGAACTATCTGTCACAGTAGGTATATAAAAATAAATAAGAAACAGTCTATCTCCAGAAGTTGACAGTCTAGGGAGAAGACCTATAAACAGTGAATTTTCATGGTGGAATTATTATGATAAAATAAGCACAAAGCACTTGAGATCTCAGGAGGAAACAACTCCAGAAACAACTCCCCACAGAGCTGGGAGGAAAGTTTTCATAGAAGGGGTGGTGTTTGAGCTGAGAAAGGAAAATAGATGTTAGCAAGTAGAAAAAAAAAAAATGGAGGAAATGATGATTATAATTAGAGGTTAAAAAACAAAGGTATTCAAATAAGTACAGTATTTGCAGGAGTCAGGAGGGATTGTGTCGATGAATTTGAACGTGGATTGAATCCATGAAGAGAAAATCCTTCAAAAGGCAAACAGGTCAAGCTAGAATTTCATTTGATGTCCTAATCTCTCATTTTTGGTTAATAGATTATTGGAGTAACTGGCAGATTATTAAATATCAGGGTAAAGCATGTCCCATATAGCATATAATAAACATATGTATATACAATATGGTTTTAAATCCTGTTGGACTGACCAGTTTAGTGATTGAAAGAAAATTTTAAATTCTTATATTGGTCTCCCATTTCCCTTCTAACACTATCAAATTACATCTTAAATGTAAAGGTTATAGTAACTGTACTAATATTATTAATAATTGCTAGCACTTTTGAGCACATACTTAACCAGGCACTGTTTTAAGAACATTACATGAGCACTTGCTATTCATTTCAACTTAGAAATTAACTGTGTGATTTTATGGAGTGTTACACATCAGAAGCCAAGCTTCATTAGTGCTGATCTTTGATATTTATGCACCAGAATATATGTGAATATATATGCAGTTAAATAGATGTTAAATAGTCTTCCTTTTGTAATGAGTGTCAACAGTACACCTTGGTCAAAAATACCAGCATAAAAACAGGCACGTACCAGAGGGTAAGTTCAAGGGCGAGACTGTTTTCTAATTTCTAACATCTTTTCTAACACTATCATTGGGCCTATATGTTGTTTAAATGAACGAGGCTATAAACTCCCTTTCTACAACGTGAGACTCCCAATTTGCCTGCTAGAAGAAATAACCCATTAAATAAGTGGTTCTTTTTTATCTTTATTTTTATGAAAGTATAATTGACACAACACGTACACACACACACACACACACACACATACATATCCCACATCTTCTGTATCCATTCATCTATTGGTGGACACTTGGGTTGCTTCCATAGCTTAGCTATTGGAAATAATGGTGTAGTATAGGGGTGTGTGTTTTCATTTTCTTTTAATTTTTTTTTAATGCTTATTTATTATTGAGAGAGAGAGATAGAGCGTGAGCAGGGGAGGGGCAGAGAGAGAGGGAGACACAGAATCCGAAGCAGGCTCCAGGCTCTGAGCCATCAGCACAGAGCCCAAAGCAGGGCTCAAACTCACGAGCTGTGAGATCATGACCTGAGCCAAAGTCAGATGCTTAACCGACTGAGCTGCATAGGCACCCTGTGTGTTTTCATTTTCTTTGGGTAATACCCAGTAGTGGAATTACTGAATTGAATGGTATTTCTAGTTTTAGTTTCTTGAGGAACCTCCATACTGTTTTCCACACTGTTTGTACCAGTTTACATTCCCACCAGCAGTACATAAGGGTTCCTTGTTCTCCACAGCCTTGCCAGCACTTGGTGTTTCTTATCTTCTTGATTCTAGCTATTCTGACAAGTGTGAGGTTTTGATTTGCATTTCCCTGATCATTAGTGATGTTGAGCATCTTTTCATGTGTCTGTTGGCTGTGCATATATCTTAAAAAGAAGTTGGTTTAGGTCCTCTGCCCATTTTTCAATTGGTTTATTTGTTATTTGGTGTTGAATTATATAAGTTATTTATGTATTTTGGATATTAACCACGTATCAGATATATCATATGCAAATATCTTCACCCATTTAGTAGGTTGCCTTTTCATGTTGTTGATGGTTTCCTTGGCTGTGCAAATTTTTTTTTTTTAATGTTTATTTATTTTTGAGAGAGAGAGAGACATAGAATCTGAAGCAGGCTCCAGGCTCTGAGCTGTCAGCCCAGGGCCTGTTGTGAGGCTCGAACTCATGAACCATGAGAAGACCTGAGCCAAAGTCGGACGCTTAACTGACTGGGCCATGCAGGCGCCCTAGTGCAAAAACTTTTTATTTTGGTGTAGTCCCATAGTTTATATTTGCTTTGCTTCTTTTGCCTAAGACCAATATAAAAGAGATCACTGTCTGTATTTTCTAGGATATTTATGGTTTCAATCCATTTTGAGTTTATTTTTGTGTATCAGGTAAAATAAGTGGGGTCCAGTTTTATTCTTTTGCATGTGGCTGTCCAGTTTCCCTAGCACTATTTATTGAGGAGACTATCTTCCTCACTGCATATTCTTGCCTCCTTGTCATAGCTTAATTGATTATATAAACATGGATTTATTTCTGGGCTCTCTATTCTGTTCCATTGATGTAGGGGTCTTTTTGTTTTGATTGCTACAGCTTTCTAGTAGATCTTGAAATCTGAGATTAGGATACCTCCAGCTTTGTTCTTCTCTCTCAAGACTGTTTTTGGTATTTGGGGTCTTTTGTGGTTTCATACAAAGTTCAGTATTCTTTGTTCTATTTCTGAAAAACACTGTTGGGTGTTTTCATAGGGATTCTTAACTTTATATTTTAACTTTGATAGTGGTTCTTAACATTAGTAAGTCAAGGTGTCCTTGAAGAATTTTTTTTCTCCCAGAAAAATGCATAGAACACCTATATGTATTCAATTTGAGTACAATTTCAAGGGGATTCTGGAACCCCAAAGCCCATCCATTGACCGCCCCCCACCCCAAGTAAGACCTATACCCTGAGTAAAACTGCAGAACTCCACTCTCTGTTCTTCATTGTCTTTGTATTTGAATTGAGAGACCATTCCTTTGCATCTTGACAAAGAAAAAATGCACCATAAGAAAGGAAATAATCTTTATAATCTTGATTCATTCAGATTCCAATGCCATGGGGGGAAGATGGCAGCAAGCTATGACATAGTTTTTTGTTGTTTTGTTTTGGGATTTTTTTGCTTCAATCTGTCTATAGAAACAGAACTACTAGGGTAGCAAAATCAGGCAACATCTATAATAAAACCAGGGGACAGGGTATCCCCCAAATACCAAATGACCAAATCACCAGCTAAACAGCTAAAAAGCTTCTGTGGTATCAGAAACTAGAGGAAGACATGGACGGATGGCAGAGGGTCTTGTGAAGCCTTGAATGTTGTTGCTTATAGTAGGGAACCAACTGACAATAACCAAATACATGGAGACCAAGGGTATTCTATAAGTACTAATATAAACATAACCATGAGAACAGAAACACCAAATTTTTCTCAATCCTGAAAGATATACCAAAAAAGAACAAATAGACCACATGATCACACAAAGGTGATATACATTGTGTGTGTGTTTATGAATTTCATAAAGTGAAATAAGAAAAGTCTGTATATCATGTTTACATTTAAGAAGGAATTGAAAAAATATATATACTTATACATATGAATAAATGCATATATACATTTATATATACCTTTGTGTATATATGTATATGCATATACATGCATATACATATATATATGTGTATATATAGATAGATAGATAGATGTGTATCCTTATACTTAAGACAGTAGTAGGATAAAGTTTTAAAAGAATTACCTAAAGAGAGAGTTAGGAGGTAATACAATGCAAAAGACATACATAGAAGCTAGACTTTATATATATAGATCTATATATAGATATATATGTGTGTGTGTGTGTGTGTGTGTGTGTTTTAATACAGTTTTGGAGACATGTAAATATCTTACATAATTTAAAAGAAAATTTTTAAGGAACAATCCCTAAAAAATCAAGTGAAATGTAAAAAAGCAAACCTGTCTTTCTGGATGGTGGCATTGCCATGCAGAAAGAAATTGTTCCAAGTAACTATAAAACATAGTAATTTGTGCATATATAGTCAAATATCCCTTCAAAACAGCAACAACAACAAACCATTAATCTGTTTTCAGTAATCATTTTGTTGATACTAGTGTTGCTGTTGTTTGATTGAAGTAGTGATAAAGTAAATTGTAGTTCTGTCTGGTGTTTTGAGAACTGCAAAGAGACAGGACTGAGAAGTATAATTAAAAGCGTTATTTTTCTTAATTTGTGATTATAAACTTAAAATGCATCTTTTTAAAAATTATTTTTAATGTTTTTATTTCTTTTTGAGAGGGAGAGAGAGAACTAACAGGGGAGGGGCAGAGAGAGAAAGGAAAAGAGAGAATCCCAAGCAGGCTCTACACTGTGCAGAGCCTGATGCAGGGCTCGAACCCATGAACTGTGAGGTCATGACCTGAGCTGAAATCAAGTTAGACTTCTGACTGACTGAGCCACCCAGGTGCCCCATTAAAATGCATCTTTTAAAAACAGATACCTTGGGGCATGTGGGTTAAGTGTCCTACTCTTGATTTAGACTCAGGTCATGATCTCATGGTTTGGTTTGTGGGATCGAGCCTCGTGTTGGGTTCTGCACTGACAGTGAGGAGTCTGCTTGGGATTCTGTCTCTCCCTTGCTGTACCTTCCCCAGTTGCAGTCTCATGTGAATGCTCTCTCTCTCTCAAAAAGAAACCAAACATTAAAAAAAAAATAAAAACACTTATTTCATAACCTTGTTCACTAAAAGGCCTAGAAATAATGACTGACATGGTAGCAGTGAGCACCCCCAGTGATCATTCTCTAAGTACGATTTCTAAATAGTGGCATTTAGAGACCTGCTGATTCCAAATCTGAGTCTAGAAACGTACTAGGTGAGCCTAGAGCACCCATTCGTATCAAAAGCAGAGAGGTTACTAAAGAACATAGAATTTTGTCTGAAGCATTGCAGAGCCGACTTAACTAGGCTCCCACTGGACAAAAATAGGACAGTTTGAACACCAATAAGGAAAAATACTGTAATGGCTTGAAGAACCTCAAAATTGTTAAATCTATGAGTCATAGGAATGCATAGAATAAACAGAAACCTTTAGAGAATACTAGGGAACCATATCATTATTTTTGTTAAACAAGTTAAACTGTTAAGTAAGAGGAAGTAATCAAGTGTTTTATTTTGCCTTGCATATGTAAACATTCCTCAGAGTAACCAAGTGGTTATGGGGAAATTTCCCTTTACAGAGGTTATTCCTGCTGATAAATGAAGACGGAATGCTACCAACATCCTGCTGAAAGTATACAACCCACCTCCCTCTGAAATATTCCTGCAAACAAAAACCAAAACAAAACCCTGAATCTGATCAAGCCTCTAGTTCTAACTACTAATTTACAGGAAGGAGAACAGGCAAAGGGATATGTTAAATTACACCATGGGGATTCATTCAGCCAAATAACAGACTGTGGGAAACTGCAGAACAGATGACTCAACTTTTTTTCAACAAATTGCAAAGACAAAAGTGATGGAGGGGAAATCTATAGATTAAAAAAAAAAAAATTAAGAAACATACTAACCAATTGCAATATATGTTTTCCTTAGATTTGGGTTTAAATGGGGATCAAAAAGAACATTAATGGGATATTTGAGGAAATGGGAATATGACTTTGATATTTAATGATATTAAAGAATTGAGTGTGTGTGTAAGTGAGTGAGAGTGAGGGGAGAAGGGGCAGAGAGGTGTATTTTTTTTTTCTTAAGAAGAGTCTTTGTCTTTTAAAGACAGATGTTGAAATATTTACAGTTGAAATTATATGCTGTCCAGGATTTGCTTCAAAATAATCTAGGATTGTGGGTAGGAGGATGTATGGAATGTTACAGGGGGAACAAAATCAGCCAGGAGTTAAGAATTGTTGATTGGCGATAAGTACAGGATTCATTGTTTATTCTTTCTCAACTTTTGTATGACTTTTTAATTTTTTACTATGGAAATATTAGAGTAAAAACCCAGCCATAGCTGCTCCATAAGAATGGCTCAAAACAAAACAAAAACCCCAGTGTCACAACTAACTTATTACTTCTCTACAGTCAAGTTAACTGCCCTTCTTTTTTTAGTGAACTTTTTGTTTTGTATTAATTTTAGATTGACATTAAAGTTGCTCAGTTAGTATAAAGAGTTCTCCTGTACCTTACCCTCGCTCAGTTTCTGTCGCTATTAATGCCTTATATTACCATACTAAATGGGTAAAAACTAAGAAATTAACATTGGTATGTTACTATTGATGAAATACCAGACATTATTCAGGTTTCACCAGTTTTTCCATTACAGTTGTCTTTTTGTTCTGGGACCTTATCCAGGGTACCACATTGCGTTTACTTGTCAGTCCTGCTAGCCTTCTTTGGTCTGTGACAGTTATCTCTTTCCATGTTTTTCATGACTTTCACAGTCTTGAATACTGGCCAGTATCCTGTAGAATGTCCCCCAATCTGGGTTTGTCTGGTGTTTTTTTTTCAGATTAGACTGGGGTTATGGGTTTTGGGGAAGTGCCCTTCTTGTCACATTACATCAGAGGGTACATGTTATCACCATGACATCACTGATGATGTCAACGTTCATTGTCTCCACCGTGCAGTTAATATTTTTCTCTTTCCCTACTCTGTTCCTTGGAACCAAGTCACTGGCCTACCCTCAAGTGTAGTGGTAGGTAGTGTTAAAGTCTGCTTTCTGAAGCAGGGTGTGTTAGGGATCAGGACCACATCCAGGTTCAGCGACTGACTAAATAGGCCTTAGCATATGGTCATATTGGTAGCTAGGCTTTAATATGGCAAAAGGATATAGAGCAAAATCAACAAAGGGAACAGGTGTGTGACAAGAAGTTTGGAGAACACCAAATAGAAGCTTCCCAGAGTCCTCTCCCAGTGGAGTCACACAGATGTTCTTCAGTCCCCCAGCAATGAGCTGTGACAACACATGTGAAATGTCTACTGGAGAAGCTCACCTGAGTATAGGAGTCCAGGGATTTGATTGGCGACTGGTCAAGTAGGCACTCTCTGCCCAGCATGTATCAAAATTCCAAACTCCCAGAAGAAAGGATGTGTCTTTTCATTTATAGAAAGTTTTCTACCAGTGTAGGGAACTATTTACTGGTCAAGTTTCTAGCCCCCAGCCAAAGGCCAACCATGCAAGCAGGCCTTTCTAAGGGCAGTGGTCAGTGTCAACTCTTTTCTGCATAGGAAAGTATTCCCTTTATGACGCATTTTTGAGAAAAATGGAATTAGTTTTAAAAACAGCATAATAGTAGGACCTATTATGTATTTTATATAAAAACAACAAAAGTAAAATTAGATCAAGGGTGTCTTAATTTCCCTGCTGTACAGAATGAAGTATGTGGCAATCTAGGCCTCTTTTGGTTCATTTACTATTTCTCATGCCCATTAAAAAAATTTTTTTATGTTTATTTTTGACAGAGAGGGGGAGAGGGAGGGGCAGAGAGAAAAGGAGACGGAGAATTCCAGGCAGGCTCTGCACTGATAGCAGGGAGCCCAGTGTGGGGCTCGAACTCATGAATGGCGAGCTCATGACCTGAGCTGACTAGACGCTTAACCAACTGAGCCACCCAGGCGCCCCTTCTCGTGCCCATTTTTAAACATTGTTATAAAAATATTACTGCAGCTTTTGAAGCATTTCATAATTAAAAAATGCCTCCAGGTTGTGACTTCATTTATTGCCAAATAATTGGAAGAAAGCTGTGTAAATTTCAGTAATAACATATAACCAAAACCTGGGTGGAAATCCCAGAAAGTAATTACTGAGATTTAAGACACAATATGTATTCATAATTTACTTTCTTTTAATAGGAAAAACGGGGTCTTCGAGAAATGCGAGTTCTTGAAAATTTGAAGAATATGATCCATGAAACAAATGAACATACTCTTCCCAAATGTAGAGAAATAATGCAGGACGACTTAAGCCAAGTTCTCCAGAGATGTAAGCCAGCGTTTTTTGTGTGTTTTTGTTTTGTTTTTTAACGCTGTTTTATTTCAAATGAATGCTATGCCAAAATGTATTTCCTTCAGTGTTTTGGTGGTAGGTGGAGAGAGAATTCTTAATCAAAACCTATAAAATGGAAGCCCTGTCACAGAGCATGTGACTATTTAGTGATTAATGTGTGTTGCCAACGATGTTGAGAGCATTAATCTCCAAAGTGAGATGTGTGCATCGGGGGTACACAAGATAAGCAGTCCTTTTAGGATGTGAGAAAATTGTAGCATTATTTACCTTTTTTTAAATTTAATTATGCATAAGAAGTTTGATGACCAAGAATTAGGCAGTGAAATGAAACTTGTTTTTCAAACAGGATACTAGAATTTTTAACTCTTTTTAAAAAAGGATCCCATCATAAATGTTTGTAAACATTTTATAACTTTTTTCATTAAGCAAAATATTGTAATGTGGAGACACATTAAAAAAGAATCCTTATTAAACATATAAAATAAAAGTTTTATTACTAACTGATTTTAAAATTAGAAGTATATCAAAAACTCAAGGTTTCTCCTTGGATCTAGATCCATACTGACACTGTTCAGCTTGTGTGAGGGTAGATAATGCTGGCAAATAATGATGGATTGGGGAGAAAACAAAACTAGCCAGTAATATAATGACCTGTGAAGGAATACAGTAGGGAGATTTGGTTAATAATTGAAATTAGCAAGTGTTTGTATTCAGGTCCAAGTTAGTCTCATGTACTCTAATGTTAAAAGGGGCTTGGAGAGAATTAATGCCCCAAGATTACATTTGGTATCTTTGAACGAAACAGCAGAAAGT
This sequence comes from Neofelis nebulosa, assembly GCF_028018385.1. Taxonomy (NCBI): domain Eukaryota; kingdom Metazoa; phylum Chordata; class Mammalia; order Carnivora; family Felidae; genus Neofelis; species Neofelis nebulosa. The sequence continues at coordinate 24,108,516 of NC_080787.1, forward strand.
CTAAAATTGACTGTAGGCTTTTGCATCTTAGTACACACATCATTTGTTTGTTCAGACTATTACTTCCTTAACCCTGACAAACATTGTAGATATTATACTAAAAAACTCGATTATTAGTAAGACTACTTATGTATGCATTTGAGATGTGCCTGTAACTGTTCTTTTCTACACTTTGAGTCATAAAGATAAATTGGGTTAAACTTTGTAAAAATCTGTGAATGGTTATTTTGATTTAATTCATTCTTGGGCTAACATAACTTCTGATGTGAAGACTAGCCTCTTAAAAGTAGTCTCCACAATGAAATAGAAAAGTATTACTAGTAAAATGGAATTCAGATTGTAAGTGTATCCTGAAATGAAGAATTAAAACACATAAAATCCAAAGTTGATAATTAAGGTTTTAAGATCTGTGGACTACTCTGGGTGTAATTAGCTCTGTGGATCTAAAAAATGGCTTTGGAGGTGTTTTCCTGCTAGAAGCATGGAAGGCTTCTTCAGTAGGCTTCAGCCCAAGTATTTTCTGCTAAGTATTATGAGCATGGGTAGAATGGAGATGATTATGTGCTTTAATTTTAAAGCTTTGCCTGGGCCCATCTGTCGTTCCCAGGGAATTGCACGTTTAAAAATCTGACATTTTAGGGGCGCCTGGGTGGCGCAGTCGGTTGGGCGTCCGACTTCAGCCAGGTCACGATCTCGCGGTCCGTGAGTTCGAGCCCCGCGTCAGGCTCTGGGCTGATGGCTCGGAGCCTGGAGCCTGTTTCCGATTCTGTGTCTCCCTCTCTCTCTGTCCCTCCCCCGTTCATGCTCTGTCTCTCTCTGTCCCAAAAAAAAATAAATAAAAAATGTTGGAAAAAAAAAATTTAAAAAAAAAAAAAAAAAATCTGACATTTTAAGTCATAGTGCTGGCTTGTTTATTTTCGATACTGATTCATCAAGGAGTTGTACAAAATCATGCAAGCCAGCTTATATGGAATGTAGTGGAGTATATTCTGGTCTAAGTGGTACTCTACAAGCCTAGTGATGAGTTAAGTTTTGTTTTGTGCCTGTTAATACAGCTGTCACATTTATCTCTTCCTGTGCTGGTGGTGCGGTCAGCTGTGCCGCTCAGAACTCTGCAGCTGTGGACCTCCGGCTGCTGGTCTCACATGTTGCGCAGAGCTAGGTAACTGTGGAGCAGTAAGGTGGGGACATCTTGAATTATTGGAATGTAGACCTATTACAGAATCCTCAGCTTGGAACTGTTTCCGCTTTTGGCTGTGTGGCCACCCACCTTGTATAGTGTCTTTGGATTTGATGACCAGAAGCTTTAGAACAAAAACTTACCTGTGGTATAAAGTCATCAACATATAACCTTTATGGGGGCACCTGGGTGGCTCGGTTAAGCGTCCGACTTCGGCTCAGGTCATCATCTCGCAGTTTGTGGGTTCAAGCCCCACTTCGGGCTCTGTGCTGACAGCTCAGAGCCTGGAGCCTATTTGGGATTCTGTGTCTCCCTCTCTCTCTGCCCCTCCCTGCTCACACTGTCTCTCTCAAAAATAAATAAACATTACAAATTAAAAAAGAGACAGCCTTTATGTTATTTTTTAATCCTGAAAACAGTATTAGTGTCTATGCCCTGCTTATTAATTATTTAATAGACTTACGGATTTCACCACATTTGTTGTCTGGAGATCTTGCCTTAGTATTAAGGACCTAGACCTTGATTTTATTTTATTTTATTTTTTTTTTAACATTTTTTTTTTTTTTTATTTTTGGGACAGAGAAAGACAGAGCATGAACGGGGGAGGGGCAGAGAGAGAGGGAGACACAGAATCGGAAACAGGCTCCAGGCTCTGAGCCATCAGCCCAGAGCCTGACGCGGGGCCCGAACTCACAGACCGCGAGATCGTGACCTGGCTGAAGTCGGACGCTTAACCGACTGCGCCACCCAGGCGCCCCTAGACCTTGATTTTAGAGTAAGAAGGACAGAGCCTGTGGGTTTTCCTTACGTTAACTAACACGGTCATAGGAAATTAATTTTCTTTCCTTACCTGCTTCCCTCTTTTTTTAGAGAGACATGACTTTGTTCTTTTTATTATTATTTAAGCAGAAAGATGTATGTTTAAGTAATAAGAAAAAAAAAAAGGGAAGAAAGCAATAAATCACCCTAGTAACTACCTGAAAATAACCATTGCTTTTTAACATTGGTGAACATCATTTTAGATATCTTTGTGTAAATCCAAATAGAAGGATGGATAGAGACATGATAGCTGAATGAATAGCTGGGCCGGTATGAGGGAGAGAGCGCATTTGATAATGAGATCATACACTTTTTTTTTTTAATGTGTATTTTTGAGAAAGAGAGGGAGAAAGAGAGAGCGAACATGCCAGTGGGGAGGGGGAAGTGAGGGAGGGAGACACAGAATCCCAAGCAGGCTCTGAGCTGTCAGCACAGAGCTGGACGCAGGGCTGGAACTCACAGACTGGCGATATCATGACCTTGAGCTGAAGTCAGATGTTTAACCGACTGAGCCACCCAGGCACCTCTATTTTTTTTGTTTTTATTTTTGTTTGTTTTTTTTTTTGTTTGTTTGTTTAGTCTTATGGGGAGGGTCATACACCTTTTAAGTTTAGGTATTAATTTTTAATTTTATTTGAATTTAACGCAACAGACACTTAAAACTGAAGGCAATACCTTAAAATAAGTGTCACTTTTGCATAAAAGATAGTATTTACTAAAAGATCGTTCAAGGAAAAATAATTATAAAAAACATTTAGAAGTTAGAGTCATGATGTTATTATTTCTGCATTAATTAATGCCTTGAGAGTTGGAGGCATTCAGACATTCACAGCTTCCCTCACCACTCTCTTCCCCAACCTCACTTGTGAATTTTAACTTGATCATGGTTTATAGTATTTGCTTTCTGTCCTGAAGTCCTAATGCTGCCACTTATTTATTTAGTCTTAGACTCTTGACTTCCTTCTCATTTGTTTACTGGATCTTTAATGATGATATTATAATTCTGTTTGTTTCCTTAGCCCTGTACTTTCAATTTTTGTTTCATGCAATATGTTTGCTCTCTTTTAATAAAGAGATTTTGTATAACGGAGCACCTATGGACAATTTTATTAGGTTTTCTTTCAGAAGGGAGGCTGTGTCTGTTTCATCTGTCTCTCACATATTATGAGCCTTTCTCCACCCCTCATATCTGTTTCTGTACAAATTAAAGCATATTAGAGTTCTAACAATTTTGTCAACTTATTTTCTTTTTCTGACTTTTGGGGGATGAAATAATTAGGGGTTAGGAATCTCAGTTCTTGGCCATCATACCACATTTCAAAGTTTATAGTATACAATTATAATTTTTCCTTGTTCAGTAAGTGATGGAATTTTTTTACCTTTTATTTTTTTTTAACTTTTTATTTATTTTGTGAGTGATTTAGGAGACTAAGTTTGTGTGGTTTTGCTTCAGTCTGTCTCTACCTAGAATTGTTTAAGAAGTCAATGATTTAAAATACCAATTTTTATTTTTTTTATTTTAGGGAGAGAGAGAAAGCCCGAGCAGGGGAGAGGGGCAGAGGAAGAGAGAGAGAGAGAGAGAGAGAGCGAGCTTAAGCAAGCTCCACACTCAGAGCAAAGCTTAACATGAGGCTTGATCCCACGACCCTGGGATCATGACCTGAGCCAAAATCAAGAGTCTGATGCTCAACTGACTGAACTACCCAGGTCCCTAAAATTAACCAAAAATTTTATAGCACTTTACTAGTTAGAATTTTTACCAGCATCCTCTTCATTCACTGCCTCTCCCTTTTCTGTTCTCCCTACCTCTGCTCACATGTAGCTTACTAACAGATTTTTTGGGCACAACTTTGAGAACATAACTGGGATCTGACCATCCTCACCACTTCACTAACTGCTGCCACCCTGGTCTAAGCCACTCTGATCTCTCACCTGGATTGTTCTAGTAACCACATAACTCATCTTTATGCCTTTCCTGCCTATAATCTGTTCTCCACATAGGAGCCTGAATGATCCGTTTGAAATGTAATTTGGCTCTTGTCATTACTATATCAGAATCTCCTCCTCTTGCTTACAGGACAGCCAGACTCCTCACAGTGGCCTAGATGATTCTACATAATGGCGCCCACTCTTTGATTTCCTTCCATTTTCTTTTCCCACACCTCATTCGAGCTACTCTGGCCTCCTTATTCTTCTAATATGTGCCAAACATGCTTCCACTTCAGGGCCTTTGCACTTGCTTCCTCTGGAATACTCTTGTCAGCCTTTTTTTCTTTTTTTTAATTTTTTTTAATATTTATTTTCGAGAGAGAGAGACAGAACGCAAGCAGGGGAGAGGCAGAGAGAGAGAGAGAGGGAGACACAGAATCCAAAGCAGGCTCCAGGCTCTGAGCCATCAGCACAGAGCCTGATGTGGGGCTCGAACCCACGGACTGCAAGATCATGGTCTGAGCGAAAGTTGGCAGCTTAACTGACTGACTCACTCATGCGCTCCATTGAATACTCTTGTCAGATTTTTGTACATTCTCATTTCCCATCCATCTCTGCTCAGGTGTCAACAGTGAGACCTTCTTAGCTACTCTGTAATAATCATGTTCCCTCGCTCTGGCATTCTCTGGTCTCTTTACCTTGCTTTTTCCTCCAGAGTATCCACCCCAACCTGGCATGCTAAGTAATTATATGCTATCTGTCTCCTCAACCAGAATATAGGTTCCATGAGTTCGGGGACTCTGATTGTTCTCTCCAGTACCCCTGGCACCTAAAACAGTGGAGTTCCGAAGTAATTATTTGTTCCTTGAGATGAATGAATGAGAATTCAGCTAACATCTAATACCAAGCCAAAGTTACTTGCTTATGTATGTATTTGAGGTTCACACATACCCATCATGATAGAATATATTTGTTTTTCTTGTGTGAGGACAGTCAGGACATTGTCACCTATCGTATGTGGCACTACTGTATGTGGTGCTAATTTCAAGCAATCTTTTGGTTGAGAGAAAGTAATTTGACATTTCTTGACTCTTTAAAATAAGTATGCTCTCCTGAAACGCAGACAACAGGGGAAACGGCTTCCTGCTGCATTAGGTACAACCAGTAAGTGATGTGGAAGTGATAGGAAGGTTGAATAATAGGCCTTTTCCTCTTGGGGTCTCTAATCATGAAGAAGGAATGTTTGGTATGGTCACGTGATTTTCTTGTATTTTAGAAAAGCAGGTTTCATTAAATTTAGAACGTAAACCTTTCTTATTGTGTGGCTAAAGAATTAAAAAGTCAGCAACTTCTAAGGGACTGAAATTTCTAAAAATGGGCGTTCTGTCTGAGCACAAAGACAATCCCTGTAAGGAACAAAAGTGTGCCTTTGTCAGATGTGTTCTAATTAAAATTTTAAAGGACATAACAGATGACAAAATAATGTCATAGTCTTGTAATTCTTCTCTTAGGTTAAGCCCAGAATGATCTGAAAATGATGAAGCACCCAAAGACCACAGAATGGATTTTTTTTAAGTTATGTTCAGAGTCAGGGGGGAAAAAAATCCAATCAGGAAATGATAGAACCATGCTTGGGAAGAATGATGTAATATTAATATGCCACAGAAAGAAGGCAGATCTAATCAGCTCCCATTTTGTTTTGTTTTCATCTTTTCTGTTAGAACAAACAATGATTGGGAACATAATTTTCAGGGCTAAAATATTATCTTTGATATAACTAAAATAAATGGCTACTGATAAAAACATTACTTTTTAAAAGCAGAATCCTCCTCTTTTACCATATTCTCACAGGGAGGGACCTAACATTTTTCTGAAAGGGAAGTCACAGTCCCTGCCCTGCTGAAGAACTTGGGACCTATTCGGGACTAGGTTTGGGTAGGAGAGGAAGGCATGTTGTGAAACACTACTAAACCTCTGTGTAAGCAAATGCAAGGTAAAGTGGTGAAATACCCACATACCTGGTAAAGGAATTTCAAATAAGAGAGAATCCTTATAGGGAAAGGATTAATCTAGGAGGGCTTTATTATGAAGGCAGGACACCATAAACTGTTCTCTTAAGACAAGTAAAACATTGTCATTAGGAGACAGGACTAAGGAAAGCATTTTCAGTAGGGATAGTAAGTAGAATAATATTAATAACAACCTTCCTTGACTGCTTACAATGTGTGAGGAACTGCTCTAAGTGCTATTAGTATTTAAATTACTTGTCAGCCTAGTATCCACTCTGTTATCTCATTTAATGTCAGTTCTGAAGTCCTCTCATTAGTTGTTCCATTAATTTTACAAATGACGAACTGAGGTGCTGAGGTGTTAGGAAAAGCAACAGTGACAGTGCCTGGCTCATAGCAGATGCTCACTCAGTATTTGGCAAGTGAATGAGTGAGCAAGCAAACATGCAAGTTACACAACTAAGTGCTCAACTCTACATTTGACTACAGCTCCCTGTCACCTGCGTGCAAAACAGTGAAGTGAAAACACTTGTATACAGAAATAAGATGGGTTCAGTAAATGAAGAGGTCTGAAGAACTAATGGATGAAAACCAGTTTCATTGATGAGATCACAAGAGGAGAATGTTGAGGGTATGAGCCATGCCTTTAGAGGCAGGGATCTGATTGTATTTATTTTTGAAAAAATTTTAAAAATTTTTATCCAGTTTTTGAGAGAGAGAGACAGAATGCAAGTGGGGAAGGGGCAGAGAGAGAGGGAGACACAGAATCTGAAGCAGGCTCCAGGTTCTGAGCTGTCCACACAGAGCCCACCGTGGGGCTCGAACTCACGAACAGTGAGATCATGACCTGAGCTGAAGTCGGACACTCAACTGACTGAGCCACCCAGGCGCCCCTTACAACCTGCTTTCTGCACTTATTAGTCATATTACCTACTGTTTGTACCTCAGGTTTTTACAGATGCCAGAAATCTGTGAAATGGGATAGTGATCCTCTCCTAATTTAGGAAGATGTGATTGAGAGGAGTAATACATGGAAAGTACTTAGGACAGGTCTGGGCACATAGTGATAATAAATAACTCTAATAATTATCATGAGCAGTTGTGGTTCATTAGAAAGGGAAGTCACTCGAAGGAAACAGTCCAGAGAAATTTATTTGAATCTGGCAGTGGCAGTCAGGATGAACTAGCAGGCAAGAGCAGAAGCAGGAATGGGAAGTTGTTGAAGCCTTGCGGGTTCCAAGTACTGCCTGCAAGAGAGAAGTTTGTATGAATGAGAAAAAGGGAGAGGGAGGGCTAATGAATCAGAGAGACACTGTAGACATAATGAGAATGTAATGATAAATTTATCAGGCATTTTATATCTTTTTAGAGGATTCTGAAGCCATTGTTGACAACTTGTCATTGGAATTAGTACCTAAATGCCCTTGGCTTATACCTCAAGGCTCATGAATGATGTTGGTTCTAATTATGACATCCTAAATATGTTGGCAAAACTTCATTTTCCCTTCTAGCCAGCCTATCACAACCAAAATAATATCAGTTTTTTTGCATAGCTTCTTGAGATCTAAAACAATTCAAGTTTTGGGGGTGTTTCTTTTAGCTAAGTGTTGAACAAGGGCTGCTGGTTGAAAACCCATTGTCTGTTTTATTTCAGTGCAAACAGCTTCTGACGCAGTCTGTAGACTCCAACAGAAGGAGCAGGAACGAAAGAAGGTAAAAGTACATCATTTGGATAATGGGACCTACAACTCCTATTATCATCATATTATTAGCAGTTGCTTTTTATTTAAAAAGTCTCTGAATTTGTTTTCTTTATGCAGTGATTTAAAAAGTTTAAAAATGGCTAATTCATTGAAGATGTGTTAAGGAGGTATGAACACTTGATTGTACCACCCATATTTTTATAATTCAAATTGCAGATCTCTTTTTTTTTTTCCTTTTCAACATTTCCAACTATTCCCTGAAAGCAGTATTTGTCTCATTGAGGAGAGAGAATAAGACTTTTACATGGAACAAAAAATGCCTACCAGATTGGGAATATAAATCTTTTCTTTGAGCCTGAAGCACTGATGAGTATGTTATGTGTATTTCTTCTAGAAAAGGAAGCATTCATGCCCGTGGATGGGTTACTTAATGAATAGTCATAAGAGTATGCGAAACACTTGCTGGGTAGTGCTTTGCTTATTGAAAGTATATCTTAAGTAAGTTTAGATGTAGAAAAACAACACAAGAATTTAAGGTCCTGTGATTATTTGCTATTTTCACTTACAGTTTCCATAAAGTATTTTTATAACTTATTCATTGTTCTGAACTAATAAAGATACACTTTTTAAGAAATGCTGAAAATACTGAGTCACTCTGAATATAGTGTCTTTTATGGGTAAATAAGTGTTGCTATCTCCATTTCTCTGGAATGTGCTGTGGTTAATCCACAATAATAGTTCAGATCTGCACTGTATATAAAAATACAGTGGAATAAACCATGCCAGAGTTTACATTTCTGTACCCTCTGCTCAACTCTAAATATTGATACAGAGTTTAAAATTCAGCAATTTGGTGAATTAGGCCTTAGTGAAAGGACTTAACATTTCAGGCAGGTGGGAAGGCTGCCTGAGAGGTGTAAGGTCACAGCAGGCTGGGTCAGGAGGCAGGGCCGTTGAGCATGTTGATAAAATGGCAAGGCAAGGCCACGGGCAGGATCATCTGTTTCGGTGTCATGCTTGCATCATGTCCAGAGAACACTGTAAAGACAAGCACAGGACCTTACATAGGCCATGCCAGGCTGACACCGGATGTGTTTCTTTAGTTCTCTCCTCTGCAAGGTGCCAGTGGCGATATTTCAATTTGTTAAGTGTAAGGCAGTTCATACACTCAGGAACTAGCAGTCTAGAAGAGGGAGCCCCAAACCACTAACACTAGTGCAGTGTAGGATAAACTAAGAGCTGTGATCAAGTTCCGAAGAACTTTGTAGGATCTTGGCTAATGTATTCAGAAGATGGTGACATTCAAGCCCAGCCTCGAGTAGTGGGTAGGAACTCAGTTTGATAGAGGATGGGAAGAAAGATACTGTAGGGTGAGGGATACAGTGTAAGCAAAGGTCAAAGATGTGAGAAGTCAGCAGTCTCACGCAGCTGACATGTAGAGTATCTAAATGGGTATTTCCAGAGATAATTGTAGAGTCTTGAATGCTGTATTGAACGGTTTGTTGTTGAGGGAGGGCATCAGGAGTATTTCTGTTTAAACAGAAATACTAGTGGATAGAACGCTGGCTGTACTGGCTATTCCTGTAAATAAGCAATTCTCTTGGTTTTCAAAATAAAAAAGAGTTGTGGTAGCACGTTGCTATGTGATTTAAGCAGATTCATGTGAATGTGCACTCACACATTATTGGTCTTCCTAAGACATTGTCAGTGCAGTTATGATTGTGATTAAATGTCAATTTTTGTCATTCTTGAGCATAACCTAAAATTATAATTGGAATCGTTCCTCTTGTCACTTGGAACTTTTATCACATTTGGTGTATTAACTGTATATAGGCAGGAGAATGACCGGCTTAGGTGAAGAAGTAACTGGCATCTTCTACTTGTGGTAGTTCCTTTTGTCAGCCAGCCGTTTGCCCTTGGACAGGTCCTTGCCCTTCAAGCTCCTCATCTGCAAAATAAATACCGGTTTTACTTACCTGATAGGTTGATTCTCTCCTTACCAGATAAATTGTATTACGTAATCTACATGAAACAGCTTTGCAGATTGTCTCTCACTCCAAATGTAAGGCACCATTTCTCCCCTGCCAGCCCAGTCATTTGTTTAAGGTGCAGGTGTTCACTGTGCGGATAAGAGCCCTGCTGTGGTCTGGTTAGAGTTGGTGAAGCATTGGGAATCCTGCCCATTCATGATTTTCTAAATTAAAAGATACTAAGATACCATCACATGGTTTGAAAGAAGAAAAAAAAATGGCCTCAAGAAATAATAAAAGCCCTTAGATTATGTTGATCTTAAATATACTTCTTACAGGTATTATGTCAGAGAATGTTACTAAACCATTTTTTAATGTGGAATACACAATACAATGTACTGAAATGTGTTTCACTAAGAATTAGTATGCCATTTATGAAACCTACATGTATAAGAATCTGTTCTAGGGGCACCTGGGTGGCTTGGTCGGTTAAGCATCTGACTTCGGCTCAGGTCATGATCTCACGGTCTGTGAGTTCGAGCCCCGCGTCGGGCTCTGTGCTGACAGCTCAGAGCCTGGAGCCTGTTTCAGATTCTGTGTCTCCCTCTCTCTCTGCTCCTCCCCTGCTCATGCTCTGTCTCTCTCTGTCTCAAAAATAAATAAACGTTAAAAAAAAAAAAAAATAGAACCTATTCTGATTATTTTCTCACGATAATTTAATAAAATTAACCAGCTGAATGTTGCACAAAATGTATTTCTCAGAGCTCAGAGAAAAGTAAAAATTCCTTATATCCTTTCAGGGCAATAAACTTTTAGTCTTTGTTTCTTTTCTAGTACTTCTCTAATTAGCAGAATATTTGAAATATGTATCTTTAAGGACTTTTTTTTTTTACTGCTCTATCTGGTTTTTGCTGAAACTGACATGGCAGAGGTTTCAGATTACATATATATGTATATAAAAGATGTAGACATAAAGTTTAATGTTTTATCTAGCAAAGGTGTACAAAGCAAAATCGACCTGTAGCTTCATTTTACAATCTAATGGTAATTGTTGCCCTTGGTTATACTTTTGGCTACATTTTGTATATTTGAATACCTCTCAGGACAAAGAAAGATGGGAGTAGTAATGGAATAAAATAGACTATTGCCATTAATCATTAATTCTTTTATGTCAAGACAATTTGTGGAATTCTGTGGGAAGTAAATTATGATAAACGTCATTCATCCAAATTACACTTCCCACAATTGATACCTAAAAGTACATTCAGAAGAACAATAAATGCACATTCCCCAGTTATTTGACATATGTCTTGAAAAACTACCCACTAACGCAAAGCTGCATTTTGGAAGCTAGCATTAAGAGTAGTGAAATGAAAATACAACTAGCTTAGAAAATTCACTGACTCTGAAAAATATTCCATCAAGGGAAACGAGCTGTTAATATCTGTAAGTAGTTTAAACTTAGGTTCGTGCACAAGTGTCAGTTTGTGAAGCCGTATTCAACCAGACTGGACATGATAATAAAATAAACATGAATCCTTTAATTCATCTTGTCTCTAGAAATTTATTAGATTTGGTTCTACCCCTGCATGATTTTTTTCATGAGAGCAGTGAAATAGCATATACATTATTCTTGATAGAGCTTAAAAATACAAATAGATCAGTATGTAGTATTCTATTTAAAATCCTTACTGATGGCAGTTACTCTGACACTTCTTACTAAATGAATTAAATTCTTTATTTGTTGGTGTAAGGCATAGGTAAAATTAGTGACAGCGTATTATTGACAGATGTTTGAAAGGGCCTTAGACTTTCATTGGCTTATTCAGAGTTTTCCCTTAGACTAGGGTTTCCCAGCCTCTGCAGTATTGACATTTTGGAACAGATAATTCTTTGTTGTGGAAGCTGTCCTGTGCTTTGTGGGATGTTTAGCAGCATCCGTGGCTTTTACCCACTAGATGCCAGCAGCCTGTCCTCTTGGGCTGTGATAACCAAAAATTTGAGGGACAAGAGGGTCAAAATCCACCTCCCCCCACCCCAGTTAAGAATCACTTAGATATAATATATGCAAAACTTTTATGTATCCCAGAGTTCATTTATAGACCTGTTTAAATTTATCTCTAAAGAGGTATATGTAAGCCACTTTTTATTACTGGTTCTTTCTCTCTTGTAGAAAGAGATAAAATCATTAGAGCTAAGTACTTCTGGTACACAGTTATGGTGTATTAATAAACTTTCTCTTCATTTTCTTTTTTTTTATGTTTACTTTTTGAGAGAGAAAGGGAAAGAGAGACAGAGCATGAGTGGGGGAGGGGCTGGGAGAGAGGGAGACAGAATCCGAAGCAGGCTGCAGGTTCTGAACTGTCAGCACAGAGCCTGATGCGGAGCTCAAACCCATGAACCATCAGATCCCGACCTGAGCCAAAGTTGGAGGCTTAACCAACTGAGCCTCCCGGAAGCCCCTCATTTTTTTAAAGTTGGCATTTTCTAATTTTATCTTGAGAAAAACAAACGTATCCACTTATTTAAGAAATGCAGTTGATTTCATTTAGGAGGAACACTCTGAAACCTGATTTGAAAATTTTTTTGTTGTGGTAAAATACACAGAACATAAATTTTAACTATTTTTAAGTGTGCAAATCTGTGGCATTAAGTATACTCCTATTCTACAGTCATTACTACCATCCATTTCCAGAACTTTTTATCTTCCCCAGCTGAGACTGTGCTCATTGAACACTAGCTGCCCATCCCCACCCTCCCCCTCCATTCCTGGCGACCACCATTCTACTTTCTGTCTCTACAGTTTGACTACTCTTGGCACCTTTTCTAAGTGGAATCATACAACATTATCTTTTTGTGAGTGGCTTATTTCTCTAACATAGTGTCTTCAAGGTTCCTCTGTGTTGTAGCAAGTATCAGAATTTCATTCCTTTTTAAGGATGACTAGTATTCCATTATATGTATATTCCATATTTGTGTATCTGTTCATTTGTGGATACTTGGGTTGCTTCCACCTTTTTGCTTTTGTGAATAACACTGCTTTTAACATGACTTCATGGTTCTTCTGGGTATCTATTCAAAAGTGGACTTACTGGATGAAATGGTAATTCTGTTTTTAATTTTCTGTGGAAAATTTCCTGTTTTCCATGGCAGCTGCATTACTTTATAGTCCCTTCAGCAGTGCACAAGGGTTCCATTTTCTTCACATCCTGGTCAACTCGTTATTTTCTGTTTCTTTGGTAGCAGCAGTCCTGATGGGTGTGAGATGGTCTCTTATGGTTTCAATTTGCATTTCATTAAGGATTAATGATGTTGAGTATCTTTTCCTTTGCTTATTGGCTGTTTGTGTATCTTCTTTCTAGAAATGTTCATCCAAGTCCTTTGTCCATTTTTTAAACCAGATTGTTTTTGTTGTTGTTGAATTGTAGGAGTTCTTTATATAGTTTGGATATTAACCCTTTATCATATATATGATTTACAAACATGTTCTCCCATTCTATGGGTTGACTTTCACTCTGTTCATAGAGTCCTTTGATACACAAAAGCTTTTAATTTTGATGAAGTTCAGTTTATTTTCACTTTTGTTGTCTATTCTTTTGGTGTTCTAACAAATAAGTCATTGCCAAATCCAATGTCTTGAAGCATCCCTCTCTTCTAAGAATTTTATAGTTTTAGGACTTAACATTTAGATCTTTGACCCATTTTGAGTAATTTTCGTATATGATGCAAGGGTCCATTTTCATTTTTATTTGCATGTGGATATCCAGTTTTCCCAGCACCATTTGTTGAAAGGATTGCCCTTTCCCTATTGAATGGTTTTGACACCCTTATCAAAAATTACTTGACCTTATATGCAGGGGTTTATTTCTTAATTCTTCTATTCTGATGGTCTCTCTATCTCTGTGGCAGTACCACACTATTTTGATTATAGTAGCTTCGTGGTAAGTTTTGAAATCAGGAAATGTATTTTATAAAATGTAGGTTTTATTATTATTCAGATATGGTGAGGCCAACAGATTAGGGGGTGGTTGCCATGGAAAGGTTGTTTGTTACTCATAGTTCCCAAGAAGAGGATGCCTGCCATGCACATGGGACCCTATGAGGAAGCACCAGAGTTAGTCAGGAGGCAGAGGAGCGGGGAAAATAGGTTATTGTAGTTGCAGCAAGAAGGAACATGTGAGGCAGGATTAGCAGGTTTAGGATTGGCTAATTTGAATGATTTCAGCAGACTCTGGGTCATAGGGCTCTCCCTGGCTATCTGGCCTTGTGTGATTAGGGCAGGTGGATAGTGGCCCAGAGGGTGAGAGCCCAGTAGAGGTGGTTGGGGTATAGGCTCTGGGCTGGTTAGCTTGCATATAAAAGGTATGCTATGGGGGAGTTGTTTACTATCTCTAGGAATAGGCTGGCCCTGGGAGGGACAGTCTCTCCAGGGCGAAAAGGGTCCCAGATGTCAAAGCCTCCTGGACACATGGTTAATAGAGTGTGAGACCAACTTTTCTTTTTTCAGGATTGATTTGGCTATTTGGTGTCACTTGAGATTTCATACGAATTTTAGGATGAATTCTTCTATTTCTGCAAAAAACATCATTGGGATTTTAATAAGGATGCCATTGACCCTGCAAATCACTTTGGATAGTGCTGACATCTTAACTACATTAAGTCTTCCAGTCCATGAACATGAGATGACTTTCCAATGACTGTATCTTTAATTTCTTTTTCAGGAATGTTTTATAGTTATCAGTGTATGTCTTTTTTCCTCCTTGGTTAAATTCATTCGCAAATACTTTATTCTTTTCAATACTGTTGTAAATGGAATTTTCTTAATACCTTTTTTGGATTGTTCGTTGTTAAGAGTATAGAAGTGCAACTGATTTTTGAGTATTGATTTTGTATCCTGCAAAATTTGCTGACTTTGTTTATTCTAGTAAGTTCTTTGTTGCCATCTTCTGGTTTTCTACATATAATATCATGTTGTCTGTAAGAGCAGATAATTTTACTTCTTTCTTTCCGATTTGGATGCTCGCTCGCTCTCTCTCTCTCTCTCTCTCTCTCTCTCCAAATTGCCCTGGCCAGGACTTCTAATACTATGTTGAGTGGAAGTGGTAAAAGCAGAATCGCTGTCTCCTTCCTGCTACTGGAGGGAAAGCTTTCAGTTGTTCACCACTGGACATGAGGCTAACTGTGAGTTTTTCACCTATGGCCTTTATTATGTTGAGATAGTTTCCTTCTATTACTAGTTTGTGCAGTGTTTTTATCATGTAAGGGTCTTGAACTTTGTCAAATGTGTTTTCTGCAGAGATTGACATGATTTTGTGTTTTTCCCCCTTCATTCTGTTGATGTAGTATATTTCATTTATTGATGTGCATGTATTGAACCATCCTTATGGTCCAAAAACACTTGTTTATGGTGTATGATCCTTTTAATATGCTGTTGAATTCAGCTTGCTAGTATTCATCAGGAATATTGATCTGCAGTTCTTTTTTCTTATAGTGTCTTTGTCTAGCTTTGGTCTCAAGACATTGATGGCCTCATAGAATGAGTTGGGAAGTCTTCCCTCCTCTTCAGTTATTTGAAGAGTTGGAGAAGGATTAATGTTCATTCTTCTTTAAATGTTTGGTAGTATCACCAGTGAACTCGTCTGGTCTGGGGTGACTTGATTTTTAATGCCACGTGCTTTTTCATATGACCTCTTGCTAGAAAAAGAAAAACTAGTGCAAAGTTAGTTCTACCTTTGTTTTGAAAATTAGCAGGAGTCCCACATATAAGTCCCCAAGTGGGGGACTTAGGCCACAGTGTGTGCCTATGGATTTTTTTTTCTGCCTATTCAGGCATATTCAGTCAGGTTTTTTAAAGCTCTTAATTACTTTTGAAACTGGAATGTAAAATACTTATTAGTTTCTGTCATTTTTAAAACATTGCTGATCCTGAAAGACTAATAATTTAAATATTTTGTTTAAATAGCATTATATAGCAAAAAGAGTAGAAAACTGGATTTTTAACCTTACTCTACCCTGTTCTCACTGTGTGACCTTGGAAATTGGTCTATAGGAGCAGTGTATGTACAATATTTTATACCTAGAATAGACCTGGTTTTAACATCCCCCCAACAAAATTATTTTTAATTAATAAACCTGATGTTAAAGAATAATAAGAAAAAAAAAATGCAGGTGGTGTTCTTTTTAACTTTATGTATGTAGTCACACCGGTAAAAAAAAATTAAAAATTTAAGAAATATTACACCACCAAAGGAAAAAAAGAAGAGATTAATAAATTTAAGTACACCAATTATTTTTTTTTTTAAAAAAAGGAAGCACCTATTATCCAAATTAATGTTATGGTAATGAGTAATAATATTTTAGTTTGCTTTTGATTCTTATGCAAATTTATTAATAACTTCATCTAATTTGATCTTTGACTATTTAAACAGTATAGATGGATTTATCAATCAGGTTTGAGTCATAGTTGATTAAAAATGCTTTTTTTTATAATTTTGAAAAATTTCTCACATGAAGCAATAGATACATAGTTCAGAAAAGTTTTAAGCATAAAGTAAGTCTGGAAGAGCTTTATAAAAATCACATATCATGATCAATTCCAGAAATTGCAATGCTGTCTTTGTTTCTTTGGCAACTATTCTAGTGGCTCCCAATGTCCCCACAGTATAAAAACGTTTAAGTACAAATAAAAACATATGCAAGTTTAAGTACCAAGAAAAGATAACGTAGAAGAATGGATTGGAACTAATTCAGGTTTCATCTGCAGTTGCTCTACTCTCATTATTTAAGTGCAGTAATATTTCATTACTCCCAGGGAGTTGGAGGGGCTGAGCATCTAAAGAAAGCTTAAATGATTCTGAATTATTAGGAATTTGCTTTTTAAATAAACGTGTATAGCCGACTTCACCTTTGTCTGGGACGGGCTACGTAACTAGAAGTCCTCTAAGTTAACTTCAGTGTAAAACACAAAACTTATTAAAGGATAAACAATAGAAATGTGTTAATTTGAAACATACTATTAAAATTCGACAGTAACCTCAGTAATTATTTACAGCTTTAGACCAAAGAGAGATTTTTGGTTTAGGAGTATTTTATCACCAGCATTTTTCAGTATTGTCAGTGCCTGCTGATGATAAAACACAGTCTTTCATTTGTTTGTGTCATTGATTTAAATTCTCTACAGACAATACACTCTTATTGCTTGCACCCAGGGCAGAGCTCTCCCACCCTCCTGCTGTTGCTGTGCCTCTCATACATATTGTGTCATTACTGAAAAGAGAAGGCTGCAGACCATCCTATGTAATAGGACTTCATTTTGTTGTTCTTAAAGAAATATGTTTGTATAAACACCAGGAAAAAATCTTCAGTACTCATTGAACTAGTAATAATGCCAGGAAAAAGGATCCTAGAGAAAGGATTTGGTATGTATGTAGGGGAACTGTCACTTCCTATTAGACTTGTATGAATCTGTTTGAATGTAACTATAGTTTGATGGGATTGTTTTTCAGATGTGTTTTAATTAGAGGAATACTTATTTCAGACTGAGTCTTCTGTAGAACCCCATTAATTGAACATAAAAGCAGAATGGCTATTTTTGAAAGTGATGGGCACAGGTGATGGTAGTGTACAGTTAGTTCAGTATGTATAAAAGATTCTTCCTTATTTTTCTGAGAGTTCTTTGTATTATAAACAGATTCATTGGCACGTCAAGCTAAATCTGTGGATTTTCTAAGTGTATGAACTGGGGCGCATGCTGGCATTAGAATGGCTTTGGTGGCACCGAGGATGTATTGTGGCAGTCTGTCGGGAGGCATATCTGCTGCTTCTGATGAAGCAGCTGCTCAGCTCCTTGTTATTTTGTCCAGTAAATTCACAGCTGGCCAGGTCGCATGTCCTCACATTTGGAGTAGATACACCCTAGGATAACCTTCACGCCTATTGACTTAGAACACTGTTTACCTTTTGCTTGAGTGGTAAGTGAGAGACAGCTAATTGGGGCATTTTCTGCTATTGTATACAGTAAAACCTTATGTGTCTAGGAGTTTTAGCCAAGTTTACCACAAGGCTGAGGTTTTATCTTCTTCAAGCACTCCACTTTTATAACTTTATCTTGGATGGAAATCTTTAAAAACATCTTTCATACTTGTTTAAGCAGCTGATGTGTTTTGCAGATGGATTCTGAGTCCCATGGTCTTTGGGACCTGCAGGGCTCTAAGAGTAGGCAGCAGCCTGGGGAGGGCAGGAGGCTCCGTGATGTCCCCGAACCCCCAGGACCTCCTCTGCCTGCACGTGCTCCACACTATGTACACATGCTGCTTCACAAAGAAAATAATAAGTTTAAGAATCAAAAAAATTTGTATATGTGTATATATACATATATATATATAATTTCATACTTTCCTGGTTTTTGCAAAAAATTTACTAAATGTTATAGACTAACTTTCTTTACGAATTAGGAATTACTGAGAATATACAGTTTTACATTATGGTGAATATGGAGATGTCAGGGAATTAAGAGAAAGAGAGAATGTTCTTTTTTTTTAATCTTTTTTTTTTTTTTTTTTTTTTTTTTTTTTAAAGCGAGAGAATGTGAGCAGGGGAGAGGGCACAGGGAGAGTGGTAGAAGGAGAGAGAGAGAGAGAGAGAACCTTTGACTTATTTATTTGTTTGCTTGTTTATTTTGCGAGAGAGAAAGACAGAAGGCACAGGCAGGGGAGGGACAGAGAGAAGGAGAGACAGTCCCAAGCAGGCTCTGCACCATCAGCACAGAGCCTGATGCTGGGCCCAAACTCACAAACTGTGAGATCATGACCTGAGCCGAGGTCAAGAGTCAGACACTTAACCAACTATGCCACCCAGGTGCCCCAAGAGAGAGAATATTTAAGCTGGCTCCCCACTCAGCACGGAGCCCAACACAGGTCTCAATCCCACAACTCTGGGATCATGACCTGAACCGAAATCAAGAGTTGGATACTCAACCAACTGAGCCACCTAAGCACCCCAAGAGAGTGGTTTTCTGTACCAAATGCCCTCAAAGACTGTGTTTTAAGTTTTTGTTATCTGTGTTCTCCTGCCCTATATGTAAGGCTGATGCCTATCATTTCTTCCGGTCTCATTTATCAGCATTTTTTTTCTAATTTGTGACATTTAATATGGTGTACTTTTGGAAACCCAGTTAACTAACGGTTGGAATTATGTGTAAAGTGGGGCGCCTGAGTGGCTCAGTTGGTTGGGTGTCCGACTTCAGCCCAGGTCATGATCTTGCAGTCTGTGGGTTCAAGCCCCGCATCAAGCTGTGTGCTGACAGCTCGGAGCCTGGAGCCTGCTTCGGATTCTGTGTCTCCCTGTCTCTCTGCCCCTCCCATACTCACGCTCTGTCTGTCTGTCTGTCTCTCTCTCTCTCAAAAATAAATAAACATAAAAAAAAAAAGAATTACGTGTAAAGTAAGGTAAGTAGATTCAAAATCAGAAGAGCTTTTCGGGAACACCACAATGCTTGTAATTGGACTTCTTGGTATCTTCTTTTTCTTTTGATGGATTAAGTCTTACCATATAGTTCTCAACTAAATTTCAGGAAGATGTTATTTCCAGGTAGCCAAATTTTATTTATGTATATAAAGAGTATGGGATTGTCAGTATATGAATGTATAAACTGCCTTCCATTTTTTGTTTTTGTTTTTGTTTTTACTGATTGCTATGAAGAATGCAAGTTTGCATAGCACTTACTGTTATTAAAAGTGAGAGGCTATGAAATAGAATGACTTTAAGAACTTCTTGATAAGAAAGCAGGACTAGATTTTCAACTGGATTAGAAACTGGTCAGCATTCAACGTCTTTTCACCTGGACTGTGAGGCCAAGACATGATCTGTCTTCTATGCAAAAGCTAGTTGGATAGTTACATGTAAATACATAAAATATCATAACATCCTGAAACTATAAAATAGACATACCAGTATTTAGCAACATCTTAAAGTCTTTTCTTAGAACCAGATGGTAAATAGTAGAATCATCAAGGAAGATTGAATTGAGTACAGGAATGGGAAGAGGAAAGTCACTTTTATTTGAGTGCCTGTATTCATATTATTACAAGAATCTGTCCCTGAAATTAAATTATTAAAATTAAAGGGAAAAATGGGGAAGATAAAAAGTGGTTTGATCTGGCTTCTAGATGTTTTGCTTATAATTCATATAATAGTAATATCAGTTTTCATTAAGCTCCACAGTCACTGAGCTAGGACCTTAACATGTATTACCTCTGGTCTTCATAAATATTATTTATGACTGTAAAGTATTAGTCTCCTCATTTTAAAGTTAAAGAAACTTTAACTTGCTCACCCTCATGCAACTAGTAGCAAGTGAACCAGAATTTGAAGTGTGCTTCCCAAATCTTCATTTTTCTGTGGAGTTGTACTAGAAAAAGTGCTCTCTGGTGGGAAGTGGAGTCCGGCCTGTTGCCTTATGGTCCAAATCACAGGGTTGGCTGGGCCAGATATGGTACGTATCCTAAAAGAATAAGAAGAAAAGAAAAGGCAGTTAAACAGCATCTGAGCGTGCATGTTTCGTTAGTGTTTTCTGTATTTATTAAAAAGTAAGTTACAGCTAAAGCGGGATTCCATTTTTGAGGGAGCTCGTTTGCATTTTCTTCTCTCTCAGAATATAATATGTTTGCCAAAGTTCCATGAAAAGAGTTTAATGAATTCTTCATGTTTTATTCATCTTTTGGAGAATTGTAGTCCATGAGGCTGAAAAGTTAAAAGGTAAAGTGGATTTTGGTTAACCTGTTTCCCAAATTTATAGCGTCAACAACCCCTCCCTAGCCCTCTCACCCACCACCGTAGTGCCTGTGCAGGTCCCAGGGTCTGGGACACATACTAAAAGGGAACATTTGACTTTAACTCAAACCTCAGCCTCTAATCCAGCCTCTTTTCGCTTGAAAAGGCTTGGTGCAGAGGAACTTCAGATCACATTGGCAGAAAAAGCTCTTCTAATAGTTGTTTCTGTCTTGCGAAAGAGACTTTTAGCTACCTGTGTAAACCTTCCTCTGGAAAGATCCGATTTGCTCTTTGTGATAGAAAAGGCATGGGTTGGGTATCACAAAGACCTAAGTTTGAGTCCAACTTCATAGCTGAGTGACCGTGAAGAAATTAAATGTGGTGTCCTTTAAACCTTAAT